>NC_069107.1:1329048-1982322 GCF_947172395.1 Bicyclus anynana
CGACTCAAGGTATACCTATATCAATGGCGTGTCCAATTTTTAATAAGAGTAGGTATAAACAAAGCATAATATAGAGTTCTTGTCACTGTGATGTTAAGATCAGCCATCAAATGAGTTATTATTTGGCTGATTGAAGGCTTCGCCCGTGACTAGTAGACAAAGACATGTAAATGTCGTGTAGAAACCGAAATGGATGTGGATTTTCATCCTACGCAAGTTAGGCTGCTTCAATTTTAGATTGCATCAGAACTTACCATCAGGTGAGATTGTAGTCAAGGCCTAACTTGTAAAGAAAAATCTGGAAAAAGATTAAATTCATCAATAATATTATGAGGAGGCCTAAAATGCGTGCTATGACTATATACTTTTAACTATATACTTTTTTATAGCATTTTCTATGAAGGGAGGAAAGAGTGTGTGATTTAAATAGACCTGCTGATAAATTGACTATTACTATGAAAAGAAATAAAGTTTACGGTCATTCAGTGCATAAATATAATCGTATCCAATTTAATTTATCCGATGTAAACCAATAAAGTAATCTAAGCAAATCATTCCAAAATAAAAAAAAAACAATTTAATTTCACTTATTGCAACCCAATAAGAATTTTATTATACATAAAAAATCACATTTTAATATTCAGTCTTAGACACTTCAAGATCTGGAGTATTCATAATTTCCCAAGTTAGGGATATAAAGTGTTGTAGGTATTTAAATACATGTTTAAAACTACAACACAAAGTCAGCAATCCACATGAAATTATTAACCCAATAGTAATATATGTTTTCCACAACTTTGTTGATAACTGGTATCAATTTCTAGAAAAATAATAACAAATTAGGTCTTGAGGTGTGCATTGACTTGGATTTATTTTAGATATAGAGCTGTAGGTAAACGTAATCGTACTTTGAAATACAAATACATTATTATATTAGAAATACTACACTTTACATACATATACGAGTATATTATACAAATTTAATGTAAAGAAACGTATGTCGTAATGTATGTTTTCCACAACTTTGTTGATAACTGGTATCAATTTCTAGAAAAATAATAATAAATTAGGTCTTAAGGTGTGCATTGACTTGGACTTATTTTAGATATAGAGCTGTAGGTAAACATAATCGTACTTTGAAATACAAATACATTATAAAATTAGAAAAACACACAAATACTACATTTAACGTACAAGTATAGTATACAAATTAAATGTGAAGAAACGTATGTCATAGATCGATGTTTTGACGACAGAGGCGCCGTCGCTCGGTGCGATGCGTCAGTCCCATCGGCCTCGTCACGCGCCCGTCACGTGAGGTATACAGCACTGAGCACGCGTTCTTGTATCAATTACGTATAAGATTTCCATGACCAAAAAAAAACTATCAATTTACGGTATTATAACCCTTATCTTATTACTTACTTCCGCGACCTCTGAAAAAATCAATGTAAACTTACAAACCCTATTCCACTTTACGGGTTGGATTTAAAAAATTCTTAAATCAAATTATATTTCGTATTTTTCAAATAAATAATTTATGAACAAATTTTTAAAACTGTCTCTCTAAAAATTAAGTACTTTACATACAAACTTTTAACCCCTATTTCACACCATTTTTTTTTTATTTTAGTGTCAAAAAGTACCCTATGTTTAGCTTTAAGGACCCATTTACTTTTTACATTTACATGTACCAAAATTCATCTTGATCGGTTCAGCCGTTTAGCCGTGATAAGGTAACAGACAGACAGACTTACTTTCGCATCTATAATATTAGTATACATTATTAACACACTTATCACCCTAATGATTTTCTTTATTATTTAATTAAATACTGCAAGCCATTCAGCCAAGCAAGCCCAAAATATTAGTGCCAAGCGCCTGTTTACTGTGGCTCTTCTTTACGTTAAAATTTTAGTCTATGAAATATCATAACTACCTAAACTTGGATTGGTTGATATTTTATTGGCAGTATGTAGGTAACAAGTGAATAATCACTATAGATATATATTTAAACTATTATTGGAGACATTTTTTGTTAAGAAAGCAATAGAATAATAGTTAATAAACAAAATTATATTATACAGCAATGAAAAAATGAATTATTAACGCCATTTTTTAGAATGTAGTCTTATAATGTTTCATCTGATGGTTTTCTCTAAACTGCCAAAATAATAAATTTATTAATCAGAACAATGGCTATTGACTTTTAGATAACAAAAATTAAAGTCTTTATACTACATTTAATACAAAGAATTCTTAATATCAAAGTATTATGATTAGTTAAATGTTCGAAACTAATTGCTGGAAAGGTAAACCGTTTCGTAATGTAACGCTTTACGACATCACTCTATCCGGTTTCCCTTCTTCTCACGCATACCATTTAAATTTAATTTATCACTTCTGTAGAGCGTCCAGTGACGCACACATTTTTTTTTTTTATTAAAAAAATACAAGTTTTGGTCATGGAAATTTAGGAAATTTACAAAATATACGTAATCAACGCCCAAATGTCGCTTATGTGGCTAGACCTCCGTGTTACCTTCCGAGTGCTTTAAAAACTACCCCCATACTTTATAAAAAAAAATAGCTTCCGCCTTTTATCGTAAGCACAACGTGTTGAATGCTATTTGTCCGCAAACCTCTCAATGCTGAAACGTTGCCTTAAAATTTAAGTGCTACTTAATTTAAATGTGTTTTGGAATTTTGCCCGTAAAGGACAAATTAAACTTTTTCAGTTTTTATTTTATTTATTGTTTAAGTCTTTTATATTAATAAAATCTCAATTTCAGTTAACGTATTACATAGAAATCATGAAGTTCTTAATGTTCCATGGCGTGATAACTTTGTTGCTTGCAATGTAAAATTTAACTTGATCTATTGCGTTTCAAAATTAAACAAGAAGCATTATAAATTTTAAACAGAAAAAAGTTCAGTTCTAGATTTCGTTTAACACTAAAACTTAAGATGAAATGTTAGGTTCATTCTCTATAATTTTACGTATTATATTTTTTATCCGTAGACTCAAATATTAAATACAATATTGTCAACAAAAAATTGGAAGTTAGCCGTTGTTCTTTGACACATTGAAGTTTGAAGGGCACTTAAAAGTTAAGTAACGTTTTAGTATTAACTGGTAAGTCCACATGATGTGACAGTTCTGTGACTCCTCTGTGTTGCTAGGGTGAGTGGCGATCGTTGAGAGCTTGCGTTTTACCCGTACTTTAAAAAAAATATATAGCTATTGTATCTTACCCGATTTATATTATTATTGCCATCATCGTGACAAAATATCAGGTAAGTCTGACATGGGATGTTTAAAGAAATGTTTTATCTGATTTTATTGCATATACTGGTTTTAATTTTGTGTTATGTTGCCTTTAGGAAAACTGAATATTTATATTTCATATAAATATTGTTAAATTATTTTTTATAAATTATTTAATTTCCAGAATTTTATTTTTACGTTTAAACAAAACCTACAAAAAATTTGGGAATTTCATTTGAAAAAACTTTCGATTAATCTTTGTTTCAGTGGACTTACATTAATTTTATATACCTTACGGTTTTATGTTTTCACGATTAATCAATATTTAATTTTGGTAAAAAAAATCCATTAAAAAAAATTGTAAAAATCGTAAAATTCTGTGAAAAAGTGACAAAAGCTTTTTTAAAAACACTTATGTAAAGTTGGTAAATAAATATAGATGATTTATGAACACACATGTATATTTTAATACACTTTTCACATAAAACTGATAAAATTGAAATGCAGGTATAAAATTAGTAAAAATAGATATTATAAGTACAAAAGTTTAAAATGACATTTTTTTTTATTTTATCAGTAGAAGTGTTAAGGAACATTTAAAAAAAATATATTTATGATATTTGAAGGATGAACGTTAAGATAGAGTCTCCAATTGGCTACGACAGGTCCTGCTATTAGACTCGAGTAGGAAACGAGCGCACGGCACTAGGAGGTACACGGCGACGTCGCGGCCCTCCGAAACGTCGGTGTCCGCCGCCGCCAGCGAAGACCCCCTACCAGTAGGTCCTTCCGATGTTACCACGCAGCGAGTGTCGTGTTTGTGGACAGCTTTACGAACACATTTGGAACAATCCCAAAACCGTGCCACGTGTATTGCATTCAATCGAATCGAAATATTTGTCGTCAACTTTCAAAGTTTCTTTGTTTCAATAACGTGATATCTTGAAAAATACAATTTTACTTGTTGCCTAAAAAATTTAGTGTCAAAAATGATGTGTTTTCAAGTTAATTAGTTAATGAACTTAATTCGTTTACAAAATATTGTTTAATATAGAAATATAATATAACGATTTGATTAGCTATATCAAAACCAATGGCGTATTGCATCGGAGAGGATGTTCTAAATGTGTTCGTTCTATTTACTATTTTTAAGTTGACATTTCAACACTGTAACCTGTGTGTGATAATAATTATTATTTTTCAGCATTAGGAATCTGGAGAACTGCTTCTGTATTTCTTTTTAATTATATCGGGTACTGAATTTTTATTTTCTACAAAAATAATATGTTAAGATAAAGTTGAAAATAAATTATTGGGTAATTAATTATTATTATCCATGAGAATATGAAATTAATTATTTTCATACTTCAGTAATTAAGTCTTATAAAAAAAAATATTAATACAAAACATTACTAAGTCTATAATTTGAAGAGAACCACAGTATAAAAATTAAAAAAAAATACATTCAGTACTCGATTTTTTATTTTTATTTGTTATCTTTAAGTAATTTTCGCTGTGTGGTAAATACTGGAAATTTACTGCTTTCAATGTCTGCAGGGTGTTGGCTGCTACTATGTCGCTTTCTGAATATTATTGTTGACAATTTATTGATAAAAAAGTAGGTATTACTAAATATACGTAAATATATACCTATCTAAATGTTTCAATGTATTATTTTGTAAGCTTTCGCTGTGACGCTGTTGTAAAATAAAATTTATTTTTTCCGTATTTTATTGTAATTATTTCAGGTGTATATTATTATTGTTGTAAAGTATATTATTATATTATAAGTATTCTATAAATGTGTATTGTGAAATAGGTCGCAATATTATTCGAATTAAAAAAAAATGTTAAAATAATAATGGTTTTAATGAAACAAAAAAAGAATACTCTTGACATAATTATTGACAAGTTTAGTTAATTTTCTTTAATAATAATGCGATTTAACGTTATAGTAGATCCACGAGTGTTGTATTTGTATAAACAGGATGTCGTAGTTGTTCTACTAGTATTCCGTTGTAGAAACAAATATTTTATACAGCAAATTAGAATTTTTTAAACTGCAGTTTAAATTTGCAGTTGGCCAACACACTGCACGCATTAATGTTAGCAAAAAGTGCTGGTTATTAAAATCTGAATGTAGTCGAACACGTTATTATATCACCCGCCAACACGCACTGAAGAAGCGTGGTGGGTCTTCACAATTCTAAAAACCAATCTACGCAACCGTCTTTTTCACTATGTGTAAACTTCACCTTATGTTAATAAGTTTTTTTGGCATAAATTATTAAGTTTGTGCCAAAAAATCTAAATAAACTTAAAAATCTTGAAAATATATATTTTTACTTTATTTGTGTTTATTTTGAAATAATGACATAAAATATTTTTTTGTTGACATCCAGTTACACTGTATCAAATGATACATACAAATAATTAATTATAGGATCATACAAAGTTATTTTATACAAATAAACTGATACACAGAACACGTTATACACTAATGGGTCTACATTATTATAATCGTAAATATACAATTTAATGTATACATTTATTTTATACAAATTGGCATGCTTCCAGCACTATAAAACCAAATTATACACTTTTCCTATACAGTACTGCACACGTTATGTTATTTTTTACGTTATATATGTTTTATTTGAATACAGTTGTTATTGTAAGTGTGTAAGCGCCCTAAAGCTTGATATCGATGTTGAATGCTTTATTTTTTTTATTTGTTTAAAATGTGTTATAGGATTTGAGCCAAAAAAATTTACAAAAAAAAATATTTATCTAAAAATGATCCACTTTTTTATTAAATATAATATTTTATAAAAAACAAATTTATTTTTGTTTATAATTTTAAAAATTATTACAGCATAAAAATGCTTACAAATTTTATTGTAATTATTTTGTACTATACTGCATTAAAGTCTGTCGAAATTTTGACCACCACTTTTGTTGTTCAAAACAGTATGTCTAAAAATAGAAGATAAATAACGTCAACTTTGAATATATTTTTTCAATATAATAAAATTTTATTTAGTATCGTTTGAGACAGTATGTGTAAAAAGCGACGATAAATTTTACAAGTGTTAAATTTTTTTTTTTCTTATATTTTTCTTTTTTTTGCAGCAAGCATGCGGTAAGTACATTCCAGCAGGCAGCACTGTGCAGGGCAATCAGACCGGTGTTGCGATGGACGGGACGTATCTAGTCGAAGCATCCTTCTAGGACCCAACATCTAGCGCTCATGTTGAGAGCTACGTGTGAACTATAGTGTGGTTGTGTTACACACAATTTCCAATATCCAGGACACCCAAAAGACAGTGCGAAAATAATTACTAGGATATTGTATTATCTTATATAATCTTAACACGATACTGCCTAAATATAAACACTTTGTACGAAATTGAACTTACAATGGCTCAATGCTCCGAATCCCAAAACTCGGTCTAGCGCTATAATAATTATTTAAAGCCGCGTTTCCACTACAAAATATTCAGTGTGTTCAAGAAACAAAATCTTGTATATAAATATTTTGTTTCTTAATCATACTGAATATTTCTAAATCTGGATTACATAAAAAATGCGTGTGTTATTTAAAATTATATTGATTTTTGTAATGTAAATTTAGAAACCACCACCCAAAAATCAATTAATATAAAATCCGTGTGGTTTTTGCATATTTTTCAGCAGCTTTGTGGGATAAAAGTTTAAAGGTATTTACAGTTAAAAATAATAATAATTGGTGTGCTACTGTGAAGTGTGTTTTTAACTCTTGGAAATATCGACGCCTGAGTAAACGTACAATTTCGTACTAAGGATACAAATGTAATATGTGTATTGAGAGTTTGATGAACAGTTCTTACCAAAGGTTTTGTACCATGCAGATGTCGGTTTCGAGGAAATTTTCTTTATTTCGAAGTGCCCTTGTAACTTCTACAATATTTATTAAATATATTGCTGTTTCGGTTTAGAGGATATGTTTGTTATTAGAAAATGTGTAGGGTGATATATTCCTAATGTGAATTGCCAAAAGTAACCTGCTCGATCAATAAAAAACCCTAGCTCATTGAAATTCGATAAATAGGTTGTTTGTTTTTTCTCTCGAAACTTTAAGACATTTGCAATGTGTAAAATCTGTGTAATATTTGACAATGAACCTCTTTTACTGGGAATAAAACTTATCCCGTTTGTGGTTTCTTTGTAGTTATTAAAAACAGTATTAGTAAGATTTTTAATGTTAAAAACTTATATGATTGGCTCGAATCTCGCGAGACTACGCAACGTATTCATTAGTAAACATTTTGAGAATCAGAATCAGATTCAAAATTCGGATTAGTTAGGGGACTTTATATTAATGAAAAGTCAAAAAAATAATTGTTTTAGTTATCATCGTAATGATCCGCTGATGTTTACCAATGAATACGCGACCTTATAGATTTTCCGCTTCCGAAAATCTTTAATGAAAAAAGACAAATTAGTTTTTCAAATTACACTCTAGTCAATAGTCGGAATCATATCAGTATCAGTAACAGGAAATGAAATTAAAATTAAGGTGGAAACATACTTGCAACATGCCACTCGACACGTGTTTCACGCTAAGGTTTCAGCAGCTTTGTGGATTTGAAGCTAATAATAATGAATCTTTTCAAAATGCATTCCATTAGTCTTATTAAAATTTATAACAATTTAGGAGGAGAATAAGGAATGATAATAAAAAAGAAATAGTAAGAAAGGAGAACTGTTTTTAGCACATCAACTTTCAGGTTAAGAAATTAAACAAACTCTTATAAATCAGCCTAATTTGACACTAATATGTCGTTCTTACTCACGTGTATTGAGTGGTATGTTACAAAATATGTTTTGCCGCCAATACTTGTAGCTATTTCTTTAAATTTTGTTAAAGTTCACTAGGTCACTAGTGCCTTCGACTTATGCAAAGGGAATATATAGCTGGGCGTATGCTATATAGGCTTAACATGTAGTATGAATTTATTACTGTGAAACCTGCAGCTCTAAAACTTGCTAACCCTAGCAGACACAGCACATTTACTGTTGCAGAGTGCCAGTATAGTTACGAGCATTTTGCTGTATGTGATAATACGAGGTAAACTTACACTATTACAATTTTTATAGTCCCTGTATACCCAGGCTCAATAAAACACAGCTTTTCGTAAACGTCTTATTTCTTGGAGACATGTGTGGTGACCGTTTCTCAGTTGGAGGAAGAGTCGTTAGTTTTCAAATTAGCTGTCAGTTAGTGACGTCTTGGTTTTAATGTCAGTGAGTGACGTTTACTGTCACCACACGTGTTCCTTTTCACCCTTTATTTAAACTCAGATAAACAACAACATTATGTGAAAATAATTCGCGTTGTTTATAGACCCCATCGGTCTGAACTCCTAGCTGATGTCTGAATATCATTACTCGTTACCGCATACGTGGTCTCTATGAAGCATACGCCCAGTCTTAGGCCACGTATTCATTACTATACTAATATATTTTCATTGTGTATTTATTACAAAGTGTCAAGAATGATTATACAACTAGCCCAGGATATGTGGAGCATTTTTACCATTGATTACTATCAAGCTAATTTTCCGTGGGTAGCTTGATCTTGATGCTCATCTTTGTTATTGACGAAAATTCTTATTTCTGGTAACTTGGGTTACCAGGTAATAAAAATTTCAGAGCGTCGGAAAGAGATAATGTACCACACAATTTGTAGGACATTGTGGCTGTTGAGTAATATAACTATTAATTAAGCAACAGTTAAAAAAACAGCTGACTAGTAACAACTTTCTACTAATAAATTGTAAAAAATGCTCCACGGATCCTGTGCTAAGCACAAATACCATTGTTTCTAAAATGTGATGACAATGTTTGCGAAACTTGTTTCAGAAACATGTGTGAGTTATTTATAAAACATTTGTATTTGTATATTAGCGAATACGTGGCAGACTGTTGCTCTGTGTTAGTGAATAATAGAAAATAGATATTCTTATACTTAATGAAATTGTTATGATTTATAATGGAGAGGTAAGCAATGTCGGCACGTAGCAAATAACGCTGCCCCTGATTATCAATTTGTATGCAGCATTTGCATGTAATATTATAAGGATTAATGTACATCGTGTATTAGTATTTAGAACGGACTTTACTAAAATAAGGTTCATAATATTGGACCACAAGCTTTTCATCAAAATCAATCAATGGTTATCACTTATAACCGTAGAAGACATTCAAAAAAGTGATTTGGTTTTGATGATGGCTAAAAATATAAATATTTGATGATATCTGTTATATAAATATGATATTGCTACGTGCCATTAATTGCTGTACATTGCGAAGTGTCGTCAACTATTTCTAAAAGTGGCTGAAGAAAATTTGCAATGAATTTTAAACAATGAAACTTTATGGATGGTTTGAATAGTAGACTTAATACTAGGTGTGGACATCTTATGATTGCAATAGATAAATGGACGTTATTGTAAAGATAGATGAATTTATGTGGTTTAATATAGATATTTATTTGATAATAAAGATAAAATGTTAAATTATAGATGTAAGTGTAATGTTAATATTAGATATGTGAGTGTCTAATGCATTGGATGCATGTTTGAGTAGAGGAAATGATTTTCATTGACGGAGTAAGACTGCTAAAGTTACAGTACGAATTTTAAGTATACATTAATAAGGTATACAAATATTTAAAATATTACTCTGTGTTTATAATATAATAAATCGCGTATTATAAATTATGTATAATACACGATTTATTTTTTATTATAAAAAAAACACAAATGTTTCAAAAACAAAAATATTTCCTATCCTAAACTAATTAAAATTATCTGATTTTTTTTTTGGTTTTTTAAGTATATTAATGATAAAAATTAAATGTTTAATATCGTATATCTGTATGTCGGTTAAAAATAATTAAATGTATTAATAATAACGTATTTTGTAAATATTTATTTTTGTTTACAGTTCTTTACTTCGTCAATAGAAAACTTGAATAATACTTATTTTGTAGTTATTTATATAAACCGAATTCGATGTTAAAATATCTCTTCCAAAATATGCCACATGTTTCTATTAAAAGTTTAATAAATAAAATATTCAATAATTTTTTGGGTAATTAATAAAAAAAAAATTAAATATTTAAGAAATCAGTCAGTAGTTAGTAATTGATCTCTAACTTCATTGTAAATTAATAATTCCCTAAGTACTTGTGTGCTGTATTTGCATTAAATTTGTGGGATATTTTTAAAAGTAATTTTAACATTAATAGGTACTTAACTATTCTTTCAATAGGTATTTTTAAATTTATTAAAATTTCTTTTGTTATGTGTGTGCGCGTACTTTTTTTCCATGTAACATTTATGCCGTTTATACAGTATGAATGGCTTGATGTGACAAAATTAGACAATAGATTTAAAAAGTCAATTTTAGTGTCTTTTCCGATTTCCCTAAGGTAATAACATATTAAAATAAACGAATTATTTAATTTATGAAAATGAAAATATAGTTAGCTATGTGAATTTATATTATTACAGGTTCCTTTTATTATATTACTGTGTATTTTTTATCAAAGAGTAATAACGGGTCCCTATAATATAGATATTTTCCTATTAAAAATATGCTCTCTATGTTCAGTCACAAAACTTATTTCATCAAATCCTATTTTTAATTCCTCCCTGTGATCTATGGCTGTTTAATGTTATAATACCAATTTATTACCAATAATTGTATTTTAAGTTTATTAATATTCTATTGTTTCTATTTGAAATGTTATAATTGTTACAAGGCCTATATTGTATATTAAAATATATTGCCTTCCTTTATATATATGTATATAAATAAAAAAGCAATATAATATTCTTAAAAAATATTTTTCAGTTGTTTTATAATGTAGGCATATATTAATGTTTGGAAAAAATTAAATGTTCCGAACGAATAAAATTATGTGCGTACAAAATATTTTTATCTTGAATTTTCTCTATACTGCTTGTATGTCAAAAGTAACTTGCAATATTTTTATTAAGTTTCTGAATGATTATAATTATTTAAAAAAATATTTTTACTTTACACCGAAAGAAGTGAATGTCTATCTAATACATATTATATAAAATAAAGATGAAATACAAGATTTCATCTAGTTATTTTCCTTTCTAAAGGGTATATAATTGATACGCCAGCCATACACGATCAAGTTTACCGTTAAGTCTGCAGCACCCTTAGCGTTATAACGCGCGTTAACCGCAGAAGCGGCTAACCACGCGGCTGATCGTGTGGCTCACCACTTTTCCAGTTTAATATGCAATAATACACTTAAACCTTCACAAAAAGAGGCTGACTACGTTTCATACATTGACGGGCCCAGATTTGATGAATGTATCGTTACAATGTCCAAATTCATCATCATCATCATGTCAGCCGATGGACGTCCACTGCAGGACAGGCTTTTAGGACTTCCAAACACTGATCCAACTGCAGCCAGCGAATCCCTGCGACTCGCTTGATGTCGTCAGTCCACCTGGTGGGGGTTCGACCAACATTGCGCTTTCTAGTGCGGGGTCGCCATTCTAGCACCTTGGACCCCAACGTCCATCGGCTCTTCGAACTATGTGCCCCGCCCATTGCCACTTCAGCTTTGCGACACGTTGAGCTATGTTCAAATTAGTGTCATTTGATTAAATATTAATATTAAGTTTGATTTTCAATTGCATAAATGCAAGTGCATTATAAAATACGATTTAAACAAAAACACACACATTTCGAAAAATGTTAGCTATTGTAAATTCAAATTACTTTTGGTGATTTTAATTTTGATTAATTATAAAATTAGCCAAAGATCGCGGTTTCACCCGCGTAGTTCTTATAAGCATATGCCACTAAAAACAACGTGACTTTTTATTGGTAAAAGAATTTTCAAAATCGGTTCAGTGGATACAGAGAATACTCCCTGCAATACCAACACAAGGTTTACCTCTTTATGTTATGGTGTTAGTATAGAATTTACAAGTAGATAAAGGATTTTTGTAATGTGTATTATCTGTAATGTGCTGGGCCCAAAATTCTGTTATATGGAAAAGCGGCTAGCCGCGCGGTTACAGCTTTTACGCGTTATGGTCTAAGGTCCAGCATTAGAAATATAAAAACTCATCTGTTATTTATTACTGACTAGCGGATGCCCGCGACTTCGTCCGCCCTTAGACCTCTTTCATCCAGCCCTTACAGTAGTATCGCTGTAAAAATGGAGTAACTTCTCCCTTTTTCCCAACATTTTCCTTTACTCTCTCTCTTTGCTCTGCTCCTATTGATCGTAGCGTGATGAAAAGTATACTATAACCTGCACAGGATTATGAAGAATACCAAGTTTCATTAAAATCTGTCGAGTAGTTTTTGTTTCTATAACGAACGTACAGACAGACAAACAAAAATTTTACTGATTTCTTTTTTGGCATCAGTATCGATCACTAATCACCCCCTGACAGTTATTTTGGAAATATATTTAATGTACGAAATTGACCTCTCTACGGATTTATTATAATTATAGATTCTCATCCCAAATAAATAACAGATGAGGGTTTATATTATATTTCTTATGCCGAATCTCATACTATAAATGTATAATCACTTTAATCATGCCTAATGTGAATTGTAATCATTGGTTTAATAGCATCCAAACTTTGTGACGTTTCGGAATATCGTTAAGCTGCGGTATACAAGATTTTAGGTACCATCGGTAGCGTAGCGGAGCGGCAGCGGGGCATCGCTACAACCGTGATGACGTCACGCGTTTTGACTTTATGCACAGATACACCCGCAGCTAATTTCTGAGACGTCACGAAGATTGTATAAATTATAACTTGTGTGTACAGACATAAACACAAATATATACATTGTAATAGTTACTAATATTATATATAAATATATTTGCAACGGTACGCCATATTTATAGAACGAGAGTTTGCGATAGCCAGACGTACCTCATTTTGGGATGGTGGACATTTTTTTAGCTACCTACTCTTATTACAATTTTCTCGATTACAGGTGGTATTAATACTCATTGTTTATGTCATTGGAGATATCAGTGTTGGCATAAATAAGAGGGTATTTTATGACTTGAGCTCAGTTGTTTGTTAGGCAGCGTGAACACCGTTACGCTGCCAGTCGCGTTACTCAATTTGTGCAATGTTTTGTGTTGTATTTATTGATCATAAATTGTTTAATGTGTGTGTGCATCGAGACCATGTTAGACGGGGAAGGTGAGTGTTTATGCATTCTGAAAGCATCCTTCAAACCTACACCCAATTTCACAAGGTTACAAAAAAATGGGACCACCCTGGAAGTAAAGCCTTCTAAACAAAAAAGAATTTTCAAAATCGGTCCAAAAATGACGGAAATATCGCTGGACATACATAAAAAAATAAAAACATACATACAGCCGAACGTAGAACCTCCTCCTTTTTGGAAGTCGGTTAAAAATTTAAAAATACCTACGGTATATACTTGAGTGACTGAGCGACTGGAAATCTGCTACCTTTCAAAGCCTCCACAGTCCAAAGGGGAGTGTCCACCGACCAATACAACGTCGGCCCAGGGAACCCGGGTATGGGGGTATACCCGGGTTATATAAAAGTATATGGAGATGATAATATGATGTATTAATAAGGATCTGGTTAAACACCTTAAGAAGCTTTCGCTTAACTGTTGGATCAAGAGTCGGATACAGAAGGCAGTGATTCTTGAGATGGCGCGTATTGTGAGGAGGTTCCTCACTCTGGAGCCCTGACCACCGGTTGCTTGGGCACTCAAATGTAGCAGCGGGAGAGTTATTTTTTTTTTATATATTTTTTAATAGTGTTTTGTATATTTTGGATGTATAATTTTGTTAAAAATTTAAAAAAAAATTAAATAAATGAGAGTAAAACATAGGATCTGGTTAAATAATTACTTTAATAAAAGTTTGTTTCTTGAAGAAAGTAATTATTTCATTATTAAAGTATAATTATTAAGATTTTTGTATAAATAAGTAAATCACCATGTGGCCAGGGCCGGGGATGAGCACTCCTTTTTAACCGACTTCAAAAAGGATTAGGTTCTCAATTTGGTCGGTATTTTTTTTTACCAATTAGATACCGGTTTTTGTAGAAACCAGGGGGTGTGGATTTCATCCTCCTAAGAAGTTAGCCCGCTTCCATCTTAGATTGCACCATCACTTACCATCAGGTGAGATTGTAGTCAAGGGTTAACTTGTAAAGAATAAAAAAAACCTTACTTATCTATGGTACGAGTAGAATGAGGTATGTCTGGTTATACCAGGCACTTAGTCCATTAATAAATAATTATACCTACAGTTAAAAAATCTTTCGAGCCAATGGATAATATTTAAGTGGTACCATAATATATACCTATATAAGAGACAACGCACAACATGGTTGACTGGCATAAATTGCGAATAAGAGAGAGGAGGAAGGGGAAAATTTTAATGGTACTTGAAACCATAAATTTGAAAAACGCTTGTATGGATTTTAAAAAGAAAAACTTCTTGGGATGAAAAATGTCCTTTGTAATCAATTTTCTAAAAACGAATTTCATCATCATCATCATTAACACAAAAAAAAGCCGTGATAGCCCAGTGGATATGACCTCTGCCTCTGATTCCGGAGGGTGTGGGTTCGAATTCGGTCCGGGACATGCACCTCCAACTATTCAGTTGTGTGCATTTAAAGAAATTAAATATCACGTGTCTCAATCGGTGAAGGAAAACATCGTGAGGAAACCTGCATACCAGAGAATTATCTTAATTCTCTGCGTGTGTGAAGTCTGCCAACCGCATTGGGCCAGCGTGGTGGACTATTGGCCTTACCCCTTTCATTCTGAGAGGAGACTCGAGCTCAGCAGTGAGTCGAATATGGGTTGATGACGACGATCATTAACAAACCCATACGCCTTACTGTTGAACACGAGTCTCCTCTCAGAATGAGAGGGGTTAGGCTAATCCACTACGCTGGCCCAAAGCGCATTGACAAACTTCACACACGTAGAGTATTAAGAAAATTCTCTGGTGTGCCAGTTTCCTTCACCGTTTGAGACACGTGATATTTCATTTTTACACACAACTGAAAAGTTGGAGGTGCATGCCCCGGATAGGATTCAAATCTACACCCATCGAAGGCAGAGTTTTTTAACGTCTCGTGCGAATGAGGGCTTAATCGATTTGGTATTTCGTATATTCGTACGTTTGAATGTCTGAAGCTGGACTCTTGAAACCTTCCATACCATAGTCCAAAATCCAATAGTTATCAACCTACAAATAGCTTGGTGAAAGATTTTTTCAAGTCAGTCCAGAGTTTCACAGTCTATTCATTACAAACATACAATTAAATATTTAATTAATTAATAAATATTAGAAATTAACAAAATGAAATATCTTGGTAGATATAAAAACTACTTTTCAGTCGTAAAAAAGCTAGAAGTAAAAAAAAAATAGGGTTTGGAATTCTTGAGTGATAGTTTGGGCACAGAGTGCCTAGTGGAAGTTTTCAATGTTTTCATACTGTGACGATCGCGTAAACGTAAACGCGAATTTATAAAGATTTGAAACAGTTGCGCATTAGTGCCACTAGATGGCGCTATTTCAACTTCGTTAGAACTGTTTGAATTCCTTAGAAATGCGCGTTAATGTTTACGCGATAGTCACAGTATGAAAACATTAAAAACTCTCACTAGGCACTCAGAATACGTTTATGTATGTCTGGGTACCGTTAGCAGTTTAATAGTAATATGGTTTTAATTAGATTAAGTGTACCTACTTGTTATAAGTTCTTCGGTTTTGAACCTTTAGCTTAAAATGTTCTTTGTTATTTTACAAATGAAAAGAAATTAAATTAATTGTATATAACGATTTACCGTCTTTTATTTATTTTATTAACCCATATTCGGCTCACTGCTGAAGTCGAGTCTCCTCTCAGAATGAGAGGGGTTAGGCCAATAGTCCACCACGCTGGCCCAAAGCGGATTGGCAGACTTCACACACGCAGAGAATTGAGAAATTCTCTGGTATGCAGATTTCCTCACGACGTTTTCCTTCAACGTTTGAGACACGTGACATTTCACTTAAAATGCACGCAACTGATAAGTTGGAGATGCATGCCCCGGACCGGATTCGAACCCACACCCTCCGGAATCGGAGGCAGAGGTCGTATCCACTGGGCTATCACGGCTCGTAGAGGTAATATCAAATTGAAATTTAAACCACTTACTTAGATCTACGGTTCTAAACTTCAAAGTTTAAGTAAAAAAAATCGACCCGAAAAATCGATACCTACTTCTCGTTAACCTAAAACTATGAAGTTTAGCAAGTACCTACTTATTAAGTAACATCGTTATAAACCACGAATACTAGAAAAAATCTCAAAACTATACTTTATTTGTAATTAAATCATAAAAACAGGTAATCTGAAGCTCGACAAAAGCTGCGCAATTCCATTCCTGATATTATGATCCTACGTACGGAACCCTCGGTGGGCGAGTCCGGCTCGCACGTGTCCGTTTTTTTAATTAAGTAAGTACTTAGCTCTGATTTGGTGTGTTGATAGGCTTCGGCTGAGGCTAGTTCATAAATATGCATATTCTCTAATAATATTAACGGACGCCCTCTATTCCTTTGGCGTGAAATTCTGTTTCCTTGCAAATCCCACTGCAAGGATATTCTAGGATAAAAAGTAGCCCATGTTCTGCTCTAAGGTCCTGTTTATTTCTATACCAAATTTCAACCAAATCGGTTCAGCGGTTTATATATGAAAAGGTAACAGACAGACTTACTTTTGTATTTAATAAAATGTCGATCGGTTACGCCATCTATCGTCAAATCTAAAATTTACAGTGTGCCTAAGTTCTAACACAACCGTGATACGAACCAAGATACGGCAAAGCAACCATGCAGAACGTAATTTTGTAAGTTTTATTTAGATGGCGCTGTTTCATTTAGAGAAAAAAAAATACAGTTCTTCTTCTTATTCGCGTTTACTTTATTTGAATTTTCACTATAGGCGGATTAAAAAATTGCGACCCAATTCCTTTATTCGCGGTTAAAGATTTACTTTTTTAAGACGGATCCGATCAAGTTGCACAAATGCACCTTTTTAACCAATGTTACATTTTATGAAGCGCACACATGCACAATTTTGTTTTCAATTCCATTATATATTTATTTATTTATTTTTAATGGAATATATAATTACTACACTTCCTGAACACACAACTCGACATTGTAGACGATATTTGGTATTATTTGTTTTTATAAATAACGTTCGTTATTAATTAAGAAATTAAGACAATTATACACACTCAGAATACGGAAAAATATACACATTTGTTCCCCTCAGTTTCAATGCGCTAGTGCCTTGGCTCTAGTATAAAATAGGTATCATTGCCTGTTAGATGGGCCCCTCCATACTAAAGAACGCTCAATTTTATGTCATTACCCAAAGACGTGCACGCACATCTTATCTTAGTAGGTACGTAACAAGCGCATGCTGTGAGTGGACGTGGACTTAAAAGAATATTTACTGTTTTTTTTATATTTTAATCCCTCAATTATGCCTTCGTGTTCATTTCGGAGGTGTAAAAACACAAGCCACAACATGAATAAAGAGAAATGTGTTACGAGTGATGACGTACCTACTCAAAGTGCGAAACCAATGATAATTCCCCGACGCTTTGAGGCCCATCTAACGATCTATGATCGATGGTTAAAGGTGTTTTTTCAAAGTGCTTATTTACGCGTTACCAAAAGAAATCCTATTTTCTTTTTAAATTTTGTTTGTCTCCCTTTTAGTTTGTCCAGGCTAACCTCTGTAACTACTAAACCGATTTAATTGCGACTTTCACTGGAAGACAGAGAAGGTTATCGAGCAAGATACAGGCTATTTTTCATCCCGAAAAATACATAGTTTGGAACGGTTTTGCGAGAATCCGCTTGTGAAATAATAATAATATCTATCTAATAATAATAATACGGTATTGTTGATCAGGTACTGCATAATGTCTTGGGGTCTGTCGCGAAGTAAAGTTCACAATTACTGAAGCGTGGACCCCTAACAGGTGCCTCTTGGAGGGTCATGCGGAGGGTGGGTTTTTTACTGCGAGCCTGTCGGGTCTGGGGTTCTGGACGTTTTACTTGTAAGCTTATGGGAAAACTAATAATAGTCACTTATTGTTCAACAACTATTATTGTTCCGATAGTTGTTTCAGTCAATGGTCTTATAGCGAAAAGCTTCGACCAACACCTTAAGAAGCTTTCGCTTAACTGTTGGACCAAGAGTCGGATACAAAAGGCAGTGATTCCAGAGTGAGGAACCTCCTCACAATACGCGCATTGTGAGGAGGTTCTCACTCTGGAGCCCTGACCACCGGTTGCTTGGGCGCTCTAATGTCCCGCAGCGGGAGGGTCATTTTTTTTATATATTATTTATAATGTTTTGTATTTTATACTTATATTGTTAAAAATTTAAAAAAAAAGAAGTAATAAATAAATGAGAGAAAAAAAAGGTCACTTAAAATGATATAAAGTAATATTATAAAGATGTAAGATTTGTTTGCTTGTTTGTTACCAAATAAGAATCAGAATCATTTAATTTGCAAGAAACATTACATTTAGTCATAGAAAGATGGCCTTATGTTAAGTAAGTTTCAACATTAATAAGTATACGAATATTTAGTTACAATCATCATTATCAACCCTTATTCGGCTCACTGAAAGCTGGAGTCTCCTCTCAGAATGAGAGGGATTAGTCCACCACGCTGGCCCAATGCGGATTGGCAGACTTCACACACGCAGAGAATTAAGAAAATTCTCTAGTATGCAGGTTTCCTCACGATGCTTTTCCGTCACCTTTTGAGACACGTGATATTTAATTTCTTTAGGTGCATGCCCCAGATAGGATTCGAACCCACACCCTCCGGGATCTCAGCGTGGCGTTTGCTATGTACTTAATAAGTTCAATATAATAACGTTACATTTTATAGTGCTCGTTACGAACAGGAAACGAGAGGTAAGTACCTAATCGTAACATCAGAAAGTTTTGAGCTATAAAACGATCTGGACGTTTTACTGTTACGTGCACACATGTGCACAGAGCGTGTACGTGGGTGTGTGCACACATGTACACAGTAATTGTGGAGAGAATGAAAAAAATTGCGCCAAGTGTGCCTTACTTGTGCGCTGAGGTGAGTACAGGTGCTGGCGGTCTTGGAAATATTTTTTTTTTCATTTTGTTGGAACAAAATTTAAATTATATGCCTACAATATTATCAATAAAAACATATTAAGTACTTACAGTTAATATATAACCAAAAACAAAATATCGCAATAATATTATTGAGGCAAAAGTTTGTGCGTGTGTGTGTGTATATTTGTTACTCCTTTACGCTGCGGCTACTAAAGCGATTTGGCTGAAATTTGGAATGGAAATAGATTTCACTCTGTATTAACACACAGGCTATTTTTCAACTCGGAAAAATCCATGCTTCCTGTGGGATTTGTGAAAAACTGAACTCCACGCGGACAAAGTTACGGGCGTCTGCTAGTTTATTCATAAATCATACGGCTTAAAATTCATGTTTTTGATATTTATGGTGAGCCCGACAAAATTACGATCGTCCTGAACTAGGGTGGTTGTCCTTCTAAGCCATCTTCCATATTTTGGTGCGTTTTTAATTATTGGATTTGTGAAAAATACTTCTGAGCACTAAAAAAAACCTGTAAAAGTTAATAACGGTGATTATGGAACAAATACCAGGGTCAGCTGACGCGGTAACGATGATCAAGCAGAGAGCGTGTGCAGGTGCAGGCAATTTTGCCATCCATTACATACACCAAAAACACTTTTTTTATTATTATATTAGTATATTGTTAAAATGGAGTTTTTTGAGCCTAGTTTGTTATGCAAAAATTCGAAACTATGTAGTTGAATATCAATTGAATATTGGAATAAATCAATTTGGTCTCATTTTGTTTTTGCCGCTCTGGGCAAATGCCCCACTTTAGATTTGGAACTTTATGTAGAATGTCAAAATTTAAATGTACTATTTCGTCACTAACACCGAAAGAAGAAAACGAACGATATCACAGCGCTGTAATGTACTGATTTGATCACGCAGATATAATCTGAGGAGAGTCATGTCTATGATGATAATAATAATAGTAGGTACTAATTATAATGTGTCACTGGTCCCGCAATACCTAGTTCAGCTACGGAAAATGAGGTGTAGGGTTCGAAACCCAGGTTAAGTCAACAAAAAATATGTTAAAGGATATTTCCTGCAAAAAAATTCTTAATATGAGCCTGGAGTTGGGAAGTTTGCACCCCCGTCACATCGTACACGTAAAGTCGTCGGCCCTGCGTCTGATCTTTCACCGGCACGAAAAAAGAGTGCACCTGTGTTTGGCTGAAAAAAGTAAACAATACAATGGTTGGAAGCATATCAATTAATGGAATTGTGTGTGCGACAAGCCCCTGCGGCTGTACGTAGCGGGCTGTTCCGAGCGGCCACAGTTGGCCGCCCGAGCGAGAAGTTCATCTCCGACGTAATTGATAAATAAACGGCGCGTGCGCAGCGGGTCAACAACTTGAGCTGTAGCTGTGCTTTGCCAATGTGTGGGGGGAGATCTGCTTCCTCGAGCATTAGCACATGTTATAAAATTAGAATAAGAGACCATTTCCTCGATCTTGAGTTGACGATTATTCATCAACTAGCTGACGCCACGCGGTTTCCCGTGGTTCCCGTTCCCGTAGGACTATGAAGATAATATATAGCCTATAGCCTTCCTCTTTAAATGGGCTATCTTGTACTGAAAGAATTTTTCAAATCGGACCAGTAGTTTCTAAAATTAGCGCGTTCAAAAAACAAACAAACTATCCAGCTTTATAATATTAGTATAGATAGTGACATCATTATCATCATCATCATATCAGCCGATGGACGTCCACTGCAGGACATAGGCCTTTTGTAGGGACTTCCAAACATCACGATCCTGAGCCGCCTGCATCTAGCAAATCCCTTCGACTCGCTTGAAGTCGTCAGTCTACCTAGTGAGGGGTCGACCAACTTTGTGATTTCTATACCTAGTGCGGGTTCTTAGAAACCCCAACGTACATCGCTCTTTGAACAATGTGCCCCGAACATTCCCATTTCAGCTTTGCGACTCGTTGAGCTATGTGGACTTTGGTTTTTCTGCGGATCTCCTAATTTTTGATTCAATCACGCAAAGATACTCCTAGTATAGCTCGTTCCATCGCATAGTTAGTGACCAAGTCTCGGAACCATAGGTCATCACTGGCAACACGCACTGTTCGAAGACTTTTGTCTTCAGGTACTGAAGAATTTCGGACGAAAAGATATCGCGAAGTTTCCCGAATGCAGCCCAGCCGAGATAGATTCGGTTGTTCACCCATATCTTTAAATTGGACCTACCTAACTGTACCATATGTCCTAGGTAAATGTATTCGTCTATATATATAGTTAACAACTCATTTTCCGCTCAAAGTTGAGCACGAGACTGCTCCCTGAAAGAGAGTGGTTAGGTTAATAGTCCACCACGCTGGCTCGATGCGGATTGACTTCACACGTGCAGAAAATTAAGAAAATTCTCTGGTATACAGGTTTCCTCACGATGTTTTTCCTTCACCGTTAGAGACACGTGATATTTAATTTCTTAAAATTTTGAGTCGAATCTATGCCGTCCGAATCGAAGGCAGAGGTCATATCCATTGGGCTACCACGGCTCAAAAATATTGCCTGTAGGCTACCGTTAAAGTCAGCTGATACTGATGGAACATTTCGGTATATCTTCCCGTGAGAATACCCCTTAACAGTTGAACTAACCATGATGTACAAACCTGAGTCTATATATTTATACAGTTTTAATAACAAAGCGACAAGACATATATCACAGTAATTTTGCAGATGTCTATCGCGCCACAACGTCACATACATAATATATACCAGAAATTTCCGTTAAAGCATATAACGCACACTTACACGTTGCCATGTGTGCGTATGTGGTGATATCCATGTGTGCGCGCTTATAAGCATAAGAACATAACACGTGTCGTCTCGCTCTGTCTTGTACGGTGGTGTGTAGTCGTTCCGCTCGCACGTACAGGTCGTGCTAATTACTGGACGGTATGGTCGGCGCAGTGACCAATGTGTAGTGATTTTCATTTAGTTCGAGCGTTATTTTATGTACTAGCGCTATGGTTTACTCTTTATTTATTTACTAGCTGACGCCACTCGGTTTCACCCGCGTGGTACCCATTTCCATAAGAATATGGGGATTATATATAGCCTATAGCCTTCCTCGATAAATGGGCTATCTAACAGTGAAAGAATTTTTCAAATCGGAACAGTAGTTCCTGAGATTAGCGCGTTTAATCAAACAAACAAACTCTTCAGCTTTATAATATTAGTAAGATAGTACGCCAACAATACAACTTTAAAACAGAATATGCCATTAAAAAAAAATCCGATTATATGTCAAAGATAAATAACAAAATACTAAATATAAACCAATTAGCGGACGCTCGCGACTTTGTCCGGCCCTATCGCAAAATCCTGTCATAGCAGACCTCTATTAACCTACGTCCCTGCCAAATTACATATCATCGAGTTTTCTTGATGACCTTTCCCATTTATATATTTAGATAGTCGCAGCTCAGATTAACGTCATTGATTACGATATTGCCTCTGCGCAACTCTTCTTGGTATACTAATATAAATACGAATATACTAATATAAATAAGTTTGTCTGTCTAGATGGTGCCTGTGGCTTTGGCTTACCAGGTTCTGGGTCAAACTGTAAAATATTTTTCATTTCTTATGGTGACTTATGAAATTAAATATCACGTGTCTCAAACGGTGAAGGAAAAACATCGTGAGGAAACCTGCATACCAGAGAATTTTCTTAATTCTTTGCGTGTGTGAAGTCTGCCAATCCGCGTTGGGCCAGCGTGGTGGACTAATAGAGTCTCCTCTCATTCTGAGAAGATACTCGAGCTCAGCAGTGAGGCGAATATGGTCTGATAATGATGACTGTGACTTGGCAATTTGTGTCACATCACAATGAGCTATTCAATTGTGTTTAAATGGTATTTTTCTTGTGATTAAAGCAGAGCGGGTCCCTCCATCCATCATCAGCATGTAGAACATACTTAATATGATGTCGTTTTTCACTTTTTAGTTTAGTCGGTACGTTTTATGAAAATAAAAAAAAAAAGTCACGAATCTCAGACGGTAAAGGAAAAACATTGTGAAGATACCTGCATACCTGAGAGTTTTCTTAATTCTCTACGTGTGTGAAATCTGCCAATTAGTACTGGGTCCGCGTAACGTACTATTGGCCTAACTCCTCTCATTGTGAGAGGACATTCGTGCTCAACAGTGAGTTGAATATGGGTTATTAATGTTGACGATGATGTAGGTATTCAAAAATTTAAAAAAAAATCAAAATTAATTTATTTCAATTAGGCTAAGTTTACAAGCACTTTTGAAAAGTCAGGATTATGTCATAATTAAATGTTTTCTAATGGTGGTAATAATAGTCGAAAACTTAAAATTAAAGTTACGAGGGTTCAGCCAAGGTTTTTTTTGCTTACCACCATTTTACAAACTTACTTAAAACTAAGCACACAGTCGTATAATACAGTTTAACACTAAGCTTTTTTGTCATTTATATACTCATTAACACTATAATAAGATTTTCCTAAAAGCTTGCGTTTAATAAACACTTTGAACTTTTTGAGAGACATTCCAGTGGCTTCATGTGATAGTTTATTACAAAAACGTATGCAATTGCCCTTAAAAGAATTACTAATTTTTTGTAACCTAGTGCGGTAATTCAACAGAGAGTATCTGGGCTCGATTCCCATCAGGAGTCAACTTATGATTATATATTCTAAATCACATAGGTATCTCTTTCCCATAATATGATGCCGCCTAGAAACCACGCTTCCATCTTCAATGCATCGTCACTTAATATCAGGTGAGATTGCAGTCAAGGGCTAACTTGTCACTATAAAAAGGATATAGTTTTTGTCTCAGCAATGTTGTCTGTCTGTCCGGCGTATAATTTCCTCGGCAAGTGTTGGCCGTTAGAACGGTTGTGCTTTCTTCGTTTCGCTCCGCCGCCTGCGTGCCTAGGGATGCGCTACGCTTCATCGATATACAACATAAAACCGGTCTTATATGGATTTTTCGTATCTCAAAAGAAACCGCCGACAACCTTGTTTAATTATTTATCATTGAATATCATAATATCTATTTGTCATTAGTGTCTTTTACTCATAAATACTGTCTGCATTCTTATGGAACCATAAAACAAAACAAAGCATGGCGTTCAGAAATGCCATTGTTTGGGTATGTTGTACAGGATGTTATATGGATAGTCGGAATTTTTTAATTATTTGAATTTTTTATTTTTTATATAAAAAAATATTAGTTATGCAATTCGGTGCCTATAAGGGGACTCGTCAACACCTTGAAGTTATGGGAATTACTCCCCAACACCCGTATATTTAAAAAAAATGTTAGTAGTAGGTAAGTAAAAACCTAAAAGCTCCCTTCAGATGTTGTAAAATTGCTGGATATTCAGCAAAATGTACGAGTATATCTTTCAAAGCGATCTATTTAGTTTAAGTAAAATGAAAAATCTGAATCTTTTATATTGATTAAAAAAACATCGACAATAGGTATATTATTTGCCATTGTTGAAAATGAACTTTATTGTCATTTGCTTATTTTTAAAAAAGATAAATGAAAGTAAAATAGCTAAGGTTTTAAGTTACGAACAGAACTGATAACATGACATCGATATCGATAACAAAGTAAGATGTGGCAGATCCCTAGCCTCCTGCGGCGGAAGTGCGATAATAGTGGCGCGTCTTCCCCTCACTATCCTGACGATACACTTGGAAACGAATTCATGGACAAACTATATTATTATTGAGCGTGTATTGTTTGTTTATCCATACTTCCTTATAAGTATGAAAATATGGATAAACGTCCGTATAAGTATGTATGAAGTCATTTCGCATTTATAACCCATAGAATATGTTTGAATTGAGTTTGTTCATTTCATTTACGCATTCCCAGCTAAACCACTGAAGAGACTTTTTAAAATATTACAACAATGGAGAGCTACATTATCAGCGAACAACATAGGCTTTTTTTATCCCCGTTATTCCACAAAAACTAGGCGAAAAATGACGATTGATATTTTTAATTGGTTTTCATATTTATTTTTATTGCAAAATTAAGTATTTCTTAAAGAAATTTTCGATCGTCGGCGATTTTTTGACTGTGTATATTTAAACTTTATAAAATGTATAATGTATATTAGACTGTGTATGTTTTCTGTCCGTTTATATTTAAATTTAGCTTTCGACTACATATTTCATTCAGTGCTAAATCATACCTTCCATCAACTGCTGGAGTGTTCTTGTAAGGGTTACCAAACAACACAGTTTTGAGTCACAAGCATCCAGCAGAAGCTTATAGCCTGATATATATTTCAAAATTAAAAAAAACAATATTCTTAATTGAGTTCTTAATTTATTTTTTTGCGACACAGAATCATTTAAAGAAATCAATTTAAAAAACACTTTAAAAATTGTAACGCGTTGAAGTCTTTTTCACAGCAAACACTTTCCAAATACATGCATATACGATCTAATTTCTGTACAATTTTTTTAAACATTAAGTTTCTGTAAATTAGCTAAAATATTTCAACTCGGTTATTTGCCTCGACTGGTGACAGAAGGGTTGGCTCATTTTTTGCGCAAAGCATCAGCCTGGCTGTCCAGCGCGGAAATGCAGCCAGTATTCTTGTTACTATTCCACGTGGGCGTGATTTGTATAGTTTTTTTGGACTAGTTAGCTTAAGTTTTCTATTGTATATTAATAAGATATTTTTCTTTTAGTCAGAAGTGGAAATCAATGGAAGCTTTCAACCCCTATTTTATCACTTTAGGGATTGAATTTTAAAAATTCTTGAATCATATTACAATTTGTATTCTTTTTATGATTTATGAACAAATTTTTAAAACTGTAACACTAAAAATGAAGGACTTTCCATACAAATTTTCAACCCCTATTTTATCCCCTTAGGAGTCAAATTTATCAAAATCCTTTCTTAGCTAATGCCTACGTTATAGTACCTACCTATACACGCCAAATTTCATCCCGATCCGTTCAGTGGTTTGGGCTGTGGGTTGATACATCAGTCAGTCATGTCTGAAAAAGTCATCTTTGAGTTATTATATTTAGATGGGCCATCTATTTTTTTTCATTACCAACTTAATCTCTAGTTTAGAAAGAGTACAGTACTGTAATAATTTCATGTAATTTCAAGTTACACAATGATTTCCAAAAAAAAAGTTTTAATGTTGTCTATAAATACGCTTACTGTAATTTTTAATTAGACTCAAATTGAGTTTTTTTCATTAGTTTTAAAACTTTCCTTTTAAAGTCGACAATTTTAGAGATTTATTTTAATTTATTCAGACTGGCTTTATAAAATAGCGTCGTTATCTCCAACAATCAGCGTACTGCGCGCGCGCCAGACTGGTCGTTAGACAATGGTTCTCAAAGTTTATTTTAAATAGCCCACTGAAGGGCCAGAACTCCCTTCTTGTAGGAGAAAAGAAAAAGTGCTGGTTGACAGAATGAAATGTAATCTGTTCTGTCTACGCCCTGCGGTCAATATTTGTCTGTTTTCACTTGGTATATTTATAAATATATTCTTTAATAAATGCCCTTTTTGGTTTCACTTGTAAATCTAAATTTATAAGTTGTAATCTTTTAATATAATATATAATGTATAATTTCAAACCTTACACAAATTAAGAAAATTATTTCTATTTGATCAGATAAATGCAAGGAAATATAAAAAATAAAAGACATTAACTTAAAGCTGCAGCTTTGCAGCGCTGATTTTCAGTTGGAGTGCTTAAATCCTCCAACTATGAACATTGGTTGATATATTTTTGACGCTGTAAAAAATCCCATTACTCGTAAATATTACGAGACCTCACAAAGTAGCACCCGTGTAGTTCCTATTCCTATATGAATGCGGGAATAAATTTTTTGGGCATTTGAGCAGGCATTTGTTACTCGCTGATAATTTAGCTTTTAATTGGAGGAAAACAATTTCAAATCATTACCTACAGTAGTTTCAGATCCCATGCAAACAAACTATAAAAAATTAAATCTAAAAAAATTAAAAAATATCTTTCTCTTTTTAATATTACTAGCCAACGCCCAGCGTTTTCACCCGCGTAGTTCCTTTTCTTGTGGGAATTATAACACTCATAAATAACGTGGATTTTAAGTCGTAAAAGAATTTTTAAAATCAGTAGAGATCCAGAGAATACCCCCTACCATAAACTTTACCTCTTTATAATATTAAGTACTAATAGATTAATAAACACAAATCCGCAAACTTTGACAACATCTGCCAACAAAAGTCAGTTACAACATCAGGCCGTTACAATTTATTCACCAACTCTTCCGGTTGAGCGAGACGGCGATACATAAATTACGTGCGTTAGAGAGGGACGACACCATTTCCACCTGCCAGTACCATCTTTTTTTACTCTCGGAGTTTTTTTTGTTTCGTCTAATTACAATTGTAATGGTGAAATATTGACCGCGACTGTGCTGTAATAATTTTAGCTGGTTCTTGCAATTTATTTGTAATAGTTAACTAATTTAATTGTAATTTTTGTAGTTCTATTATTGTTTGCTTTATTTGTAAAAAGGTTTGAGTAATGTAATAGTTTGTCATTGTAAGGCTTATGGTTGTGGAGCGGCCTGTGAGGGCCAGACGTTTGTTATTTATTTGGCAGAGTTTGTTTGTCTGACAAAATCGGAACTAATCAAAAATGCCGCCACCTTTTCATCTATCTCCATCTGTTTCTTGGCGGGTAAAAGAGATCACTAAAGCTGGCAACACAGATTTATCTTGTGCGCACTCTAGCTCTTTTCGGATCAAGGCGTGTTTGGAACCCTCGTAACTTTAATTTTAAGTTTTCGACCAATTATTATCAACATTATCTAATAAAATGATTACCTGACGTTTCGAAAGTGTTTGTAAACTAAGTTTAATTTAAATAAATGAAATTTTACTTTACAAATACTTAAAGCATTCTAAATCTTAAAAATGTGAAATTCTAAATTAATTCTTTCTATTCGTTTTAATTACAATAGGGAATATGTTCTCTAACAGATGCGAAAAATTTGAATATTTTTTTTAAATTGTAAATTATGATAGTCCAGTGAATATAAGCTATACCTTTGATTCGGAGTGCGTAATTTCGAATCCGGTTCGGGGCATGCACCTCCACCTTTTCAATTATGTGCATTTTAGGAAATTAAATATTATATGCCTATAACGGTGAAGGAAATACATCTTGAAGAAATCTGCATACCTGAAACTTAATTCTCAACGTGTGTGAATTCTGCCAATCCGCATTGGGCCAGAGTAGTGGACTATTAGACTATTGGCTCAGGTTGGTTTCGTAGGCATCGGCCGTTGCTAATTACCATCCTACCAGCAAAGACGTACCGCCAAGCGATTTAGCGTTCCGGTATGACTCGTAGAAACCGTCAGAGACGTGGGTTGAATAAACTACGTATTCCGAGTAAGCTCGCTTCTATCTTAGACTGCATCGTCTTAACATCAGGTGAGATTGCAGTCGGGGGTTAACTTCTCATGGAATAAAAAAAACCCATCCCAAGTAGGAAGGCCAGGTCTTATTAGGCAGGTGGAACGTTAAAGTAGGCTGATAATGATGATGATGATGATGGTCGCGTGGCGCAGTGGGTAGTGACCCTGCTTTCTACATCCACGGCCGTGGGTTCGATTCCCACAACTGGAAAATATTATGTGTGATGAGAGGTGTTTTCCAGTTTTAACGGCCTCCGTGGCGCAGTGGTATGCGCGGTGGATTTACAAAACGGAGGTCCTGGGTTCGATCGCCGGCTGGGAAGAATGAGATTTTCTTAATTTGTCCAGGTCTGGCTGGTGGGAGGCTTCAACCGTGGCAAGTTACCACCCTACCGGCAAAGACGTACCGCCAAGCGATTTAGCGTTCCGATACGATGCCGTGTAGAAACCGAAAGGGGTGTGGATTTTCATCCTCTTCCTAACAAGTTAGCCCGCTTCCATATTTGACTGCATCATCACTTACCATCAGGTGGTAGTCAAGGGCTAACTTGTAAAGAACAAATAATTAAAAAAAATCTAGGTGTATTTCAAAATTCATTTATTTCATGTAGGCATAGTTTACAAGCACTTTTGAAACGTCAACTTTGACTGTTTGTAAAGACTCTACCACAGGTTCGGTAAGCTCAAAAGTCGCTCTTTCTGAAAAATAAATCATAAGTAGGTACAATATTACAGTAATTTACAATTGTAAACTTCATTAAAATTACTTTTTTTAATTGTCGTGTAAAGGTAGCTGATCCTATGGCCTCCAAGCATCTTTATTATAAAGAAACCCATCATATGTATAATAGCCTCGACTTTATATGTAGTTTATAAATATATATGATGGAATCCGTTTCATAGTAGGTACCCATAACACATATACGCATTATTTGAGGCTAAGTAGTAATAAATAAATAAATATACTTACACTATACACACATCACTACTTAGCCCTAAATTAAGGGTATAGCTTGTTGGTATGGGTACCAAGATAGCGGTTTTTATCATATACTAGCAGACGCCGCAGTTTCACCCGCATGGTTCCCGTTCCCGTAATAATACGCGGATAAAATATAGCCTATAGGGGATAGTGTAGCTTCCCAACAGTGAAATAACTTATCAAATCGGTTCAGTACTTTCAGAAGCTGTTCAATGCAAACAAACAAACGAACAAAATGAACAATCAAATCTTTCCTTTCTAAAATATTAGTATAGATATTTATATCATCATCATCATTAACAATCCGTATTCGGCTCACTGTTGAGCACGAGTCTCCTCTCAGAATGAGAGGGGTTAGGCCAACGCTGGCCCAATGGGAATCGGCTGACTTCACACACCTAGAGAATTAAGAAAATTCTCTGGTGTGCAGGATTCCTCACCGTTTTCCGTCAACGTTTGAGATACGTGATATTTATTTTCTTCGTCGTTATCAACCCATATACGGCTCACTGCTGAGCTCGAGTCTCCTCTCAGAATGACCACGCTGGCCCAATGCGGATTGGCAGACTTCACACACGCAGAGAATTAAGAAAATTCTCTGGTATGCAGGTTTCCTCACGATGTTTTCCTTCACCGTTTGAGACACGTGATATTTAATTTCTTAAAATGCACACAACTGAAAAGTTGGAGGTGCATGCCTCATGCATCCACTGGACTATTATGGCTCACATTTATATACTACATGTAAATACCTATATAACGTATAAATACACCCAGACAATGGAAAACATCCACGATCATAACACGAATATTTTTCATATATGTGTATATTTATTTATTTACTAGCGGACCCGGTCAAGCTTCGATTTGACATATGTGCACTTATTCTCTATCCCTACTCTACCCTTCTATACCTCTACCCCTACCCTACCCCTACCCTACCCTACCCTACCCCTACCCTACCCCTACCCTACCCCTACCCTACCCCTACCCTACCCCTACCCTACCCCTACCCTACCCCTACCCTACCCTACCCCTACCCTACCCCTACCGCTTGACTCTTAAACGTTTGTATGGGAAATAGAAAAGGGCAGTTTTTAGGGGTTTCCCGGAAATTATTTGATTTTTTCTCACCTTTTAAACCTTCCTTATACCTCCACGAACATTTCAAGACCAAGATAAGATAAATCCGTTAAGTCGTTCTCGAGTTTTAGCGAGACTAACGAACAGCAATTTCTTTTTTATATATATAGATTGATGATGATGATGATAGCACAAGCAGATAGGCCACTTGATGGTAAGTGGGAAACCATAACAATACCTCTTTAACCTACTTGTAAAACTATCTATAGTTGACATGAAACAAAATGACACCTTTTACATTAAAGCGCTACTTTCATTGTTCTAGTTTACCATCACAACTCTACACTTAGGCACGGTCCGTGTTTCGAGGTATAATCAATTCGATTAGGTAGTGGGTTCGATTTTAAAATCAAATAGTTTGCAAGTAATATTTTTTTTATAAATAAAAAGGTATATTTGTCATAACTTTTAAATATAACCACTTCTGTTCTCAGCGGGAATTTAACCTCGAGCTATCAGCCTTTATCAGCATAATACCAATCCACATTGAGACAGCTTGGTGGGTTGAAGCTCTATATTCTCAATACTGTATTAGTTTTGATTGTAGATATAATCATTATACAGAAAAAAATATCTGAAGGGATTTGCAAGATAAATGAAGCATTTCTTTAAAAAAACATACATACAGCCGAACATAGAACCTCCTTGTTTTTGGAAGTCGGTTAAAAAACGCAAGTTTCTTGCAGGCTCTTTCTGGTAGAATCTGCTTACCAAGCCTTAATCCTTAGCACTTACATAGGCTTCTTATTTTATTTTATTTATTATTTTATTCTTTACAAGTTAGCCCTTGACCATAATCTCACCTGATGGTAAGTGATGATGCAATCTAAGATGGTAGCGGGCTAACTTGTTAGGAGTAGGAAGACAATTCACACCCCTTTCGGTTTCTACACGGCATCGTACCGGATCGCTAAATCGCTTGGCGGTACGTCTTTGCCGGTAGGGTGATAACTAGCCTCCCACCAGTCAAAATTTAATTTACCCTTACCAATACCTATAACAAGGAGGTAAAATTTGTATTAGTGAGGTTATTACGAGTATCTATCGATCTATGGAACCGAATTTGAAAATTCTTTTATCAGTAGAAAGTGACATTATTTGATAGGTTATATTTTATCCCTGTAATCCAACGGGGAAACAACACAGAAGAAATCGGGATGTCTGCTACTCTATACTTACCTATACAGTAAAAGCTCCTTATTCATGCTTCCTTTATTCACGTTTTCACTATTCGCGGATTAAAAAATTCCTTCCCAATTAATATATTCGAATATACCTATTGCCGAAATTGCGGATGGTTTAAGAATGCCACTGCTTAAAATCACTCTGAATAGAAGCTTTTAAAAAATGTCAAGCAAGAAAAAATTTCAAAATTCTTCAAACCATTGTCTAAGACTGTAGATGTTTTTTCTTTATATATTTGTTATTTATTTTGTCACCCAAGAACGTATCCCTTATAATCCCATATAAAATACCATTCCATATTCACGGTTTCTTTATTCGCGACACATTTAGAGAACGTATCCCCCGCGAATAATGAGCTTTTACTGTAATACAAAGAGTTTGTGGTGTTATAGAGGGTAATCTCTGGATCTATTTAACCGATTTTGAAAATTCTGTTACCACTAGAAAGCTACGTAATTTGTGAGTGTTATAATGTTAAATTTATCCCCACATTCTCAAGGAAACGAGGATTACAGGGGTGAAACCGCAGGCAGTTGATAATAATTTGATTTGACCAGTCACAAGACAAAGTTCCGAATCACACCAAGACGTGAGTCAGAACAATTAATTGTATAGTTGCCGTCAACGCAATCACGAACCTAAACTTAATGACGGTTTTCCGCCGTCAAAATTACATGCCTTTTATATAAGAACTCCTTACATAAACGTATGTGTGTGTGTACGGTTTACATGGGCACACAGGCGAAGGCTGCGCGGGAGTCGCGTGGTTCCACTCAATCGCATTTGAGTCTTTGACGCCGGCTCGAACGGACGTGCTGGCGCGCGGTCTATAAAAAACCTCAATAAAAAAAAACCTCAAGTGACTGTGTTACAGTGGTTTCTAACTGTGGAACATTTTGTGTACATTGAAAAGTTTGTTGGTTTTTAGTTGTTTTTAGTTTCGTGTTCGCTTTGAGGTATGTATAGTTTGGTTTATTTTTTTTTTCAGGTGATTGATTGGTTTTTTTAATGTATTAATATTGTATGAATTGTTAGTTACGATTTCACAATACAAAATCGAAGTTCTGATTATTTATTAAACAATAAAAATATTTGTAAAGCCGTAATAAAGTTTTAAAGAGTATTTATAAGACTTATCAGCAAATAGTTTACTATACTTAATAATTACTTATTTACAGCTTTTAACTTGAATATAAAAACTGATTAGTCTCTATTCTATATAACTCTATTCAAAGTTTAGTTACCCATATTTACGTAAAGGAAATTTTCAATTGAACATATTTTCTTATCCTATCGTCTTATAAAAGACTAGCCGACGCCCTGCAGTTTCCGCTGCACAGTTCCCGTTCCCGTGAAAATACGGGGTTAAAATATAGCCTATGATACTGTGAGTATAGCCTATGATAACGTGGCTTTCTAGTGGTAAAAAAAATTCAAAATCGATTTAGTATATCCAGAGGTTACCCCACAACTCCAAAAACTTTACCTCTATAATATTAGTATAGATTTTAATATCAATATTTAAATGTTTTCAGATGTTTAAATATAGACAAAATAATTCTAATACCTAGGTAGTAGACACCTAATTGCTTTCCACTATCTTTTCTTTTCTTGTAGAGACAGTTTTCTTGTTTCTTATAAGAAATTTTCATTGGCGATACTAATACGGAAATAAGAAATCGGTAGGTTGGGTATAGACATGTTATAATAATTTGGAGTATATATATCTAGGTAGAATCGGTTATCTATAATAGCTAACTGAATAGATAGATTTTCTTACGAACTCACAGCCAAACCTATAGTTAGTTAAGAAAATTTGTTTTTGTAGAAATAGCTATATACCTATATTCATTTTATACCGTAAGTTAGAACTGAAGAAGAGTTTTTGAAGATTCAACCCTTAATTAGTGACTACAAGGTATTTGTTTAGTTTTTGTTATAGATATTGTATTTTTGAGTACACGCTTTAGCGTTAGCTTTGTCATAGTCTGTGACGTCTTGACAAATCCAACGTGGTGGACATGACAAAATGGTAGCTTGGTAGTTAGATAGGATCGCCCTTTTAAAAACACAAGTGTCTATAATAAGAGAAGAACCTTAAGCACCTTATGGAGACATAGAACTTCTTGTATTTCTTGTATAACTTCTTGAACTTGCTTATACTCGTAAAGTGGGAATTCAAAATTATAAAAAAGTCTGGACATTTTTGACATTACATCAGCTCACTGCTGAGCACAAGTCTAATCTCAGGATTAAAGTCTACTTGGAACATTTTCTTAGGTAGGGGAAGGTATTGGAATTTTTTTCATATGGTGCTACTACACACACAGAATAGTACAGTATATTTTGTTTTGTACTACGTGTACTTGAAAACGTGTAGTATTTTATATCTTCAGTGAAAATTGGAAAGCTGTGTGATGCTCTCATAAAACTAAATGCCAACGCTTCGCGCACGAGACTATTTCTTGGTTATATTTCAGTTTAATTTAACCGGCTGGTGGGAGTCTTCGGCCGTGGCTAATTACTACCCTATTAGAATCTGATATTAATGATAAATGAATCCGACGGCTCCGTCTCTCGGCTCGCTGTTGAGCACGAGTCTCCTCTTGAAATGAGAGGGATTAGGTCAATAGTCCACCACGCTGGCCCAATGTGGATTGGTAGACTTCACACACGTAGAGAATAAAGAAAATTGTCAGTTATGCAGGTTTCCTAATTATATTTTATTCTTTACATAGTTAAAATAATTAATATGCATATATTATAAGCTATATATAACCTACGCATGTTTTCAAAAGAAAGAGTAATTCAAGAAGAAGTTATACGTGTTATGGTAAGAAAATGTCAGAAAACTCTAAAGCTTTTTCTCTATTGCGTAATTCACATGCATGGTAGCAGCTAAACGCTCATATAACGAAAATAATAATAATTTTTATTATAAAACAACGTGCTTATCAAATTATGAGTGAGAAGCCATTATGCTATGGTGGAGGTTACGGCGGTAGAGCCATGGGAAAATGTTCCCAACACAAAAGGCAACCTAGACCCGCGTTCGCACACTTGAGCCGAGATTAGATAAACGCATGTTTTCACTGGCTTATGTAAGGTTTATAATCTATTATTTAACTGGTTAGTTAATGCTTTAATTAAGGAAATATGTCAAACAAGCGGACGCCCGCGATTTTTTCCGCGTGGAATTTAGTTTTCACAAATCCCACGGGAGCTATGGATTTTTCCGGGATAAAAAGGACCCTATGTGTTATTGCTATAATATATCTAAATACCGAATCTCAGCTAATTCGGTTCAGTAGTCGAGGCGCGAAAGAGTAACAAACATTCATATCATCAAAATCATCAGTTTTCGCAAATCTCGGGAATCCATGGATTTTTTCGGGATAAAAAGTAGCCTATGTGTTAATCCAGAGTAAAATCTATTTCTATTCCAAGCCAAATCGCGAAATCGCTTCACTAGTAGCGGCTTTCAAGAGTAACAAACATCCATACAAACTTTCGCGTTTATAATATTAGTAGGAGATAGGAAGTAAGTAGGTATATGGCATAATGCTGCAGGGCAGTTTTTTATTACTCCACTGCTTGAGTGGACTGTTAAGCCATAATATAATTTAGAATTTAATAATATGATACAGTAGGCAGTTATTCTTGACACGGCGTGTATTGTGAGGAGGTTCCTCACTCAGGTTGGGCACTCAAATGTCCCGCAATAGGGAGGGGGGGGGGGGGGGGGTTTGAATTATTTTTTATAAATTTAAAAGTGTTTTTTTTTTATTTTGTATTTTATCAACAATGTTAAAAATTAAAAAAAAGGATAAATAAATAAATAAGATATTTAATATATGATACGTGGCATTACTTAAAAATAAAGTCCCTTCTTTCTTCTTTCATTTATACTAATAATACTTTTTATTAAAGGTAAAAGCACACAGTGTACATATCACATAGTAATATAAAATAATTAATAATACAAATAGGTATAAAACTTACATACTAACTGGAAAGGTTAAAAGGCTCTTCCCAGGCGTCATTCTAGTCCGGAGTACAAACAATTTTTTTATTTAATTCTATTTTTTATTTAATTCTAATATACTAATATCATAAAGAGGTAGAGTTTGTGTTGTTATACATAATCAAGGTATATCCAGAGATTACCATCTCTGGAAATACAGAACGGATTTAGAAAATTCTTAGAAAGCCACGTTATTTGCGAGTATCATAGGCTATGTTTTATCCCCGTATTTATAGTGAAACGGGAATTACGCGGGTCAAACCGCAGGCCTAGTCTCTATTAAATACAATTCTCGTGTAGCGGTATTCGTTAAAAAACTCCTCCGAAACTTATTTATTATTATATATATTATATAATAATAAATAAGTTTCGATATTTTTTTTTATACTCCTTAGTAATAAGAGTGACTCATCCCTAAAATAAGACAAAACAAAATTTGCTGGATCAGGTAACTAACTATTAAAAAATATTTCCTGGATTTGGTGTTGGTTACGACGGATAGCCATGTGGTAAATCGGTGAAATACTTAATATTCAAAAATAGTCAAAATGGGCTAATTTTGAGGCAAGTATAGAGTAAGCATTGACACCAAACGAATACATCAAAGCATTCGAAAACCTTTCCATCGGTTTTTGTCGGTGGTACAAAAAGATATAAAAAACACAAAAAACTACAATAGCCCGAACACTTTCTAAACATCGACCGACTATAGATTGACAAGCGAAATTGTTGTGGCATATAAAATGGTGATTTTAAGTTATAACCGAACCAAGTTTTACCCGCGGTTTTGACTGTATTAATATAGAAATTGCGTTTGGTTGCTTGAAACCACGAGGTTCGAATTTTGGGTAGGTATATGAAAATCTGAGAGAAGACTCGTGGTCAACAGTGAGCCGAATATAGGTTGTTAATGACGATGATGTTTTGGAAATCATTAAGGTTTTCTTTCTTTCAAAAGATATTCAGTAAAAAATTTCAACTTGCAGTAAAAATGGAAGTGGGGAGCCCTCGTGATTTTGCTGCTGCCGTCGGTCCAGATCATTATACTTAGTTAATATTTGATAGAGTTATTGTGAAAATACTAACCGGTATAACATAGTGGATATTATTATATATTTATACTTTATTTGTGCACCACAACATAAGAAGAAACAAATAATAAGACAGAAAAAAGTATAGTACAGTAGTAGGATACAAAAGGCGGCCTTATCGCTATGTAGCGATTTCTTCCAGGCAACCTTGGGTACCGTATCCTGCATTCGATTCGGAGAGCGCAGGTTTGAATCCGGACATGAACCTTCAACTTTTCAGTTATGTGCATTTTAAGAAATTAAATATCACGTGTCTAAAACGGTGAAGTAAAAATCCCTGCGACTTGCTTGATGACGTCGGTCCACCTAGAGGGTGGTATAGTGTACTACTTAATAACCTAATGCACGCCACTGAGGGTGCAATAATAAATACTCTAGTGACCAGTGTACATATTGAATGAATGAACGTAAACCAAGTGGCCAGTACGGCGTACCCACGGAGCGCGACACGATGCCGGCCAGCTCAGCTGACGCTAACGAAGCATCACTTCACGGAACTTTGAGCTCCTCCGCACATCACACCCAGGTGCTTTTGTATATATTTTGACCAGTTTTTGTTAACAGCAAACCGGGCGTTTTAATATTGGATAGAAGCAAGCGTTACTTTGCAGAAGTTCATCATGAACTTATAACAATTTATTTATTTTGCTTTCATCGGCGAAAAGCCGACGAACCCAGGCGACAAAGAAACGTCTGCTTCTATCCAATATTCAATAGTAACTGACTAATACTAAGCGCTTTCAGTATTTTTTTTGTACTAAGTGTATATAGTTCTAGCGGACGCCCGCGACTTCATCCGCCCTTAGACCTCTTTAATCCGGCCCTATCGCAAAATCCGTTCTTAGCGGATACCTACTAACTATCGACTGTCACCCTGCTAAATTTCATCTTTGTTTGTCAAGCGGTTTTGGAGATTTTTATTTATTCCCGATAAACCAACGTACATCCGTTCGATGTATGAGTTACATATTTAAAAATAGCTTAGAGTTAAATTTACCAGACTTAATCAATATATCACTTTCCTAAAATCAGCAGTGCATTAATAACTAGACCGTTTTAAAACCACAGCATACGAAATTTCCATACATCACATCCGAAAAATCACCAGTGCATCAATTGCCAGTTCGCTTGGTTCACGTGGCGCATGGTTCAGTGGAGCGGACGCAGGACTGTTTGATTCGCTCGATGACTGCGCTGTTCACTCATTGGTGGATTGTTGGCTTGCTGCTTCTTCTTCTGTCATCCACTTACTCCAAAAATCAACAGTACATCAATAGCAAATCCACTCGATGCATGAGTTACATAGTAAAAACAGCAGTCATTAAAAATTGTATAATATACTTAGTAAAAATTGACATAATAATATATCACTTCCTTAAAATCAGCAGTACATTAATAACCAGATAATTTGTCGTCACAAAAAGCAACAGCTTACGAAATTTCCACTTCCAAAAAAACCACATTGAATCAATACATACCATATCACTTTCTTAGAGTCAGCAGTGCATTGATAACCCGACCGTTTGTTTGACGTGCCTATATAAAAGCGACAGCATACGAAATTTCGACACATCATTTCCAAAAAACCAACAGTGCATCAATACATTCCATATCACTTTCTTAGAGTCAGCAGTGCATTAATAACTATACCGCTTTAAAACCACAGCATACGAAATTGCCATACATCACTTCCGAAAAATCACCAGTGCATCAATTGCCAGTTCGCTTGGTTCACGTGGCGCATGGTTCAGTGGAGCGGACGCAGGACTGTTTGATTCGCTCGATGACTGCGCTGTTCACTCATTGGTGGATTGTTGGCTTGCTGCTTCTTCTTCTGTCATCCACTTACTCCAAAAATCAACAGTACCTCAATAGCAAATCCACTCGATGCATGAGTTACATAGTAAAAAACAGCCGTCATTAAAAATTGTATAATATACTTAGTAAAAATTGACATAATAATATATCACTTCCTTAAAATCAGCAGTGCATTAATAACCATATAGTTTGTCGTCACAAAAAGCAACAGCTTACGAAATTTCCATACGCCACTTCCAAAAAAATCCACAGTGAATACATACCATATCACTTTCTTAGAGTCAGCAGTGCATTGATAACTCGACCGTTTGTTTGACGTGCCTATATAAAAGCGACAGCATACGAAATTTCCACACATCATTTCCAAAAAACCAACAGTGCATCAATACATTCCATATCACTTTCTTAGAGTCAGCAGTGCATTAATAACTAGACCGCTCAAAACACAGCATACGAAATTTCCATACATCACATCCGAAAAATCACCAGTGCATCAATTGCCAGTTCGCTTGGTTCACGTGGCGCATGGTTCAGTGGAGCGGACGCAGGACTGTTTGATTCGCTCGATGACTGCGCTGTTCACTCATTGGTGGATTGTTGGCTTGCTGCTTCTTCTTCTGTCATCCACTTACTCCAAAAATCAACAGTACGTCAATAGCAAATCTACTCTATGCATGAGCATTCATGAGCATGAATTGCCATACTCAATAATATATGACTTCCTTAAAATCAGCGACTTCCTTAAAAGCGAAATTTCCATACGCCACTTCCAAAAAATACACAGTAAATCAATACATTCCATATAATTTTCTTAGAGTCAGCAGTGCATTAATAACCAGACAGCTTGATTCAGGAGCTAATTAAAAGCCATAGCATACAAAATGTCCATACATCACTTCCAAAAAACCAACAGTGCATCAATACATTCCATATCACTTTCTTAGAGTCAGCAGTGCATTAATAACTAGACCGCTTAAAAACCACAGCATACGAAATTTCCATACATCACATCCGAAAAATCACCAGTGCATCAATTGCCAGTTCGCTTGGTTCACGTGGCGCATGGTTCAGTGGAGCGGACGCAGGACTGTTTGATTCGCTCGATGACTGCGCTGTTCACTCATTGGTGGATTGTTGGCTTGCTGCTTCTTCTTCTGTCATCCACTTACTCCAAAAATCAACAGTACGTCAATAGCAAATCTACTCTATGCATGAGCATTCATGAGCATGAATTGCCATACTCAATAATATATGACTTCCTTAAAATCAGCGACTTCCTTAAAAGCGAAATTTCCATACGCCACTTCCAAAAAATACACAGTAAATCAATACATTCCATATAATTTTCTTAGAGTCAGCAGTGCATTAATAACCAGACAGCTTGATTCAGGAGCTAATTAAAAGCCATAGCATACAAAATGTCCATACATCACTTCCAAAAAACCAACAGTGCATCAATACATTCCATATCACTTTCTTAGAGTCAGCAGTGCATTAATAACTAGACCGCTTAAAAACCACAGCATACGAAATTTCCATACATCACATCCGAAAAATCACCAGTGCATCAATTGCCAGTTCGCTTGGTTCACGTGGCGCATGGTTCAGTGGAGCGGACGCAGGACTGTTTGATTCGCTCGATGACTGCGCTGTTCACTCATTGGTGGATTGTTGGCTTGCTGCTTCTTCTTCTGTCATCCACTTACTCCAAAAATCAACAGTACGTCAATAGCAAATCTACTCTATGCATGAGCATTCATGAGCATGAATTGCCATACTCAATAATATATGACTTCCTTAAAATCAGCGACTTCCTTAAAAGCGAAATTTCCATACGCCACTTCCAAAAAATACACAGTAAATCAATACATTCCATATAATTTTCTTAGAGTCAGCAGTGCATTAATAACCAGACAGCTTGATTCAGGAGCTAATTAAAAGCCATAGCATACAAAATGTCCATACATCACTTCCAAAAAACCAACAGTGCATCAATACATTCCATATCACTTTCTTAGAGTCAGCAGTGCATTAATAACTAGACCGCTTAAAAACCACAGCATACGAAATTTCCATACATCACATCCGAAAAATCACCAGTGCATCAATTGCCAGTTCGCTTGGTTCACGTGGCGCATGGTTCAGTGGAGCGGACGCAGGACTGTTTGATTCGCTCGATGACTGCGCTGTTCACTCATTGGTGGATTCAGTTGGCTTGCTGCTCAGCTTTGCGTCATAGTTTGCTGACCTGTTGCGTTACTATTGCGGGACTTCGGACATTTTAACTATATTAACAATGTGAACTAAGAGCTGTGATAGCCAATATGACCTCTGACTTCGATTGGATTCGACTGGGCGTAAGTTCGAATCCGGGGCATGCGCCTCCAACTTTTCAGTTGTGTGCATTTTAAGAAATTAAATATCACGTGTCTCAAACGGTGAAGAAAACCGGCACACCTGAGATTTTTCTTGATTCCTTAAGTGTATGAAGTCTGCCAATCCGCATTGGGCCAGCATGGTGAACTATTAGCCTAACCCCTCTCATTCTGAAAGGAGGCTCGTGCTCAACAGTGAGCTTTACCTAATTTAGTCCACCCTAACCTATCCCCTCTCATTCTGAGAAGAGTTACGTTAACAGTCTAATGATGATAATTGTCAAACTGAATTGGCAGACTTCATATATATTGAGATATAAGAAAATTCTCAGGTATACAGGCTTCGCTTCACCGTTTGAGACACGTGATATTTAATCACTTAAAGTTCACTTAACTGAAAAGTTAAAAGTGCCCGACCCGATTCGAATTTACGCTCTCCAAATCGAAGGCAGAGGTCATATCCACTGCGCTGTCGCGGCTTTCAATAAAATACTAGCTGGAAATCGAACCGAGGACTTCTAAAAACATTCTCAACTGCTACGAGATATGTATAGTTATAACAGTTTTGCAATTCCCTTCCCTTTAGTTGGTAGAAACGATTATTATAAAACTTGCCACAAAAACTACGCTAACCTTAAGTAAGATGTAGTTTATTTTCAATTGCTTCGTAACTTTACATTATGACTTGACTGGCGATATTCTTTCTAAAACTGCTGACTTTTTAATTTCTACTGAGAATTCCTGGAAATTCCTCTGGAACATCTAACTTTTTAAGTTATCTGCATTTTAAGAAATTAAATATCACATGTCTCTAACGGTGAAGGAAAACATCGTGAGGAAACATGCATGCCTAAAATTTTCTCAATTATTTGGGTGTGTGCAGACTGCCAATCCGTATTAGCGTGGTAGACTAAAGCCTAACCCCTCTCATTCTGAGAAGAGACTCGTGCTCAACAGTAAGCTGAATATGTATATATAAATTTTACTGGGTTTCTCTTTCCAGAAATCATCATTATCAACCCATATTAATACACGCAGTTAGTCACCTTTGAGTTTCACATATCGACGAGTTTTAGGAACTTTAAAAACTGTATATACATAAATATATAATGGAATTAAACTCAAAATTGTGCATGTGTGTTCTCAGTGGAGTCGCTAAATTCGGCTCAGTTTTTGCGGTGATTTTGTAGGCACGTAAAATGTCTATAGTATGCTATGTCGTTGACCATTAGAGAACCTTTTGTATTAGTTATTTAATCAATAAAATGTAAGTCTGTGATCGTCGTAATTTTGTGTAATTTCGTGTCATTTTCTGTAATTCACCATTTAATTGTTACCCAATGTAATCACGACTTAGGTCGAATTCAATTCCTGGTTAAATCATTTAAAATGCGATTGGTTAATCAATTTTGTGTCGCTTACTCGCGAATGATAAATTATCAACGAATTCGCGGGAAAAAAACGTTTTAAGATGTCTGTCGTGCCATTTTTTTTTATTTAGTTAAAAAGAAATACCTATCTATTATAATCTTTTTAAATTGCATGTATTAAAGTATGTGTTTTCTTATTAATTTCTACGAGTATAAGGTAGCAGACACTCCGTGGTTTAGCCGCGTAGTTCCTGTTCCCGTGGGAGTACGGGAATTAAACTTAACATTTGTTACTCGGTGAAGATGTAACCTACTAGTGGTGAAAGAATTATAAAATCGGTCGAGTAGTTTTCTAGTTAAATCGTAACAAATAAACTAATAAAAAATAAAATCTTACCTACTAAACTTCATACAGAGTTCTGCCGGTGAGCGGAAATTAAATATCTACGAGTTTACATCATCATCATTAACAACCCATATTCGGCTCACTGTTGAGCACGAGTCTCCTCTCATTCTGAGAGGGGTTAGGCCAATACACCACGCTGGCCCAATGCGGATTAGTAGACTTCACACACGTAGATAATTAAGAAAATTCTCTGGTATGTAGGTTTTCCTCACGATGTTTTCCTTCACCGTTTGAGACATGTGATATTTAATTTCTTAAAATGTATGTGCATGAAAAGTTGGAGGTGCATGCTCTGCCACGGAGTAGAACCTGCGCCCTCCGGAATCGGAGGCAGAGGTCATATCCACTGGGCTATCACAGCTTTTACGAGTTACGAGTATAATACAAAGTGATTATTTACAAATAAGTGCCGGAAAAACAAGTGACACTTACCTACCCACGATTATCTTTTTGTCGATAAAAATGATATTTCAACCATTACCAATAAAATATAACAAGCCTAAATAATAACCGAGTGACAGAGTTGCGCAAACGGCACTATAACCTCGCCGTTAATCGATGTCGATAAAAAATCTGTTGGTCAACTATCGACCTCGGTTTTTGTTAGGGATGTTCAGATGGTCATAGTTTTTTGTCGATGAATTAACGAATTTATTTGTGTCACTATTCATATTGGGAGTAGGGCGCACAGGCCCTGACTCGGATTCGGGTGGTAGGTGCAGAATGACCCAAAATGGGCTCACCCTTTTTGTGTATGAGGCATGAAAAAAGTAACAAAAGATATGCTTCTCTATACTAATATTATAAAACTGAAGAATTTGTTTGAACGCGCTAATCTCAGGAACTACTGGGCTGATTTGTAAAATGCTTTCAGTGTTAGATAGCCCATTTATCGAGGAAGGCTATAGGCTATATTTTATTCCCGTATTCTAACGAGAACGGGGCCCACGCGGCTGAAACCGCGCGGTGTCAGCTATCCTTTTATGTCATGGAAACACCTATACCTTGACAGATAGAGTTTTCAATACGAGGGTTCCAAACGAAGTTCCGAAGTATAAAACCTCTGTACCTATTTCACCAATTTCTTAACTATGGCTGAAAATTTTAACTGACAAATTCTTAGAAGAAAAAACCTTTGTATTCATCATCTATGGCTGAGAATTATTAGTGAAAATTAAGCGATAAACCGCAGTTTCATAGCCCAACCCAGGAACTTGTGATCAAAACCGCATACGCTAATCACTGCTCCAATGAGGCTAATCAAAACAGATCACAATATTCATCATCATCATCATCATCAGCCGATAGATGTCCACTGCTGGACATTGGCCTCTTGCATGGACTTCCAAGCACAACGGTCTCGAACTGCCAACATCCAGCGGCTCTCTGCAACCCGCTTTTTACCCTCGGTCCACCTAGTGATTGTCGACCATCACTGCGCTTTCCGGTGCGGGGTCGCAATTCCAGCACCTTAGGACCCCACCGTCCATCAGCTCTCTGAACTACGTAGCCTGCTACGTCAGCTCTGCGTCTCGCTGAGCTATATCAGTGACTTTGGTTCTTTTACGGATATCCTCATTTCTGATTCGATCACTCAGAGAAACACCAAGCTCGCTCCATCGCTAATAAGGCCCATAGTGACCTGTAGACTACATTATTGCACTCTGATTATGTAAAGAACATTTGAAAAAGATCTCATCAAAATGTCAGTCAACAGGAGAAAATTCTGAGAAAAGGAACGCAGAAAAAGCGTCTCCTAAACAGAAAAATTATGCAACCCAATGAATGAATGACAAACATTTGGCAAGAAATGCTTCACAAAAGAGTAAAAACCAACACTTCCGTATTATCAAGTTGTACAGTTTCATTCTGTTGTTTTTTTGATGTCAGCTTCCGTAGTTCAACAAATTAATGGTCATATTGTTGTAAATATCAACAAATTACGTTTTTTTTTTCTTAATCAGAATCAATTTGTTTGGTCGAAACATTTAAATCAGAATGCAAATTCTTTAGGCATTCAAATCTATCTTTATCATTAGCTTAAGTCTTCTTACTAATGCAATGAGGGATGGTGGTCTGAAAGAGGTCTTAGTAATGATTACTTACAAAAGTTTTATACTATATCAATTTTGACTTAAATCTTATTGGCACACGTGGAGAATTCAGAAAATTCTTAGATTTGCAGATTTCCTGACTATGTTTTCCCTTCACCGTTTGAGACACGAGATATTTAATTTCTTAAAATCTACACAACTGAAAAGTTGGAGGTGCATGCCCCGGACTGGATTCGAACCTACGCCCGAATCGGAGACGGAGGCCATATCCAATGGTCTATCATGGCTTACATGTACGTAATAGAAAAACCTGTTTCAATACAAAAATAAATCCTCATTAACCGTCAAAAATTAAAAAAAGGCCATTAAAAAGTCCCATAAAAAATTCCATCGTCCAATTTTTAACAACATCCTTTCCTGAGGGAAACTCACTCCGCCTCCCATTTCCCATGCCCTGACAATGGCGCAGACAAAATGGCGTGCGATGACGTCACGCCGGAAGCGGCTCCGTTTTGAATTTGGAACGGTCGAGCGAGCAATGGCGGCGCATCCGGCGAAGACGTTACAATGAGTGCGCGCGCGACGGCAAAATTATAGATCAATGATGAATTGTATTGATCTAGATTTCAAATGAGTTGAAAAACTGTGTGCGTAGATCACTCTGCTTGATTTGCTCTCTACCATACGGTATCAGCATCGTTCGGCTCACTGCTGAGCTCGAGTCTCCTCTCAGAATGAAAGGGGTTCAGTTAATAGATTGGCAGACAAACATAGATAACATTTTGGTACTATATTAATGAAGTTTTTATTTGAAGCTAAAAGGTACTGTAATACAAAAACTTCAAAGTCGAATTAAGACGACCCTTCAATAATAATAATAAATACAAAAACTATCAATGTCGATTCATTTATAAGTCAAACGAATATTTAAAGTTAATTGTGTATAAAAACGTTTAAAAAATTCTACCGTAAAGAATTGTCTCGGCCTTCCCCACCGAACTTGGCCTAGCCTCGACTAGTTTTGGATAACAAATACGTTTGACTACTTAGCTACCTCAGTGATGCTTGTAAAGGGTCGATAAAACGTGGTGCCATTAAAGTTTCATGTTAATTTATTACTAAAACATAATAGGGATGATGACAGTTTTTTATTTTTTTTATAAATTAAGAGTATGCTAATAGTAAAGCAATTTTGTAAAAGTAACAGGGTATATGTGATCATTACTTTCGGAGCTACAGAGATTTAAAGGGTCAGATTTGTGGCGCTGCCTCAGATCCCTGAAAAACGCCCCATACAAAATGGTACGATTTAATGACGTCGTAGGTCCATAATGATCATTAGATTTGTATGGGCGTTCAAACAAAATTACTAATATCTTTGTTATTAGTGTGTTTATGTTTATAGTTCACTTATTCAAAAATGTCACAAGGTCAGGAAGCTAAAACTGTATGAATTTTCATCTAATTACGATATAAGATTTTTAATAGAATTTGAAATGTTATAATCTTATTTATTTTGCAAATATCCAGACAATCTTTGCTTTTTATATATAAATCAGTTAACAATAACCTTATATACCTAAATATATCATGAAAATCAATTTATTCAAACCTAGTCATCCCCATTTAGACGTAAAGGATTACTTAAATTAAAGAATTATTATTATAATTCTTTAATTTAAGTATTCTTTCTTTATATTTAAAGAAAGAATACAATAAGGAACCTAAGCTAACTTATTCTAATAACTATACAAATCATGCCCACGTGGAATGGTGGCAAGAATACTGGCTGCATTTCCGCGCTGGACAGCCAGGCTGATCCTTTGCGCAAAAAATGAGCCAGCCCTTCTGTCACCGGTCGAGGCCACTAGCCGCGGTGAAATAATTTGATCTTGATCAAAGGGTTTCCACGGCAAAAGGTACATATATGTAACTTTCAGTCAGAGAGGCATACTTGAGCCACTTACCGGTTTCAGCATTTTCTGCTGCGGCTCCCGGTCTTGATTCTGTCTCCCTGATATGACACGGTGCTAATGTGTCAACGCATGTAGCGTCCCACATTAGGGCCCGCCAATTTCCCAGGGAACCAGCGTCAATCCATCAGGTCTCTTGCCATCATCCCGACTTATTCCTGACGGTTTGTTTAGTGCAGGAATATTAATAAAAAGCTTTTCTTTAATAGTTATTGTCATGATAGGGGCTTCATTAACAACCCACATTCAGCTCAATGTTGAGCACGGGTCTCCTCTCGGTCGGGTTAGGCTATTAGTCAATAGTCCACCACACTGGCTCAATGCGGGTTGGCACACTATACACGTAGAGTGTTAAGAAGCAGGTTCCCTACCGATGTTACCTTCACCGTTTGAGACACGTGATATTTAATTTCTTAAAATGTACATAACTTGATAGTTGAAGGTGCATACCCTGACCAGATTCGAATCTACGTCCAACAGAGGTATTGGGCTATCACGGTTCTCTATATGTGGTGTCTTTTTATCAGAAAGAGGATATGAATTACCAGGGGCCTTAACCAAGTGGCACGTCGATTCTCTTTCTACAAACTGTAACGCTTCGAACACTAACAAAATGTATGGGAATGACAAATGCGGAAGACAACTTGATCACGTGACCTGTCGATAGTAAATGTCATTCCCATATTTTTTTTTATTTTCGAAGAGTTAGAGTTTGTAGAAAGATAATCGACATGACACTTGGCTATCTGTAGCCAAGTGTCATGTCGATTATCTAACTCCCAGTGATGTTCACGAGATGAACAATTTTACTAAAAAGCTTATGGTCGAAATTTGGTCGAAATGACATTATATTGAACTGATATCGTCCGAACTGACGCGATAGTGCGAACATTTATTACAAACGGAGGCGTAATGGCTGGAAATGGTAAACAGACCACTAATAGTTGTGGTTTGGACTAGGGATGTGCCGCTCAAACATCGATATCCCACTATAAACACATAAGCAAACTCATAGTATTCAGCACTATGAGTATGGGGAGGCACTATAAGTACTAATTGTATGAATTCTATACTAATATTATAAAGCTGAAGAGTTTGTTTGTTTGAACGCGTTAATCTCAGGAACTACTGGTCCGATTTAAAAAAAATTTCAGTGTTAGATAGCCCATTTATCAAGTAAGGCTATAGGTTATATATTATCCATGTAATCCTACGGGAACGGGAACCACGCGGGTGAAACCGCGCGGCATCAGCTAGTATAACATAATTCAGGTTTCATTTTCATTTCTCGCGTACATTTTTCTTTTAAAAATGCTGATTGTCGATAAGACAGTATAATTTATTAAATATTTACTTCTTTTATTTTTAAATCGTTGTTTTCGATTTAACTATATGTTTTACATTTTGAAGGCCTTAGGTATACTTAAATTAAAATATTCTGTAGTTTAAGTGTACCTTTACTTTATTTATTGTTTTCCTTTTTTAAATATTTTATTATTTTATGTTTATATAAATTTGAGTTAATATTTTAGGCTTTCTTTTCTCTCAATTATTTATTTGTCCTGTTTTTTTTTAATTTAACTATATTAATACAATACAAAACACTATAAAAAATTAAAGGCTGTATTATTATGTATTTTAGATATCGATAGACAGACACATCACTAATCAATTGGAACAGCGGCTACTGAGTCGGCATAGAAAATACAATATTGGGTTTTGATTCCGACCATTATTTTTAATAATAATTCTACTTCAAATAGAACAACAAATTGTTTTGTTATTGTTATTTGTTATTCTTGGTTGTTGTTATTGTTGTATATTTAGTTGTTATTGAATAACATAAAAATATTGTGCTTTAATAGACTATTGATTCCGCTAGAGCCTTTTAGTAGTACCTACTTTTTGTGACTATGTGTTAGTAGGAAGTATTAGCTTCGTTCTTGTTTATCAGTATTGCTGTGTACCATTCTGAAGGACATGGCGTAGGTTCGAATCCGGTCCAGGGCATGTGCATTTTAAGAAATTAAATATAACGTGTCTCAAACAGTGAAGGAAAAACATCGTGAGGAAACCTGCACACCTGATAATTTTCTTAATTCTCTATGTGTGAAGTCTGCCAATCCGCATTAGGCCAGCTTGGTGGACTAAGGCCTAATCTCTCTCATTCTCAGAGGAGACTCATGCTGAACAGTGAGCCGAGCCGAATATGGGTCTATGATGAAGAAATTAAATATCACGTGTCTCAAACAATGCTGGAAAAATAGGGTCGGGAAACCTGCATACCTACTTGAGAATATCTTAATACGTGAAGTCTGACAATCCGCGCTAAATACTTTATTTAAAGAGATTTTTCGTTGAGCGAAAACTTAGTTTCGTTATAAAAAGCTGCATAAGCCAGTTAAAAATTAGTAAAAGCGAAGTCAAAGCCTCGGGCAGCGCTCTGTAACCCAGATCCTAAATTACAGGCTCGGATGAGCGAAGCTATGATTCCTGCGCTATTTATTTTAGCTATTTGTGGTACCGTTACCTAAACATAGAGTCGTCTTCGGCCGCAGCAGTCTTGGTAAATTAATGCTAGATAAGTAAGAGTAGGTCCAGGATTCGAATCCTGTTCCAATACTAAAAGGAAGCCAGATTTTTTTTAATGTACTTTTAAAATTAAAAAAAAAAAACACTTTTGTTTTGACTGTTGTAAACTATATTAATATAATAAATCAAAAGCGTGTATGTTTGTTTATTACTTGTTCGTTTTAACTACTCAAACAATTATTTTAAAATTAAAGAAAACGTACACTAAAAAGGGAAAAATAACATTATAATATTTTCTACTTATTGATCACTTTGGAGTCGGTGCCAAGCCAGTGCTCTATTAATTCAAGGCGTACCTATCGTAAAGATTTTTGTATCCCAGACATTCGTTTTGTCTTTCATGTGTTTTTTTCAGTTTTTCTCGTACCTAGTCATTATTTTAATTAAGTTTTTGACTAATTATTCATCATTATCTAATAATATTTTTACCTGACGTATCGAAAGTGCTTGTAAACTAAGGCTAATTGAAATTAATTAATTTTGAGTTTTAATTTATGTTTATTATTTATTTATTTATTTATTGTCACTTAATATCAGGTGAAACCGTAGTCAAGGACTAAATTGTCGTTGAATAAAAAAAAAGTTTAATCTTAACGTAGAAACTTGCATACTTCCTTAAAGCAATTACCAAGGTAGAAGAAAAAAATACAAAGTTAATTTAACAGTTGGTATAATAATGAACATTTGAAAATATGCCCTATTTATATTACAGTAAGAACTGATGTCATTTTAAGTAACAACAAAATAGTTAACAGCTGATTAGATATGAGGGTTGCTAGACGGTTTAATGGTGGTTAGAAAGGGGGGGGCTGTAGTAACGGCAAGCTACAGCACCTGTTTGAGAGGTCACATAAGTTTGATGAACTCTAAGAAAAATATAGGTATTATTATTTGTGAAGTGTCAGTCTAGTGGATATGACCTCTGCTGGCCTATTTCCCATTTTGTTTTTTTATTATCAACCCATCAAAATAAAAAACAAATCAATTGACAAAATGTCATCTACATACTATGATACAAATTACAAATGTCATCCGGTGCTTACGGTGTATATCATTTAATAGGTAGATAACACTTTGTTGTCCACTTCAATAAGTTGATAATAAAGACAAAATAGTGAATTAGGCCACTGCTTTTTAAATTAAATATCACATGTGTCAAACGGTGAAGGAAAGGTTAGGAAAAGCATACCTGTGGTTTTTTTTAATTCTCTAAGTGTGTAAAGTCTCCCAACCCGGAGAGGTGACCCGTGCTCAACAGTGAGTCGAATATAGTAATGACGATGATGATAATGATGATGATTATTATTAGGTATTATTACCTACCCTCTAGTAGTAGGTAAAGGTTTTGACTGGAATGTAGATATAGGTACTCGTAGTTATTCTAGACTTTAGTGACTTTAGTGACTGTTATTCTAGACTCTAATAGTGAAAGTAGAGAGTGAATTATTAGCCCGGCAAATTTAACAAATAGAACAGTATTCCAAAAATTATTGTGTTAAGTATTGGAATAAATAAGTTTGATGCTTGCATTTTTATACACGTTTTTACCAACATTATTGGATTATTTTTTAATTTGCCAGGTGGTCTACTTTAGGAAGCAGTTGGGGTTTTAACCAGATCCAGAGATTACCTCTTACAACCTCACAAACATACGAATTTTACCTCTTTCTTTTGTTTTTTTTTTTTTAATTATTTAGTACCAATATTAGTCACACAAAAAAGTAAAAAGAAAAACAGTGGACAAGGATACACTTATCTTTATTAGAGATCTCTGCCAGTGACCCTTGGCAGTGTGAGAGATTGTAAACAAAAGAAATGGATATTTCTATTATTAGTATAGATGTTTCTGGTTTGCTAATACTCCTACATCAGTATCATACGTACTTGTCTTACTATTCCAAAGCCAAAGATAGGTTGTATAGCTTTCGACCTTGGCGTATAAAAATAGCTGCACATAAAAAAAAAACAAACTGTCAGTGTCATTCATCCTCATTTCCCGCCAAATCTTAATTCCGTTACAGCGTAATTGTACAGGAGGTGTTTTTTGGTCCCACTTTCCGTATCATTGTCATCGGAGGAAATGACTGCACCCTTGTAATTGGTGATAGCACGTGCCGGCATATAAAAAACCTTTTTTGTTTTTTTTTTTTGTAATAGTGAACGTAACATGTGTTTAGACGTTGGTTTTAGAGATCCCTCAGTAATATTTATAGCTATTAAAGCATAATGGAAATGATAATAACCTATCATTAATAATATATTTGTTAAATAACACTTCTTATTTTTATATGTATTTTTATGAAACCGAAATTCTTTCTATTATAATTTTTTTGCTTTTAATTCTTTACGAAAAAAAAATCTCTCAATCTTGTTGAATTAAAAAAAACTAAATTTGGATAGCATTTACTATGAAAATTCCATTTTACTTGTCAATAAATAAATATAAATAAATAAATATTGTCAATTAATAATTATAAATATAGTCAATACATATAAATAGTAGATCTTCAAGTAAATAGGTTTTAAAAGGTATTTAAAATTGTTTAAATGAATTAAAAAAGAACGTTTTTAAAAAAATATGCCCTCGAACTTGACCACTGTTTCGAAATTCAAATTTAAAAGAAGTTAATCCATTGTTATCTATCGAATTGTCGATTTAAATTTTTATTGAGTACAAATTGCGGTAGGACACTCTGCAAGCAACTTTGAACTTTATCACTTCATAAATAGTATTCAAAGTCACGTAAATATTTCTTATAGATAAGTTTCACAAAGTCTTATTAACGGTTCTGTAAACTTGACGTGCGTTGGAAATTGAATTTTTTTACACTAAGTTTAGGGTTTATTTTAGAATGTGCTTGTAACACAACAGTTGACGAAATTACTGCTTATATTCAAATTGTCGACTATAAAGTATTACAATTTGAAGGTTTTTCAAGGAGGTTTATAAGAGTCGACGTTTCGAAGGATTTTAACTGCTTATAAAGTTTTAGACATTATATTATCTTGTTTTATAAAAGAAAAGCAATGTGCTTAAAAAGACTTGAACCTGAAGGCATAACTAGTGGCCTATGACACTCGCCAATAACGCAGCTTTTTAGTGGTAAAAGAATTTAAAAAAAATCAGTTAAGTAGATAATAGAGATTACCCCTAACAACACACAAATTTTAGCTCTGTAGGTATATTAGTGAGAATAGTAAAAATTTATTGACCTGAGGACTCGGAAGGTACAAACCTGCATTGAAGGAATTTTTCACTTTCTATGATTTGTAGGTACGTATAGTGCTCCCGCTTACTCCAGTAAGAAACTTGTGCACACCACTGTACTTAACATTAGGTTAATAATGGTTTTAAATAGTAACCGTTATAATTTAACTGTAAAGTTATAGTTACTGTACCACAGTGTAAAAAATTTAAAAATTTCAGTACTCAGTAAGTAAATTATTAATTTAGTTTTTATTTTAACTTTTTAAAAAAATATCAATGAGTATTAAATATGAGCCTCTTTGGAATTATATTGAATTAAATTTATTGTAAGGTAAAATCTTACTTATTATTTTAGTAAATTTTATTCAATTTTGATGTGCTATTAAAATTGATATACATTTTGCATTTAAAATTTCACTGTTTTCAGAATACTAGTCACAAAAAGATAAATTTTAGAATTCAATTAAAATCAAATTAATTAAGTATATCATTTACTGAATTAAACTTTTTTACTATACAAAAAATTAAATTTAATTTACAAAATGGAATAGGTTTTATAATTGTTAACCGACTTCCAAAAAGGAGGAGGTTCTACGTTCGGCTGTATGTATGTTTTTTTTGTTAATCTATGGTCGACGATAATAACCAAAGAGGATACAAACCCAACGTCAGCCAACCCTTAACACAACAACCTCCGCGAAGGTCGACAAACCTGTACGACCTGCGCTGACATTTTCGCGCCATTTAAAAAAAATCACGCAAACCACGTGCTTCTACACCTGTTATTCCTTTCGCTATTATGCTTAGTCCAGACATAACGATATAGTAGGGGAGCCGAAGAGAGGATTTTTGCAGTTACTCGAGCACGGCAGATAAACATAAGGGACTATATCTTGCACGTTGTTGAGTACCTCCACAAAGTATGAGCCCTTATTATTGGTGGGTAGGTACTTTGAAGATTTTATTTTTCTGTTTTTAGTGTGTCCTAGCATGTAACTTTCATAGAAATCGGTTTAGTAATTTTGTATTAAAGTGAAAATAACGAAATGGCCCGTACTGTGGCGATTTTCATGAAAATTAAATGGAACCAATCTGAAAGTAAACTCTTTCAAACAAAAAAATAATTTTTAAAATTGGTTAAGGAATGACGAAGTTAAGCGGTAACAAACATTAAAAAAAACATAAAGAAGACATAAGCGTCGAATTGCGAACTTCCTCCTTTTTTGAAGTCGGTTAAAAAAAGAGTGTCAACTAGCCTATTAGCCACGATAACCAAACGAAGAAACATACTGTTTAATTTGAAAATATTAGTAGACATAGAAAGTTTATTTTCTTTACATTTTTAAATTTTAAGGAAATAATTGATATTTTAGACAACATCGTCACAAAAATAGAAACGAATTCAGAGTTTCCTAGGGCGATTATTTTCACCTATCAACTATGGAAGTAATTATTATAATAAAAACAAAACCTCCCTTCCTACCCCTCGTCAGGGTTGGCACTCAATCATTTAAATAAATTTACATATTTCAACGTATAACAGGTGGTAGATTTATGTGGGAAATAATTATTATTATAATACGTACTCTCTATTAGTTATATTTATACTTATAATAAATCTGTAGAAAGGTCAATTCTGTACATGAAATATATTTCCAAAATAACTATCAGGGATTGATACTAATGCCAAAAATGCAATCAGTAAAACTCTTGTCTGTCTGTATGTTCGTTATAGAAACAAAAAGTACCCGACGGATTTTAACTATTATTCTTCATACTCCTGGGCAGGTTATAAACAGAAAGATACTACGAGGCTACTTCACAGGTCTGTACCTGTAGATGTACAAATAACTTAAGTACCTTGCTTCAATTCTATTTACACTTCTATAATTTTCTGTGGTATTTGTTGACAGAAGTGATTGAAATAGATTGTTAAAAATGTGACATGCTATCCCATTTGCTATTTCTTATTATCCTATATTTATTAATGTAAGCATACAAAAATAACACATTCAAATCTTAACTAAAATGTGAAAACAGAACAAAAAAATATTCTTTCTCTCTTTTAGTATAGATAAAAGTGAGTATTTCTAAATACATGAATATGTAAATAGAAGGCACGATAGCATGTCACATGTAAAAGTCGTTAAACCCCAGTGGCAGCCCTAAGTGCGGGGACGCCGTTACACTAATACACAGGTGTCGGTTGATTGCTTTACATATTATTGCTGTTACTATCTCGGTCGGTCTGGCTCCTGCATTATAGTCTAGCATTTGTTTTGGGAACAATTATAATTTCATTTCCTAAATTCAATAAGAGTATTATGGTCAAGTAAAAACAATTATATGCAAAAGTAGGCAACTATCAATCATTATCAACCCCTATTCGGTACCCCTCACTGCTGAGCTCGAGTCCACTCTCAGAATGAGAAGGATTAGGCCAATAGTTCACCACGCTGGCCCAATACGGATTGGCAGACTTCACACACGCAGAGAATTAAGAAAATTATCTAGTGTGCAGGTTTCCTCACGGTATTTTTCCTTCGCCGTTTGAGACACGTGATATTCAATTTACTGAAAAGTTGGAGGTGCATGCCCTGGACCGGACCCGAACCCGCACCCTCCGGAATAGGAGGTAGAGGTCATATCCACTGGGCTATCACGGCTAATATGTAGGTAAGAATAGCATAATACCGAACGATTTTTTTTTTTCAACCACATCGGCCAATCTTGCATATTTAGACTAACCATGTACGCAGGAGATATTATAGTGCACAAGTGTGTGCAAGCACAGGTGCACTCTCTATTCCCTCACTCTCATAGTCCGATGGGACGACATACATACTCGACTGGTGAAAGATCAGGTGCAGGACGGCTTTACGTGTTCTCCGAAGCAAGGGGGTGTACCAACACTGGCGACTTCACAACTCCAGACAGTGACTTCACAACTCCTGGCTTCACAACTCCGGCGACTTCACAACTCCTGGCTGGTATCTGGATGCACTGCCGTACTTAATACCAGCCAGGTATTAAGATGTTTATTGTAAAAAAAATCGCAATAACATATTTTTTTTGTTGGCATTACCTGGGATTCAAATCCTAGACCTAATTGTCTGTAGCTGAACCAGCTCATCATGGGATCAATGAGGGGCCGAATGTCATACAACACATATAATCATAAGCAGCAGTATTGAATTCGTGAATTTTGCTTTTTTTAGGCAGCAAAAGGGAAACCATTGGTATTAGGAAGACAGGCAAAGGTTTGCAACTATACAGCCTATTCAGCAGTATTGAATTTGTGAACCTTATTTTTGACGTGACAACGTCTTATAATTCGATGGAGCTGCAAACTCGAAAAAAGATGCCGTCATACGTCATTCCCTCGCTCTAGGGTTGCCAACATTTTTTACAAGAAATAAAGTATATTCTGGTCTATGAAGATTGTTAAAGAGTATTTTAGAAAAACGAACATTTTCTTTTGAAAAATGCAACCATTCCATCAGTATTTTCTTATGACGTTGTCACGTTCAACTATCGTCAGAAAACCGACTTTACAGACCACCGTTTTTTTTTAATCTAAAAGGCATCAAAGATTTTGATAAGAAGTGAGGCAAAGTTTGCAACCGAACAGCCTATTCAATAGTAGTGAATTCTGTTTTTTTTTTTAGTCTAAAAGGCGGCAAAGGTTAAACCATAGATAAGAAAACAATCAATGGCGCTCCGTTTTGGCGCGAACACGTGCCGTTACGTCAGGTGTCGCCGCAGGTGGGTGTAACGACCAGGTTCAACGAACACTGAGTTTTTTTTTAATTTTATAGCCTTGTTCTTGGGGTAGGACTTTCTTTGAATACACGTCACGTTTGACATTAGTTTAGGCGGTTATTAGTTTACGTTATTCGGGTGCATTTTGAGTCATTATTAACTTACCTTAATGCAATTTATTAGTACGTACTAAATTTAATAAAAATACTTTTTTTTACTAGCAGTCGCCCTGTGGTTTTACCTGCATAGTTCATGTTCCAGTAGGAAATCAGGGATAAAATATAGATTTTATTACTCAGTGATTATGTACATTTCTAATGGTAAAAGAATTTTTAAAATAGGTCGAGTAGTTTTTGAGTTACATCGGATTAAAGAAACAACAATTAAGCATTATCTCTTTACTAGCAGATTAGATGATCTTTCCAGGATAAAAAGTAGTCTATGTGTTAATCCAGGTTATTATCTATCTTCGTTTTAAATTTCTGCCAAATCAGCTTATTAATTGCGGCGTTAAAGAGTAACAAACATCCATACAAACTTTCACGTTTATTATATTAGTAGGATATGGCTTGAACATGTCCTAGCATCTCGCCCACCACTCTTCTTTATATCAGAGTGGCGGGTTTGAGGTAAAGAAAGCTCAGCTAACATAACATACTGAATCTCAAAGTTATATACACACACATAAACAGATTTGTCTGTACATCACTGTCTATATTGTTTCCTTAAATTATTGTTTTTCCCACCATTGTATTCTAATTGGTCAATTATTATCAGAGGTGAAAGACCTGAGTGATAACTTGTAGGTATTTATCTATTGAGTTATTTTCTATGAAACTTTATCGTTAAATATAAAATTATTGTTGCTTTTTTTAACGACCGTTAAGAATATAGCCTACCCTTTTGATAAGCTGGAATAGTAAACGGGCAATTCAATAATTTTGGAAATATTAACCCCTCTCATTCTGAGAAGAGACTGGTGCTCAACAGTGAGCCAAATATAAGTTTTTAATACTATATACTAGTGACTAGTATATAGTATTAAGAGAGTAGATGATAAAGCTAGTGACTAGTAACTAGTCACTAGCTTTAACATCTACTCTAGAAGTTGTCAGAAGCTTGTGGAGGCCAGGGCAATATGCCCATCTAAGCCGAGTTTGAAAGACAATCATCATCATCATCATTATCAACCCATATTCGGCTCACTGCTTAGTTCAAGTCTCCTCTAAGAATGAGAGGGGTTAGGCCAATCGTCCACCACGCCCAACGCGGATTGGCAGACTTCACGCAAAGAATTTAAAAAAATCTCTGGTTTGCAGGTTTTTTCACGATGTTTTTCCTTCACCGTTTGAGACACGTGATATTAAATTTCTTAAAATGCACTAAACTGAAAAGTTGAAGGTGCATGCCCGGACTGGATTCAAACCAACATTCTCAGGAATCGGAGGCAGAGGTCATATCCACTGGGCTATCACAAATAGACAATCATCATCATCATCATATCAGCCGATGGACGTCCACTGCAGGACATAGGCCTTTTGTAGGGACTTCCAAACATTACGATACTGAGCCACCTGCATCCAGCGAATCCCTGCGACTCGCTTGATGTCGTCAGTAATAGACAATGCTAAACCATAAATAGAAAGAACAAAATTGGCATGGCAACGAACGAAAGTCAATTTTTCCTTTCGAGCTTACATAGTATATGACATAACGTGGTAGCATTGTGTGCGTCTTCCCACGACCCCGCCGTGGGATCGGTTAGTGGGTTACATTCACGCTCGTTGATCTTGACATTAGGAACTAGATCTCTAACTTTTTTTTTTAATTATGTAACCATTTCATAAACGTAATCACACTCGCGAAATACCTCTGTGTTTGTCTTTTATATAATTATAAGCAAAACGAACAGAATTTAAAGGACGCAGAACATGAAATCATGAATGAATCAGAAATGAGGAGATCCGCAGAAGAACCAAAGTCACGGACATAGCTTAAAGTTGCAAAGCTGAAGTGGCAATGGACGGGGCACATAGTACGAAGAGCCGATGGACGTTGGGGTCCCAAAGTGCTGGAATGGCGACCCCGCACTAGTAAGCGCAGTGTTGGTCGACCCCACACCAGTTGCACTGACGAATTCAAGCGAATCGCAGGGATTCGCTGGATGCAGGTGGCTCAGTATAGTGATGTTTGGAAGTCCCTACTAAAGGCCTATGTCCTGCAGTGGACGTCCATCGCCTGCATCGGCAATATGAAGGGTAAAGATTTCTTAAAAAAGAAAGAAAGAAAGATGTTTAAAGTACCTATGAATATACTGGAATTCATAGGTTCTTCAAACCAAAGGACATTGTGGATTACATTTTACTAATTTTAGCTTTCACACGTAAGGGGCCCCTGTACTTCGGCTAGCTACGTCCCTGGCTTTCTCCCCCTTCTGGAGCAGCAACTCCACTAAATGCGAGATTCCTTGCATCCCCCATGGACCCGTGACTGGGACCAATGCGCTCATGTCGCCTCTTGTGCCACCGGTGCGAGAACACAGAGAGTAAACCTTATCGCTGATGTCCAAAAATGGAACTTTCCTTTTCATTAGTGATGTTACTACAATAAAGTCTTATTGTTGTCATCATAGTCACGGCCAATAATGCCCATCACTATACCCGTTCCTCATTTGGTCAACATTTCACCAGTGTTCACTAATTTCGTCAAATTCACACAACACATAATCGTGTTAAACGACAAATTTTCCCACTTGTAGAGCGGAAATCAGAATTTAATATGCGCATTTAATCAAATAACCCTAGCAATTGTCAGTCACGCAATGAGCATTCGCGTCGTGGGGTGCGTTTGACCATCGGCATGCGAGGGACTACAATTTGACATGTTAATGGGGTAATATCAAACGGTATGTATGGGAATTTTTTACCAATGGCAGGGGGAATTAGATGTTAAAGTCCTTTTTTTTGGTATATCCGGGAAATTTGTATAAACTTTTATTTCTTGGTATTATAATAATGTTATTTAATATTTTTAATTAAGTATTGAGTTTTCTTTGATTTTTTTTGGTGCAGCCCAGAGTTGTGAGGTTTGTGATGTTACACTCCCGTTTCTCTGTTAAGTCATCAGTTTTGGTTGATGTCATTAACATCACTTATAATAACTGAGTTTAAAATATTATGAACCTATATTATACTGACCAACTCACATTGAAACAGCATGATGTTTCGTAAGTTTCAAGTCTCACTCTTAGAAGAAAATATGTTCAGCCCTGCATGCACGTAATCATTAATAATGATTAAATCATTATTTTAATAGTGATGGCTGATCGTGATGTTAGATAGTCATGGTAATATCTAATGCGCAAATAAAATGTCAGTTAATGCTCTAATTATAATCAATTTTTATTTATTTTTATTGTTTGTTTGTAAAGTAGTTTTATTTATATTTATGAATAACATTTTAGTAATTTAATTTAGGTAATAATTACTCCCAAAATATGACGTAGTTACCTACACTTGTACAAAAAGTATAATTTTAAATTGAACTTGTTATTAGGTCGCCGGGTAAGGGTTAAGCTTGCATATAATTTACAGGCGTATGTCCATAATCCGATAGAGGGTAGTGTCAAATCTACCGTGAAATTACTATTGTTTACAAAATTACTCATTTTTAACATTTATTTTATCATTTGGATTTCCTTAACGCTCTAGTGACTAGTGGAGGGTTAACATAATTCAGTAACAGTTTGCGAAGATTTTTTTTGAAACTTTATTAGTTTACTTCTACCTATCTTTAAAAAAAAATAATTATCTACCAACAGAGCTAGAGAAGTCGTCAGTCAGTAGCAGAGAGAGAGGAGAGAGAGAGAGTTAGTAGAGTATTGGTCAGCACTTAGCGCAATCACACTTGATGGTAAGCCAAGATACAGCCTATGGTGGAACGAACCTAGAAGGTAACTTCTGACTTAGAGGTCCACGTTACTTTTAGATAGATGGGAGCATGAATATTAAAAAAAAATCTTTTCAAAGTATTTTCTTTCCAAAAAATCTTCAATGTCTGATAAAACTCATCATCATTAATTATTCAGTAATTATGTACCTATTTATGCGCGGATCAAACTCATTGAAAAAATCCATTTAATTTGTCCTTGGGAAGCTGGTGACGTCACAGAAACAGGTTTGAGCCAAAACGAGTTATTCTTAGGGTGGGCATTATTTTTGGATGAATGAATGGGACAGGTTTTTATTTTTTAACTTAAACATCCTAAAGTTAAGGCGTCAATTTAATGACGCTGTTTTTAAGGAAAGAGTAAAATATTATTACTATGGAGAATATTACAAGGTATGCAAAATCCATCCATCGTTGTGTGGTTTTAAAAAAATAAATATCACGTCTCTCAAACGGTGAAGGAAAACATCGTGAGGAAACCTGCATACCAGAGAATTTTCTTAATTCTCTGCGTGTGTGAAGTCTGCCAATCCGCTTTGGGCCCGCGTGGTGGACTATTGGCCTATACCTTCTCATTCTGAGAGGAGACTCGAGCTCAGCAGTGAGCCGAATATGGGTTGATAACGTGTGCAAAATTACTTGAAACTTTGTTATTTATTAATAATCTAAACCGATACCTAATTTATACAAATGAGTCGTTACCACTTTGCCTATAAGATGTTGCGCACGCGTTTTATTTTGTAGAACAGATGAAAAATATAAAAATACCCTACCCCTACAAAAAAAAAGTATCTTATGTCCTATTCCTGGCTCTAAACTACCTCCCTGCCAATTTTCAGCTAAATCGGTTCAGCCGTTTTTGAGTTACAAGTGGAGTAACTAACACGACTTTCTTTTATATATATATAGAGACAAATAATTTGCAATAAAATAATATTGTGACTATAAATTGAGATATAAGCTATCCTATCTTTCAAGTTGGATCAAAATGCATACGGAAAATCAAATATAAAATCGGTTTAGTAGTTTAGGAGTCCATCGCGGACAAACACGTGACACGAAATTTTATATATATAAAGATTAACTAATATACGGCTTTGGTTGATGCTTAGTTGCTATTGTGTCCTGAATAAATCCACAAATCATTGTGACCCTAAGCCATAATTAAATATACCTTTGTCTAACATTTGGGCTGTTAACGAAACAATTGCTTGCACAGTTCAATGTCGTCGTTTTTTGTCCACGTGAGAATTCGCGCCATGTTTGATCGGCCATCTTGATTACGTTCAGGAATATGAATAACAATGTTGACGTTTTATTTTTTGAAAATTCAAAAAGGTTTGTTTTGTTTTGTTTTAAAAAATAATGCCTGATAATCTCTCTGGTTTAGTTAGCTCTCAAACGGTGAAAGAAAAATATCGTGAGGAAACCTGCATACATGAGAATTTTCTTGATTATCTGCGAGTGTGAAGTCTGCACTTTCCGTTGTGTTAGCGTGGTGGGCTATTTGGCCTAATCCCTCTCATTCTGAAAGGAGACTAGTGCTCAACAGTGAGCCGAATATGTGTTGCTAATGATGAAGCACAGTCAGACACACCCATGCTCATGACACAAATATTTTCCAATTGTGGAAATCGAACCCACGACCGTAAATGCAGAATATGTCATGCCATGCAGCTATCACAAAACTGTCTTTTATTGAGAAAAAAATGAAGGAGCTACTCATAAAGGATGGAAGGAAAAAATAAACTATCTAGCAATCTGTCAAAGGTTACACAAAAAAGCCTTAACGATATAATAACGTGTGAACAGACCTTAACATCTAAACCCAAGCTGCAAGTGTTTTTTAATTCTATACCATTATCACACCATAAAAGTATTTAGTAGAAGAAACATACATAAAGGATACTGTAGGTAAATATATGCAATATATTTATCTGTTTTTTTTTATATTTTTACCTCTATTTGTTGTTTTCACTGAAACTTCTAAATCTTCTAAATATATTTACATTACGAAAATCGCTTGCCGTACTAAAATGAAATTTGGCAGGGAGGTAGGTAGACGTCCGCAAAGAATGGATTTGTAAGAGAGATTTTGTAAGAGGACCGGATTAAGGAGGTTTAAGGGCGGACGTCCACTAGTTGGATATAACTGCCGCAACTCGTTGGTCTAGTCACTAGTGCAAAGGTTCTTATTATTTTTGACATTTTTACCTGTATTTGATATCGATAAATTATAGTGCCTAATTGGGTCTTACTGTCTCATTGGTTTCATGGTTGTGTGTGGATTTTCATCCTCCTCTCAACAAGTTTGTTCACTTACATCTTAGATTGCATCATCACTTACCATAAGGTGAGATTGTAGTCAAAGGCTAAATTAAGTAAGGGTAAATAATAAAAAAAAAGAAACTCGCACTTGTTTTTTACAGATTAGCCTTAATAATTGATTAAAAAGTCCTAGTTTTCAGGACTCGAAAACTAGGACTCTTTTTAATCAATTATCGTCCAAACAAACCACAGTACTGTGCCTATTATTAAATAGTAATTAATAAAGAAACTTAGCAAATATTTCTTAACTAATTAGCTATAAATGCCGGATGTAGCAAAACATTAAAACCCACAATACTGTTTGTCACCGGCGAGTTATCTCGAGACATCGTTCGCATGGCGGGCGCGCGCTGCGGTCATTGTGCCGCGGGTCACATGACCTTGTGGGTTTAACCTTTTTGTGGATGCCACTTGTGCGGACTTCCGAATATTATTTATGTGCAGTTTTAATACTATTTTACAATGATAATTTTATACTATAGATAAGTTACGTCCCTACAAAATCACCGCAAAAAGTGATCCGAATAATAGACTACAAAACTGAGCGCACACATGTACAATTTTGTTTTTAATTGCATTATTTATTTATGTATATATTGTTTTTACTCTTCCTGAACACACAACTCTACATTGTATTTAGGTATTATTTGTATATATATATATAACTTTGTTTGTTGGCCACAACTGACATTGAGATGTGGAAATTTCCTCTTTTGAGCTTAGTAACACATCTAACAGTATTTAACATCACTGCTATTTTAATGTTACACTGGTGTAAATACAGACATGAATAATCTATCATTATCAACCCATATTCGGCTCACTGTTGAGCACGAGTCTCCTCTCAGAATGAGAGGGGTTAGACCAATAGTCCACCACACTGGCCCAATGCAGATTGGCAGACTTCACACACCTAAAGAATTATTAAAACTCTCAAGTATGCCGGTTTCCTCGTGATGATTTTCCTTTACCGTTTGAGACACGTGATATTTAAAATATTACGTGTCTCAAACCACCAGCCAAAAAAAAACACTTTTCCTGCAAAGTTAAAATTTTAATAATAATAATAATAATAATCATTTATTTGCAAGAATTATTGTTCTTTACAATATTCAACTAAATTAATAGTTTGCAAATATTATACATACAGTGAAAAAATACAAACAGTCACAATTACTAAAATAAATGAAATAAAATTAAGAGAAAAAAAAATAATTACAATCAGTCAATTACAAATTTAAAAAGTCACAGTACTAAATTAAAAGATATAAAATTACAAAAAAAAGAAATAAATAACACAAACAGTCATAATTACCAAATTAAACGAGAAAATTATAAAATTATAAAGTTACAATTACCAAATAATACAAAAATTAGAATTAAAAGTAAGAATGTCATTAAAGAATTAAGTCAAATATTCCTTAAGGTCGTAGTAGCACTTATCAATAAGCCATTTATTCAATTTCATTTTAAAATGAGGCAAGCTTAATTTTCCAATGTCATCAGGTAATTTGTTAAATATTTTTACAGTTAAGTTAAATATTTTTTATTTTTTAACCAAAATTTCGACAAAAGATTAACGGTATTTTTGAAATCACAGTTAACCTTAGATCCGGCATTGGTTTAGTTTTTAACTATTGTCAATAAATATGAGTCACAATTCTATGTAAAGATAGGTTTTTACTCTTCAACTTTAGGAATCTCTAGCAAAGGGTTCTAATGGTGCTTAATGTCAATAGAGCCTCAATAGCTCAATGGGAAGAGCGGTCGGACTCATCACCGAGGGGTGGTGGTTCGATCCCCGCCCCGTTGGTCTATTGTATACCATCATACCCACTCCTAATACAGTATTTCCCGACTTTTTGTAGGTAAATGGGAGTATTGGTCATATTTAAAAGATATGGGTAATATTAAAAAAAAAGTCTGATGCCTGGGTACATGATTTCTCATGATATCCAGAAATATAAAATTGAATACACGAGATTAAAGAATGTTGAGCACTTTTCTGACATAAAAACTTTTTGCTAAGATTTAAAAAAGTGCCGTTCGTTTTTAGGCGAATGATAAAGGTTTTATATAAGGCAGCACATGTGCGTTTTACTTTACATTACGGCACATGATGCGTAGATACATTACAATATTGAAAGTGGTTAAATAAGAGATATTTTACGAGCAAATCTGTAATAAAAAACGTTTATACATCTAATTTTATATTTTTTCTTTACAGGAAAAGATGGTGAAAGTCCGTCCGAAGATACGCAAAAGGCCCCGGTGATGTGACGATGTGACAGTTTAGTGAAACCAAAAAAACTAAACTAAAATAACTAATAATACTCCCAAAATCCTCCTAGAATAGTTATAAAGTGCCAACTATAGTGAAACATAGAACTGTAAAATCATAAAATCAACAGTACAGTGAACCATAGATCTCGATACGCATAGATCTGGCTAAATAAAAACAAATCATAGAGTAAAGAAATAAATAATAATTTATAGATTAATCAAAACGTAAAAAGTGATAGAAAAAGTTTAGTGACGCATAAATCTGTTAACGAGTTACAATATAATAAATATAGACAGAACATAAAATAATAGTGTACCAACGAACTTTATGCAACGATTAAAGTGCTAGAAGTGCCAATTAATATTTTTATATTATTTTGACTGTGATGCAAACGGATTGAAAAATGGATTTACATGCGCCACCTCTGGTCGTTCACGGATATGAACCCCACGCGCCATTGTTGGAGGTGGAGGGACTGGACCCTCATAGTCCTCAGCACAAGGTCCTTATCCATGCACCAATACAGAGCCAAGAGTTAATAAGCAACGACCATAGAAATGGAGGTAAGATTTTTTAATATAAAAGATAAAGGGGTGGACAGGACTTTTAACTAAAGTATACACGATGAAAAAAACATCGTGAGGAAACCTGCACACCAGAAAATTTCTTAATCCTCTGCGTGTGTGAAGTCTGCTAATCCGCATTGGGCCAGCGTGGTGGACTATTGGCCTAACCCCAAATTTCTTCTACTCGTACAATAAAATTTCGTAATGACAATCTGTCATCAAAAAAGGGAGTGAATTTTTAGAGTTTACTCCATAAGAGTCGATTTTTTACATTTGAATTACATTTTTTGTGCGCATCCTATTCTGCGCACCTTTCACTTTTTAGGCGTAATTGTTGAGACGTACATCTTTACGTACATAGTGTATGCTGCAGGGAAACATACACCTATTTAGACAGTCGATCTGAAAGAGTAAACTCCATTCGTGCATCGGAGATGACGCACACTTTTTTTTTAATCTGTAAAGAGCACTCCACTGAGTATCCTTATTATTTATTAATTATTATGGTAGAGAGTATCAGAGTCTTATTATATTTAAGTAATCTTTGTAAACCTGCTTTCTGATGAATAAATAAATTATTATTATTATTATTATTAAGTAAGCTTTCATTTGCTGTAATTTCACTGCAAACTCCGACCGGAATTTAGCAATATTATTTTAAGCAAGAAATAAGTGTAGGCACTAGTTAAAAGTTTCTAATCATCCTTAGCAAATGGGTAATTAATTAACAATTTGATTGACTGATATACTGAATTGCATATTCATATTTTGATGAATTTTAAATAATAATATTTAGTTTTTAATGTTGTAAAATATTTACATAATAATTATTTTAATTATTTTTGGTGAAAGTTGAAAACATTTTTTTAGAAAACTTTTTCTAAACGCGAATTCTACACTTATTCATAGAAGTAAATGTTTAAACTGTACATTGGTTAGGAAGTAAGAATGCATAATTAATTTAATTTAGTCATTGCTGTAATATGAAGATGCGTAATAATAAGGAAAATTGGTGGAAATAAAAAAATGTGTATAAATATACACGTAAATTTTGAACTTTGAGAATAAAATAGGTAATTCATATTTTTATTTAATTTTTAGCTTTAAGCGAAAAATATTCAGTGGTTTTACAGTCTCTGACTACACGATACTAAAACAAAATTAATATGATGTGCGTAGGTAGGAATATTAATTTTGTAGAATTAGTTAAACGACTAGTATTGCCCTTATCAGATTAAAATGTGAATCAAATCCATTCAACTACTCAAGAAAACATCAAATTGTCATCCAAATCTGTACTACTATATACTCGCACTAAGGATACTCGCACTAAGGATACTCGCACTAAGGATACTCGCACTAAGGATACACGCACTAAGGATACTCGCACTAAGGATATAATTTTCAGTGACGTATTAATATACACGTAATTACAATTATTTAATAATAATTTAGCTGTCATTACAGGTTGCCCTAATCTGACATGGCAAGTAAGGATTAAAAGTTCCATTTATTTAACGGATTTATCTGAAATAAACTACTTTTAAATCTTTCTATATTTGCTCACAAGGCTACTAGTGTCAGTTCACTCAGCTGACAGCAGAAAGAAGAGTGCGAAATGCTGTCTTATTTTCTATTTTTTGTATTAACGTAAAGATTGTTTGTTACTACAGCTAAAATTAAAAAATCTTAAAGTAACAAACTTTTTTTTTGTTACCTTGAAATTTTTAAATGAAATTATTTACATTTTAAATATCCTTTATTGTATGAAAATGGTGTCGAGAGCAGATGTGTCTAATCTAATGTAGAGTATGAATTTGCAGATGAGCAGTACCACGCGCATAGCAGCAACCAAGGAGGCGATGGTAAGCAAATATAACTTTTATTTTAATATTAAACAAGTAAGTAAGTAGTACTTTAAGTATTTCAAAATTAAAGAGATAAAAAAATTGTGTGCGTCTCGGTACGCTCGACAGAAATTATAATTTAAACCTGCTACCTTATGTGTGAGAGAAAGGGAAGCCAGACAGAGTGGCGTTGTAATGCGTTACGTTACAAAGCGGTTGACGCTCTTATAAGAAGTTATCACTTAAAAATACAAATCCTTAACGTAAGCACTTTGAATATGTGAAAATGTAAAAAAAATGATTTCCAGCATTTTTTACTTTCTGCTGGTGAATTTCTGCAAAAACAAGCTTTGTACAATTTTTTACAAGTATGTGTCTGCTTTTTTTATCAAATATTTATAGGTCTGGGTGTGCATATGGTTTTTATGAATTGACGTGTCTAAGTAATTCATAGTTCTATGTTTAAAATTTTTGCCCAGTCTACATACATATAGATCTATGGCCAAAAAGCGATATCATGCATATTTGCGTTACGTAACTCGGTAGAAAAGTATCATTGCATTTAATTAGTGAAATAAATTAATATACTTTCACTAACGCCTTCACTTACTGAGAGTCTGTTACTGAGAGATGATTAAATTGAATAAGTAAATATTTTAACTAACTTCTAAAATACCTAATGTTTTTATAATTCTGTGCATGCTTTATAAATTTTTCAATAGAAGGTATATAATTCGGCACTTGTTTTTGTTTTTTTTTATTTTGGTGCAATCGGGAATAGGAAATCGCTTGGTGGAATGTTTATGCTGGTAAGGTGGTAAATAGCTCACCAAACCATTTAGTATAAACATGCAAAACTAGTACTTTCATATAAAATTCAGACGAGTCGGGAATCGAGTCTTTTTATTAATAGCAACGCGCTATCATTTCGGACTATAAAAACATACCAATTGATGTTTTTCTACTCTTTACCAATTTATTGTTGTAGATCTCATCCAAGAACATATGCAACTAATATCATTAGATAGGTATTCTTGTATATGTCATAAACAAGTAATATAAAAAAAACAATTGTTTTTATTTTTGTTTAAACTAGTCGGGAAAGACTGTGTTAGGAGTGGGTACGACAATAGACCAACGGGGTGAGGATTCAACCGCCACCCTTCGTGGATAAGTCCAACCCTTACCGTTGAGCTATTGAGGCTTTCTTAATTTGTCCAGGTCTGGCTGGTGGCCGTGGCTAGTTACCACCCTACCGGCAAAGACGTACCGCCAAGCGATTTAGCGTTCCGGTACGATGCCGTGTAGAAACTGAAAAGGGTGTGGATTTTCATCCTCCTCCTAACAAGTTAGCCCGCTTCCATCTTAGACTACATCATCACTTTCCATCAGGTGAGATTGTAGTCAAGGGCTAAGTTGTATTTAAAAAAAAAAAACGAGTTCCACGAGTTTCACGAGTCTAATACAAAACCTGATTTTTATGGTGTTGGTTAAAATACCATTGAATGTGTTCCCTCAAGACTTAGTCGAAGAGTCCGCGGCTGCTACTCGCCCATTCAAGCTGCCAGTGAATGGCGGCTTTTTGTGCGATGCACTAAATCGCTGTGAAATTACTTGCCGCCGGCCGCCGCGTCGTTTTGTTGTTGTGTGGCCACAGTGCTAGCGAGTGTTAACATTAAATTATTATTATAAAAACGAAAGTGTGTCAGTGTGTATGTTTATTACCTCTTTACACTGCAATAAAAAAATAAAATAAATATACTTAAACAATACACATCACTATCTAGCCCCAAAGTAAGCATACAGAGTAGCTTGTGTTATGGGTACTAAGATAGTTGATATTATAATATTCATATACATTTATATACTACATATAAATACTTATATAATGTATAAATACACACAGACACTGGAAAACACCCATGCTCATCACACAAATATTTTCCAGTTGTGGGAATCGAACCCACGACCGTGGATGCAGAAAGCAGGGTCACTACCCACTGCGCCACGCGGCCGTCAAACACACTGCAACTACTGAACCGATTTAACTGAAATTAGGTATGAAAAGTATCCAGGTATACCCCCGTATAAAACTACATGGATATGATAATATGATGTATAAATAACGATCTGGTTAAAGAATTGGCTTAATAAAAGTATGTTTCTTTTAGATTTTTTTTATTACTCTTCTAGGGCTAATTGTTCGCTGGTGTACCTACCAAAGCGAAGTTACATTTGAAACTGTATTTTTCTGTTACCAAGAAGCTTAACAAAATACAACAAACAACATACAAACAAATTAATCATAAGTCTTCAAAAAACCTCGTAAAACTCAGGCTGTATGGTCAACGATCTAAGCTTGTCCCCGTTGAGAGAGACGAATATCTTAGCATTCCATGGATTCACCGTGCGGGTGCCGGGTCCATCGCGTGGTAGAGAGAAAAATACCAAGCAATGTCCAGGACTTGTGACTACTGGATGTAGGGTTAAGGAATTCCTTGACGTGCTCGTGTTGTTCTCCCTACCTATCCAAATTTGGTAAGATCCTGGTTCTAATATAGAACTAGCTGCACTTCTAGAGAGGCCAAGGTCTTTAAGCAAGTTGTAGAGAGATTTTGCTGGTAATCCTCTCGCACCTACTTCTACGGCGTACAGACTAACTACATAGCCATTTTTAGTTAGTTCATTATTCATAGACAAATTAAAGATGAATTAAGAATGTCGTAAAACGTTGCAGCAAACTTTTTTGATAAAGTAAAAATTTCATTATTAAAGTAGAATTATCAAAATTTTCTTAGGTATAAATAAACTGCTGGGTGGTTAAGGTAGGTCTGGGCCGGGGATGTGTTACTCTAGATTAACACAATAGAGTACTTTATATCCAGAGAAATCTATGGCCCCCATGGTATGGAGTCGCGGGCGTCCGCTAGTTGATAATAATGATGTGGTGAATTTGGGATACACATACACACACTAACGCCCAAATGCATGCACAAATCAACTAATATCAACATGTACTATAGCCAAAAACGATGTACAATGAACAATGAAATTAAAAATTAAGGTACATAATGCATGTTTTTATGATTTTTTATACCATCATCATCACTAACAACCCATATTCGGCTCACTACTGAGCACGAGTCTTCTCTCAGAATAAGAGGGGGTTAGGCCAATAATCCACTACATTGGCCCAATGCGGATTGGCAGACTTCACGCACTTCCCACGTACCTATGCAGTTTTCCTTCATCGTTTAAGACACGTGCATGCCCCGGACCGGATTCGAACTCACAGCCTCCGGAATCGGAGGCAGAGGTCATATCCACTGGGCTATCACGGCTCTCAAGTACTCCTACATAAAATAAACGAAATTGAATTTGAATTCGACAAATTATTTTGAAATATCCTCTTTAATAGAAGATTGATGTCAATATCCTAATAGATGCATGATAACGCGCATTAGACGCTTACACACGGACCGTACGGTTTGTTTATTTAGATATATATATCTATATATAGATACGTGTACAGTACAGCAATGATTCATCTCGTATTATGTAAGAATATCAGCGTAGACCGCTCTTGTGAAAGTATTCGAATCTATACTTCTATACTAATATTATAAAGCTGAAGAGTTTGTTTGTTTGAACGCGCTAATCTCAAGAACTACTGGTTCGATTTGGAAAATTCTTTCAGTGTTAGATAGCCCATTTATCGAGGAAAGCTATAGGTTATATATTATTACCGTATTCTTACGGAAACGGGAACCACGCGGGTAAAACCGCGCGGCGTCAGCTAATATAATTAATAAATACCCAAATTGTATCATCGCCAACATTCCTATATCTCTGTATTAAAATTATCAAAATCCGTTCTGTGATTTACCGTGACAGACATACATACTCTCGCATTTTTACTTAATATTAGTGAAAATAGCTTATAAATATAAACAATATTGAAAGGAAGTGGCTTCAATTTTAAAATCCTGGCGTTCTTTTTATATGACCCCTATCCGAAGTCACGTGTTAAACTTGAAAATCGAACATTGTAGTTTTTTTTACATTCTCCTAAATTAATTTCGACTCTATCATAATACAGAAAGGGTTGAAAATAGACTGAGCAGTAGCTAGGCTTTCGTTTCTCTCAGTACAGAAGCTCACGCGCATCGAAAGCGAAATTTATGAAAAAAAGCGGACGTGACCGATCGCTGTGAAGGAGTCGGGAGCCATCTTGTGACGTCACTGTTACTTGGCAGTTACTTCCAAAATAATACTTAGATTTTTAATTTTTTAATTTTTTCAAGTTAGCCCTTGACTACAATCTCACCTGATAGTAAGTGATGATGCAATCTAAAATGGAAGCAGGCTAACTTGTTAGGAGGAGGATGAAAATCCACACCCCTTTCGGTTTCTACACGGCATCGTACCGGAACGCTAAATCGCTTAGCGGTACGTCTTTGCCGGTAGGGTGGTAACTAGCCACGGCGGAAGCCTCCCACCAGCCAGACCTGGACCAATTAAGAAAATCTCAATCGGCCCAGCCGGGGATCGAACCCAAGACCTCCGTCTTGTAAATCCACCGCGCATACCACTGCGCCACGGAGGCCGTTAAATTATCAATATACTATTGATTCAAAGGCTGCAATCGCCAGATCTTCGTCCTACTAATATTATAAACGCGAAAGTTTGTATGGATGTTTGGATGTTTGTTACTCTTTAACGCCGCTATTACTGAAGCGATTTAGCTGAAATATGGAATGGAAATAGACTTTACTCTGGATTAACACATAGGCTACTTTTTATCCCGAAAAAATGCGAAAACTGATGATTTTGATGATATGAATGTTTGTTACTCTTTCACGCCTCGACTACTGAACCGAATTAGCTGAAATTTGGTATCGAGATATATTATAGCCTGGATTAACACATAGGCTTTTATCCCGGAAAATCCATGGTTCCCGAGGGATTTGTGAAAAACTAAATTTCACGCGGACTAAGTCGCGGGCGTCCGTTAGTTATTTAATAATAGCTGAAAGTTATTAGCGCAATGGCTGGCAAATTTTCAGCTTTTTCTAACAAACATGAATAATTACGTGTAAAGTGAAATGATAGCCCAGTGGATATGACCTCTGCCTTCGATTCAAAATCAAAATCAAAAAGGGCAAAGGTCTAGGGCATGCTCCTCCAACTTTTCAGTTATGCGCATTTTAAGAAAATCACGTGTCTCAAACTGTGAAAGAAAAACGCATTGTAAGGAAACTTGCTTACCTACCTGAGAATTAGGTGTTTTAATTCTTAATGCTCTACATGTGTGAAGTCTGCCAATCCGCATTGGCCAGATGAACTATCGGCCTAACCCCTTTCGTTCGGCGAGGAGGCTCGTGCTCAACAGTGAGCCGAATATGGGTTGCTCATGATGATGATGAGTAATTACAGTGCGATTGCGCCTTCTGTATGCGACCCTTGAACCAAAAATCAAGCTAAAGCTTCTTAAGGTGTTGGTCGAAGCTTTTCACTATAAGACCTGGCTGGAACGACTTACTCGTTAGCTAACACGACTCTGTTTCCCGCGAAAACTATGGTATTTTCCGGAATAAAAAGTAGCCTATATCTATTTATAGTCTAGTCTAATTTATCTCATCTGATCATCATCATTATCTAATAACATTACCGACATTTTCAAAAGTGCTTGTAAACTAAGCCTTAATAGCTCAACGGTTAGGGCAGTCGGAATCATCACCGAGGGGTGGTGGTTCGATCCCCGCCCGTTGGTCTATTGTCGTACCCACTCCTAATACAGTATTTCCCGACTAGTTGGAGGGACATGGGAATATTGGTCATATTTAAATAAAAAGATATGACAAATATTCTTTAAAAAAAAAATAAGTGTTACTACTACCTACTATACCTACCGTCCCGGATCGGATTCGAACTAAGACCTTCCAGAATCGGAGGCGCAGGTCATATCCACTAGGCTAATAATAATAACAATAATAATAATAATTTATTTATTTGCTTTAAACATGGGTTACACTTATAACATTAAATATACAATTAATTATTCGATCCAAACATGTCTTGCCTATAGGCGTGCAAAATATTTATGAAATGTGTCGATGGAACAATACCTAAATTACAAAAGCTACAAAATTACAAAACAAAAAAAAACAATATAAGAGAAAATTATGTCAAATTAAAAAAAAAATGTCAATTATTACAATTAGTCAAAATTTCAGTTGAAAATAGTCTTTGTAGTTATATATATTTGCATTAATTAATTTATTAAAAATATAATTTTTGAATTCATTCAATGTCATATCTTTCGCCTTTCTATCACGGCAATGGTAAGTTATTATGGTAAGTTAGCTTGAATCATGTAAGTCATGTAACAAGGTAAGATTCATTTTCAAAATGTCTACAAAACAATGTTTGTCGGGTCAGCTGTTTTTTTTTATTATTCATTACCATAATAATTTGGCCACAAATTGATTTTTTGACTTTCATCTAAGGGAGTGTAAGTGACCACGAGTTTACTCTGTAACCGATATGCCAACCGCAGCCACTTCCTTGGGAACCAGTTCGATTCAGTTCGAGCTACACACGGGGACGTTGTATTGATTGCTATTGTCCGCCGGCGCCTATCTTTTTATGAGATTTTTTTTTAAATAATATGACCAATATTCCTTTTCCCAGACTGTCGGGTACGACAGTTTATGGAATAGTCCAAGGGCAGGAATCGAACTTGGGATTTTTCAACTTGTGACATCTCAGTAATGATTAATACCACCAGAAAACCGCGTTATTTGTAAGTTTCTGACTGTATCTTCTATTGTCCTTGTCTATAGGTACTAAAATTTATGTTAGACATGACAGATTTGATTGTATGTTTGTTTGTTTGCATTGAATACTATTAAATCGATTTGAAATTTTTTTTCACTGTTTGAAAGTAACACTATCCCCGAGTGCTATAGGCTATATTTTATTCCCATATTATCACGGGAACGTGAACTACGAGGGTGAAACCACAGAGCATCGGCTAGTGTTGTATATTTTTGATTCATAAGTCATAAAAATCAAAACATGAATATTACCAAAGTTGATCATCTACATAAAAAGCAAGCTTAAAAGATAAATTAACGTTTTTCAATGAGTAAGGTCACTGGTTCGGTTCCCGGTGCGGAACGAACGCGATGACGCGGCGGAACGGTAGCAGGTTCGATGCGAGAGGCTTTTATTTTTTGTTTTTTTTTTGTTGGATAATTCTCACGTGTTGTGACAGACAAGTTAGATCAAGTCTTTGAATATCCGGTAAGATTGGAGTTATTGAAGACTAGCAATCGCTCCGCGGTTTCGCTCGCGTATTTTTCGTTTCCGTAGGAATACGGGGATGAAATATAGTTTAAGAAACTCATAAATAACGTGGCTTTCTATTGGTAAAAGAATTTTCAAAATTGGTTTAGTATATTCAGAGATTATAAATAAATAATAAAATAAATAAATAAGCCGTTTATCCCATATCTAAATTTACATATCTAAATTACATTTTAAAAGTTGTTAGTAGTCTGTTAGCAAGTTTTCTTAAATTATGTTAGTAATATTAGTTAGTAAGTTCTTATTAAATATGGACCCCTGAAAGGGTAAAGGCCTCCTCCATCTACTTCCACAACTCCCTGTCTTTGCCAGATTTCATCCATTCGTGTCCGGCTATCTGAATGATATCATCAGCCCACCGTCGGATTGGTCTTCCTACATTTCTTTTTCCTAATGGACCTTTCCATCGTGTTGCTTCAATAGTCCATCTTTTGTCCACATATCTTGAGATGTGGCCGGCCCATTTCCATTTAAGTGTGAGTGTATGGCTAAGAGCATCGGTCACTTTAGTTTTTTGTCAGATGGTCACATTCTTCACTATATGAATTTTCCCTATTCAGATATTCTATTTATATGTCATCTCCATATCCATCTTCCTATATATACCTATATTCAGAGATTACCCCTACTTAACTAACTTTACATCTCTCGAATATTAGTATAGAAAAGGAATTAATAGTATTTTAAAAGAGCCGTGATAGCCAGTGGATATGACCTCTGCCTTCGATTCGGAGGGCATAGATTCGAATCCGGCCCGAGGCATGCACCTCCAACTTTACAGTTGTGTGCATTTTAAGAAATTAAATATTACGTGTCTCAAACTGTGAAGGAAAAACATCTTGAGGTAACCTGCATACCAGAGAATTATCTTAATTTTCTACATGGGTGAGGTCTGCCAAACTGCATTGGGCCAGCGTGGTAGAATGTTGGCCGAACCCCTCTCACTCTGAGAGGAGACTATTGCTCAACAGTAAGCTAAATATGGGTCCGGTTGATAATTGAGTGACTACTAACTAATGACTCTACTATACAAGTTCAACATTTTGACGAAAAGAGCCGACAAAAATCACGTGTCTCAAACGGTGAAGGAAAACATCGTGATGAAACCTGCATACCAGAGAATTTTCTTAATTCTCTGCGTGTGTGAAGTCTGCCAATCCGCATTGGGCCAGCGTGGTGGACTATTGGCCTAACTCCTCTCATTCTGAGACTCGAGCTCAGCAGCGAGCCGAATGTGGGTTGATAATGATGAAGCACTCATACAAATTGTACAAAATGGATGTTTTTCCCAAAAACAGGCTTGTAATGAGTCCTTAGGGTATATAGGCACTGCATTTTTACATCTGTGAAGTACACGCGGTAGGGACACCATAAAGAGGCTGTAAGCCTATACCTACCTCTCTTTTAGGTCAAAAGAGCTTCTTCCCAAAGCTATCTAAACAAAAAAATCTATAGGTTCGAAAGAGACAAACAGTTGTACTCCGTTCTGCTTCATTAGAACCGCCTTGGTTCAAATTTTGACAGCTCATTCACCAATTAAGATTAACTGTCCGCGCGTTCGAAATTTGAACTTACTTTAAAACGGCTGATTAGGCAGAGACGTTACAAGGAAAAACGAATCTAATTTCCTACACATAAGGCTTAGATTTCATTGCAGTTAGTGTTATAATGTAGAAACAAAGGGCACTGATTTGTAAGTGCTTAAATTACAAAAGGGCTTATGTATTCATGGTTTGTTTACTGTGAAGTGGACCTTAAAATAATGCAATAAAATCTAGTTTTCTTTTGCACAAATGAAATCTAAGATAAGCTTTTCATATTACGAATTGGACAGTTATACTGAAAATCATAATAAGATATAGTTTGCGCAGGAGCATTTGAAATTGTTAACGGGTGTTCAATTTGTAGTATGTAGTAGAGCTTATATATAATTGAAGCAATGCTGTGTCCGGTCTCAAAGATAATAGGGATGATGACAGTTTTTTAAATTGTATAAAAATTAAGAGTATGCTAATAGTAAAGCAATTTTGTAAAAGGAACAGGTTATCTGCGATCATTACTTTCGGAGCTACAGGGATTTAAAGGGTCAGATTTGCGGCTCTGCTGCGGATCCATGAGAAACGCCCCATACAAAATGGTACGAACTAATGACGTCGTAGGTAATGTAATGATCGTTAGATTTGTATGTGCGTTCAAACAAAATTACTAATATCTTTGTTATTTGTGCGTTTATATTTCAGTTTATAGATCACATATTAAAAAAATTCACATTTTATGTAAGGAAGCTAAAACTGTATGAATTTACATCTAATTACGACATAAAGTTTTATAATCTCATTTATTTTGCAAATATCTAGACAATCTTTGCTTTTTATGTATAAATTAGTTAAAATTGACCTTATTTACCCGAATGTATCATAAAACTCAATATATTCAAACCTAGTCACCACCCCCAACCCCATCCGGTAAAATTAGAAATAGTAAGTATTAGTCTTAGGCATAAGCTCTGTAACAGACGACGATCTTTTAATATCTGAGGTCTTAGCCATATGGCATTCGATTCTCTTTCTACCAACCCAGGTGCGCCATCTAGTCTACTACTAGAAAAATAAACACTACCTACCAGTGGCGAAGGGTAGAATTTTGACGAAGGTAAGCCGTACCAAAGAAAATGAAAATTCCTCTATATACACATCCATAATTACAATAATGGATGTTAGATACAATAATAGAGAAGAAATAATTCCATGTACGAATATGTATGAATTTTCAAGGTAACCTGGCGGGAATCGGCTTGTACGAACTCTTCGCCGCTGCTACCTATTAAAAATACTTAGGTAGCTACTAATTTTTTCCAGCCCCAGGATTCAAAATTCATAATTTATTTATTCAAGCATTTTTGAAAAGTGTGTATGTTTGTAGTGACTAGTCTGCCAGTTTGGAATGCATTTTGATGAAAAGTGACGACAAAAAACTCATCAGTTGGAATAATTAATCATAGTTACATCACCATCATTAACAACCCATATTCTGCTCACTAATGAGCACGAGTCTCCTCTAATAATGGAAGGAGTTAGGCCACCACGCTGGCCAAATGCGGATTGGCAGACTTCAGACACGCAGAGGATTAAGAAAACTCTCGGATAACCAGGTTTCCTCGCCATGTTTTTTTACCGTCTTAAAATGCACATAACTGAAAAGTTGGAGGTACAAGCCCCGGACCGGATTCGAACCTACGCCCTCTGAATCGTAGGCAGAGGTCATATCCACTAGACTATCACGGCTCTTACTGGACTAGGTACTAGAATTAACTAATTAATTAAATGACCTTTGTTCTTTGAAGCTCCCCAATTGTAATATTATTACTTATGCCGACGACACAGCGCTAATTATCAGCGGCAAGAGTTGGGATGAAGTATCTCGTGATTCTGAACTTGCTATTGAAACTGTATTGAAATGGCTCAATAGCAACCTTCTTACACTAAATATTGACAAAACCATGTTCGTCACGTTTGCCTCTAACTCACTCTCTCAAGCCCCAGAATCTTTCACTATCCGGGCCCACAAATGTCATGGCTCAGAACTTTCATGCTCTTGCGATTCCCTTAATCGAACCCCTTGCATTAAGTACCTCGGTGTACTACTTGATAGCTCATTGACCTGGAAACAGCATATCTCAACTGTCTCGTCTCGTGTCAGAAAGTTGATGTTTGTTTTTAAAAATATTAGAAACGTAGTCGACTTCGAGTGTCTTATAACAGTTTATCTCGCCCTTGCTCAGTCAATTCTAGCGTACTGTATAACCTCCTGGGGTGGTTCCGCAAAAACACACATGATTAATGCCGAAAGAGCTCAAAGAGCCGTCCTAAAGGTTATGCTAAAGAAACCAATCCTTTATCCTACTACCGAATTATTCAAGTATTGTCAGTTACTTACTGTTCGCCAATTGTTTATACTTCAAACAGTACTTCGTAAGCACACAGAACTGTCGTATAACCCAAATACTCTTAGATCCATTCGCAGTGCCAGAACTTATAATGTTTGTCCTATTAAACCACACCGTACGGCTATCGCCAGCCGTCATTATGTCCACTTAAGTAGCAATCTTTATAATAAAACTAATAAGTTACTCAACATCTACCCTTTGACTTTCTCCAATTGTAAAAACAAATGTAAATCGTGGATCAAATGTCTTTCCTATAACGAAACAGAGGAACTTTTAAGGTCCTACAAGTAACCTTTCTTTCACACAATCATGATCTCCGTAAACTACACTGGTTCTGTACACCACACCCACGCGCACGAACACACACACACACACACACACACACACACAAACACACATACACGCACACATAAACACACACACACAAAACACATACACGCATACACTAACACACTCAATCACGTACCACTTTTTCACAAATTGTATAAAAAATTATGTTTTATAACAAAGCTTGTACGAGTATGCATGTCATGTACCTCTGTAGAAGGGCGTTGATCACCACAACACAGTTATAACTTTTGTGGGATCACCGTCACCTTTTTGTTTTTATGTACTTTTTAAACTGCTCAAATAAAAAACTTTTAAACTTTTTTTAAACTTTAATTGAATATTAGAATTAACGGAATTAGCCTAACCTCTCTCATTCTGAGAGAAAACTCGCGCTCAAAATTGAGCCGAATATCTATGGATTGATGACTACCACACCAGTTCAGCATTTTGACGAAACTCAACAGTTGAATTTTATTCTAAATAATTAAATAATCATAGTATACAATTTTACAATGGCTAAAATTACAATTAGGTAGGTAGGTACTATTACTTCCAGTGTGAAGGTGGAAGCTAATCCAAAGGCAAAGCATCTTTGTCATTAAGGAGAAACTTTAGCCAAAATATGTGACTAATGAATGAGGCATTAATCAAAGGTATCCAATACATCATTGTCTAATAATAATAGGAAATGTAGTTAGGTAGGTATGTTTTGTCTGTATGGAAAGGTTGACTGCTTTAACTTGTGACATACACACATTTTTTTATTTACTTATTTGGGCCTCCAACAAAATCATATGTAAATGGAACTAAGTTGTTTTAAATACTAGGTGATACAACTGTGAATAATAATAATAATAAAAAAAATATATATATTATTATTCACAAGTTAGCCCTTGACTACAATCTCACCTGATGGTAAGTGATGATGCAGTCTAAGATGGAAGCGGGCTAACTTGTTAGGAGGAGGATGAAAATCCACACCCCTTTTGGTTTCTACATGGCATCGTACCGGAACGTTAAATCGCTTGGCGGTACGTCTTTGCCGGTAAATTAAAATTAATAACAAAATAAATTAATAATTGAAAAAAGTTTCATAAATTTGCGTTAATTTAAAATGAAGAATAAACATGAAAACAAAGAGAAAAAATATATAAATTAAAAGAAAATTGTACTTTTCACTAAGTAGGTATAATACTTTTTATCGTAAGAATTGACAGACCAATTAGATGGTTTACTTGATGGTAAGTGAAAAACCATAGTATTTAAACAAAGCGAAATTTGACACTGCACTGACTGAAAATAAAAAAAAATTGAAATTTTTACATTTTCATTCCTCTCACAACGCGCTTTGCGTGTGGTCACACGCGCCGCTGCAGTTTAGCTGATGCCACGTTGCAAGAACCAGCTCATGATTAAGAGCCCCGTATGGGTTCCAAATTAGTCAGCCATACCCTTTTTAGTGGAGTTTTAGAATAGTTTAATATGAATAATACTCACAATAGTTTAATTATTCTAAAATAAAAATAGGGACGTCTTTAAAAAGCCTGTGTAAATTTGGTCTCGTTCGGTTGGCTATTTTTGGTATATGGATAAGTACTCCTTTCAAAAAGGCCCAGTTATACTATGTAAATCAATAATATTTTGAATTCAAACTGATGTTATAGTTTATTTGGCTGGAGGCTTCGGCCATAGTTACCACCCTGCCGGCAAAGATGTACTGCCAAGCGATTTAGCGTTCCTGTACGATGTTGTGTAGAAACCGAAAGGGATATGGATTTTGCATATTCATTTTTATGTACTGAGATTGTAGTCAAGGGTTAAGTAGTAAATAATAATAAAAATAATATAAGGGGGCTGCAAATTTGCAGTTGACCCCGGACGGAGCGAAAACCCAAGTTACTACTACCTATAACTCTAAGCTAAGGTTAATGCTAGCCACCAACGGTCAATTATTTTCACGTTTTTGTAGCACCTGCGACTATAATTGATCTTGTGATGGTCACTGCGTACATGACTTGTATAGTATGCAACGGATACTGCCGTTTGCTTTTCAGAAACGTGAGAATAATTGACCGTCAATGGCGACCTTAAGCTAGTAGCATAGCTACCTAGCATACTTACTAGCTTATGCTAGGTAGCTATGCTACAGTTCCTAAGACCGTAATGTTAGTGGTTGCACTTTCCACGTCGCATAATTAGCTCGTCGATGGATTAGCTCGGCTTTGTTATCAATTAATATCATATCCACGGCTCAATTTGCTCAATTAATAACGGCTAAACACACAAACAGATCGTGTAGGTAGATAGCTGTGGTGTGCACTGGGATTTCAACTGGGGTACTCCCTATACGTACGTCTATAGTAATATTTAATAGAGGTAAAGTTTGCGGTGTGTTTTCCGGATCTATTGAACCGATTTTTTTTAATACTAGAAAGCCACGTTATTTATGAGTGTCACATAATATATTTTATACCCGGTTTTACACGAGAATGGGAATTAAGCGGATGAAACAAAATAGAAGATTTCTTCGAATAATAGAAAACTTTGGGATTTTATTATTTACTTGCTGACGCCGCGCGGTTTTACCCGCGTGGTTCCCGTTCCCGTAGGAATACGGTGATAATATATAACCTATAGCCTTCCTCGATAAATGGGCTATCTAACACTGAAAGAATTTTTCAAATCGGACCAGTTCCTGAGATTAGTGCGTTCAATCAAACAAACAAAAAACTCTTCGGCTTTATAATATTAATATACCTAGACTGTTGTCCGACTGCCCCGTTGATCAAGTGGTTAGCAAGTATGATTTCTGATCACGAAGTCCTGGATTCGAATCCTGAGTCTGTCATCTTAGAAATATGTAGTAAAAATTCTTAGATCGGAGTTGGGAGGGTGATTAGTTACCCCCCAGTGCCATCGTTCCCGTTTTTTATTATTATCCTCTGATAGTAGTCGTTAAAGAATAGAACATGATCACTGTAAGCCCGCCAATCCGCATTCGAGCAGTGTGGTGGTAGACCTACCACAACTCTCTCCAAGTTATAAAAAAAGACGAAACTTTACAACCACAAATTTCTTGTCTAAATTAATGAAAAAAAAAGAATTTTTCAAATCGGTTCAGGCGTCTTCCAGTAATCGGTGAACATACATAAAAAAGATCTCGACGAATTGATAACCTCCTCCTTTTTTGACGTCGGTTAAAAAATATTCAAGCGCTACATTGCACCATCACTTACTGTCAGGTGTGCTTGCAGTCAATCGTCACTAAAACCTTAAAGGGTTTTAGTGACGATTACAAAAAATCTATGATTTAACAATTCGTCCATTTCTAAAGCTAATCGCTGCTCTACTGAAACTTTCAATCAAAGACTTTTTTCATACAACCGCCTTATCAGTGATATAGTACGTGCAAGGGAGACGGCTGATACCAAATATGAGGGATGAAAAGGATGCACGTTATCACTAGTGGTGCGGTCCGAATGAGGAACTTGTCTGTTTTTTTATTAAATATTTTTTTAATATTAATTTCATACGAGTAATTGTATTTTATATTTTGTAGTACGAGTAATTGTATTTTATATTTATTTAACTGAATAAAATTGTTTAAATAATATTATATACCTATTGGACTTTTTTTATTGAGAAAGTAAACTATAAGGTACTTAAGCTAACTCATCCTATTAAGTATACAAATAATGCCCACATGGAATGATGGCAAGAATACTGGCTGCATTTCCGCGCTGGACAGCCAGGTTGATCCCAGTCGAGGCAACTTAACCGGGGTGACAGAATTTGACTTGTAATATTTTTTAATATAATAATGAAAACTAACTGAACTACACATAATAATTTTCAATTAAAATAAATCATCTCTCGTTATATTAACAAAATGGTCGCATAATGCAAGCCATACACAGTCAACTGTGCCGTCAAGTCTGAAGCGCGGTTAAGGATATAGACAGTGGAAAAATATCGAAATATTATGGGTAAGGTTTCGATTTTTTTCACTGCCCACACTGCATGCTTGCCGCGTGTGTGTCTAGCATTACATTAATTTAATAGAAACTTCTGGAATCATCCATCACAATCAAAACCTTATGAGTTAGATACATCGTTACAATACCTACTAGTTGCGTCAGTAAATTTACCTTTACGACCGGTTTGCCGGTATTCGTATGATGATGTAATGCGTGTATATATCTTCGCTATTGCTATTATAAAATGTTAATACATTATGTTGTCTGTTTATGAACATATTTTTTATAGTAATATATAACTGTAGGATTATGGAGATGGGCCATAGCCATTAAGACATTTGTGTTAAGGCTCATGAGTCCGTAATTCGTCATAGATACATCAATGCAGTTTGGTGGCAGATTTACCTACCTGTGGTACACAGAAAAAAAAATCGCCTCTTTGCTTCAAGAATACCTATCTCGAAAATAGCTATTATATATTTTACGGGAGGTTTTTTCCGGAAACTAATGTGTTTTTCAAATGTATGATTATTATAATACTTAAAAAACACATTGGGTTTGACACTAGAATTTTTTGAAAGTTATAAAATAGCCTCCCGTAATATCGTCATTCGGTCATCGGCAAAGCTTAAGCCATAAGATTCAGCCTTGTGGTTCTGCAACAACTAGAAAGAAAGAAAGATAATTATTTTTATTCCGTCAGTTGGTATAAAGTAATTTTGGCCCTGACTTCAAGTAAGTAAATGTAAGAAACTAAAAAGCTCAATAATTATATTTTGATTTTGTTCATCATCATCATCATATCAGCCGATGGACGTCCACTGCAGGACATAGGCCTTTTGTAGGGACTTCCAAACATCACGATACTGAGCCGCCTGCATCCAGCGAATCCCTGCGACTCGCTTGATGTCGTCAGTCCACCTGGTGGGGGGTCGGCCAACACTGCGCTTACTAGTGCGGGGTCGCCATTCCAACACTTTGGGACCCCAACGTCCATCGGCTCTTCGCACTATGTGCCCCGCCCATTGCCACTTCAGCTTCGCAACTCGTTGAGCTATGTCGGTGACTTTGGTTCTTCTGCGGATCTCCTCATTTCTGATTCGATCACGCAGAGATACTCCTAACATAGCTCGTTCCATCGCCCGCTGTGTGACTTCTTATGATTTTGTTATGGGTATTTTTTTAGTAAAAATTCGTCTATAGCGTGTACAAATTCGACGAAACGAGCTAGTATAGTTATAATTTTATAATCATGCATGAGTCTGTAATTAAATGACTCAATCCATCGGCTTTAAAAGTTAAATTAAGTTTTAATTGGATTCAATCTAGATTCAAATTAGGATAATTTTTAATGCGGAAAATAAATTCTTCGTAACGTTCGTGTGATTAATGTATTCTATGTACGAGTAGATTACACTTACTTTTTTATTTAATTGGGTTATAAATAACTTATAAGTAGCTAATAAATATATACATATTAAATTTATTAAAGCGTACTAAAAACTTAAAAGGTATGCTACCTACCTACCTACCTGACATAGGTACCTAAGTAGGCAAGTAGGTAAGGTAGGTAGTAAGTAGTACCTATTTATTATTCATATTTGATTTATTTAATATCGTGTGTATTGTTTTACTGGGTAATATTTAAATAAATAGATGATTCTCTCTAAGTTATGCAAACTATCACTACTATCAAAACTTTTAGTAGGTTGTTAATATCTACATATAGGTAATACATACTTAACGACTAGTTGGAGGCGAATGGGAATATTGGTCTTATTTAAAAAAAAAGATATGGCAAATATTCATTTAAAAAAAAACGAAAAAAACAAAACAAAAAAATATATAAACAAAATGCGTGCCGCCGTGTGGATGCTGGGTCCATCGCCCTGGATGCCATTGATCCAAAAATCGAAAAAAAGTACGAATTAGTACATTAAACTTCTACGAGATGGCGTTACTAGTATGTTGTGCCATACAAGCTTTTAAAAATATCTTTTGTTAACCTCTTTACCGCGCTGTTGAGAGACGTCCTACCTCATATAAATTCCATAATTATTATATATGATTATAATGAAATATATATAATATAAATCTATCAATCTGATTTCTCGATCTCGAAATTATAGACATAATAAGTACTTAATCTTTGGTTACATAACAAGAATTGCTCCCATAAATATATTCGAGGAAATTAAAAAAAAATTGCATAAATAATAAGACCATCCCGCAAAGTCACTTAAAATATGACAAATCACATTATCAGCACACGGAGGGTGTATCCGAACGCGTCCCGCGCGCCACGTGCGCTAGAGGGTGTTTTGGTGCCGTCGCGCGCGGTCGAGCGAGACGCTGCGAATTTTGAATTTCGAACGAAATGTTTGCGGACCGAATGTGATTGTTTTTTTTTAAACCTTCGTTTGTTTTTGTCTGTGATTTGTGAGGTGTTGATAATGTTCTATTTATGAATTCGGATGTGCGTGTGTTGAGTATGTCGATTTTTTTTAATGGCAAACGGATAATCGGACTAAATTGTTCCAAACATAAATAAATTTGCGACAAAAAATTCTTAAATCTTTCATAAAATATATCTATAAATTAATAAAATTTATTTAAACCTTAGGGAAATTCAGATAATAAATCAAAATACTTCTATAATTATTTGGTGTAATTTTATGACTTAAACTAACCAAGTAATAAAACAATAGGTCAAACGTTTTTCTCTAATCTAGCTACCAAAAACTAAATAGTGCGCTTACTTATAACATCACGATAGGTCGAAATTCAACAAGAAACAAAATATGCTTATTGAATACCGTAATATTAATAGTATGTTAATATATAATATAAAAATGTTTTTCTATAGCAACACATTTAATACAAAAATATCCACTGGTTTTACTTGATAAAAAATATTTATTTAATTTATTTAAAGACGTCATTTTATTATTTTTTAATTTTCAAAAGTCTCATTGTAATTTTCAAGTCCAATGCGCGGGCCTATATGGTACTATCGAATGTATGGTATAAATACCAGAACCGACGGCTTAACTGTCCGAGGCATGGAAATGTAAAACCAACTTCCCTGCTATTGAGAATTACTAAAACGAAATAAAGGTTCTATATTTTGCAGTCAGGTCCAGGATTTGAACCTGAATCGTTTCATCCACACAGACTAACCAAACCAACGATCATTCATTACTTTATCATCATCATTACATCAGTCGAAGGACGTCCACAGCAGGTCATATGCCGTTTGTACAAACTTCCAAATATCACGATCCTGAGTCAATGCATCTAGTGTCGTCCAACAGGCTTCATCCGGTGCAGGGTCGCCATTCCAACACCTTGAGACCCCAACGTCCATCGACTCCTAAAACTATATGCCCTGTCCATTGCCACTTCAGCTTCGCGACTCGTTCAGCTGTCGGTCTTTGGTTCTTCTGCAGATCTCATTTCTGATTCGATCATATACACCGAGAAAAGCTAGCTTCATCACTCGCTGAGTGACTCTGAGCTTTCTTATGAGGCCCTTATGAAGCGACAAAGTTTTAAAACTTACATAGGCAAAATTTAGATTAAGACTAGGACTAGACGCCCTGGACTTCATTCGCGCGAAAATAAGAAGGCATTAGGCAACGTTTTTTATAAAAAAAATCCAGGCTAGATTTTTCCCGACATATTTCAATCCTAGTTGGAAGGGAATGGGAATATTGGTAATATTAAGAAAAATATGGCAAATATTCTTTTTAAAGAAAAAAAAAAATATTCACAAAATTTTGACAAATTGATGAAAACCGCATGAAAACTCAATTAGTACTTGTGAGTCTATTGCGACAGACAGATGCGGCGAACGACTTCGTTTTATAATATGTAAAGATTAGCTGACGCCACGTGGTTCCCGTTCCCGTAGGAATACGAGGATAATATATAACCTACAACCATTCTCGTTAAATGGGCTATCTAACACTGAAAGAATTTTTTAAAACGAACCAGTAGTTCCTGAGATTAGCGCGTTCAATCAAACTCTTCAGCGTTATAATATTAATTTATATAGATGCGTACGAGTAGGTATATGTGTTACTTACTCTTCGGATAAGTGCCCATGCTTCTTCCACTGGACCGTCACGGTCTTAGGTAGGTATACCTACAGCGGTATGTAAATTAATACCCCATGTAATATTAATACAAGTGTATGTATGTAGGTCTGTGACGGATCAGATGACGAGAAACTGACTGTGAGAATATTATACCTAAGAGTATTGGATGACTTATACTTAGGTACCTACTTGTTATACCTACCTACTCTGCAGTTAAGTTGAGCTTTGTTATGTAGGTATAGATTTTGTTAGACATTCATTGTATCTAAAAATATATTTTTACAAGTAGGTAAGTGTAGCGTTATCCATATAAATATTATAATAAAATTATTTCTAGCTTATCCATATTCACATTTAGTTCGTAGATAACTTGACAACGTACCAAATGTGAATATGGATAAGCTAGAAATAATTATATAATAATATTTATATGGATAACGCTACATATGCATATCAGACCAATTGGACTTGTATCGCACTCAAATTCACCAAAAAACCGTTTTGGGGGGGACGAGATAAACTCACACATCGAAAGTAATATAAACCAATAAATATATCCAGTGTCCTTAAACTTCACATAGCTATTTTTAAATCGTAATTCACACACATGTTATTTTAATACAATGAAACATCGATCCTATACGCAGTTTAAGTATATGAACACGTTCGATCATGATCATATATAGTTTTGACAGAGGGATAGGTAATCTCTAGCAAGGCAGGTCCTACAGAAGGTAATGTCTAAGGCGCCTAAGCATATCATTAAAAAAACAAGCATATTATAATAATTTCGTACTCTTAACATTAAAGTTCAACTGAAAAAACATTGATTTTCTCGCATACGAAGTCACAAGAAAAATCTGGACATGTCGCGGAAAAAAGGAACCAGTTTCTGCCATTAGCTTTAGGGAAAAAATATTTTAATTTCGTGCTGTACAGAATAAAGCTCGATTAATAATGTCCATGGATAAATTAAATAAAAAAGTTAACAAAAAATCGTAATATATCCACTGCATAATAAAAAATTTATAGTCTAGGTACCAAAATAAGAATAAAGTCACTAACAACTTCTTTCCAAACATATTCAACCGTATTTCGATTGCTGAAGATTGAAATTTAATTGTGTTTTTATCTCAAAATAATATTTCCTAATTAAATATATCAGTCTCACGCTGCCGGACATCTTAAATATCAGAAAACCGATCTACCGGTCACAAGCCATCGGTCCGGATCATACCAACCGTGAAATATACCTCAAAATACACCAGAACTGTGAGACAATTGGCTGATTAACACGTATTTTAGTGCCCAAATATTATAACGTGAAAATAAAATAAAAAAACTTTAAAAAAAGTGCTAAAAAATTGTGATTTATGAATATTTTATTACCAAAAACGTGTGAACGACAACAAACTACAAATAAATTAATTCTAAACTGCAACAAAAATTATATATTATGTGTTCTATACGTAATTAATTTGTATTATGGTGCCCGTGTAAATTACCAAATAGTAAAAGAAAAGTAGGAATAAGAAAATCTGAAAAAAAAAACTAAAGACATTCACACAGTTTGTGATATTTGCTAAATTATTAATGGTGCTCAAAACATATTATAAACAACGTATTTTAGTGCGCAAAACATGAAACGAGTGGTGAAAAGTAATGAAAAATAATAAAAAATAATCAATAGGTAATAAATTACACAGAGGTTATTCCACAAAGGTTTTTTTAGTCGAACATTGTGAGTCCGCGCAATTGGATAGGATTCCAGATCATTAAAAAAAATTATGAAAAAATATATGATGAACTAAAGCTTGCTTAACCGTTTTTTATTTCTTTTGATTAACTAAACTTAACATTTCGGTTCTATTTTTAAAGGTCGGTGACTTATTATTCACTAAATATGTTGTATTTTTAATATTACATAGTTGAACATATTTAAATCATAAAAAATTTAAGCGTAACTCTTGGTAAGTATAATTCAATAATATTCAAGAATTTTCAGCTTTATAAAACTTTCTAAATATATCTAATAATAATCTTTATAAAACTGGTAAATTAAATAAATGAATAGACACAAAATTATAATGTAGGTACCTAACTAATTAATTCAAACTAAAAACCTTAAGCTTACATGATACATCTACCTGTTTAAATTAAATTTTCCTTACCTAACTACCATATTTTCTTAAATACCTAAATTTACTTGTTACTTAAAATTAAAGCAATGTCACGCTAAATTGTTCGAGTTTATTTGTTCATCTTTCGTTTTGCTTTGGCGAACTTTTTTACGATATCGTTTAATTAGACGAAAAAACCAAATGTCTACCAAACTTTTTTCAAAAAGCTTACTTCCTCATTAATCCGTGATTAAGCCATTCTTATGAGAAAGGGCCGCATCCACCTGTCTCTATCGAAGCAGAAAATCTCAAATGCCGTAAAATCGTCAAAAACGTAATAACCGGCGAAATTTAACCAAACGAATCGGTTTTTTGGTCGACCAATGATCGTCTTCTGTTTTTGGTTTCACGGTCCAAAACGTTTTTTGTAACAATTTTAACTCGAGTTAATCAAGGAATTGCTTGACCAAGTTTGTTAATTGCTTAACATTAGACATTCAGATGTCACGGTGACTTGTCTGTTTCGGCAAAAAACATACAAAATATTTATTTTTACTAAAAAATATAACTAAAAAAAAAATTTAGCAATGCAATTTGCAGAGGATACTAATAAAACAACCAAGATGTTACTTTGTGTAATATGTTATATGTGGTGTTTTTGTATTCAACAAAATTGTCACTTAGGTTAGAGAATTCTCAAATATATCGTTATTTTTTATAATTAATTTCGTGTTTAATAATACCGAGTGTTGTTTTACTAATCATTGTGTGGTTTGATTCTTAGGAAATCTAAATTTTAATAAATACCTAAAAATATAAATACTTTTAAGTAGGTGAATACCTAAAAATATAAATACCATTCATAATGGATACGTAGGTACATAGGTAGGTACCTACCCTAAATTAAAACCCTAAAATGGCGAAGTAGGTTTTAAAAGTAAAAATATCAATTTTATGTTACAAGTGCGTAATGGTTTTAGTATTAAAATCGGTAGGTAGTCGTATTCAAAGATACTTAATAGAACTTGAATTTTTTTATTTTTCAAGGTTCTGCATTCCAACCTTTTTGATCAGAAATTAAAGAAGTGTTTATTTAATTTAAAAAGAAAACGATCATTATGAAGAAAACAAAAACTTAAAAGCTATTTATAGTGATTAAAGTGTGATAATCAAAGAGCTTCATGAAATTTGAATTTGGAACGTTCGACATGGAGACTTGCGCGCGTAATTCGAAACGTTAAAAATGGCGGATTAGGTTCTTTAATTGTCGATTATCGAGATGTTTAAAGTGTAAGTGACGCAAGTGAAGTGTCCAAGCTGGAGGGTCAAAGTAAGGCCACTTTTGCGGCCCTTTTTGGGCTGAGGGCGGGCGGCGGAGTCGACCTCTCCGCTGCTTACAGATACAACCAGAATATGATGGAATATTACACATGTGAGTTCGATGACCTTTTTATGTATTCTGTTTTATTTTAATTAATACATTTTGTTTCACAAGTTTTAAAATTATATTCGTTAATCTGTTGGTATTAAAAGTCAACATTTATGTTTACAAGCAGTTTTGAATCATCAGTTATAGTGGATCATGGTGATTTAAGACAAAAGCTTATTTAAAGTTAAGAGCTTATTTAAAGGTTTCAAACGCGCTTGGTCCGAGAAGAGTCTACAATAAACTTTGCCATGGATTGTTTTTTGTTTATTACCATTTTTTTAATCATTTAGGTAATTAAGTAGATCTTATACTTCAGTTTAAGTTTTTTTTATCATCAATACCATGGACGTCCATCGGCTGATATGATGTTAATGATGATCTATTAGCATAGGTCTACAGTAATCACTAGTCAGTCATTGTTTAGATATGTATTATCAACCCATATTCGGCTCACTGCTAGGCTCGAGTCTCCTTTCAGAATGAGAGAGGTTAGGCCAATAGTCCACCACGCTGGCCCAATGCGGATTGGCAGACTTCACACACGCAGAGAATTAAGAAAAGTATCTGGTACGCAGGTCATCCTCACGATGTTTTCCTTCACCGTTTGAGACAGGTGACAATTAATTTCTTAAAATGCACATGACTGGAAAGTTGGAGGTGCATGCCCCGGACCGGATTTGAACCCACACCCTCCGGAATCGGAGGCGGAGGTCATATCCACTGGGCTATCACGGCTTTTATAGATATGTATATCATTCTTCATCTAAGACAAGAAAATGTTTTGTAAATATATATGTAGATATAACCAAATCATTCTTCATCTAAGACAAGAAAACGTTTTGTATTTTGACAATGCTTCTTTTTGGTACCTCCATATCCCAACATCTCGTAAAGTGAGAAACGCAATCACTCTACAAAGCCTTGCCAAGGCCTACAAAAGCTCCACCAAGAAAAAAATGCAATTATCTCCGCCCGGAAAAAAAAATAAGGTCCCAGCGATGTCGTAAAAAAAAAGGTCCTCAGCCATTATGCAAAAACAACGACCGCTCCATCCATAACGATATTATCATAACAGCCAAACGACAAACATAAAAACCACATACAATCATGCCACTATAAAATACATCGTAACATGGCCAGCACATCTGCGTCGTGATTTCATAAAACACCCGAAAAATTCCCTCCAAATCCGTGATCGTTATATTTTGGCCAATGACCGCTCTCCGTTCGCGTGAAGGGGCGAGCGGCGGGCCCTGATTGGACGGCGCTGGCGGGGCGTGGCCTGTTTTTCTCTGTGTGCGTGTGTCAATTTCGCGGAGGTAACTTTGTAAGGTTGTATGGTGACTTACGCGTAGAGCAAATTGGGATGGGACATGGTGTGACATGCTGTGTTATGACTAAATTTAACGCTCATATATTGCTTCTTATAATAGCCGTGATAGCCCAGTGGATATAACCTCGGACATTCGATTCCGGGGCATGCACCTCCAACTTTCAGTTATGTGCGTTTTTTAAGAAATTAATAAACACGCGTCTCAGACGGTGAAGGAAAAACATCGTGAGGAAACTTGCATACCTTAGATGCCTTTATTTTTCTACGTGAGTGTAGTCAATCCACATTGAGCCAGCGTGGTTGACTATTTAGCTTAACCTCTCTTTTTCTGAGAGGAGACTTTTGTTCAACAATGAACCGAATATTGGTTGTTAATGATGATAATAAATAAGGACTTATAAGATAGGCTTTATTTTTAAATAATGACGAACAGCTTAACTATAAGCACACACACCCTACAAAGTAAGTAGATATAGGTACCAAGTGGAACATATCTTTTCCAATAATGTTCTCAGGTCAGATAGTGCATTTTGCATGCATGAAGTGCACTGTATTTTAGATATAGGGTAACAATTAGTAGTAGATTTTTTGTGACAAAGCTTATCCGGGGAAGACTACCGTCATGAGTTGTTGCCAATCAGCATTACCTACTGTGCTATCGGTTTCATTAAAAACACATAAACATATATAAAAGCAAACATATTCACTAATTTGGTCTTTATTAACAACCTATTTTCAACTGAGAAATGTCATCTACCTACTGTATGATATCCATGAAGAGTTTACAGTAGGTACCTAGGTACTGGATGACACTAAAAAACGACAAAAAAACTATGGATTTTATAGATTACCTACTCGTAAAAAAATACACAATTGCAATTTCAACGTAATCTAGAACAAAAGTTATTCGCATATGATCCTAAAACCGCAGTTTGACCGTCAAATTATTTAATATGATGATGAATACTTATAGAACATAGCAATCAGAGCCTATAAAAGCCCAGGCGAAAATATGTCGAAATTTTCACTATTTTAGTGTTAGGTAATGTATCCAGTTAGCAATCGATATAACTACTTCTAATGTGACTACAAAGTATAATTTTTGTTTCAATTTGGAAGTTCATAAAAAATTATTGATTGGTGTGTTCATAAAAATATGTAGTTCTTTATAAAATCATCCCTATAGAACTATCTAATTTATTGCGGTACTATGCCAAATAAGCTCTTAAAGCTCATTTTGTTTTTTGGCACCGCCTTCAAACCGATCAATAGAAAGGTAAGTACGATGCTATTTTTCGCTTGTTTTTTAGACCTAATGCATCTTTGAAGTCGATTATTTTTTTTTTGTTATAAAGACTTTATTTTTCTGTTTTTGTGTGTACTAGCATAGTGACCATAAACGCTACAGTATAGGCAATTTTGTTTACTTATTTCAATTATTTTGATTTTAACACAAAATTACTGAACCGGTTATCGTGAAAATTAAATGGGACCAATCTGGAAGAAGGTATACCTACTTACTCTTTCATACAAAACAAAAAAATGTAACAAACGCCGAATTGAGAAACTCCTCCTTTTTGTTGAAGTCAGTTAAAATTTTTAAAGGAAAATACCTACCTTCGAAAAATAACGTAACTTTGATAGGATAATAAGTAACATCCGTTTTATTATAAGTAAAAAATAAATCAAAAATGACTCCATTTTTCAAAATTACCCAACGTTATGGAGCTATTATAATAACGACTATCAAACAAAACAATGACGAATTACCAAAAAATGCTCAAAAACCACAACAAGCTCCGAAAACAATAGAAAAAACCACTTCCTGGTTAGAAAAAAATCCGTGCCATAGATCACTTTAAAATCACAGAACAATAGCGAAACACACAGACGGACTTACATATATAAAACATATTGTACCTACACAAGATGCCGCGCCTAGAGTGAATGACATAAAGCACAAACTTCATTATACACACGAAAAAATACCACACAACCTTAAAACAAAGGCACAAAGACCAAAATACAATAAAAATCCTGTACGGACAGCAAAAGTTACCTTGCGGTAAGCCGAGACAAATTACATACGAGGTTTCATATATCACGCACACGTGCGATGTAAACGTACAGTGTAGCTACGCTCTTCACGCACACAACGAACGAAGGGCTGTGATTGGTCGGCGCACGCGCATATATCACATCTTTGAGATTTTAGAAAGGAGTCAAACTGGTGTCGAAACACCAAACTGGTTAGTTCAAGTTAGTTGCGTTGATTTCGTACGTTATGTAAAATGTTAGTTAATATTAGGTATATTATCTACATAACTGATCTACGGCCGGTAATAAATGTATAGATAACTGCTTTACAATTATTTGTTATTAGCATTTGAACATACATGAAAGGTAATGGAAAAGTACTGGGTTTACGATTATATTTGCTATGAAATGAAGAAGAAATACTTTATTGTACACAAAAATACAATTATAAATTAAAACATTAAAAAGATAATTAGTCTTTGCATGCAAAGGCGGCCTTATTACTATAAGTAATCTCTACCAGACAACCCCTGACGAGAAACTTGCGAAGAAAGAGCGGGAATGTGCAATACATTTTATGTAATGAAATATATAAATAATTAAATATATATACGTACATATATATAAATTTACATATGTATTACATAATATATTACAACTAAAAAAAATATATAATATATACACTCAGACCAATTATTGTATGGACCTGCCTCGTTAGACGTTACTTTTCTGTCAAAGTATATGATCAACGATCTAATGCGATTATAAAAAATGCCTCTATAGAATCGATGTTTTATAGTTGTATTTGTATTCGTCGGTTATAGAGCTCCGTAAAAATACCTTTTTTTGTAGGTAAATGGTGTAAAAAATGGGCAAAAATTCTAGTTTAGTGTAAGATATATGCCAAATCTAAGCTCGTTTTCTTTAGAAAATGACAGACAATTTTGTTCGTGAATTTGGGTGGGATACTAGTCCTTTTTAATTGGTCTGAGTATATACTACATAAATAACAGTAAAATAAATACTTTATTGTATAGTTAAGCGAGAGGTATAGGTAACCAGCCCTCGTATCCAAGCGACACGACGATTCTCTTTCTACGATCGCTAACGCTTCAAAAAGTAGAAAAATGTATGGGAATGACAGATCACGTGACCTGTCAATAGCAAATGTCATTCCCGTACATCTTTCTAGTTTTCGAAGCGTTTGCGATCGTAGAAAGAGAATCGACGTGCGATTTGGCTACAGGGGCTGCCTTGCGAACCGGTGGTAGAGTGTTTACAAAAAGTCAAATGACGTTTCATAAGTCCTTGTAAACTGAGCATACTTGAAATAAAAGAATTTTTGGAAATTCGAGGTTTCGGGTTTAATTGCTGTGCTGTAATAGCCCAGTGAATATAACCTCTGCCTACGATTCGGAGGGTGTAGGTTCGAATCCGGTCCAGGACATGCACGTCCAACTATGTTCAGCTATGTGTATTTAAGGAAATTAAATATCACGTGTCTCAAACGGTAAAGGTATAGATACATCGTGAGGAAATCTGCATATCTGAGAATTTTCTTAATGCTACAGTTGTGTGAAGTCTCCAATACGGCCATTTGGGCCGGCGTGGTGGATAATTGGCCTAACCCAGTGAGCCGAATATTGGTTGCTAATGATGATAGAAAGATTGAGGTATGGCCAGACAGGGTCGTATTCTAAAAATTAAAGATCTCGCATATACTGTTTATCGAAGAATTATAAAACATAATTACAAAAACATATATTTTTTAAATGTTATTAAAAATAATAACAAACAGGAAAAGCAACAGTGAATTAAAAACTAAAACAACTTGACAATAAAGTCATGTTTTTATTTAACAAGATGGCGCCAACAATGGCGGCGGGCGCACATCCGGTCACTATGCTAATGACGCTTCCTCTCGCTTTGTGCTGAGCTTTGGAATAACAGGAATATAACTAAATAACCGAAATATTACTGTCACAGTTGGTCCAGTGGATAGTATTGTGGCTTCTAATCGCTAGACACTGGGTTCGACCCCATTGATCATTGAGTTTTTCTTTCTTAAAAAAAAAAACATTAAAAATTCCCGTAGTTAAAGCTTTGCAAATTCGTTTGCAACACTCCCGATGGTCCGCGTGAGTCGGAAGGGGCTTAACGATGCCCCGCGCGCACGACTTCATACCCGCGCAGTCCTTTCCCCCCGACGCCCGCATATCATGGTAGTGTCATCAACGAACTTGTGAAGCTATAGTTTGTTCCTCGGAGAGCACGTTAAGACCTATGATAACATCTGATAGTTTCTGATCTGGTAGTTCCGCCAATTCCTCAGACCAATTACCGTAGGACCTGCCTCGCTAGACCCCTTTAGATACCCTTCTGGCAAAAGTAGGTATATGATCACGATCTAACGTGCTTATACGAACTGCGTACATAAAGTAATGTAACGTATGTGTAATTTTAATTTATAGTTGTGTGTAGTGTAAGGACTTAAAATATATTTATTGGTGTTAAATATTTTCTGTGAGTTTACCTCGTCTCCCTCAAAAAACGACAGACAATTTAGTTAGTGAATTTGAGTGCCATACAAGTCCAAAGGTAATTGGTCTGAGCCCAGTTCCCATTATAACAGCGTGGTAAGTCTAACCTCCAAATGCTCTCTTCATATAATGACGCCCTGGTTCTATAGTCGACTGTTTAAATATGTATAGGTATCTTATTATTTGCTGATGTTGACACCTACGTGTATAGTGCACTAATGATTTAAAAAAAAACAACTTAAAATATGGACGATTATATTAAAAAAATTCAACCCCTTTTTAAAAGAGGACCTTTCTCAGGCGGCCAAAGATTCTTCCTTCTCTTAGATTATAGTCAAGAGCTAACTTGTAAAGAATAAAAAAAACCCTTTAGGTGTAGAATTTTAAAAAATCTTGAATGTCATTAATTTGAGTAAGTATATTTATTACAGAATTGGACCTGTTCCTATAGATAAGTAAGTGTTTTATATTTGCTATGAGATGAGATGATGATATAGATTTCGTAATCATACTTCTTACTTCACAATTTAGTTTCCTAATATTTTTCAAGTAATCTTAATTATTCATCACTATTAGAAGTATGACCAAGCGGGGTCTAATTAAACGCAAGTCCGTGGATTAAACCCAGGATCAAGGTCGTGTAGAGCCCTCCGTCATGCGCGCGCGCACACCCGCGCTATCAACTGATTTTATAGTTCCGCTGCCATAGGGTCACACGGGGTTTAGCAGTCGACCTTGAAATACCACCACGACTACAACTAGTCGTTGGCGGTGGTCGCAAAAGCTGCGGTTGAGTTGCGGCTAAACTGCGGTTGATTGTGTATTTGATTATTTTTTATTGTTTATATTAAAAGTGTGCTAATAGTAGAGCAGTTTAGAAGAAGTAACTGTGTATCTGCGATAAGTACTTTCGGAGATATAGGAACATACATGCGGAGCTGCCGCGGATCGCTTAAAATCGCCCCATACTAAATATAGAATCATGACACTCTTGCTAGATCATAAGATTTGTATGGGTGAGCAAACAAAATTACAAATATCTTTGTTAATCTTGTGCGTTTCTTTATTACTTCTTTTAATGAAAAATGTTACATTGAATGCAAAGAAGCTAAAAATATATTATCTTTTGAAATTTCGTAACATTTTTTTGTATGTATTAATTAGTTAATATTAACTTTAAAAATATAGGATCATGACGCTCTTGCTAGATCATAAGATTTGTATGGAAAACCAAACAAAATTACAAATACCTTTGTTACTCTTGTGCGTTGGCTTATTATTTCTTTTAATGACAAATGTCACATTGAATGTGAATTTTTTTGTATGTATTAATTTGTTAATATTGACTTTAATTTTTAAATTTAATATTGTGTCATAGATATCACTGATATGTAGTAAATGCCCAAATTGTCGAGCTTCTGACTGCGAAACGCAGCTGATTCTTGACCGATCGCATATCTAACCGCAGCCTAACCGCAGCTTTTGCGATCAGGGCTAACGGCTAATCATAGTCGTGTTCGTGAAAAAAGCAGGTGGGTTGAAAAAAGTTGTTATTCGCGGAAAATTACAAAATTTTGTAAGCTAGTGTATAGAAATGCGAGCATTAAACATATAAAGGAATGTAATTACAATACCTGTGGTGTGCGCAGGTACGAGGGGTGTGCGCCGGCGCGTGACCGCTCCTGTGCCGGTACGTGTAGGGTCTGTGAGGGAATGCGCCTTTTAGCATACGCTTAGGATGTACAGGAAATAGCGTAATTAATAAGGTATTATTACCAGTACTATGTAATAAGAGATGTTTGAGATGCATGTGTGGTGTGACAAGAATAGATAAAATAAGGAATGAGTATATAAGAGGAAGTCTGGTGGCGCCAGTGACAGAAAAATTGAGGAGTAGAAGGTTAGCTTGCTATGGACATGTAATGCGTAGGGAGGAAAGTCATATTACTAGAAAAATGTTGAATGTGCAAGTGGAAGGACATAAGAGGAGGAAGCCAAGGAAGAGATGGCTGGATTGTGTGAAAGAGGACATGTGTGTAAAAGGAGTGTATGATGAGTTGACGAGTAATAGAGACGAATGGAAAAGATTGACATATATTTCCAACCCCACTTAGGTGGGATAAGGGTAAGGAGATGATGATGATGAGAGAGCCGAGCCGATATGCCTTTAGCCTTCGATCCGGCATGCACCTTTTCAGTTATGCGCATTTTAAGAAATTAAACAATGATGATGAGATATCAATTTGGACAAATAAATGGCACTCAAGTTCAATATTGATGATCACTTTACATCAAATGAGATCGCAGTCATTTTTGTCGAGTAGAAACAACAATAAACAGAAGTATTGCAATCACTCGAAACAGAAATGGATTCCCTCACAGGAAGCGGATCTATCATCGACTCCAGAAACTGACCTTGCGTGACTGTGTTAACAAAAACAATAAAAAAAATTCAATAAGCTTTGATCAAAATACCGACTCTTCTCAACGTAATCTGCTTTCTGAGTTGGTAAAAGTCTACAAAGTTTACTTAGTCAATGTCTGATGTTTTAAAAGTGCCCCCTCTCAGAATGAGAGGGGTTAGGCTAATAGTCCACAACGCTGGCCCAATGTGGATTGTCAGACTTCACACACGTGGAAAATTAAGAAAATTCTATCTATTCTTGTAACATACGCCGTTATCTATCCTTGCATTTTAAAATACATAAAACTTGGCTACGTCATAACTGTAAGTATGCGTATAAGCGACACATTTTAAGATCTATTTAAAAAAGAAATATTATTTGCTCCGAAATTATTAATTTTAGAACACAATATGTTCTCTGAAAATTTTTAATTACTTAATTTTCGGTAAAGAATATAACCCCAGAGTTATGGGAAATAATTTCCAGCATCCTGTATAGTTTAGATATAGCAGGACAGTGCGTATTGTAGGTATTAAGTAGGTATATCATCTCCAGAGACAAGAGAGACGACACCTGGCCCAGCATCCGGGGATCCCCACTTCCGGTGCGCCATCTTGTCATTACACTTAATTACTTGGAGGGCGTTTACGATATTATTCTTGTTTTCCTGATTATTTTTCGGGATGAGTTTTCTAATTATACGGCTTTGTGACGTCGTCGTTAATTATGTATTTTTTTTTTAATTTTAGAGGGTGATTTTTTTTGTAGGGTTCTGTGTAAAACCAAAAAAACCCAGAGGCAAAAGGCTGGCTTTTAAGACATTAGCTTTATAATTGTTATCCTGCTAATATCTACTGTCTATTCCATGATATCCTCGAAGAGTTGTCAATAGCTACCGGATGATATGTCTTATAGTTTCATATCGATATATACTAAAATGTATTTGAACGGTTAGCTCTATAGGCATAGACATTGGATTCTAGTATATACTGGTCAGACATTTCAATCATTTAACAGTAAATAAATTTGGTGAAAACCTACAAAACCATATGATTTAAAAGTTACTAACAATAGTTAGTTGGTATTTTTTGTGTTTTGGCCACAAAAGTTACTGAATGTGGCATCTGTAAACTTCTAATGATAAAGATCTTTGGAGACCATTGAATCAGCTTCCACCTTCACAAGCAAGTAAAACTATAAGAAATTGTAATGATTTTAACAATTGTAAATTAACTGTATGATTTTAATAAAAAGCAACTGTTGAGTTTCTTGCCTGCACTTTTCAGCAGAACCTGCCTTCAGAACCGGTGGTAGAGTCTTTGAAAATAGTCGTTGGACGTTTCAAAAGTGGTTATAAACTGAGCCTATGAAATAAATGAATATTGATTTTGAACCCATGCATCTTGTGATCTGAATCCAGATTGGATTACCAATGAACCTAAAATGCAGTGAAAAGAGCATCAGTATTCCAGGCCTTAGTCTTTAATTTGTGTCTAATATTACCCACTTGTTTAAACTAAGTCTAATTGAAATAAATGAATTTTGATTTTCGGATCACGAGATGTTAATCCGAATCCAGATTGGATTACCAATTGACCAAAAATGCAGTTATAAGAGCATCAGTATTCCAGGACTTAGCCTTTATTTTGTGTATACCTACAAGGGGTGATCAAAACGTAATTATAAACAGGTATTTCCTTCACTACTTCCCAGTTAAAACATTGTATAAATATGATATGATCGTAATATTACCCACTTGCTTAAACTAAGCATAATTGAAATAAATGAAATTTTGATTTTCGGATCACGAGATGTTAATTCGAATCCAGATTGGATTACCAATGGACCAAAGACACAGTTATAAGAGCGTCAGTACATATTCCAGGATCTATTCCTATTATTTTGTATAGTCTTTATTTTGTTTATAATGTTACCCACCTGCTTCGCTCGCAGCGTACGCTAAGACGAGCGCGCAAGGCGTGACGATCGATCGCTGCCTCCCACCCCCTCGCTGCATCCCTACAGATGACGAGTGAACCGATATCTTATACTTTATCAATATACTAGCAGACGCGGCACGGTTTCACCCGTGTGGTTTCCCGTTCCTGTAGGAATACGAGGATATAATATAGCCTAAAGGTAGCACTCGGGGATAGTGTAGCTTCCCAACTGTGAAAGAATTTTTCAAATCGGTTCAGTAGTGCAGACCGGTTTCAGCCGCGTGGTTCCCGTTCCCTGGGCGGGGTGTTCTGTACAGTACTCGAGGATAGTGTAGCTTGCCAATAGTGAAAGATTTTTTTAAATGGGTTCAGTAGTTTTAGAGCCTATTCAATGCAAATAATCAAATATTTTCTCTTTATAATATTAGTATAGATACATACTTATCTACTGGTACAAAGACAAGTCGAGATTTTTGTGTTGTGTTGTTGATCTATCTGCATTTTAAATTTCAGCCAAATCGGTTTAGTAGTTGCGGCGTTAACGAGTAACAAACATCCAAACAAATATCCATAACTTTCACGTTTATTATACTATATGTACCCAGGTGAAAACAAATTAGGCTAAGTTTACAAACATTTTTGAAACGTCAAGTTTCACTTTTTGTAAATTCTATGACCAATTCAGAAGATAGTTTCCGCTGACAAGTGCCGACAAGATACTAAAGAGTTGCTTCTTCGAAGAGGTGCATTTTAAGAAATTAAATATCACGTGGCTCAAACGGTGAAGGAAAACCTCGTGAGGAAACCTGCACACCAGAGAATTTTCACGATTATCTTTGTATGTGAAGTCTGCCAATCCGCATTGGGCCAGTGTGGTGGATTATTAACCAAAACCCTCTCATTCTGAGAAGAGACTCGTGCACAACAGTGAACCGAATATGGACTGTTAATGACCCAGGTGAAAACAAAATAGATTTAGTTTACAATCACTTTTGTAACGTCACAACAATACAATTTTGTGAGACATATTAGGCTGATATAATAAGTGTCGGCAAGAAACTAAAATGCTTCTTCGAATGTGGTCCGCGGTATGCAGCTATGTCAGAAAACATGTATGTAGTTATGTGCAGAAATTAAATATCACGATTCACGTGTCTCAAACAGTGATGGAATAACATCGTGAGGAAACCTGCATACCAGAGATTTTTCTTAATTAACGTGTGTGAAGTCTGCCAATCCGCATTAGGCCAGTAGGTATAGTGGACCTCGCCAAACCCATTTCATTCTGAGAGAATACTCGTGCTCAACACTGAGCCGAACACAACCTAACCTGACGTTTTTAAGTCAAGCCTTGAAATAAATGAATGTTGACTTTGGCAGATATAACCGCGGCAGTAGTACTCGGAAGAGAGCTCTTCAATTATGAAAATAAACTCTGTGTAGACCTTGTATACCCGGGTTGTAGATTTGTGCGTATCGAGTATACGCACAAATCTGAAACCCGGTAAACCAAGTATTTACCCGGGTAGACAGCACCTGGGCAGTGGTGCGAGGCGTGACGATCGACCGGTCACGCCCCGCGCGTTGATCGATATGCTATAACCGGGTTTATTTCAGTCTCTCACACTAAACCCGGTTGTCGACATTGAAGCAGAGTGGTGGGTCGAAGCTTCATATCCCAAAAGTTACGAGGGCTTAGTTCTCCATTTGCATAACACATACTTTAAGTACCTAATTATGTTTTACGCAAAACTGTAGCATATGACTGTATGCTAAGTTTAAAATAAGTTTGTAAAATGGTGGTAAACAAAAAAATAAACCTTGGCTGAGTTTGTTGGCTGAACTCTTCTCGGACCAAGACGCGTTTGGAACCCTCGTTTAAACGCGAAACGCGAACTTTAATTTTAAGTTTTCGTCTATTATAACTACCATTAGATTAAATTAAATTTTGACATATACCTGACCTTCCAAAAGTGCTTGTAAACTAAGCCTAATTGAAACAAAAGAATTTTGAATTTTATTAAGCGTATATAGTACTTATACATATTTGGATTCATTTCCCTATCTTTGTGAGCAACGAAAACTCGGATAAAATCAAATCCTTATTTTTCTGTGTTGTAAAGAAAAAGAAAGCAATTGTTTTTAATCTTGCTGGTATACAGTATTTATAATATTTTGCAATGTGCGTAGCGTACCTACTAGTGTTACCCGGGTAGACAACGCACCCGGGCAGCGGTGCGCGAGGCGTGACGATCGACCGGTCACGCCCCGCGCGCCGGTCGATACGCTATAACCGGGTTTGTTTTCGTCTCTACACTTCGCTGATTCGCCGGATAATACGGTAATGTGTTGCCTACGCAGCATGTAATCTAGTTCTGCGTTATGTTACTATTTTAACAAAAAATTGATGCCATCAAAAATATTCACATTGAAAATAATGTCAATATATATTTCGCATTCGCATTTGCATATTGCTTGTAACGTAAAAAACTTATCAAATCTCATAGAGCCCCTACACTCCCTTACTTAATACTCTATCTTAGCGTATAGTGTTCTGCGTGACTTCTAGTCTTAGTTTCCTCTTCAACTAGTCATGATTCTCTTTAGCCACAATGTGTGGTATGACTCGTCTTAGTTTCCTCTACAACTAGTCTAGGTTCTCTTTAGCCACAATGTGTGGTATGACTTAACTATAAACTATCTTTGTGTTAAATGTCATTGACATAGATGGGTTTAGACCTTCAGTACGTTTGTTCAGTATATATATAGATCTTCTACTCTCGAAGGCATCGCCTTGGAAAGAGGTTTGGTTACTCAGTGCGCAAAACCGAAGCGAAATTTTAATAAAAAATAACTGAAAAAGCTCAACACTAGATATCACAGACTGCATTCTATATAGCGATCCGGGATAGACAGACTGCATGTTCTTTACATTGAAAACGTAAAATATTAAGTATTTAATAAATTTCTTTTCTTGTTCGCAGGCCACGGTGGAGTCAACCAACTAGGTGGAGTGTTTGTGAATGGCCGACCGTTGCCCGACGTCGTGCGACAGCGGATAGTGGAGCTGGCGCACAGCGGCGTGCGGCCGTGCGACATCAGTCGACAGCTGCGCGTGTCGCACGGCTGCGTGTCGAAGATACTGTCGCGGTGAGTTTGTAAATATGTTCTTGAGAGCGGGCGACCTTTGTACAACGTCGTGCGACAGCGGATAGTGGAGCTGGCGCACAGCGGCGTGAGGCCGTGCGACATCAGTCGACAGCTGCGCGTGTCGCACGGCTGCGTGTCGAAGATACTGTCGCGGTGAGTTTGTGAACATGTTCTTGTAAGCGGGCGACTGTTGCCCGACGTCATGCAACAGTGGATAGTGGAGCTGGCGCACAGTGGCGTGTGGCCGTGCGACATCAGTCGCCAGTTGCGCGTGTCGCACGGCTGCGTGTCGAAGATACTGTCGCGGTGAGTTTGTGAACATGTTCTTGTGAGCGGGCGACTGTTGCCCGACGTCATGCGACAGCGGATAGTGGACCTGGCGCACAGCGGCATGAGGCCGTGCGACATCAGTCAATGTGAACATATTCTTGAGAGCAGGCGATCGTTGACAGCAGATAGTGGAGCTAAACTTAAGTCTTAGCTGGCCCAAAATCTAAAAGCATGGAGCTTTATAAATTTACCTACTATGTTTTTAAAACTAAAACCAATACTAAGGGCTGGTTTCACCTAAGTGTCAGATAACCTAAACGCAAGTTTTGTCACTGTCTTACTTTATCTCAAACTAGCTGACACCGCGCATTTTTACCCGCGTGGTTACCGTTCCCATATGAATATGGGGATAACATGTAGCCTATAGCCTTCTTCGATAAATGAGCTATCTAAGACTAAAATAATTTTTCAAATCGGACCTGTAGTTCCTGAGATTAGCGCGTTCAATCAAACAAACAAACTCTTCAGCTTTATAATATTAGTATAATAACAAATACATATAGTAAGACAACTAAGCTATCTCACACGTATCAAAATTGTAGAAACCTTAACAATTATTGCTTAACTAATTTTAAAACTAAATAATCAAATAGATAATTTAAAAGTGCTAATTACAGAGTGGGAGAAATAAACTCAAAGTACAGCACTCTTTGAATCTGTAACAATGGCAATGAATCACTGCGTACACTACATAGGTGTGTGTGTCTGTGCTATAAATATATGTACGTATGAATGAGTGTGTGTGTCTGTGCTGTAGATATATACGTATGAGTGAGTGTGTGTGCGTGGTTCCGCGCGCTGCGCAGGGCGGCGCGTGCGCACATTTTGTGCCATCCGTTACATTACACCTATGTAGGGTGTCCAGGCTTACTGTTTTTAAATCTCTGATATATATTCTATAATATGTATGTGTTTTTATACATACAAACCTTCCTCTTGAATGGCTAAAAACTGCATTTCAATCCGTTGTATAGTTTAAAAAATCTTATCAAAAACCCATCGGAAGCGACTTCACTGTGTAATAATATTTTTTTTATAAAAATATTATTTATTTTAGGATTAGCCTTATACATGCTACTTTGTCCGAATTTTTTCATAAACTGTTGTGTCAAACGTGAACAAGATAAGAGGATCTTGTTCCCTAGCAAGTAATCATTCCCCCTCATTAGATGCACAGTTATAGAGCCATATACAAATCCGAGTATTGTTGACTCAATAAAGACTCAAGGAGCATTAAGAATATTTGGTTAACTCTCAAAACACGTCACACTATTATTTTAAGGGTGAAAGTTTGTGTGTTTGTGTGTATGTTTGTTCTTTCTTAACGCTACGGCTACTGATGCGATTTTGCTGAAATTTGGAATGGAAATAGATTTTACTCTGGGTTAACACAGAGGCTACTTTTCATCCCGGAAAAAACCATGGTTCCTGCGGGATTAGGTGAAAAACTGAATTGCACGAGGACGAAATTTTGGGCGTATGGTAATGAAACAATATTCAGTAATCAGAATAACTCTACAAGAATCAAATTGTCAACAGAGGATACTTCAATGTTAAAGTGAAACGTACGTAGAAGATTCTTTGTTGGATTTGGGTGACGCTGTCGCTTGGATTCGACAAAATCTCGCGGATAATAGCAAAATAATTAAATTTTTCCCTATTAATTATGATCTTTCACAAAAAATACCTGATTCACTTCAATCTATACTTAACATTATTGTGATGAAAATTATACTCCGCTAGTTTCTTACAACACTTTATTCCACCTTTTACAATTACAAATTATTACAAATTAAATAATAATATCTCTACTGTTCCACTGTTTCACCAAAACCACCTCTCAACACCACACCTCCCCGAATAATCACCTTCCTACACTGCTCACGCCACCAACCCCTCCAATTCCTCGTTTTGCCGCCAAACGTTCCTATTGGTCTTACAATAAATGGCGCCTTTTGTAACAGCCAATCACATCGGACCTGTCATTTTCGTTTCACAGACTACGGATTTTATCCACAGAATAAAAATATAGAGAACAAAGACTACTTTTTTATAAAAATCATGACATTCGGCCATCCGCCTTTGTGCAACCTCCCGGTGCACAAAATAAGTAGAAACTGTGTTATTAATCTGTGAAACGTAATAACTACGAGAATGCGAATCATAGAATATGTATTAAGCTAATTGCTAGTACTTGAAATACTACATATATAATTTTACTTACTTAATAACGGCACAGTAGCGTAATGCACAATGAATATGTTATCTATACCTATACTAAATGTTATCTTGCAAAAAACCAACTATTGTAGTACATCCATTAAACACTAATTAAGATAATTAAAACCTTGATAAATCATGACATTCGTAAAATAGAATTCATTTTTTTTACATTTAAATCCTACTTATTTACTTAAATTTGTTATAAAATAATTCCTGCCTAAAACAATTAATTACGTAACAGAAGAATAAATCACAGAACATATTATCTATAAGTAATAATCTTGCAAAAATAATCCTACGATATTATATTATTATTATACACTCAATAGAATAAATAAATAATACTTTGACTTGAAAAAAAAAATCATAACATTTTGGTAATCGATCAAATTTTAATTTTAGCTAATTAATAACCGTTTGAGATTAATGTTGCAATAAAGCTAGTGGGCTATCATCTAGTATTGTTTATTCAAGATTCTGAAATGCCAACATAACCCACGGCCTTATCACATCTACTGCAACAATAGCCTGAAACGGTTAGCTTCTATTTTATTAAAGAATATTGCTAATTTTATATTTATTGTTACCCACGACTTGATCAATTCTATAAGGACCTATGAACTTATTTTGTGCTATTGCCCTTGTTATAGTAGTTATAACCAAAATTCATTTACCTTTTTAAACATTTTTTTTCATTTCCGGTTTTTTAAAATATTTACAATTCGATTTTAATCCGGGTCTAATGATTGCAAACATAAAAGCCAATTCGCCACAGTTATATATATATATATACAGTCAAAGAGGATTCAACATCTACACTGGTCAACTTAGAGTTCAGACTTATTATCTGTATTTTATCTCAATATTGAATTCGCTTATCTGAAGCCACCATCTAGCAATTCGTGGCACAAGGTCACGTTTTGTCAAAGTTGTACGTAAGGCGTGTCAGTCAGTCACTACTTTAATATTGCTACTTTGGCGAGGAAAAGGTAACAATTGACATGTGATGGAATCGTGACCAACCCTTGAACACTTTTGGCAATTTATTAGAGGTTTAGGACAATTACGGAACGAATGACCCCTAGTACGGCAATTAAAGCATAAAATGACATTATTACCATCATGAGAGGTTAAATTAGCTTGACGATTAGACTGGGTTCCTTCATTACGCATTTTAACAAATGCAGTCGTTTCATTATTAAGTCGCTGAGAATTTAGGAAAAACAGTAAATCCTCAGGTTCCTTACAATGTAATGCTTGCGCACCATTTCGAATTGTTTTGCCAAAAATACCATGAATAATACAATCTACTGCCTTTTTACCGCCGATATCGCAGCGATTCAAAAGAGCTAATTTTTCATAAAAGTAGATTTTTAAACTTTCGTTACTTTGTGAAGTGCGTGCAAGCATTTCCTCTAAAAGCCGACCGTAATTTTGTTCAACTGGAAAAGCTTTGCGAAGCTTTTCTTGCCATTCATCCCAACTATAATTGACAGAAGGCAAAGCTTCAAACCATTTTTTTGCAAGACCTACCAGTTTTTGGAGTGCAAAATGTATGGTTTGCTTTTGGTTCCAATCATAAATATTACCTAATGGGTCGAAATCTGGAATTACATTAACGTGATTGTTCTGTAAAATTCTGTCCTTATTGGAGCTGTTCTGCATGGTCATTATAAATTTCAGTACCTCGTCTGTCGTAAAGTGGGATGCCGATGTTGGGCGCTGCCTCGGCTGCAATGCCGATGGGCCCGGTGACTCTACAGGCCCGGACATCTCGGGTGGGATTCCTGACTGGCTTGGTTGGACCTCATCGATGACCCATTGCGCCTGTGGGAATTCTTTACGCGCTTTGCAAGCACGCTTTCCTTTGCGTTTGGTCCTGCGCCGTACTATCGCATGACCGGTGCCTTCCATGTTCTCGATAAAAACAAAAACAAAAAACCAATGTTAATAGAGCGCACAATTTTCAATGTGTGGCGCGGAGACAATGAAGTATCTATAATTGACATCTACTTGTTTACTTATATTTATTATATATATGTTTGTATTCAAGTTATCTAAACGAATCAGTGTAACTAATCGCAGTAAAGTCTTTTCTTTTTTTTTTTTTTGCTTTGAAATTTACTAATTATACAGATACATAATTTCATTGTAACCAATACCTAAAAGTCCTGTCAAATTCATTAGTGTACCGATTTGATACAGCATTACTCATTTAATATACAATAAAATAACTAATCATGGTTCACATAACCACAAACACAACACTGCATCAATAATTATGGTACACATGACCACAGTTTTTGTCACCTTTATTGCACAATAAACGTGGCGTCACCTAAAAAAAAGCTCATTTGCAGCACACATAACTGCGTTATTAAACGTGGCTTCACCTAACTAAAGCTTATCCGCAGCACCCATAACTGCGTTATTAAACGTGGCTTCACTTAACCAAAGCTTATCCACAGCACACATAACTGCATTATTAAACGTGGTTCACCCAACCAAAACTTATCCGCAGCACACATAACTGCATTATTAAACGTGGTTCACCCAACCAAAACTTATCCGCAGCACACATAACTGCATTATTAAACGTGGTTCACTTATCCGCAGCACACATAACTGCATTTTTAAACGTGATTCACCTAACAAAACTTATCCGCAGCACACATAACTGCACTATTAAACGTGGTTCACTTATCCGCAGCACACATAACTGCATTTTTAAACGTGATTCACCTAACAAAACTTATCCGCAGCACACATAACTGCATTATTAACGTGGTTCACCTAACCAAAACTTATACGCAGCACACATAACTGCATTATTAAACGTGGTTCACTTATCCGCAGCACATATAACTGCATTATTAAACGTTGTTTATTTATCCGCAGCACACATAACTGCATTATTAAACGTTGTTCATTTATCCGAAGCACACAACTGCATTATTAAACGTTGTTCATTTATCCGCAGCACACATAACTGCATTATTAAACGTTGTTCATTTATCCGAAGCACACATAACTGCATTATTAAACGTTGTTCATTTATCCGAAGCACACATAACTGCATTATTAAACGTTGTTCATTTATCCGCAGCACACATAACTGCATTATTAAACGTTGTTCACTTATCCGCAGCACACATAACTGCATTTTTAAACGTGATTCACCTGATCAAAACTTATCCGCAGCACACATAACTGCATTATTAAACGTTGTTCACGTAACCAAAACTTATACGCAGCACACATAACTGCATTATTAAACGTGGCTTACATAGCCATTGAAACTAAATCTTAATAATTTGAATGACTAGGTATAGACTTCGTTAAAATGGAAACTTGATTATATTTTTACACAGTCTCTAAAGATTACTAACAGCAAACGTCAACTCAACCATTTAAGTACGTCTTATGATTACGGTTCTTAATTAAAAATTATTAAACCAATTTATTGGAAAGTAGTTGACCAAATGAATTTTTTTCTATAATATTGGTTAATTGAGGGTAGGTACGGTATCAACCTCAAGTTAATTACTAATAAAATCGTACAAATAAACGTGAATCAAAATCTTGATAATTAATAAAAGCGATAACTTCGTCGAAACAATTGTTGGCAACAATTGTCTATATCGATCTTTGACACTATTATCTAAGTATCTAAGATATTGATAATTTGAGGGTAGCAATTGATATTATTCCCATCTATAATTAATAAAACTAAACTGGCTGTATGTTATCATAGATTAGCCCAATTTGGCTAGAACTAATAAAAAAAATTAATTTAATGCCGTTATAACTGTTTCATTGCCAAAGCTAGGCATTTTCACACTACAAGCCATTTGTCCATTATACCTAGCTTATGATCAAGAAATGGATTACGTACCTTCAATTGTGGGCCTGCGTGGATTACATCCCACTTCTGAATTGTGATGAAAATTATACTCCGCTAGTTTCTTACAACACTTTATTCCACCTTTTACAATTACAAATTATTACAAATTAAATAATAATATCTCTACTGTTCCACTGTTTCACCAAAACCACCTCTCAACACCACCCTCCCCGAATAATCACCTTCCTACACTGCTCACGCCACCAACCCCTCCAATTCCTCGTTTTGCCGCCAAACGTTCCTATTGGTCTTACAATAAATGGCGCCTTTTGTAACAGCCAATCACATCGGACCTGTCATTTTCGTTTCACAGACTACGGATTTTATCCACAGAATAAAAATATAGAGAACAAAGACTACTTTTTTATAAAAATCATGACATTATAAAACTGAAGAGTTTGTTTCTTTGTTTATTTGATTGAACGCGCTAATCTCAGGAACTGCTGGTCCGATTTGAAAAATTCTTTCTGTGTTAGATAGCCCATTTATCGAGGAAGGCTATAGGCTTATTCCCGTATTCTTACGGGAACAGGAATCATGCGAGTGAAACCGCGCGGCGTCAGCTAGTAATAAAAGACTGATTACAATGATCAAACTTTGAAACTCGAGTTTATTCTTCTAATACTTGGAACATTAGCTTCCTTGATCAAACTGGGTTTTGCAATAGAAGATGGGGCTAAAAATTACCAACGTGAATTGAATTGGTGCAATATTGAAAGCGTTAATAATAATCGAAATTTTGAAAATGGAATACATAGTTACAAAGTTTTAATTTAAAAGAAAATGTCATTAGGAAAATGTATCTTTTTCCTAACTCATGGTCACCCGACATCATGTCGTTAGGCCATTGTTTTCCGTCTTTACCATCACGAGACAAGCTATAATAGTCACTATTTCTATGAACATAAAGTCCATATTAATTTAACGCCAAGTTAAATACATCATCAGCTCGTGCCATATTATGAAGTGAACAATATTAGGTTTTACTTTTTCTTAAGCAAAATGCCGTTTTAACCTCTCTGGCTCATTACCCACACATTTGTAAGTGTTTCTTTGATTCTGGGTTCAATTCTCAGTTTTGATTAATATAGAATTTTATATTTTTTCTTTTTTTTTGTAAACCATATTGATACCTACTATAGTAATCGAAAATTGCAGACACACAAGCATAATATTACATATACAGTAAACAAATTTTGGCTGATGGAAGGCTTCGGCCGTGGCTAGTTACTACTGTCATGATTTTTATAAAAAAGTAGTCTTTGTTCTCTATATTTTTATTCTGTGGATAAAATCCGTAGTCTGTGAAACGAAAATGACAGGTCCGATGTGATTGGCTGTTACAAAAGGCGCCATTTATTGTAAGACCAATAGGAACGTTTGGCGGCAAAACGAGGAATTGGAGGGGTTGGTGGCGTGAGCAGTGTAGGAAGGTGATTATTCGGGGAGGTGTGGTGTTGAGAGGTGGTTTTGGTGAAACAGTGGAACAGTAGAGATATTATTATTTAATTTGTAATAATTTGTAATTGTAAAAGGTGGAATAAAGTGTTGTAAGAAACTAGCGGAGTATAATTTTCATCACAATTCAGAAGTGGGATGTAATCCACGCAGGCCCACAATTGAAGGTACGTAATCCATTTCTTGATCATAAGCTAGGTATAATGGACAAATGGCTTGTAGTGTGAAAATGCCTAGCTTTGGCAATGAAACAGTTATAACGGCATTAAATTAATTTTTTTTATTAGTTCTAGCCAAATTGGGCTAATCTATGATAACATACAGCCAGTTTAGTTTTATTAATTATAGATGGGAATAATATCAATTGCTACCCTCAAATTATCAATATCTTAGATACTTAGATAATAGTGTCAAAGATCGATATAGACAATTGTTGCCAACAATTGTTTCGACGAAGTTATCGCTTTTATTAATTATCAAGATTTTGATTCACGTTTATTTGTACGATTTTATTAGTAATTAACTTGAGGTTGATACCGTACCTACCCTCAATTAACCAATATTATAGAAAAAAATTCATTTGGTCAACTACTTTCCAATAAATTGGTTTAATAATTTTTAATTAAGAACCGTAATCATAAGACGTACTTAAATGGTTGAGTTGACGTTTGCTGTTAGTAATCTTTAGAGACTGTGTAAAAATATAATCAAGTTTCCATTTTAACGAAGTCTATACCTAGTCATTCAAATTATTAAGATTTAGTTTCAATGGCTATGTAAGCCACGTTTAATAATGCAGTTATGTGTGCTGCGTATAAGTTTTGGTTACGTGAACAACGTTTAATAATGCAGTTATGTGTGCTGCGGATAAGTTTTGATCAGGTGAATCACGTTTAAAAATGCAGTTATGTGTGCTGCGGATAAGTGAACAACGTTTAATAATGCAGTTATGTGTGCTGCGGATAAATGAACAACGTTTAATAATGCAGTTATGTGTGCTTCGGATAAATGAACAACGTTTAATAATGCAGTTATGTGTGCTTCGGATAAATGAACAACGTTTAATAATGCAGTTATGTGTGCTGCGGATAAATGAACAACGTTTAATAATGCAGTTGTGTGCTTCGGATAAATGAACAACGTTTAATAATGCAGTTATGTGTGCTGCGGATAAATAAACAACGTTTAATAATGCAGTTATATGTGCTGCGGATAAGTGAACCACGTTTAATAATGCAGTTATGTGTGCTGCGTATAAGTTTTGGTTAGGTGAACCACGTTAATAATGCAGTTATGTGTGCTGCGGATAAGTTTTGTTAGGTGAATCACGTTTAAAAATGCAGTTATGTGTGCTGCGGATAAGTGAACCACGTTTAATAGTGCAGTTATGTGTGCTGCGGATAAGTTTTGTTAGGTGAATCACGTTTAAAAATGCAGTTATGTGTGCTGCGGATAAGTGAACCACGTTTAATAATGCAGTTATGTGTGCTGCGGATAAGTTTTGGTTGGGTGAACCACGTTTAATAATGCAGTTATGTGTGCTGCGGATAAGTTTTGGTTGGGTGAACCACGTTTAATAATGCAGTTATGTGTGCTGTGGATAAGCTTTGGTTAAGTGAAGCCACGTTTAATAACGCAGTTATGGGTGCTGCGGATAAGCTTTAGTTAGGTGAAGCCACGTTTAATAACGCAGTTATGTGTGCTGCAAATGAGCTTTTTTTTAGGTGACGCCACGTTTATTGTGCAATAAAGGTGACAAAAACTGTGGTCATGTGTACCATAATTATTGATGCAGTGTTGTGTTTGTGGTTATGTGAACCATGATTAGTTATTTTATTGTATATTAAATGAGTAATGCTGTATCAAATCGGTACACTAATGAATTTGACAGGACTTTTAGGTATTGGTTACAATGAAATTATGTATCTGTATAATTAGTAAATTTCAAAGCAAAAAAAAAAAAAAGAAAAGACTTTACTGCGATTAGTTACACTGATTCGTTTAGATAACTTGAATACAAACATATATATAATAAATATAAGTAAACAAGTAGATGTCAATTATAGATACTTCATTGTCTCCGCGCCACACATTGAAAATTGTGCGCTCTATTAACATTGGTTTTTTGTTTTTGTTTTTATCGAGAACATGGAAGGCACCGGTCATGCGATAGTACGGCGCAGGACCAAACGCAAAGGAAAGCGTGCTTGCAAAGCGCGTAAAGAATTCCCACAGGCGCAATGGGTCATCGATGAGGTCCAACCAAGCCAGTCAGGAATCCCACCCGAGATGTCCGGGCCTGTAGAGTCACCGGGCCCATCGGCATTGCAGCCGAGGCAGCGCCCAACATCGGCATCCCACTTTACGACAGACGAGGTACTGAAATTTATAATGACCATGCAGAACAGCTCCAATAAGGACAGAATTTTACAGAACAATCACGTTAATGTAATTCCAGATTTCGACCCATTAGGTAATATTTATGATTGGAACCAAAAGCAAACCATACATTTTGCACTCCAAAAACTGGTAGGTCTTGCAAAAAAATGGTTTGAAGCTTTGCCTTCTGTCAATTATAGTTGGGATGAATGGCAAGAAAAGCTTCGCAAAGCTTTTCCAGTTGAACAAAATTACGGTCGGCTTTTAGAGGAAATGCTTGCACGCACTTCACAAAGTAACGAAAGTTTAAAAATCTACTTTTATGAAAAATTAGCTCTTTTGAATCGCTGCGATATCGGCGGTAAAAAGGCAGTAGATTGTATTATTCATGGTATTTTTGGCAAAACAATTCGAAATGGTGCGCAAGCATTACATTGTAAGGAACCTGAGGATTTACTGTTTTTCCTAAATTCTCAGCGACTTAATAATGAAACGACTGCATTTGTTAAAATGCGTAATGAAGGAACCCAGTCTAATCGTCAAGCTAATTTAACCTCTCATGATGGTAATAATGTCATTTTATGCTTTAATTGCCGTACTAGGGGTCATTCGTTCCGTAATTGTCCTAAACCTCTAATAAATTGCCAAAAGTGTTCAAGGGTTGGTCACGATTCCATCACATGTCAATTGTTACCTTTTCCTCGCCAAAGTAGCAATATTAAAGTAGTGACTGACTGACACGCCTTACGTACAACTTTGACAAAACGTGACCTTGTGCCACGAATTGCTAGATGGTGGCTTCAGATAAGCGAATTCAATATTGAGATAAAATACAGATAATAAGTCTGAACTCTAAGTTGACCAGTGTAGATGTTGAATCCTCTTTGACTGTATATATATATATATAACTGTGGCGAATTGGCTTTTATGTTTGCAATCATTAGACCCGGATTAAAATCGAATTGTAAATATTTTAAAAAACCGGAAATGAAAAAAAATGTTTAAAAAGGTAAATGAATTTTGGTTATAACTACTATAACAAGGGCAATAGCACAAAATAAGTTCATAGGTCCTTATAGAATTGATCAAGTCGTGGGTAACAATAAATATAAAATTAGCAATATTCTTTAATAAAATAGAAGCTAACCGTTTCAGGCTATTGTTGCAGTAGATGTGATAAGGCCGTGGGTTATGTTGGCATTTCAGAATCTTGAATAAACAATACTAGATGATAGCCCACTAGCTTTATTGCAACATTAATCTCAAACGGTTATTAATTAGCTAAAATTAAAATTTGATCGATTACCAAAATGTTATGATTTTTTTTTTCAAGTCAAAGTATTATTTATTTATTCTATTGAGTGTATAATAATAATATAATATCGTAGGATTATTTTTGCAAGATTATTACTTATAGATAATATGTTCTGTGATTTATTCTTCTGTTACGTAATTAATTGTTTTAGGCAGGAATTATTTTATAACAAATTTAAGTAAATAAGTAGGATTTAAATGTAAAAAAAATGAATTCTATTTTACGAATGTCATGATTTATCAAGGTTTTAATTATCTTAATTAGTGTTTAATGGATGTACTACAATAGTTGGTTTTTTGCAAGATAACATTTAGTATAGGTATAGATAACATATTCATTGTGCATTACGCTACTGTGCCGTTATTAAGTAAGTAAAATTATATATGTAGTATTTCAAGTACTAGCAATTAGCTTAATACATATTCTATGATTCGCATTCTCGTAGTTATTACGTTTCACAGATTAATAACACAGTTTCTACTTATTTTGTGCACCGGGAGGTTGCACAAAGGCGGATGGCCGAATGTCATGATTTTTATAAAAAAGTAGTCTTTGTTCTCTATATTTTTATTCTGTGGATAAAATCCGTAGTCTGTGAAACGAAAATGACAGGTCCGATGTGATTGGCTGTTACAAAAGGCGCCATTTATTGTAAGACCAATAGGAACGTTTGGCGGCAAAACGAGGAATTGGAGGGGTTGGTGGCGTGAGCAGTGTAGGAAGGTGATTATTCGGGGAGGTGTGGTGTTGAGAGGTGGTTTTGGTGAAACAGTGGAACAGTAGAGATATTATTATTTAATTTGTAATAATTTGTAATTGTAAAAGGTGGAATAAAGTGTTGTAAGAAACTAGCGGAGTATAATTTTCATCACACTACCATACTGGCAAAGACGTACTACCAAGCGATTAAGCGTTCCGGTACGATGTCGTGTAGAAACCGAAATGGGTGTGGATTATCATCCTACGCCTAACAAGTTAGCCCGCTTCCATCTTAGATTGCATCATCACTTACCATCAGGTGAGATTGCAGTCAACGGCTAACTTGTAATAAGAAGAAAAAGAAAACACATTAAACATACACCACCTTAGCCCTCATTCGCATGAGAGTTTTTTTTGACGGACGTTAAAAAAGCTTTAAAATACAACAAATGCATTCCCAAGTTCACACGACAACGTTTTTAAAACTCGACGCTTTATTATCGAGTAGTGTTGAATTTTTAATTTTGGGCATTTTCAACGTACGTTAAAAAAGCTCTTGTGCGAATGAGGGCTTGAAGTCGTTAACAAATATGTAATTTATAGTAGCTAAAATAAAACAGGTTCAAAGTGATTGTAGAATTTAACAGCGGTCTTGCTAAATCGTCTCGATTACCCCGGTTAAGTGTAGTCGTAACCGCAAGCATGGATAGTTAGGTTAACGCGTTAATTAATCTTAGTTAACCAGTCTAGTAATGACTCGTTCATCCAACAGTTAGCTTATGCGTTTTCTGATCACTGGCCCAGTTCTAATCCCGGGATGGGTTATGAAATAGGTTTCGACAGCCTCCGTGGCGCAGTGGTATGCGCGGTGGAATACAAGACAGAGGTCCTGTGTTCGGTCCCCGGCTGGGTTGATTGAGTTTTCTTAAAAGTCTGGCTGGTGGGAGGCTTCGGACGTGACTAGTTACCACCACTAGTTACCACCTTACAGGCATAGACGTACTGCCAAACGATTTAGTATTCCGGTAAGATGTCGTGTAGAAAGCGAAAGGGATGTGGATTTTCATCCTACTCCTTAGCCCGCTTCCATCTTGAATTTTTTTTTGTTTTTAAAAAAGAATATTTGCCATATTTTTAAATATAACTAACATTGTCATTCCCCTCCAACTAGTCGGAAAAGACTGTATTAGGAGTGGGTACGACAATAGACCAACGGGGTGGGGATATAACCACCACCCCTCGGTGATGAGTCCGACCGCTCTTACCGTTGATCTATTGAGGCTCTTATTTGACTGCATCATCGTTTACCATCAGGTGAAATTGTAGTCAAGGGCTAACGTACCCTAACCTACCCTAACTAACCCTCTCCTGTAGGTAACGAGAGAAACCTGGCACCGTAGTTTGCCATTCCAATGAGCTGATAATGATTTCAAACTAAGTCTTCCGACATCCGTAGAGTGAACAGCAGTATTTTGAAAAAATCCATCTCTATGTTTTCAAAATTGTATTTCATTCGTAAAGGCTGATGAATCTTTTAACCCAAGTATTTCGACATCCATGGTGCAAACATAAGTATTAAAAAAATCCATCTCTATGTTTTGAAAATTGAATATTTAATTCTGAGGGTAGACTATTTTCAAATGAATCATAGTTACGAACAAAAAACACGGCCCATTTTATCAGAACAGAGCATTGGAAAAAAAAGCAGTGGAGTGTCGAGCGAATTCAAAACATTCAAATGGAAGGACGCACGGCGCAAATAAATTGAAAAGCAATAGAGCTTCCATTCAGATCTCCCGCGGGACTAGTGATGTATATGCTATATGCGTTTTGCTAATATATATCGATTTTTTCATTTATTTATTTATTTCAAACTAACAAAATTGTTGATTGTTTTTTATTCTGGATATACACAAGCATTTAAGGGAAAGTTTCTAGTATAATGTATTATTTCTATATTTATATAATACCTTTCTCACTTTTCTCACTCAGCGATCTTAGACCAGGATCTTCAAAGTCCGCACCGGTACCTCCCTTGCACTACGGTCACAAATCGTTTAAGACAGACTTTAACGATAAACAAAAATATATTCTGCTATCAATATCTAACGACATTGGACTACATTTTCTGTAGGTAATTAACAAATCTTATTTCTTATTTCTATTAAGATAAATTGATTACATTTTTTCGATATAGTAGCGGTATAAATTTAATCGAGTCGATTCGCTGGATGCAGGTGGCTCAGTATCGTGATGTTTGGAAGTCCCTACAAAAGGCCTATGTCCTGCAGTGGACGTCCATCGGCTGATATGATGATGATGATGATAAATTGAATTTAATATGGGGAACTAAAACTTTGGAAAAGAGCACATCAATATAATAATTTCAAGACTCTTAAATACATTTTGAAAGCTAAATAATTGAATATACCTGTTCACTTTAACGATGAAATAATATCCAGCGAAGCCTGACTTTTTAGACATTTTAGGGTTACAAATTGGGTTATTTGGGACTTTTAATAAAACCTCCTCAATGCCTTATTACTTATTGTGAGGCTTACAATATATACTTATATCTTGGGTTGCACCAGTGAACTAGTATATCCTAGATATGTAAAATAATCGATATAAAATCTTCAACTGTAGTATGATGTCACATCACTAGGGTCAGTTCAATTTAAATCAAACAACAGTGGGTCCGAGCGGGGCTCGTTCATATCTCTGTGTCGGCCATTGTGTGACGTCACTGTGTTCATTTAATTCCCATTGTTTATTTTGTTAAAGGGAAAACAACATTAACTGATAGTTTCAATACATAAGCACTAGCAGACGTCCCGCGGTTTGACCCGCGTAGTTCCCGTTTCTGTGAGAATACGAGGCTATAATGTAGCTTATGTTACTCACTGATAATGTAGCTTTTCATTGGTGTAAAAAAAATTAAAATCGGTTGAGTAGTTTTTAAGTTAAATTAAATCCTAACAAACTAACGAAAAAATTAATCGTACTCGGTAGTAGTTTAACGGTAAAAAGACCGTCCTCTCACCGAAAGGTCGTGGGTTCAAACCCCGAAGTGGACTATTTTCGTACCCACTCTTAACACAGTTTTTCCGATTGTACGATTTTTTATATTCTTTGTATAGAAAGTCATACAAGCGCGTCCACTGATCCGCAACGGATTTTAGGAGTATACCTACACCAAAAAAATATCCGTTTGATGCGATGCATCCGATACGTACGACGCTGATAAGTGGACGCCCACCATTAACTGCTCTCTGAGACATGAGGGTGAAGCAACACTCAACACACAACTCCAAAATGCTACTGAGAACTCTTAGAATTCCCCAGAAATTTATACGAATAAAGGAAAAGTGTAACAAAGTTTCGAGATATAAAAATTATACTTCGTTTGCGTTCAATAGAATTTGGCTGATACGCTGCCGCGTGTCTCAATTTACGTGTTCATACATTTTCCGATATAACATTATGAATAAAACTGGGGTAATATCCTTATAAGGGTTTACAATTAAATATTGTATTATATACAACATCCAGGTACTTTGACTAAAACCGCTAAACATGCAACTGTCTATCTAGAAGTTTCCTACAGCAAAACAATTCAATTTCATTCTTATTATCTAGACAATAAAACTCAAAATCACTTGCATCAAAAGTAGGCTTAGACCAATCGAGGCGTTAAGTTCTAAACTTCTAGGTAAAGCGAATTTATAAATGTAATTATTTCTCAAAAACCATTAAGAACAATACACAAACAAACATACAACTTGATAGAACTTTATCCAACACTTATTTTTGCACGCGATTCTCTATCTTATTCTTGTGTTAATAAAGATTACATTTGCTATCAAAACATATTTTATAACAGTGAGTTGCTGGCTGTACTTTAATAGAAACTGTTTTGTTATTTTGAGCTGTATGTAATACGAAATAAGGTTGAAAATCCAATGGAGATGTGTTTAAAACGGAAGTGACTCGGACGATACGCTTTCTGCGTACAGACAGACGGATAGAAAAAACAGTGTAATTATTATATGTATACGGACAAGACCGTGCTACTTTCATTTATATGTTAGTCATTTCGGTTTTAATTCGAGGCCGGAACATGATTTTTTTAAATTTAACTTACCCTGTTACTTAGTAACGGGGTAATCGGTAAAACGGGATAATTCATTCAATTCAATTCATTTATTTGCTGGGAACACATACATTCTAATGTATTCAGCCATTTCTGGCATACAACAATTTATATTACAAATACTATTAACAAAATATAAAAAAATAAATTCAATAGCAGATGATTAATCAAAAAATAAAAATTAGAAAAAGTTAAAAAATTACAATCTGTGCAGGTACAAGTACTTATGTCAAATAATAATAATTAATAATATAATAATAATCTTTACAATGTCATGGGATAAACATAATTATTAAATACAAACAAAAAAAAAATTTAAATATTAAAAATGTCACAATACATAGTTTTTTATTTGCTTTATAATTAAAAAAATCTCTAGTTGAATAAAATCCATAATTAATGAGCCACTTTCTAAGTGCGGGTTTAAATTTTTTATAGGGCAATAATTTCATGTTTTCGGGCAACGAATTAAATATTTTAATACCCATACAATGGCAACTTTTTAAGTATGTTGCAGTTCTGGGAAATCTGCCCAAGACTAATTTTTGGGGATGTCTTAAGTTTCTATTGCTTTGGTCCTGTGCCTTCATAAACAGATTCATATTAGATTTAACAAAAAGCGCTAATTGAAATATATACCGGCAAGGCAGAGTTAAAACTTCCATTTTTTTAAATAGAGGCCTACATGAATCATGATAATAAAATTCTTGCATTTTAAAATACGTAAAACTTTGCTACGTCATAATTATAAGGATACGTATAAGGGACATATCTATACTAATATTATAAAGCTGAAGAGTTTTTTTGTTTGATTGAACGCGCTAATCTCAGGAACTACTGGTCTGATTTGAAAAATTCCTTCAGTGTTAGATAGCCCATTTATCGAGGAAGGCTATATATCATACCTGTATTCCTACGGGAACGGGAACTACGCGAGTGAAACCGCGCGGCGTCAGCTAGTAATCTATAATACAAAAATGAATCTTGAATCTTCTTAGCGCAAATCTCGAGAACAGCTGAACCGGACTGATTTCAGTATTTTTTTTTAGAATAGGTACTCGTTAAAGTATGAGGATGGTTCTTACTGAAAGGGTAGAGTTAGGGTAGAGGTAGGGTAAACTAGAGTTAGGGTGAGAGTAGGTAGGGAAGAACTGCAAAAAATTCAAAGCAAAGCTTGATCGAGTCCGTTAGTAACCACATAAAATCCGTTAGAGATATGAATATAAAAACTTGTTTCTTTTAACTTTGCCCGCTTCTTACGTCACTTACCATCAAGTGAGATTCCAGCCAAAGACTAACTTGTAATTTAATTAAAAATATCTACAGATTTTAAATAGATATGTCATTGAAAATTGTAATCCTGTTAAGCTAGTTTTGTCAAATCTACCAGCATCCCTCGTTTCGCTTATCAAGATCTCCAATATGTTAGTCATTCAATACCCACAAATTGATACATGTTCCAATAATGTAGTGGGGTCCAGACGCTAATAAATTCAATAGGATTGGGCTTCGCAACTATATGCTTAAATCACTTGTAACAAGGCTCAGAGTCGCACAGCAAGCGATGTAGCGAAGGTGCTTGGAGTATCTCTGCGTGATCTATTCAATAATGAGGAGATCTACTGAAGAAGAGTCGCCAAACTGAAGTGGCAAGGGGCGGGGCACATACTTCGAAGATGGGGTCTCAAAGTGCTGGAAAACCCCGCACCGGAAAGAGTGGTGTTGGTCGACCTCCTACTAGATGGACTGACTTACTTAATTGGATGCAGTAGGCACTTAATACCTGTGTTGTCTTCCTTCTGGAAGTCCTTCCAAAAAGTCTATATCTAACAGAGGAAGTCCTTCTTGGTTCTTCTTGGTCTTCTTCAATGGCTTCTGTAGTCATTAATTGAAGCTTGACCTAATAATGTTAATAGAGTAAAATAATCTGTCCAGAAGGCTAATTCACTATCTTAGACGTATGCTAGTTGACATATACGAAATTGATATTCTATGTAACAATGTCATCCGGTGCTTACTGGCGGATATCATACAGTAGGTAGATGGCATTATGTCAATTGATTTGATATAATTTTAATAGGTTAATAATAAAGTCTGATTTAGGTACTATCTTTGACGTATGCTAGTAGACATACTTATACGAAATTGAGATTCTATGAAACAAATGTTATCCGGTACCTACCGGTGGATATCATACAGTAGATGGATTTGTCAATTGATTTAATATTTACTTTAATAGGTTAGTAATAAAGACCAAAATAGTGAATCGGCCAGCTGCTGGTTAATTCACTATCTTTGACGTATGCTAGATGACATTATACGAAATTGAGATTCTATTTAACAATTAATATCATCCGGTGCTTACTGGTGGATATCATATAGTAGATAGATGACATTTCTCAATTGATTTAATGTTTATTTTAATAGGTATAAGGCCAAAATAGCAAATAGGCCAGCAGAAAATCGAACACTTATCATTCTAGTTATAACCTAGAAAAGAAGTAAAAACTCTTTGTCACTTATAAACGAATAATACATGAGTATCTAAGTAGTAAAACCATAAACAAGATTACAGAGATAAAAACACATAATCCGGAGACGCACTTAAGTAATTTGACGCAGAGGACGATCGGGATAAGCCAATTATAAGTGTGATCACACCCTAAGTGAGATGTACAAGTGGACAGTTATTCACACAAGTGTTAACCCGATATGTAAATAAAATAAAAAATCAACAATAAAAATACAATCATGAAAATATTTAAATCAAATATAAATATATTTTTTTTGTATAGGCAGGCAGGTATAATAAGCAGTTCAAATCCACAATTGTTACATAAAAAAAATTATCAGAATATAAAGTATAGTAAAAGTGTTATTATAATTTCGCGATATTATAAAATCACATTTATGTTTTATTTATTTTTTATTTTTTAGTACACATTGAGTTTAAAGTTGCTCTTTGTAGGTCTTCATAATCATCGATCCGAATCATATTTACGCAAAATGTTATCCTTCTTTAGCTGCGGATAGCCAAGCAGGGTCTACTCCCTTACATCGTCTAACCAATTGCGTCTTTGATATTAATTGATCGGATACTCTGTATCATTTTCTTTCTTTCCCCTCTTTACAATGTCCAAAAAAACCAAGTTTTTCTTTTTTAGTGATGTTTTTTATTCGCTAACACTTTTCGACATCACTGTACTAGGGTACATTGCTAGTGGGATGTCGCCGATGTTTTAGGGCTAGCTAATGCGATATTTTGAATATGCTCTTTTTGTTAGAGGGGGGCAACCCTAATGTTGTTCACAACTTGTGATGTTATTGTGCTTTTATTTGGCCGACTTTAGAGAAATGTGTTTTTTTTTTCATTATAAAAAGTAGTGGAAACTTAACAATAGTCCCGAAAATGTTGTTATTGAAGCCAATGATATTTACTACTAGAGATGGGGCACAAGGGCAACTCTATACGTACCTACGTTTTTTTTTATTCTTTACAAGTTAGCCCTTGACTACAATCACACCTGATGGTAAGTGATGATGGAGTCTAAGATGGAAGCGGGCTAACTTGTTAGGAGGAGGATGAATATCCACACCCCTTTCGGTTTCTACACGACATCGTACCGGAACGCTATATCGCTTGGCGGTACGTCTTTGTCGGTAGGGTGGTAACTAGCCACGGCCGAAGCCTCCCACCAGCCAGACCTGGACCAAATAAGAAAACCTCAATCGGCCCAACCGGGGATCGAACCCAGGACCTCCGTCTTGTAAATCCACCGCGCATACCACTGCGCCTTTGCAATTGCACGTTGTAGAGTCAACATCTCCTGAGGATGCTCCGGTTTCGGGGTGAAACGTACGTAGACAGTATTTTGTCGGACCTGGGTGACGTTGTCGCATGGGTTCGTCGGCTTTTCGCGGATGATAGCAAAATAAATAAATCATTTTATAATCATGATGAACTTCCGCAAAGTAACGCCTGCTACTATGCAATAGAATTTTAGGTAACGAAGTTTATAATCTACGTCAGTTAGTCCGGGGGTAGTACAATGATGGAGCGGACTGGGGATGACGTCCCGGGGGAGGGCGGCAATCTCTTTGATAATAATAGATTGTTTTTCATTAACACTACTGCAAGTATGTGAGCAGGGGAGTACCAGCTACTTAATAATCTATCATACGTATAATACAATCACAAGTAGGTAAACCAAAATATTGTACCTATAAAAAAATATTTTTTCATGCGGTTTTAGTTTGTTGATTTGTTGTGTTTTTCTTTGCTTTTATCCGATCAAGGTTCGATTGGAATCCTCGTATTTTTAATTTTAAGTTTGCGATCATACTTATTAAGTTTGACAATCGACGATCGACGACGATCATGACGATCCAAAATGATCAAAAGTTTTAACTGGATAAAGAAATTAGCTTTTGAAAAAACACAGACGTATTTCGTTCACGACGGTACATATTTTTAATTTTCTTCAAACCAAATTTAAAAATTATCTTGAATCGACAAACAGGAATATGTTGATTGGTAAAAATAAATGAATTCTACGTAAGAGCGTCGTAGAGCAATAAGCTACAAGTATTTTCCAAATTCAAATAATTCTACCACTCTCAATAAGAATTGTGAACTTTTCTATTTCCAAAACGAGGATTCTAAATTTGAAGTTATGTAAACGAGTCATTAATCACCGGTGATATACAAAAAAAAACATTTTTGAAGGCTTCCAGAATTCTAATATTCGGAAATAGAATCGAAGTCCTCAAAACAACCGTTGTTTTTATTGCTGAACGCAGAAATCGATTTCAAATTTAGAATCCTCAAGTTTGATTTGGGTGAGTAGCTGTACGCTGCTAAAAATCCAATTCAAATTTAGAATCATCGTCCTGAATCAATCGTCGTTTTAATTGGTACGTGTTCAGAAATCAATTTCGAATTTGGAATCCTCAACAGATTAAAGTAGGCAATTCATTTTATACAACAAAAGGGCAAAGGAATCACACCATACTGCCCGGCCGGCTATTCCCAAATCAACCATAAAGACCCTACACGCCCTGCCCATGGGACGTGGCATTAGGGCATTTGGATTGAAGAAAATTAAATTTCGACTGCTCAATAAAATAATGAGAGTGAGAGAGTATTATGACAATTCGATTATGTACCCCCGGATTACTACCCTTTGGTTGGGTATGGGTGATTTATTTGTTTCGTTTTTTTGGGTGACAATACAGTAGTCTTAAATGAGTTATGTCGACTGGATGTACGTACAAAAGCTGGATAAAAATACTTATCTAATAAAATAATAATTTTCACTTTTTGCATACTAATATGAAAGTACCTATATTTAGGGTTCTTAATACAACAATCAGAAATCGTATTTTGAATGGAAATGGATCTTTTTGTTTATCTGTAATAATATTATAAAGAGGATATATATGTTTGTTTGTTTGCATTGAATAGGCTCCGGTAACTACTGGACCGGTTTGAATAAAATTTCACTGTTGGGAAGCTACACTATATTTTATCCCCGAAACCGCGGGGCGTCTGCTAGTTAAAATATATAATTATTTCTTCTTCTTTGTCGCTGCGCTCTTGACAGAGCGTTCATGGTCTTTAGGACGTGTAATACGCCTCACGAGCATTCGCCACTTCTCCCTGTGTGTAGTGAGTCGTGTACATTAATGCAAGGGGACCACCTACAGTAGACTTAAGGTTAACGGTTCTTGTGATCATACGTCGCTTAACTTTATCTACGCAACCGCCACTGTTTATGATCAAAACTCCTAGATATACTAGTAAGTAAGACGGAACGACCTCGCAATTCGCTGTTTGAGTATCTTCTGGCGAGTTGTTGTTGACCCGATCAATAACCATCATCTTGGTTTTGTTGCGAATAATCTTTAATCCAAACTCATGGCTCTTGCGCTCCATTTTAAGAAACAGTCGCGCCATACAGCAAGCACCAGTCGCAAATAAGGTGGTGTCTTGCGTATCATAGATTCGATATCTTTTATCCTCCAATAGTGATGCCGTCAGGCCAGTCTTTAAGAGTACTGCGCATGATCAGTTCGGTATACGCATTGAACAAAAACGGTGATATTATGCATCCTTGGCGAACGCCTGCGTTATTATTTAGTTGTTTGTTATTTAACGTGTTTCATGAATGTTGAGCCAATTTTGATGTAACTTTTTCTTCCAGATACTACGAAACGGGGAGTTTCAAGGCTGGCGTGATAGGCGGGTCGAAGCCCAAGGTAGCGACCCCTCCTGTGGTGGACGCCATAGCTGCATACAAGCGAGAGAACCCCACGATGTTCGCCTGGGAGATCCGGGACAGATTGCTCAGCGAAGGCATTTGCAGCCAGGACAATGTACCCTCAGTATCTAGTATTAATAGGTGAGTATATACGTTGAACCTAAATTGGGAATTGGGAAGTTAGTAGTTTCTAACTTCGGGCTAGTTACAGAATAAGGAATGGTACAGAATGAGTCTATACAAGCAGCGTGGTGAAACCGGGGAAACCCAAAAAACATCTCTCTCTCTCGTCTCCTTGACATCCGCATATACAAACATTTTCATAATTTGTATTTTAAGATTTAACACTAACATCATCATCATCGATCATCATCAAACAACAATTATGTAAATATATATCATAGTAGACTAATAATCAATAATTACTTATAAAAAAATACTCCATCTTATTTTTTTAGATTTTCTGAACAGTTTTTAACATATTTATTTACGATTTCAAAAAAGGATGAGGTTCTCAATTCGAGTCTATGTTTTTTTCTTGAAAAATATTGAAAATTACTGACGCGACGCTTCCTGACGTACTGACTCGAAAATGTATTCATTTTTGAATTCGTATTTGGAAAGGCTGACGCTCTATTTGCCTCATCATCTCCTTACCCTTATCCCACTTAAGTGGGGTCGGAAATATATGTCAATCTCTTCCACTCGTCTCTATTACTCGTCAACTCATCATCCACTCTTTTTACATACATGTCCTCTTTCACACAATCCAGCCATCTCTTCTTTGGCCTTCCTCTCCTCTTATGTCCTTCCCTTGCACATTCAACATTTTTCTAGTAATATGATTTTCCTCCCTACACATTACATGTTCATACCAAGCTAACCTTCTACTCCTCAATTTTTCTGTCACTGGCGCCACATTAAAAGAAAGAAAATTCCATTATTGCATAGCTACCACCAAGGATTTGAATCCTTAACCGTATTATGTGAATCCGAACACTAGACCAATGAATCCTCTTGAATGAATTAAACGCCTCATTGGTCCATTCAACTTCATAGCTTGGCAAGTTTGTTGATGATACTGCGATGATGTGCGGGCGACGGGGGGGAAAGGACTGCTCGGGTATGAAGACGTGCACGCGGGGCATCGTAACCCCTCTCGTAACACTCCATTGGGAGCGCTACGAACGAGTTTGCCAAGCTATATTAATTCCAACTTGAATACGCTCCAAAACAAACTATACTAAGTACACTTTATCAGATAAATAAATTAATAAACGGTAGCGTAGATTAAAACGATATTGACACATGAAAGTGATATTACAATTTTGTATTATCTTATCTGGCAACCACGCGTAATTAGAGACGCGTGGATTTTTAATGCTGGTAACACTTGAGTTTGAGGGGGAAGATAAAATGTATCTAAAATGAAAATACAGTTTAAAAAATAACTACGAGTGGAGTTTGGTGTTTTATTCATTTTTATTTATTTATTTTGTCCACTAGTGACTGTTGTTGTATTTACATAATTACAATCTTATTATAGCAGACATTGTATGTTTATTGTAATATTAAAATCAGTATACCGTTTGCAAAAAAAAATACAGTTTACAGTTAACAAATCCAGCAAACATTATCCTGCGACAGAAAAATATTTTAAGCGTTAAAACAAAATTATTATAATAGAGATTAAAAAAATTAAAACTACATTTCATAATACTAATAATACCTAATAATAATAATACCTATTCATTCTATAGCAAAGGAAAAATATCTATTCTAATTTTTGTTATAAATCGGTTTTATATTCAAAATATTTTAATCTAGATAAATTAATTAATTATGTAACAAAATCTCCTATGTCTTGTTAAACAAATATCTGTCTACTAAACATTCAAACATACAAACTTCCAAAAGATATTATATTAACTGAACAAGAAAATGTTGTTCAAAATAGATGTTTGGCCCAATATGCACACAAAATTTCATAAAAATTTGTCCAGCCTTTCCGCAGGAGTTTTAATAACAAACATTGCACCATGAAAATTTTGTATATAAGAGATTTCTAACGAAATAAAACATTTATACCAACGCTCATTGTATTAAGTAATCGAAATACCATGTCACAAAAATTCTCGAGTACCCCAAAAATGGGGAAAACTTCACGATAGTTATGCGATTATTATTATAACCCGGGCAATAATTCAATGGACGCGCGGCACCGGACATCCGGCGCGCTCGGAGCACGTGTCCTCTTCCGGCGCCGCCATCTTTGATGCCCCCCTCTTTCCGGTGCGCGAAAAGTCACGCAACCCCTTGCTTAAGCCATGGGATGTGCGATTTTCATAACAGATCTTTTCTTGAGACTGTCAGAAAATCAATTAAAGGAAACAAATGACAAAAATAATTAAAATTTATGAGTTCATTTTTTTTTTAGATTTTCATTTATATTTTATTAAACTAACTGATGCGACTTCGTTTGCGTAAATTTAGAATTTTAACCGCGGAAAATACTCAAAATTTTCAAGATACTCCAGATTATCTGATCTAACTCTGCTAAATTTCACCAAAAATCTTTAATTTATCAGTATTTACTTCGTGTAAGAATAATTATTTGACATTTCTCAGAAACTTTCGAATAGAGTCAAGAAAAAATAAATGAAAAAATGCAGGCCCCCTGTTTTGAAGTTGGTTAAAACATTAAACTATTTTAATAGACTTAAAGCTATTTAACTAAATCATACTTTTATGTTAACAAACATAATTATTAGTTACTAGCTAACGTCGCGCGGTTTCACCCGCATGGTTCCTGTTCCCGTAGCCTATAGCCTTTCACGATAAATGGGCTCAAAATTTCAAATCGGATGGCTTTCAAATCGGACCAGTAGTTCCTGAGATTAGCGCGTTCAATCAAACAAACAAACTCTTCAGCTTTAAATTATTAGTATAGAAGTATAGATTTGATGTTTTCGTGGCCCCAACTAACTCTTTACTCATCTGTCTATGAAAATGAGTAAAACTACACTTTAGCACAATATAAATAGGGTTGACTTTACAATAACATTTGGGGGAAAAACTGTTAGCAAAGTTTCCCTAAAAGGGCGAATACGCTCGGTTTCGGTGGAAACGTTCGGATCCTATTTCTTTAAAAGCCACGCTTATGAAAATACTTTCACTACATTAGAGACAGATGTAAATGTACCCACATCACGTGGCTCACACTCTAGTGTAAACTTATCTATAGTTTACTCTGTATCTTTTAAAGAAGAAAGAAATAAAAATAAAGAGAAGAAAAAAGACTTTATTTAAATTTAATGCCAGATCCTGACCCAGCCCTAACTCAGAATTTTGCGGAAAATGTAAATGTACTAATAATATCCAATTTTTAAATAATTGTTTTTTTAATAAACCGCTTTTACTGTTAAACTCCGGAATAAAAATCTGCCAAAAAAAGTAATTAAATCCATTACGTTATTTCCTCGTAGCAGACATTGTTTACTTATTTTTTAAAAACCTTATTTCGACCTTGGGTTCGAGCCCTTTGAAACGTTTTTATTCCATTTTAATCACTTTAGGTTCAAAATGGCTAGAATCCAGAGCTGCGAAGTCTAATCAAAATGTAAAATAAACTTTTATAACATTAAAAGTACTTGTTTATTTACGCGTGCCAAGTGCCTCATGCCTGTGTATTTACAAAAAAACCAATATCTATTCCTTAACCTTAAAATTAAACTTCAACTTAGATTTATTTTTATACCCCTATACCTATAGTTATTAAGGGTTAAAAGGTAATATTTGTTTAATAGTACAAAAAATCCAATAAAATGATACATATATTGTTGAAAATTATTTTTTTTAGTGGGTTAAACTTCTATACATTGTCTGGCATTGTCCTTTCACCTATATGCCCAGGACAATTCTAGCTTATCTTGGAAATGGCCCCGAGCTCAGAATACTGCTATAATAATAGGTCTGATAATGCAGCGCTAGTTTTTAGCTGGAACCGTAATTCAGGTACCGCCAATTAATCATGTCCTTTAGCTTTTTAGTTTCATTTTTACTATTTATTTAATTTGGTAAAGCTGAATAATTATTCGTTTGTTTGATTGAATACGTTAATCTCAAGAACTAATGAATTAAAAACTTTATTACGCTGTAATACAATACTATATCCAATAAAAACAGAGCATCTACGAAAACTGACAAAAACAGGAAAAAATAGTTCTTTCGATAGCTCCCGTTGCATTGAGCAACTGTTATTCTAAAAAAGGTCCTGAGTTCGATCCCCAGTTCTGGTAAATTTAAAATTTTACATTTTCTAAATTGACTCAGAATTTGTCTGGTGGCAAGCATCGGTAGTGGCTAGTTACCACCCTACCGACAAAGACCAACAAAGCTAACCAATGTAATGTTTCGCTAAGATGTTGAGTAGAAACCTTCGAAGGGATGTATTTTAATAAAATAGTACCTCTGAAAAGTAAGCCCGATTCCATCTTAGACTACACTAGCTGATGCCACGCGTTTCACCTGCGTGGTTCCCGTTGCGTAAGAATACGGAGATAATATATAGCCTATAACCTTCCTCATTAAATGGGCTATCTAACACTGAAAGAATTTTTCAAATCGGTCCAGGAATTCCTGAAATAAGCGTGTTCAACCAAACAAACTCTTCAGCTTTATAATATTAGTATAGATTGTCACTTTTCTTCAATTGAGATCGCAATCAATGACTAACTTGTCATTGCAGACATTGCAGACCTAAACTCTGCTGCAACTCGATAACATTGTACTACAATCTTATTCCAATCAAACAGCCACTTCCTACCATACCCATTCACAAATCCTCAAAATTCAAAAGCCGGAGTCAATTTTAAAGCAATTCTCAACGCAAGGGTAGTTCCACCCCTGGCACGGCACGCGCCGGCCACGTGCCGGTAATGTCCCGTCGTCGGCCTTCCTGCGGTCTCATGATGTATAAATACGAAACTATTTTGGAAAAGCATTCTTGGTAAATCGGCCCTAAATATTTTTTTGATCCAACAGTTTGGATGGGATTATCTATTGTGTGTAGCGACATTTTCCGCGTGAACATCAGTTTTTCACAAACTCCTTCAGAACCATGGGTTTTCTGTAATAACATAACAGCTTCTATGTTGCTCAATAATCTCCTCTGTCTTGTTGTGAATGTCTCAGTAAAATCGGTCAAGCCGTTCCGAAGTTTATACCTAATATCGATGAAACATACAATTCAAAATTATAAAAAAGCTTCTTTGTTTTTTATTTTTGTGTAAATAACTATAATCATTTGAGAAAAAACATGTAATTATAAAATACAGACACTTCAATTTTATTTATGTGTATGTTAATAATTATGTATATGTGAAATGGTCGACGGACAATATATTGGCACATTTATTTACTGCGAAAAATAGCTCGTCACAGAACCATAACCATAAAAATGCCCTTCCGAAACAATAATAATAAAATAAAAAACAGCAAAAAAATACGCTGAGTTGCGCGACGTGAAGACATTTTTAATCGAGGGCGGCCCGCCGTCGGGTAATTGAAGCTATAATTCTGGCAACCCCATTTTGACATTTGGTTTTTTGCCGCGCGAAAACTGAATAATTTGTCAGATAGGATAATTTGGGTTAGGTGCTTTATGGGGTCGGGAGTTTTGGACAGGGTTGTTTTTTATACTCTTGTCTACGATTGTGATTATCTTAACATTCTTTATGTTTTGAATAATTTTGGTAAATCGTTGATAAAAGATTCAAGGAAGTGTAGAGCGGACTTTATTTCATTTTATCAGCCTTTTTATTTGATTTTAGGGTTAGGTAATTTTATTTAACGTTTTATTTTAATATTATTTTTGTTTCCCATTTTCCAATTCCTTGTGTTGGGCTGTAAATAAGACCAATGATATTGTTTTTTTCCATTTCAATCTACTTTGAATAGCATCCCAGAAAACATTTCAAAGCACAAGACATTACATTTGATTCCAGTCATGGTCATTAATAGTTTTTTTTTCTAATATTATAATTTGTTCGTATCTAAAGTAGTTTAGGTTTGTAAATTATGTTTTAACTGTATTGTAATATTAAATCAGGTAGGCTCGGTTATTACGTTGTAAAATAAAATATCTAATTAAATGTTTTAATTATTCATGCCTTTTAAACATTCTATTAAAATAAAGCTAAAAAATTGCACTTAGTTTCTGCGTACTTTATTTCCTACCTACTTCCGTAGTTTCCGAGTCTTTTCAGCATAACATTATACAAGATAATAAATCAAAAAATATTCGCCAATGCATTACTTTGTACAGGAAGATATTAAAATGTTAGGGCAAAAGAGTAACCCTTCCGACCGGATGCGTCGGTTTCTGCAGAGTTGCCATAATGCAAAAATATAACCCTTTTGTGCGCAAATTTTATTCATGTTTTCACCGGATTTATGTTTATTCTTCAAACAAATAAATAGTTAGTTTTAGATTATATTAAAATAAACCCTGGCTGAGTTTGTTGTAGGTTCTTCCCGGACCATGCCTTTGGAAACCTCGTAAATTTTAATTTTAAGTTTTTGACTTAACTTTTACCATGACAGCATAATTTAACGTTACAAATGTGCGTCTAAACTTAAATTTACTTGTTTAATAATGAATTTTGAATTTTTAACAGTTCGTTTTCAACTTAGTATGAAAAAGAAATGCACCAACACCTCAAGTAATTAGTATAAAAAAGTAATCTATACCCAATACTATTATTACTCGTATACAGAGGTAAAAATTGAGGTATAGGGGTAATTTCTAGATCTACTAAACCAATTTTGAAAATTCTTATACCACTAGAAAGCCACTTTATAGACTAATACTTGAACCCCGTATTCTCACGGGAACTATGCGGGACGTCGGCTAGTTATTTATAATATGATAAAAATAATTGATGTTTACAAAAAAAAACGCCAAAACAGCACTCGTAAATCATGACACTATTCCACCATAAGGATGGAAAGTGATGAGTCTATTAAAAAACCCCCAATCCTAATCTAACCTTTTTTGATTGAAGTTCGCAAAACAATTTTTGCATATGTCAACCCCGGAGACATTGGCGATATTTCACCCGCGGCCGCCATCCATCATGGCGGGAAATGAACTGTCAACTGCGCGACAAAATGGCCGCCGCACGAAATAATGACACTGCACTATCTATCCCCCGATAGATCCTTTAATTTTTTTTTCTAAACTGATTAATATTATGAGGCCAAGTTATATCGTAATTATCAGCCTATTTTAACCCACTATAGTGCCAGGTTCTTTCAAAAGTGCTTGTAAACTAAGCCTAACTGAAATAAACGGATTTTGACTTGACTTATAGTAGAGGGGATATGGAGCTAAGACTTACCATGCCGCTTCAGTACGGGTTGGCGGTAACCATATTTTGTTCTTTATTTGACAAGCTAGGAATTATATTTTATACTAGCAGACGCCGCGCGGTTTCACCCGCGTGGATCCCGTAGGTATAGGGGAATATATAGCCTACAGTATTCCTCGATAAATGTGCTATCTAACACTGAAATAATTTTTCAAATTGAACCAGTAGTTCCTGAGATTAGCGCGTTCAACAAACAAACAAACTCTTTAGCTTATAATATTAGAACAGACGAGTGTTCTTAACAAAAACTTATAATTGTAAATGTACTTTTAAACACTAAGTTATTTTTAATATTATTAAAATTTGCTTACAATTGCTCCCATTCTAACAATGATTACCATTATAAATAATTACCGCATCGAACAAGAGAGTTCCATTACCCAAAAAATACTGCACTCAGCGTCCCGGCGTGCCACGTGTCGACATCAGTATGCAATTTGGTCGCCGCGCTCGCGATTAGTCACAGACGCGAAGCATTGTCGACTAAAAAGTGCCGCGTGTACTAAGATTTATGGCGACCATCGACCATGCTTTCACAGGTTTGCGAAATCAATTTTTTTTTTTTTTAATAATAATCGTTTATTTCTTAGTAATAATAAATAGGGGCCGAAACCTCCTTGTAGGTATATAATTACCCGTGTTAGGAGAATTTTGTAAGGGACTTTGTATTCGAAAATTCTAATTCGCTATTTTTTGATTTTTTTATCACTTGCGGAATTATGTGACTCAGTATTTATATATCTGTATCTCTTTAATTCTAATAAGGTCTTACAGCAAAAAATAAGCAATGTTACCAGTATTTTTTCTACCATTCCACGTGGGCATGATTTGCATAGTTACAAACTTACGCAAAAGTTTTTTTCCGATCAACTGATGATAAGTAATTATGTAATTTGTACATGTAAACATTCATCTTTATTAATATTAGTAAAGATTTAGCTATGGTATACATTATAAACTAACACTTTTGTATAATAATAAATAAATGAAGTGATGATGCAATCTATATCTTCTCTCAATGGAAACGGGCTATCTTGTTAAGAGTAGCATGAAAATCAAAATTCAAAATTCATTTATTTCAAGTAGGCTCAGTTTACAAGCACTTTTGACACGTCAGTTGACTATTTGTAAAGATTCTACCACCGGTTCGGAAGGCAGGTTCTGCTGAGAAGATACCGGCAAGAAACTCAACAGTTGCTCTTTTGAAAAAGTCATACAGTATTACAATTTACATTTGATAACAATTAAATTACAATTTCTTATAGTTTTATTTCCTGTGTGAAGGTGGAAGCTGATCCAATGGCCTCCAAGCACCTTTGTCGTTAAGGAACTCATCAATAGTGTAGTAACCTCGACTAAGTAAATGTTTTTTAACACATTGCTTAAAGTTGTGCATTGGCAAGTCCATCACAGTCTTGGGGATCTTGTTATAGAAGAGTACACCCAAACCCACAAAAGATTTTTTAACTCTTTGGAGACGATATGCAGAAATAACTAACTTATGCCCGTGTCTAGTAAGACGTGGGTTTAGATCTCCTTTTCGTTTGTACAAATTAATATTTTGTCTCACATAAACTATACTGTTATATATATACTGACAGGCTACTGTTAAAATGCCTATTTCTTTAAACTTTTGACGAAGGGACTCGCGTGATTTTAGTTGATATATTGCTCGAATTGCTCTTTTTTGAAGTACAAATATAGAATGTATATCAGCAGCCTTGCCCCACAACAAAATACCGTAAGACATTACGCTGTGAAAGTACGCAAAATAAACAAGTCTAGCTGTATCAACATCAGTAAACTGTCTTATTTTTCTCACTGCAAAAGCAGCTGAGCTGAGTTTACCTGACAGTTTTTCTATATGAGCACCCCACTGAAGTTTAGAATCCAAGGTCACTCCCAGGAAAACTGTGGAATTCTCTATTTCTAGTGTTTCACCATTGATCATTATAGACTTATCTAATTTTATAACATTTGGTAATGAAAACTCAATACATTTAGTTTTCTTTGCATTTAAAAGTAAGTTGTTAACAGTGAACCAATGCGACACATGCGATATGGCACGGTTTACATCGTCGGAATTATCTTTACTTCTGTCACTCTTAAAAATTAGGGATGTGTCGTCAGCAAACAGTACTATCTCACAGATGCCGCTAACATGGTGTGGTAAATCGTTTATGTACACTAGGAATAGAAAAGGACCCAGAATTGAACCCTGTGGGACGCCCATTGTGTTAGAAAAATCGCGAGACTTTGAATCATTTATGCATACCTTTTGTGTTCTATCACTAAGATAAGAGGCGATGAGATCGAGTGCAACACTTTTTATGCCATAGTGGCTTAACTTAAGTAAAAGAATGTTATGGTCAACACAATCGAATGCTTTGGACAAATCACAAAATACACCAATAGCATTCTTAGCATTTTCCCATGCATCATATATATGTTTTAAAAGTTTAGCACCTGCATCAGTTGTACTGCGACCTTTAGTAAAACCATACTGTTCAGGGTGAAATAAATTATTTAAATTAAAATGACTTAAAAGTTGATTTAAAATGATTTTTTCAAAAACCTTACTAAGTGTTGGCAGTATTGTAATTGGTCTATAATTATTAACATCAGTTTTGTCACCTGATTTAAAAAGTGGTAACAGTTTGCCATGTTTCATTAGGTTCGGAAAGATACCCAAATCCACGCATTCATTAAAAATAATAGCTAAGTGGGGAGCAATGACATCAATGATGTTAGATATTACTTTCACTGTCATGCCCCACATGTCTCCAGTTCTTTTTAATTTTAACAGTTTAAAAGTTTTTTTAATGTCTGATACAGTTATATGATGAAATTCAAAAAGAACGTTGCACTCTTTAACATGGCCTCTTAATATCCTCTGGGCTTCCGTAGCAGAAGAGTCCAGTGAATCTGTTAACAAGATAGGAACATTCTGGAAAAAGTCTTCAAAGGCATTAACAACCTCGTTATCGGTGTTTATCTTTTTATCATTGACAATTAATTCAAAACTCATATCACGTGGTCTAATTTTGCCTGATTCTTTATTAATTATGTTCCAGGTTGTTTGTACCTTGTTTTCAGATTTTATTATTCTATCTTTGATGTGTAATGATTTTGCAAGAATACAAACACGTTTGAAAATTTTTGAATAGTTTTTTACATGTTCTAAATATGTTCGCGTTTGATTATACTGTTTCTCCTCGTACAACTCGTACAATTTGTCTCTACTTTTGTAAATGCCTACAGTAGCCCATTCGCTAAACTTTAATTTTTGAGTAACATTAATACGTTTAAAGTTAAAAATTTTACAAAACTCTTTGTCTATTGTCTTGAACAGCGTACCAAATAGCCTGTCTGGGTGACTATTTTCAAATGAAAGACTTGGAAATTTTGAAGAAATTATGCTTTTAAATCGCTCTAATTTGCCTTCAGTTATCGGCCTATACTTGAACCATTGGTTGCTATTGGATTTATTGTTTAAAATAGTTATTATTTGACCACTGTGATCAGAGCCTAATTTATTTATTATCATCTTTTTTTCAATCACACAATTGTAAAATATATTATCCAGACATGTCCCAGCCGTTATCCTAGTAGGTTCATTAAAAGCATGAGTCAAATCAAAACATTTGAATAAGTTCAGAAATCTAACAGACTTTGAGTTTTCTGTTAGAATATCAACATTAAAATCGCCACAAATCAGTATTTGTTTGGAAGATGTGCACAAACGTCTCATTACATCCTCCATTACCTCTTCAAATTGATCAAAGTCAGCAGGAGGGGGTCGGTACACGCATACTATAACAATTCGTTCCAACCAATCCACACTCCTTTCGGTTTATATTCTAAATCACGCTATATCACATGGCGGTACGTTTTTATCGGTAGGGTGGTAACTAGCCATGGCCGAAGCCTTCCATCAGCCAAAATAATGGCTGTCATTGCTGTTATATATGACCCCGTAGCTTAAGCTTACATTGTAGATATATCCGCTGCAGTGGAACAATAAAATATGGCTACTGATAATGTAGACTTGTAGATGATAATATTGTTGTTGATGTCTTCGTTGTTGATGATGACGATGTTGATGTTCATGATTGTAGTGTTTGTGTATATATACACCGGTAGTGGGGCAAGGCAGGCAGTCTATCGCTGGCATCGAGAGGATCCGGACGTGTGCCGCTGGCCATTATAGTGTATAACAGTGTAGTGGTGACAAGGGACCTTACAAGTGGCGACGAGGATGGGAAGATGATGATGTGGTTTGTTTTTGTTTGATGTTGATAATGTTGATGATGATGATGATGTATTGATGCAGGATCGTGCGGAACAAGGCGGCGGAGAAGGCGAAGCACGCGCACAACCAACAGCAGCAGCAAGAACAGGAGATCAGCTCGGCGCAGGGGAGCGTTGTTTCTGTGAGTCTCTTTCTCTATTCTTCTTCTTCGTTCTCTTCTTTCTTTTCTAAATCCTCCATTTTCGACTGAGTGGTTAATGTTGGAACCCACGTAACTTTATTTTTTAGGATTTCGACCATCGCCATTCCAGCACCTTGGGATCCCATCGTCCATCGGCTCTTCGATCTATGTGTCCTTCCACTGCCAGTTCAGCTTCGCAACTCTATGCTATGAGCTATGTCGGAGACTGGTTCTTCTGCGGATCTCCTCATTTCTAATTCGATCATGACACTCCGAGCATAGCTCGTTCCATCGCCCGCAGTCAGAGCCTTTATTAAATTCATAGTGGAAAGAATAGCTCAGTATGTTCTTTACAGCCTGACTTAGGATTGTAAACATAAGGCCATGTAAGATCTCGTGATCATTTAACATTAGAAGAACCATTGGATCAACAAAGCGATTGTACCAACGAGTATAAGTTTTTTTTATTATTTACAAGTTAGCCATAGACTACAATCTCACCTGAAATTAAGTGATGATGCAGTCTAAGATGGATGCGGGCTAACTTGTTAGGAAGAGGATGAAAATCCACACCCCTTTCGGTTTCCACACGACATCGTACCCGAAAGCTAAATCGCTTGGCGATCTTTGCCGGTAGGGTGGTAACTAGCCATGGCTGAGCCTCCCACCAGCCAGACCTGGACCGATCAAGAAATCCTCAATCGCCCCAGCCGGAGATCGAACCCTTCCGTCTTGTAAATCCACCGCGCATACCACAGCGCCATGGAGGCCGTCAAAGATATAATCATTCACTTCTGGTGGCAGGTGATAACCCATGCGGGCAACGCGCCTGGAGCCACAGCGGTGCTGACTCCCACCACGGAGCACGTGAACAACGCAGGCAGCTACAGTATCAACGGCATCCTGGGCATCGAGCAGGTGGACCAGCTTCACAACGGCAACCCGCTCAAGAGGAAGCGCCATGAAGACCAGGGTATGTGGAATTTCTGAGATATTTGCATGTTCATGTTTTAGGACGCGTAGACAATACGAAAAATTATTAGGTACGCAGCTTACCTTACTATGTTTTCCTTCTCCGTTTAAGAAAGAAAGAAAGATTTTGACGGCCTCCGTGGCGCAGTGGTATGCGCGGTGGATTTACAAGACGGAGGTCCTGGGTTCGATCCCCGGCTGGGCAGATTGAGATTTTTTTAATTTGTCCAGGTCTGGCTAGTGGGAGGCTTCGGCCGTGGCTAGTTACCACCCTACCGGCAAAGACGTACCGCCAAGCGATTTAGCGTTTCGGTACGATGCCGTGTAGAAACCGAAAGGGGTGTGGATTTTCATCCTCCTCCTAACAAGTTAGCCCGCTTCCATCTTAGACTGCATCATCCCTTACCATCAGGTGAGATTGTAGTCAAGGGCTAACTTGTAAAGAAAAAAAAAAAAAAAATTTTGTGAGTGCCCCAGCTATCCGAATTAGTTAGAAACTGTATCTCAGAAAGCTGGAACTTTCCTACTATATATAATCCAATCCTATAAATGTTGTCATAAAAATATGCCCTTGTACGTTGGTAAATACACGTCATATTTAATTTCTTAAAATGTATATAACTTAAAAGTTAAGGTGCCCCCGACCGGATTCAAACCTACGCCATCTGACTCGAAGGCGGAGGTAATATCCACTGAGCTATAACGGTTCATATATTACGTACAGGCCTAACTTTATATTCCTTAAGGTTGTTAGAATTTCTAAAGATAAAGATAATAATTGATTTATACGCATTTTTTAATACTTAGTTAAAACTAGCTGACACCGCACGATTTCACCGGCATTGTGTCCATTCCCGTAGGAATACGGGAATAAAATATAGCCTATAGCCTTCCTCGGTGAATGGGCTATCTAACACTGAAAGAATTTTTCAAATCGGACAAGTAGTTCCTGAGATTAGCGCGTTCAATCAAACAAACAAACAAACTCTTCAGCTTTATAATATTAGTATAGATAAATAAGTCGTATTATAATATCAGAATAAAATTTAGAACACAAATCAACCGACGAACTAATAAACCAAACAAAAGACAGCGAACACGAAAGTTAATAGTAAATTTTCTCAGTTGTAACTCTTTCCAGAAAACTTGTAAGTAATGACGTAGGAGCGTAGGGATTAAAATATTTGCGCGGACCGCGTTGTGTTTCTATAGTGTTGTGACTTATATTATCTATCGATAAAATTATTGACTCCTACGGAAAGTAATAGTTGAATAATGAATGAATTTCATCAAATGAATAAAAAAATCTAAATGTTATATTAATGTTTTTATTCAGACATCTTGAAATACTGTTAAGAAACTTAATTCTTCTCATTTTCAGAATAATTGTAAGTCAACTTTCAGTCTGAACCATTACTATCAAGTCTCGCAGATCGACCACGCGTAGACAATGTAAATTTATCGTGAGATGAGAGAAAGACCAATAGCGGCAGAATTGAAATTTCGCTCTCTCTTCACAAGATACTCGTATGTCGTTGATGCATGTTAGGCCTACTGGACTCTATAGAGGTCATCCTGGCCGATTGTTGGTTTCGAATTATTCAAAAGATGAGAAAAATTCAGCTATTACATTCCGAGTTATTTATGTGTTAATTTATAAAAGCAAAATAAATATTTAAAAAGTTGCGCATTCTTTCTTTCATATATCAATTTATATATTTTCATTACTTGTGCCCTATGATGAATCAAACAAAGTAATAAATATGTTATTGGAAAGAAATCTCCAATAACAGTTTATTCCTTGTCATAAGTTGTACTGGTGATATATTGTACTGTTCACTATCGATATATCGATATTCGATACCCGCATTTCATCGATACGAGTACATCCCTACTCCCGGTGTGCACTCAGCAGAACGGCAAGATTTAGTGTGCTATTACGCGCGGTGCAGGAATTGTGGCCATATTATATTAAGTTATAAGTTCTCTTAAATTTTCGCCATCCTCCCCGCCTCGTGACAACTGCTACATTTGTAGGCAGAGAATTAGGTTCTTTGATAATCTTGAAACTTCTTCTAAAGGGAAGGGAAAACTAACTTAAATACGAGTTATTTAAGTTAGTTTTCCCTTCCTTTATTAACATACACATGTAGTACGGCCGTGATAGCCCAGTGGATATGACCTCTACCTCCGATTCCAGAGGGTGTGGGTTAGAATCCAGTCCGAGCATGCACCTCCAACTTTTCAGTTTTATGAATTTTAAGAAATTAAATATCACGTGTCTCAAACGGTGAAGGAAAACATCGTGAGTAAACCTGCATACCAGAGAATTATCTTAATTCTCTGCGTGTGTGAAGTCTGCCAATACGCATTGGGCCAGCGTGGTGGACTATTGGTCTCACCCCTCTCATTCTGAGAGGAGACTCGAGCTCAGCAGTGAGCCGATTATGGGTTGATGACGACGACGACGACATGTAGTAAAGAAATTGGCTCTTCTGTGTTAATTGTAATATGATAACTTATCATAATAGCTAAACAAATCATACCCACGTAAGAATACCCAGGTAATACCCAGGTAAGAATACTACCTGCATTTCCGCGTTAGACAGCCAGATATGATCACTTGCTCTTACATCACCAGTCAAAGCAACTAGCAGCGGTGCAATAATCAGAATTTTTAGCAGTGCGACTCCATGGACCAACGAGTCTTGGGTTGGTCGAACCAACTACATCATCTACTCTGACATTAGGAACTTTATGTAACTTGTGACCACGTGGGCATGATGTGTATAGCTAAAGAGATATGTTTCTCATTGTATTCTTTCTCAATAAAGAAAAAAACATAAAATAATAAAAAATCTAGCAATTAATAATAATTTTGAATATTTTGCCAACAGATGAGAACAGAGACTTCAACAGCCATTCAGAGGACGACGTCAAAAGACAAAGAAGTCACTACAACGGTGACCAAATATACTCCAACGTAAGTAGATTATAAAATAAAATAATGTAGGTACCAGTGACGTACATTTCGAAGATACAAAATGCCTTGCCTATCTTGGTACTAATTACGAACTTGTATTGAAGTAGGAATTTTCCATTTTGTACGATTTGTACGTATATCTAAAAACTTTGTGCTCGCCACTGTTAGGTACTTATATGTTTAAATTTAAGTAGAAAAGTTAAATTAATATAAATATTTTATTGATCTTTTTTATTAATTTAATCGATAAAACATTTTTATCGATATTGACACCTACGTTTGTATATTCTCCTTAGTAGTCCTAACTTCGTAATTAAGACCACTATGGCTTTGGGAGGCATGCTCAGTACCAGATCCTCTCAGTACAAACAAAGCGTTTTCCTGAGATAATACGATTATGAATCGCCCAACACTTTACTTCATTGCTACCCTCATCATCATCATCATTATCATCATCTTAATCATATCAGCCGGTGCACATCCACACATAGACCTTTTGTAGTAACTTCCAAACATCACGATCCTGATCTATCTATCATTGTGAGCCAATTTCAACAGCCCACTATACGGCCTCCTTATATGAGGGATAGCCTAGTGATAGCGTGGCGTGATAGCCCAGTGGATATGACCCCTGCCCCCGATTCCGGAGGGTGTGGGTTCGAATCCGGTCCGGGGCATGCACCTCCAACTTTTCAGTTGTGTGCATTTTAAGAAATTAAATATCACGTGTCTCAAACGGTGAAGGAAAACATCGTGAGGAAACCTTGCATACCAGCGAATTTTCTTAATTCTCTGCGTGTGTGAAGTCTGCCAATCCGCATTGGGCCAGCGCGGTGGACTATTGGCCTAAGCCCTCTCATTCTGACAGGAGACTCGAGCTTAGCAGTGAGCCGAACATGGGTTGATAGGAGGGATATGGAGTTTAGACCCACCACGCTATTCCAATGTTGGCTGGCAAGTGTGGCATGTGGTACTATATGTGTTTATCATGGTTCATTGTCCTCAGCTGTGGTCATCATCGAAGTGGAGCCTGAAGGACGAGTACAAGCTGCTGTCGGAGCTGGGCGGCGGCACGGGCTACTACGGCGAGCTGTTCGACGCGCCCTACGACCATCCCCACCACTACACCCCCCACTCCGGTAAGAGGCTATATCACTACTAGCGGCACCCACGAATTAAGTTTTTCACAAATCCCGCGGGAACCATAGGTTTTTCCGGGATGAAATGTAGCCTATTTGTTAATTCAGAGTAAAAACTGTTTCCATTCCAAATTTCAGCCAAATCGCTTGAGTAGTTGCGGCGTTCAAACATTCATACAAACTTTCGCGTTTATAATATTAGTAGGACTAGCGTAAGCCCGCGACTTCGTCCGCGTGAAATTTAGTTTTACAGAAATCCCTAGGGAACCATGGATTTTAGGGATGAAAAGTAGCCTATGTGTTAATCCAGAGTAAATTCTGTTTAATTCCAAATTATAGCCGAATCGCTTTTGTAGCCGCAGTGTAAAGTAGGAACAAACACACACTTTTACACAAACTTTCGCCTTTATCAAATACTAGCGGACGCCCGCCACTTCGTCCGCGTGGAATTCTGTTCTTCACAAATCCCGCAGGAACCATGGATTTTTTCGGAATGAAAAGCCTGTGTGTTAATCCAGAATAAAATCTATTTTAATTCAAAATTTCAGCCAAAATTGAGTAGCCGCAGCGTAAAGGAGGAACAAATACACACACACACACACACACACACACACACACAAACTTACGCCTTTATAATATTATTGTGATGAGAAAACTGTAAGAAATCTCCCCGGTACGTTAGAAACCGTACAAGTAGTTATCAAGAAACTCGACTCCATGATAGCACATCAAACACAATCCAAGTATTTGCCAAATTATAAAAAATAATTATGGTACAAGTATATGATGATGGTCGTGATAGCCCAGTGGATATAATCTCTGCCTTTGATTCAAAGGGCTCGAAAAAAGATTCGAACGGTGAAGAAAAACATCGTGAGGCAACCTGCGTGAGAATTTTCTCAATTCTCTACGTGTGTGAAGTTTGCTAATCCTCATCCGCAGGTGTGGAATTTCATCATCTTAGATTGCATCATCACTTAATGATTATATAAATGATAAAAAAGCTTGGTGTTAAACTGTATTATACGATTTTGTGCTTAGTTTTAAATAAGTTTGTAAAATGGTGGTAAACAAAAAAATAAACCTTGGCTGAGTTTGTTGTGGGCTCTTCTCGGACCAAGCCGCATTTGGAACCCTCGTAACTTTAATTTTTAGTATTCAACTATTATTACTACCATTACATTCAATTAAATTAAGACATAATCCTGAAATTTGAACTTACCATCAGATGCGTAAGCAAGGACTTGTAAAGAATAAAAAAAAACAAAGCATCATAGATCAGACAGTTAAAGATGTAACAGCGGAAATCACACAGCGGGGAGGTGTAAGATGTCGCGACCACATCCTCCGTAACACAAGCCTCGTGCGCGTGCGGCTCATCTTACCCGCGCCCACCCTAGCTTTGTTGTGGGATGCTTGTATCCCAGCTCTATTGTACTGAGGCTGTTTGATTGTTTAGAAATACATAGAGTCAAACTAAATGTGTCTAAATCCAGTGGCGTAACGTGAGTTTGTACCTCCCGGGGCCGACTGAAAATTCGCCGTTTTCGTTTTTTTTTCAAAAGAATATTTGCCGTATTTGTTTTTAGGGTCCTGTACATCAAAAGGAAAATAACGGAAGCTTTATAAGGTCACTTCATTGTCCGTCTGTCAGATATACCTAGAGGTGTCAAGTTTAACGGCCTCCGTGGCGCAGTGGTAAGCGCGGGGGATTTACAAAATTTTTAGTTTTCGTAAAAAAAAGATACGGCCGTTTATTCAGCAAAACATGCACAATTCTACATTCTCAATGGAATCAATAGGGTCTTCCCGTTGACGTAGAGCTAAGTGGCAAGTAACATCGTTGTAGACCACAAGTAACTACAAGAACAAATCTCAAAACATATTATATCAGTAGTCATCGAGCTCGAGTCTCCTCTCAGAATGAGAGGGGTAAGGCCAATAGTCAACCACGCTGGCCCAATGCGAATTGGCAGACTTCACACACGCAGAGAATTAAGATAATTCTCTGGTATGCAGGTTTCCTCACAATGTTTTTGAGACACGTGATATTTAATTTCTTAAAATGCACACAACTAAAAAGTTGGAAGTACATGCCCCGGACCGGATTCGAACCCACACCCTCCGGAATCGGAGGCAGAGGTCATATAAACTGGGCTATCACGGCTCCTATATACATTTAAAAAGGTGGTCTAAAATTCCAGAAAAGCTAGGCAAAAACTGCGCATTTCGATCTCTCAACTATTTACGATCCTACATACGGAAATCTCAGTTGACGAATCCGACTCGCACTTGTTAGTTTTGTTATATGACCAATATTACCGATTTCGAATCAGTGGCTTTCTCTTGGTAAGAGAATTTTCAGAAAGAAAGAAAAATACGTTTATTTCGTACTTATGCCACACATCACAATATCTCGAGTACACCATGACATCCATGACATCCAGGCTCAGACCAATTATAGAAGGACCTGTATCGCACTCATAGTCACGAAAAAAATTGTCTGTCATTTTCTGAAGAAAACGAGCTTAGATTTGGTATATATCTCATACTAAACTAGAAGTTTTTGCCCGTTTTTTACATAATTCAGTTACACAAAAAGGTATTTTTACGGAGCTCTTTAACCGACGAACACGATTACAACTATTTAATATCGATTCTATAGAGGCAGTTTTTATAATCGCATTAGATCGTTGATCATATACTTTGACAGAAAAGTAACATCTAGCGAGGCAGGTCCTATACAATAATTGGTCTGAGCATCCAGGACAATACCCTGCGATGTGTGGCATAACCCAGAAAATGGCCCCAGCTCAGCATAATGCTACGTGATTCGAATTTGGACACGTAGCGCTGATTTAAAAAAAAACGGTTTAGTACCTACTCCACACTACCTAGTTCCACAGATTATAACCCCTACTAACTTACAAAGTCACATTTACCTCTTTATAATATTAGGCTGTAGCTAGTCGTACGTAAACCGTATAATATTTTTTCTCAAATTTTGTTATTTTTATTATTTCTTTCATTTAAAAAAAATAATTTCTTTTCTCAACTTTTTATGCAAAATAAAAAATTGGAAAATAGAAGTATTTTGTTCTAAATTAACCAACTTTATAATACAAAATCAATTCGTACGGTTCGCGTGTAAATAAATATTCACTTCCATTTAATAGATTGTTGTAAATAAATATTTAGTTTCAATTATCGTCTTAATAGAGTGGTGTTCCCATGGCGTCTGTGACCGCATCTCATGCTCGTGTCTGCGGTCAGCGGATCACAGCATCGTATCCGCTCATGCACCTGCACCGTCACATGGGAAACTCCCTGATTCCCATTGAAACCACCATGGTTACATCGTCTATACTGATTTGAATACAAAAGTGTAGCTTTGATGTTTGGAAATAACATTGCCAAATTCGTAGTTTGCTGGTTGGCATCGACCGTAGAAAAATTCACTTTAGTTATTCATTGGTATTTTTGAAGTTTTTAAGTCGGTTTAAGTTTTTTTTTTAAGCTTATAATGAATTAATTTGATTATTTTAAGCTTATAATGACTTTTGACGGCCTCAGTAACGTAGTGGTGCGCGGTGGATTTACAATGGAGGTCCTGGGTTCGATCCCCGGCTAGGCCGATTGAGGTTTTCTTAATTGGTCCAGGTCTGGCTGGTGGAAGGCTTCGGCGGGCGCTAGTTACCACCCTACTGTTATGACAAAAACGTACCGCCAAGCGATTTAGCGTTACGGGACGATGTCGTGTAGAAACTAAAAGGGGTGTGGATTTTCATCCTCCTCCTAACAAATTAGCAAGCTTTCATCTTACATTGCATTATCACTTACCATCAGGTGAGATTATAGTCAAGGGCTAACTTGTAAAGAATAAAAAAAAACTTATGTTTTTTATATTGGAAAATTAAAAAGAAAATCTTTTATGGAACGAGATTTTTTTTAACAATATACTGAAACAAGGCTCAATAAGCACTAAAGGTCGTGACACACCGCACTACTTGACAATTTCATTGACAACTATCATTGTCATGATTAGTCACGCCCCGAAAGCCTGCGGTGCGCTATAACTGTACCCGCCGCGCCGCCGGAGCCCTGCCTTGTGGTTACACGGCGAGACTTTTAGAGGTCATTGATGGTGCTGGTACCGCTAAATCATTTCCGACAGCTGTTTACAAAATGGGGTCAGATATTTCTGCAACAGGACTCGCTTTCAAAACAGTCTTAATGTAAAAAAAAGTTACAAATAACAAAATAACAATGTTTTCAAAAGCTTTTTTTAAGTAATCTCATCTGTCTGTCCGTAATAATCCAATGGATATGACCCCTGCCGAAGGGTGTGGGTTCGAATCCGGTCCGGTGGTCATGCACCTCCAACTTTTCAGTTGTGTGCGTTTTAAGAAATTGCAATATCACGTGTCTCAAACGGTGAAGGAAAACATCGTGAGGAAACCTGCATACCAGAGAATTTTCTTAATTCTCTGCGTGTGTGAAGTCTGCCAATCCACATTGGGCTAGCGTGGTGGACTATTGGCCTAAACCCTCTCATTCTGAGAGGAGACTCAAGCTCAGCAGTGAGCCGAATATGGGTTAATAATGATTATGATCTCTCTGTCTGTTTGCCCGGGCTTTTTTTTCAATCTCACCTGATGATAAGTGATGATGCAATCTTAGATGGAAGCGGGCTAACTTGTTAGGAGGAGAATGAAAATCCACACCTCTTTCGGTTTCTACATGACATCGGACGCTAAATCGCTTGGGCGGTACGTCTTTGTCGGTAGCGTGGTAACTAGCCACAGCCGAAGCCTCCCACCAGCCAGAGCTGGACCAATTAAGAAAACCACAATCGGCCCAGCCGGGGATCGAACTCAGGACCTCTTGTAAATTCACTGCACCATGGAGACTGTCAAAACTATTACATGTCATGGACTTTTTTTACGACTGCAGGATTATTTTGCTACACCCGTGTGTTCAGGGATGCCGTGTTAACACGTTCGCTGAGTTACGAGGTCAATTGACCTTGTATGTCTAGCGCGTTCAAGAGTTACGAGGTCGATGGACCTCGTACTCAACTACATAACATTTTATACAAAAAACCGCACCAGAGGAAAGTACAGAAAAACCAGTGCCGCAGCGAAAGTGTTAATTTAAAATATTAATGAAAACCGATCAAAATTAATTCAGGCCTATGAATCAGTTCAGGTTTTTCGCGTCGCCAACAGAGTTACAAATGGCGGGCTTTAGTTCCCAACCACGCGGTCGACTACAACGATTTGTTTCCAATTTCACCTTTTCAATTCGCGTTGCAAATTGTTTTAGGCAATGCATCAAGCAGACAGAGCTTTTAACAAACGCAGTTGCATTTTATGATGTTTACGGACAAAATGCTACAGGCAAGAATTTAGCAAGTTACATCATCAATATAAATCGTTAGATGGGCCTCCGCACAATTTTTTGTCATTACCCAAAGACGTGCACGCAAATCTTATCTTAGTACGTAACAAGCGCATGCTGTGAGTGGACGTGGATTTACCGTTTTTTTTATTTTATTTTAATCCCTTAATTATGCCTTCGTGTACATTTTGGAAGTGTAAAAACACAAGCCACAACATGAATAAATAGAAAGGTGTTACGAGTGATGATGTACTCAATGTGCAAACCAATGACAATTCCGCGACGCTTTGAAGCCCATCTAACGATCTACGATCGATGAGTTACATAGGCAGGGGTAACTCATCGATCGTAGATCGTAAGTAAACACGAAAGTTTCTATGTATATTTGTTACTCTTTAACGTCACAACTACTAAACCGATTTGGCTGAAATTTTAAACGAAGATAGATAATACCCTGGATTAACACATAGGCTACTTCCATCACATCCCGGAAATAAAATCCATGGAAACGCAGATGAAGTCGCGGGCGTCCGCTAGTTGCGATATAAAAGATAAATATCGTGTGAAATATTATATTCATCATCGGTTCATAGGACAGAGACAGCAAAAATCCTAAGTCTACACTAGGGCCTAAGGTTTTCCCTACAGCACAGAGTTGTCATTAGGTAGCAAGTAATATTACAATGAACTATTAGAGGTGAGCTATTAGAGTTAGAATATAATATAATTCAAAGTTTTACCACCACCGAACATTAAAAAAACCACTGTTTTACTTATCCATACTCCAAAAGAGTAAAATGAAAGGTATGTTTTTCATTAAAAGAGTTACTATTTTTTTTAATTTTAGCAATATCATAAAAGTGTTACCCCTCTTTCATAAGAAGGGAGGTCTTGTTTATTATCATCATTATTAACAACCCATACTCGGCTTACTGTTGGGCACGAGTCTCCTCTTGGAATGAGAGGTATTTTAATGTGCATTTTCAGAAATTACGTATCACGCGTCTTAATCAGTGAAGGACGTTTGACGTTACGTTGTTAAGACTTGGTTTACTAAAGTAGTTGCTTATTTCCAGCCACCAACGACTCGACGGGCTCCGCGCCGGCGGGCGGCGAGCCCCCGTCGGCGGCGGGCAGTCCCGACGCGGCCGCGCTCGTGGTGCTGCAGCCGCCCGCGCCGCCCTACCCGCCCTACGCGCACTACGACGGTGAGCAGCACTTCAGTACTTATCTTCGTATACAAGCCGTTTTCGGAGGGCATTTAAGAAATTAAATATCACGTGTCTCAATCGGTGAAGGAAAACATCGTGAGGAAACCTGCATACCAGAGAATTTGAAGAGATGAGTTGAAGAAGAAGAAATACTTAATTGCACACAAAAATACAATTATAAATTGAAACATTAAAAACATAAATTAAACTTAGCATGCAAAGGCGGCCTTATTACTATAAGTAATCTCTACCAGGCAACCCCTGACGAGAGAACTTGCGAAGAAAGAGCGGGAAGGTGCAATACATTATATGTAATTATATATATAAATAATTAAAAAAATATATAAAATTTACATATGTATTACATAATATATTACAACTAATACAAATTAATATATACTACATAAATAATAAATAACAATAAAATAAATACCTTGTAAAATAAAATTTTAATTCAACGACAAATAATGTCGTTTCAAACGAAACTTAAAAATGGCAAGTGAATTACTGGCACGGACAAAAGCGATTAAATATCGCTTCGTCTGCTCCTGCAATCAGGCTCGCTCTCTCTCTCTCTATGCTCTCTGATTATATATCTCTGATTCAATAATACTACATTATGATATAAATGCGGTAAGTTTAATATTACAAGTGAGGCGATATTGCAAGCACGAGCCGAAGGCGAAATATAGTAAGGAAGCAGAGGCTGTAATTATCAAAGCGCACGTATGTCATACGACGTGCGAGTAAACAGACTTTGAACACACTTTCTGAAAATGAATTTGCATTTTGCCTGTTTTCCATATGATGACATTTTGATAAGCTTGTCATTTTTGCCCAGATAACGAAGTGCGTACACCAGCGTTTGTAGACAAATGCACCAAAAACTGCCAGTATTACTAATAAAGTAAATTAATATTTTTGTGTTTCTGTTACAAATGCTTGTCATTTATTGACAAAATTAATAAAATGAAAGAATTAAATGTTTTTTTAATTAATTATTTTATCTCGCAGAGTTAATTTTATTCATAAAATTTTGAGCACTTTTCTGACATAAAAACTGTTTGCCAAGATTTTAAAAAGTACCATTTAAGTAAAATATAATAAAGGTTTTATATTAAATTACGGCACATGTGCATTTTACTTTACATTACGGCACATGTGCGTAATGAGATAAATTACGATATTGAAATTGGCGAAATAAGAGATACTTTACGAGCAAATGTGTTATAAATTATCATCAAGTAATTATTTGGTTTATGCTAATTGAATTTTTTTTTACTGTATATTTGGACTTCATTTTATGGGCATAAAGTTACACTTAGTGGCAGTGTTAGTTTATAGAATACTATGTAGATAATCTCTGTCTACGGTTATGTAAATTATATTTGTCTGTGACGTTGTATTTTGTATGGTCTGTGACTGCGATTTTCATGAATGACTCGGCTCTTTCCTTTTGATGTGACTCTCGGTCTTGGTAAATTGTCTTTCCTTTTGATGTGACTCTCGGTCTTGGTAAATTGTAATCTATTAATTAGAAATAATAACATAATTTCTCAAATCCTGTGAAAATTCATTTCAAACCTACAGGTAAAAAAATATTTCCATTATAGCGCTTGTATCAACGCGACGAACGCGATTTAACATCGCTTCGTCTGCTCCTAACCTAAAATACAACATGTATGTATAGTCTGCATTGCACTCAACAGAAAGATGAAATTAATGCCACAACGCATCAAATCTAAAAAGCCAGATCGTATAATATTCACGAAGTCACGCCCCACAGTAAACCGCGCCTAAGTACAATAATTTTCCGTTCTACCCTCAAGCTCGTACAGACACTTGCATCAAAACCGTGTCGCGGTTCGTTAGTCGGTTAGACAAAGCCCGTATGATATCCCCCTCGAAAATTATTTGCATAGAGCCCCGAATGAGCTATTAAACACCCCCCAACCCCTCCAGAATCCACCCAAAACCCACCCGGGATAAGCAGATTGCGGTAGATTAAAGACCAAAAGCATAAAGCGAGACAAAACTCATAAAGTCAAACGATTTTCAAACTTAAAACTTATGTAATAAGTATGAAATTTGTACGAGTGGATATGTTTTATGGTCGTCAAGGTGGGGAGGATACGGAAAATTAGATTTTCGCTAGAGAGCCTCTTAGTGAGTTTGTTGAGAGTTGCGGAAAAAAATCTGAAAAGATACCTACTCTGTCTTGATTTCGCTGTGAATCTTTTTATATGTCCGTTTGCTTGTTTTTTTCTTTTGATTGTTTACGCGGTGTGGAATTACTATGGACTTTAATTATTAGTTGTTTTTGTCCTCATTCCGTTATTTTTTTCGTTATATATATATGCTGAAAAGTCGGCCTTGTCGTAGATTTAAGTGCCACAAACTTTTCTAACCCGGTGGCCAAAACTGGACCTACCGTTCGAACGAACGAAAAGTCCACATTTTTCAGAACGTTATAGGCACTAAAAGCGCAAAAAAATCGACACCCTCAACGCATGGTAGTTAGATAATTTTTTGGTACTATCGAATTTAAAAAGTTTGAACATCTAGGTTAAAGGACCTCGCACACTATGCGATACGCTATACTCGCACTATAAAAACTAGTCACCGGCCATGGTCTTAAAAGCTACGGTTTGCTTGTGGTGAGACTTGTCCATGACCAGCCGTAATGTGGCCAATTGAGTACCTAGTTAGTTTGCCCATTGCATACTGACTGGCCGGACCGCATTACTGTCACAGAACTAGTATTCTCATAGCAAACTATTGTTAGCTTAGTCGCAACGGCTAGTTGTCTGCGGCCAGTTGACCAGTGCGGCTAAAGGCAGGTGTCCACAGATGTGCACCGTACGTATCGGACGCATCGCATTAAACTTTAAGAATACTACAATTCATTCGATATGTACGATGCAGATCTGTGGACGCCTACCATAAGTGAGCGATGTACCGTTGACCTGCTGGCCTATTCACTAATTTGGTCTTTATGATAATCCTATTAAAATACACATCAAATCGACTGATGTCATCTACTTACTGTATGATATCCACGACGGGTCGTCAGTTGGCACCGGATGACATTTGTTACATAGAATCTCAATTTCGTATATGTCAACTAACATACGTCAAAGTTAGTGAATTGTCCTGCTGGTTATTGCCATTGGTTGAGATCGTGTCTTTCTAGTGCACTTGGTCCGTGTATTTAGAAAATAATTAAGTAATGAATAAAACGACTATGACCTTTTTTTAGATTTATATACATATAGTTTTTGTTTATTTATTGACTTATGATTTTTTTTGGTAAAAATAATTTTTTTGTTTTTTATATTTAATTTTATGTGACTTGTTTTTTAATTTTATTGCTTTTAGTTGATTGTAGTCTGACATTTTTTGCATATTAATTTGCATTATTTAATTTGACATTCATTCATTTCTGACAACTGTAGTCATCATCTCCTTACCCTTATCCCACTTAAGTGGGGTCGGAAAAATATGTCAATCTTTTCCATTCGTCTCTATTACTCGTCAACTCATCATCCACTCCTTTTACACACATGTCCTCTTTCACACAATCCAACCATCTCTTCTTTGGCCTTCCTCTCCTCTTATGACCTTCCACTTGCACATTCAACATTTTTCTAGTAATATGACTTTCCTCTCTACGCATTACATGTCCATACCAAGCTAACCTTCTACTCCTCAATTTCTGACAACTGTAGTATTGACATAATATTAATTTGTGTATGCTGTGTTAATAATTAGCTGTGCAATAACTACTCATATATTTATTTCAATGTAAATCATTAACATGTGAAATTGTAATAGCTGTTGGTTATCCTAATAAATAAATAATAAAATATGTTTTGTATATTTCCAGGCACCGCCACTCTCGCAAGCGAGTATGCCTACGCGGCCCCCTACTCGCAGTACTCCCCCTACGGCGGGCCATACTCTCACCCCGCCGCCACGGGGTTACTGTCCAAGTGGTGAGTACCACCAACACTACATCATTCCGTCAATCATCACCAATCCTACCACTACACCAACATAGTACTGTCACCATTAATCACACCAATCCATCTTCATATATGAACTTAGATGGATAGTTGACTCTTATCAAACTAGCCTCCTATAAAGTATTCCTGAAAGCAATAGGGATGATGACAGTTTTTTAAATTGTATATAAATTAGGAGTATGCTAATAGTAAAGCAATTTTGTAAAAGGAACAGGGTATCTGCGATTATTACTTTCGGAGCTACAGGGATTTAAAGGGTCAGATTTGCAGCGCTGCCGCGGATCCCTGAAAATACATACAAAGATATTTAATAGATTTTGAAATTTTATAATCTCATTTATTTTGCAATTATTCAGACAATCTTTGCTTTTTATGTATAAATTAGTTAACATTGACCCTATTTACCCGAATGTATCAAATCAATATATTCTAACCTAGTCTGCATCCCCATTGACTCCGTTCTCAGCAAAAATAGGTAAAAAACAAATATACCTACTCGTAAACCGACTAGGTTTGCCGACTTTGAAATAATAAATATAAATTGGTTTATTCATATTTAATAAATATTCTTAAATATCTTTATTTTCCCTGACAATATCTTTAGTAAAATAAAAATTTTATATAAATCTTCAGAGTAAAGTCAAATAATTAATCTTTTAAGAACAAAGAGTACTACAAGGTCAACCTATTTAGTCTACAATACCTTCTTCTTCCTTACATAAGATAATTTAATTACGTAATTATGCAGTAACCCAACTCACATGCCCCTAAAGAGCAGTTCTTCGACCGCACGTATTAAATATCCAAAATGTTAGTACCCTTAAACCGTTTCACGTTTAACAACCTCCAAAATACAAATGGCGTTGTGGAAGAAATAAATCTGTACGTTTTATCACGGGCTACCTATGTACAGTCTACGACTTTTTGTTATACATGCACGGGATTGTAACCTTTATTGCTATAACCATACAAACTGAATTGGTGTGCAGTTCTGCAAATGTAGTGCTAAGGTATGGTGTTCACCAGGGAGATATGTTAGCGCCTGCGGTTTTAATGTTCGATCGCTTTTAAAACGTACCTGTTAATTGGTATTTTTTACCTGAAATGCAGAGCTGTAAATCTCTTTGTTACGTGAGTTGCGAAATGCAAGTAATATCGACGGGATTTTCCATTCTGGGTAGAGTCCGTTCTAGATATTTTAGTTTAGTAGGCTAGCAAATTAAAACTACAAACTCCAAAGAGTTTGGCGGGAAAATCTCATTTTGTTTTCATTGATTGAGCATGAGTGTTTTATGAGATTAATTTACAATATGTTGTTTACCTATTCTAAATATAATGATATATAATATTCTAAATGTAATAAACCACTACTACTTTATAATATTTCTACTTTAAGATGTCTTTCTCTCAATTAAAAGGGAGAGCATTTTTTTCTATTACACCGCAATAGCGGTAAAATCAAAAATATTGTTAAATAAAAAGATAAATGTCGATCTATTGATCGTAATTGATTAATTTTATCTTTTTCTCGTTTTGAGATATGTGACTCTATTGTAGGCCTACTGTGAATACTCTAATATAATAATACGGTTCTCTCGGACAGGTCATAAACCAGCCTTATTTCCGAAGGACACCAATTCGAATCAGCTAACAATCCACCCACCAATCGGCTTGCTCTATAAGCTATTATAAGCTTAACCCGAAGTATAAGAACTGTTGACAAATAAAACAAAATATTATGCAATCAAAAAACAAAAAATCCGGCTGATTCTCTCGTGATTCCAAAAGGACAATTCTTTCGCACAGTCGCCGATTTGTCCCTCATCCCTAAGGAGCGAACAAAGGGCTCCTACCCCCTCGGGATTCGGAGTAACTTATAGGGCATTAAATTTAAGTGATTCCTCTGCTTTTAAAGTTTTCCAAAGTTAGGGGCTCTGAATGGATTCAATACGGTTGAAAGGGAGGGATTCAGGTATTCTGCGTCTCAATTTTATAGCATATTAGGATATTTGGGGTATATTTTGTAAGCCTTGCTTTTCCCTGCGGTTTCATTTGGATACGTTTAGGACATTTTCCTTCTATAAAGATAAATTAAACATTCAGTTGGAAAAAACTATTTGTCTCAATAATCATAGGATCAAATTTTATATAATGGTTAAATATCAAAACACTAACTACCAATGTTTTGCATTTCCCAAACCAATCGCTTCTGTATTTGCGTTTGCGTTAGATGAACTTGCTTAAACTTCTTTTGTAAAATATTTTAGAATATATTCGAATGGAAATGAATATATACCATATCGATTTGTTTAAATACATTTTCATACATATTTTTTTCTTAAAAATTTTAATTTAATTAGTCTACTAAATATAACTTTTACATGTTCATGTGTTACCATAACATTAACTTTCATTCTACATTTAAATGAAATTCTGTTAAAATACATAACATTAAATGTATTTCAATCGCAGAAATTATTTAAATGTAACATCTAATATGTATTACCAAAATATATCTTATTCTCTAGATTTAAATTAAATTATTAAAACTAAATGTACCTTTTACATGTACATTAACTTTCATTCTACATATAAATGAAATTCTGTTAATATGTAACTTTAAATGTATTTTAATTGCAGATATCAACGGGCGCCGTGCGAGCAGTAGCTGTCGGCGTGCCACAACGAACAAAAGTGATAAAAGAGACACTTGTGAAACTGTGAGGATTTCAGTTAAACGTTATCATTCCTTTAGAAAATCTCAATATAAATGTAGATAAATTAATAAAATTAATATGTACAATTTTTATTATCTATAAAATGTTTATTTTCGAGGTCAGTATCGCTTTTCTTTCGCTTTCTCGATTTTACATTTATTAATTATTGTCCAAGCAATTCATTTTATACTCATTATTTTTAAATAAAATAAAATTTAATGAGAGAGCCAAAGTATTGATAATTCTTCGTTTTAAATGTAAGCTGTAAATAAAATTGTATCGATTATAATTATTATATTTCATTTAATGTCAGAATTAGATTTAAGGATCTTTATTTTCTTTACCTCAAAAATAGTGAATATTTTTTATGTAAGATATTATATTGAAATTTCATTTATTTAACTGTTTTAAGCTGTCTTAGCACAATGTCGTTATTTTAACGCCCCTTTATTGCTGTTACTGTTCGTATAAGTTAATTTATTTTTTATATTGTTGTAATTTAGTACATATTATAATTATGTATTTATATGAAATGCATTGAACGATGCTTGTGAACAAAGTTAATATATACAAAGTACTTAAAGAATTAGATGTTTTTTTTTTGAAATTACAATGAGATTATTTCCTGTTTTTTTTCCTTTTTTTACTTTTTATAATTAGTATTTAATCGCTAGTACAGTGTAACGGTGAATGTAAATAAATGTTCACTGATGGGTGATGTCGAATGAATTATATGTTCAAATGTAATGTGTAGAAATTTGTTTTTAGTTTGTAAAATTGTATTTTTGAAAATCTTATCGTTTCCGTCCATTTTGTTTTATTTTATTATTTTTTGTAAATATCGCCTTAGTGTTTAACAGTTTTTTTTTCTGTATCCGATAGCATATTTTTTTTAATAATATATTATGTATATTATGGTAATATATGAGATTTTTTGCAATAACATACAGTTTAGAGGTATGCCAAAGACTTGTAGTGATGTCTTTACATGCGATTTTTTTTTCTTTCTAGATTATTTTTATGTGAAGCAATATTAATTGTGTCGCCAAAGAAATTGTGGACTTTTTCTGACGTTATTTCATAAAAAATCAAATTTAATACCTCTTTTATATATGTTTACATAGGAAAAAGTATTTGCAACCAAATCAAATTAAATGATTTCTGATGATCTCTGGTACAGTTAGTTGTGGTTCTCGACAGACAGGTACTGGGTTCGATTTCCAACGTCGACCAGTCTCTGGTCTGGTGATAGGCATTCGGCCGTGGCTAGTCACCACACAACCGGCAAAGACATACCGCCAAACGATTTTAACGTTCCGGTACGATTCCGCGTAGTATAGACGTGCTTCTTCCAAGTAAACCCGCTTCCATATTAGACTGCATCATCACTTCACATAAGATGTGATCGCAGTAAGTAGCCAGCTTTTCAATCTACTCATCACCATCATATCAGTCGATGGACGTCCACTACAAGACAGGCCTTTTGTAGGGACTTCCAAACATCACGATACTGAGCCGCCTGCATCCAGCGAATCCCTGCGACTCGCTAGATGTCGTTACTCCACCTGGTGGGGGTCGACCAATACTAAGCTTTTCAGCATCTTGAGACCCCAACGTCCATCTGCTCTTCGAATTATGTCAATCTATCTTCCTGCTGATTGAAAAAGAAAAAGTTCACAGTAAAATATCTCATTTAACTATTGATGACATTATACCTATTTTTATGTTTCCTATTTATTTAACTTCAAAGGTTTTCGCTCACTATTCTATTACGAGTTTTTAGAAAATATTTTAGATTTACGTCAAAACTTTTTTTGATCTTGATGATTGAAAAATATAGACATGTTTAAGCAAAGAACTTATATAAAAACAGCAAAGGTCTATTTTCTGTTACAAAGATATCTATAACATCGTTCAAAGTTAAGTTCTTCTAACAAAACTAAGTATTATAGCGACTAAATATTAGGGTATTTATATATTTTTTCTCAAAGAAAATATCAGAATTACACTTTAAATTTGTATTGAATCTTGATTTTCTGACAAAACTTAAAAAAAGTATTTAATAAATAAAAATGAATAATTAAAATAATTTCTATTTGTTGGAGTATAGATTTGTATGTAAATTAATTTAAAATGGCGCCTCAGCACAAATACACATTGGATGTGCAATATCTAAAAAGTGAATAACTCACACTGAAAAGTGACTATTCAATTGTTTTTACAAAAAAAATAACGTGTAAATGAGAAATTCAACTTTGCCGTCAAATTTTCTAAATTCATACATTATTAATTCCTGACCTTGTAATGTTTTTCATTCAACAAGTTATTAGTTTGAACCTTTTTAAGAAATAATGACAAAAATAAAGAATTAGGAACCTGTTTTCTTTAAAGAGACTTAATGACATCCTAAGTTCATTCATAGCTATTATGTTTACGGTTTTATAGAGAATAAACGATTATTATTATTATTATTATTATAGATAAAATTAATTTTAGTACCTACATAAATGTTGGGTTTACTTTTCATAACAGCTATGGTATAGTGGGCGGAGACCTTTACTTTATTTTATTTTGCTTTTGACCCCGAAAGCATATCGATGTAAGTGATACTGTTCACAACATATTAATAAGTATACAATGTAATAGTTTCATTTTATTTGTACTAAGTATATTTGTAAGGCAAAACGCACCAGTACGAAATAAAGGCATATGAGTTTTTAAAAAGGATTTTTATTTTTGCAAGCTTTTCGTAATCATACCTGAGTATATTGTGTTAATTTTAACTCGATACCTTCAAGTGTTTTTGGGATAAGGAGTTTTGACTTATAGACAGACAGAGAAAAAGGGAATATTTTAGCATATCATAAATTCACCGTGCGTCGGGTCCATGTAGAGTGAATAACCGGCCAATTGTGTGCCTACTTCTATGTTTTATTTCATGTAGCCATAAACAACCTTTTAGAAGGTAGAGGGGGCAAGGGGTAGAGGGAAGTAGGGGGTCACTTGAAAACATACTATGAGATATAATACCCCACTCTTAGAGTAAAAAAAAATTATACCCACTATTTTCATAATTTTATTTTACGATTTTGTCGAAATTTTTAATGTACACACTGATGCTAAATTACAGCTTTTTAGTAATAATGAATTTGCGTTAAACCGCAAACAGACAGACGGACTTGGTGAAACTATAGAGATTAGACTACGGAACCCCAAAAAGAGGTCACTATAATTTAATAATTAATTCTCACTTGCTCAAATAAACCTTGTTCAAAATAAATGCCTTGACGCAAGAAAAAAATATGTCAACACACTGTCAATTATTTTAGTGTCAGTGATTGTAATATTTTAGATAAATTATTTTCAAAATTGAAAAATAAAATAGCTGAACCAAAAAGATGTAAAACAGAAGTTTAAACATGTATTTTTTCAAAAACCTAGCCCCATAATGATAATATGACTCCAAAGGCTTCAAATTCAAACATCTATGATCCATTACCGGGGTCTGATTCAACTATACAAGATAAGGAAACACAAACAAGTAGGACTAGCGTTAATTTAATGCCTACCGTTCAATCAAAATCGATACCTTGTCCTAAGAGTGTAGACACGACACCTAAAGATGATAATATAAAAGTGTTTGAGTTTTGTCAACTTGTTAAAGATCCACAAGACGATTCTGTTAGCATTGTCAAAGAAACTTTCACTGAAGAAGTTATAATAAGTCCAGAAGGCTCAATTTTTGGGAAACCAACCCACAATAGATATAAATATTGCAGAGAAGTTATTCAACCTTTCTGCAAAGCTCATACATCAGCCTGTCCAAAATATCCTAATCATAAAGAAATTCCATTTAAAAAATCCTTACCAAACAGTTCTAGCCAACAGACTTCCAAAAGTCCATCGTCTGATAATACTATGTGCCCAGATGAAATGAAAACTTTTGAAAACCCTTCAAATTCTAGTATCAAAAAAGATGGAAAGAAAAGACCGTGTTCACCATCTCTACCAACAAACATAAAAAAGGAATGTCAGAAAGAAGCAACCCAATGTGAAACACCTTCTAGATGCCCAGAATATAAAGATCTAGAAACATCAAAGGATTATCTATCAACATGCTTAAGTACCACTATATCAATAGCAAAGAAAGCCAGTGCATCCTGTCTAGATAAATGCGAAAAGACTATTGGCATCAGATCACCAAAATGTGGCTCAGAAAAACCTACATACTATGAAATGAGAAAACCTAAAAGTGAGGAAAGTGTTAAAGACAACAGATATGGCAGTATACTCGAATCTGATATTGTGAATAATATTAAAAGTGGTGTTAAGAGTATAGTCGATATTGTTGTAAGTAAAACGAGAGCGACCGCCAGCATGCTTACAAACAGCAGTTCTAAAGATTCAGTACAAGATAGGGGTACAAAAACAAAAGAATGTGAAAATAAAAGCCAAATTTACATAGCAAATATGCTACCTAACGTATTCAAAGGTAAACAAACCGATGGTAATGATACTACTAAAACAAGTAGTTTAACCGACATTAAAAGTGAGTTAAATACACTTGAAAGTAAAGAGGACACTGAAGTATGTAGTAAATACAGTTTCATGAATATAACAAGTATATTCACTAACAAATTTAAAAGTAAAGAAGACTACAAAAGTGAAGAAAACAGTGAAACTAAATTGAACAGTTTATTAGGGGACACATTTATAACAGAAAGTAAAACAGATAGTGTTCAAGGCGTCAAGGATAGCAATAGCTTGGGGAATATTATTGAACCAGCTGTATGGGCTGTTAAGGAAGTGGCATCTGCAATATCATCCACAGCATCTAGTGCTGTATCAACAGTAAAAGAAGCTGCAGATAGCACACTATCTTCTGTAAAGGGAATGAGTATAACAGATATTATAAACTCGAGGATAGATAAAAGCTCGCCAGAAGATACCCCGAACATACGACCACGGAAAGCTTCCGCAACAAACGTAGCTAACGAAGAAAATAACAATGCAAGTGTATTCTCAATGATAAAAAGTAAATTTTACTCAATATTTGTTGAAAGCAGTGAAAAATCTGAAGATGAAAGCGACAATAACGAGCAAGAAACGGATGAAATATTCGATAAATGTTATAAATGCTATGAACAATAATATTCCTAGATTACCAAAAAATACATACAGTGCTTACAATTTTTATTAAAAATTATATGAATGATTACATGGTTTGAAGTGTCTTTTTTATGAAATTGTTACATCTAGAAATATTTATTATTTAACATATTTATGAGTGTCATCAGCTTAAATTTTATGTTAAAGATCTTGATTTAAATAAGTTTTTCAAGCTCTTCTCATAAATATGAGGTTACACTTAACTGTAACCTTTATTTCCATGATCAATAATTATAGTGTCTTTAAAATTTGTTTTACTCATAGAATTATTAGGTACTTGTACCGACTCATAAATCTATGGTTTTACTATTTTTAGATGATATATACGTACAAAGAAAACATAAATTCAATATGATAAATTAATTTTTTGGGTTTATTTACCTATCTGAACAAAATATACAAAATAAACAAACTAATTTTAAACTAAGCGATCTCTACCAAGCAACCCTTGGTTTAATTGTGAAAAATAGATTTTACTGTTGCTTAATTAACAACTTAAAAGCCACAATTTTCTACGAATTACGTGGTACATTATACACAGTTCCGACGCTCAGAAATTTTCATTTCCTGGTAACTCAGCTATCAGAATCAAGAATTTTCGTAAATAAAAAAGTTGACCATATTGTAACACAAAACTGGTATTCCATGAAATAGGTCAATTTGTCTAACCTACACAGAGATAAACTCTTTAGTTAAACTTTTCTTAATATTTAAAGTGACATTTAAGATAGCACAAACAATCATGTCACATTTCAAATATAATTGAATTCAAATCTTCTCCAGGACAGAAAAGAAGAAGTGAATTATAATTATCAACTACTGAAAATGGAATTAAAAAATAATCTCTGGTAATTTTTTTCGTAATGGATTTTCTATTCTAGCAGCATGTCTCCTCTGAACTCTGGCATTATCTTCTTTGCTATCTATCTTTCGCTATAATGTTCTAAGAAATGAATACAAAGAAATGCACAGAAGAGCCACTTCCTGAACCTCCTCCGCCTGATCCGTGCAAAGAGCAGAGGATTCGGCAGAAGATCAAAGCTGGTATCAAGGTAACGTCACTGAGAATATTTTTTTTTTTATTATTCTTTACAAGTTAGCCCTTGACTACAATCTCACCTGATGGTAAGTGATGATGCAGTCTAAGATGGAAATGGGCTAACTTGTTAGGAGGTGGATGATAATCCACACTTCTTTCGGTTTCTACACGACATCGTACCGGAACGCTAAATCTCTTGGCGGTACGTCTTTGTCTGTAGGGTGGTAACTAGCCACGGCCGAAGCCTCCCACCAGCCAAATACCTAAAAAAAACATGCAAGGGCAATGATGTTAGAAGATAAAAGATGTAGATAGGTTATATACGAACCTCAAGTGGCACGTTAAAACTATGCTAATTAGCAAACCTGAGCTCAGCCGCCGCACTGTCATTGCGCCTTGACACCGTTAAAATAATTTTTAAATGTCAACATCGAATGTGGATTATGTTACCTATCTAGTATCTACCTCTTTTTTCTTCTAACATCATTGACCAAGGACTTGTTGGGCCACGCGCAGAGGTTCCGTAGATGTACGTCACAAATGGCAACCAAGAATAGTAGTGGTAATTCTGAACAGAGGTCCTGGGTTTGATTTCTAGCTTGGGTCAGTTTAGTATTTATCTATACTAATATTATAAAGAGGTAAAGTTTGTGATGTTGTAAGGTAATCTATGGATCTACTGAACCGATCCCCCCCTACCCCGTCGCCCGCATATCATGGGTGTGTCATCAACTAACTTGCCAAGCTATATACCCCTATGCCTTGGAGAGCTTGTTTAGCCGTCGGTCCCTGGCATTATTATCAAAATCTGATAGTTTACCCTAAGCCCGTTAAACCGTATTGAAGCAGCCTGGCGGATCTCAGCTCCATATCCTGGGTATTTGGCACCTGGGTGTGGGCCATTAAAATATACTGGTAATGATGACCCTAAAAATATATTTTATTTTCATAGATATGCCCGCCAGTACCCATCGAGCCCCCTCCTCCCCCGCCGTCGTGCCACGGATTGTGCAAAGAGAAGATAAAGAACTTACCCGTCAAGTTGACTAAAGAGCCTGTCGTCTGCGTCGTGGAGAGAGAGGAGACTGGGCAAGCTAGGTGCAACTTTTTTTTTCTCTACAAGTTTGCCCTTGACTAGAACCTCACCTGATGGTAAGTGATGATGCAATCTAAGTCGGAAACGGGGTAACTTGTTACGAGTAGGATGAAATCCACTCTTTCGGTTAATAAATTATGCTTTACCGTTGAGCACATAATAAAGAATAAATTCAGAATGAGTCTTTACAAGCAGCGTGTTAAGCCGGTGAAAGACATGAAAAAAAACTCCAAACTTCACATGTCTCCTTGACATCCGCATCTACAAAGTTTTTTCATAATAATTACCAATAAAACATACTTCGTCTTGTTTCTTTAGTTTTTGTGAATAGTTCTTAAAATATTTAAAAACATAAGACGCCATTTTTCTTGAATAACATTGAAAATTACTGATGCGACGCTTCGTGTCATACTGACTCGAGAATGTCTTCGTATTCGTATTTTGTATTTGGAGCGGCTACGACACCGTCGTGTTCCGTGCGCACTGTCTGTTTAATCTGTGCCGTTGACCTATTGAGGTTTCAAATATGCTGATAATGATTTTGACGGCCTCTGTGGCGCAGTGGTATGCGCGGTGGATTTACAAAAACGGAGGTCCTGGGTTCGATTCCCGGCTAGGCCGATTGAGATTTTCTTACTTGCTTCAGGTCTGGCTAGAGGCTTCGGCCGTGGCTAGTTACCACCTTACTGACAAAGACGTACCGCTAAGCGATTTAGCGTTCCGGTACGATGCCGTGTAGAAACCGAAAAGGGGTGTGGATTTTCATCCTCTTTCTAATAAGTTAGCCCGCTTCCATCTTAGATTGCATCTTACTGACCATCAGGTGAGATTGTAGTCAAGAGCAAACTTGTAAAGAATAAAAAAAATGAATGTTTCCTCATTTTTCCTCCATAGGTGCGACAAGATAAGAGATCTGAAAGCTGCCCACCCCGACATACCCTGGCCCGGCTGCCTGCCCCCTCCGCCGGAGCCCCCACCCCCGGAGCCTGAGCTCTGCGAGATATTGGAGAGAAGAGCTAGAATTGAAGAGTGCAAGAGAAGAATGGAACGGTATACCTATCACCATTATCATCATCAACCCATATTCGGCCCGCTATTGCACGAGTCTTCATTTAGAATGAGGGGGGGGGTTAGGCCTTAGACCACCACGCTGGCCTAATGCGGATTGGCTTGACTTCACACACGCAGAGAATTAAGAAAATTCTCTGTATGGAGGTTTCACAAAAACAACAACATGATACAAATGATATTTCATTTCTTAAAATGCACATGTACGTATGTATGCAGAGATCCTGGGTTCGATCCCCGGCGATTGAGATTTTCTTAATTGGTCCAGGTCTATCTAGTGAGAGGCTTCGCCCGTGGCTAGTTACCACCCTACCAGCAAAGACGTACCGCCAAGTGATTCCGCTTAGCGTTCTGGTACGATGTCGTGTAGAAACCGAAAGGGGTGTGGATTTTCATCCTACTCCTAACAAGCTAACCCGCTTCCATCTTAGATTCCATTAACACTTACCATCAGGTGAGATTGTAGTCAAGGGCTAGTTTGTAAGTAGGTAGGTATATAAAAAAACCTATGATTTATAGTCATCATAAATACTTACGTGACAGTTTTATCATAACTAATATGAGAATTTTATCCTAGGAATAGTTATAAATATATATTTATACTTACTGATTTTCGTATAAGCTAAAATAGTTTTATTTTTAAGAATGATGAATTAAAGATTCTATTTAAATCTGTTATAATTTCCACAGATACAAACTATAACTATGGAGGCATTAAGAAAATCTTTAAGCTCAAACCTCAATGCGCTGATGGAAAAGTTTCGTTTGGCGTACAACAGTCAGTCTAATGAAGAAGTCATAGACACTAGAAGATTGACAATAGATGCTCCACCACTTCCACATACAGAATCTACACAGATAGACAAACAAATCACAGATTTAGAGAGATTAATCACACACATGCAAAATGAAATCGACGAATTGGTAGACGGAGCAAACAAACCTTTAGATGAAAAAGAATTACACGAATGGTTAACCAAAGAGCATTATAACTTAGAACATACAGATAACAACCAAGTTAGAACAATTAAGGATACAAATAATACAGATTTAGATAAAACAGGAAAAGATCAATCAAATAATCATACAGTTTACCCTGTTATAATACCAAACATAAGTCCTTTAATCAATAATTCTAATTCACCTAGTACTTCGGAATGTGAAGCTAACTTTACAGAAATAAGAAAGAACTTCTCTGTGCTATGGGATGACGTTGAGGAAGAAACTACAGATACAAATAATGATGAGAGAAACGTATCTTTTGATGAACTGAGGATTGAGATCATTGACAAAATTCGAAGCGAAGCCGCGGGGATGCCTTTGTATAATTCCAAAGAGGATTTAACTTTATAGAAAAATTGTAGAACAATAAAGTATTTTTAATTCCAAATTTTTAATTTTTTAAGTCTATGACAAGTTAGCCTTTAACTGCTATTTCACCTGCTGGCCTATTTCTAATTTGGACTTTATTAACAACTTATTATTGTGCGCGGTGGATTTACAAAAACGGAGGTCCTGGGTTCGATTCCCGGCCAGGCCGATTGAGATTTTCTTAATTGCTTCAGGTCTGGCTGGTGGGAGGCTTCGGCCGTGGCTAGTTACCACCCTACCGACAAAGACATACCGCCAAGCGATTTAGCGTTCCAGTACGATGTCGTGTAGTAACCGAAAGGGGTGTGGATTTCATCCTCTTTCTAATAAGTTAGCCCGCTTCCATCTTAGATTGCATCTTACTAACCATCAGGTGAGATTATAATCAAGGGCTAACTTGGAAAGAATAAAAAAAAAATTAATGTTTCCTCATTTTTCCTCTACAGGTGCGACAAGATAAGAGATCTAAAAGCTGCCCACCCCGACATACCCTGGCCCGGCTGCCTCCCCCCTCCGCCGGAGCCCCCACCCCCGGAGCCTGAGCTCTGCGAGATATTGGAGAGAAGAGCTAAAATTGAAGAGTGCAAGAGAAGAATGGAACGGTATACCTATCATCATTATCAACTCATATTCGGCCCGCTATTGCACGAGTCTTCTCTTAGAATGAGGGGGGGCTAGGCCTTAGACCACCACGCTGGCCCAATGAGGATTGGCTTGATTTCACACACGCAGAGAATTAAGAAAATTCTCTGTATGGAGGTTTCACAACAACAACAACATGATACAAATGATATTGAATTTCTTAAAATGCACATGTACGTATGTATGCGGAGGTCCTGGGTTCGATCCCCGGCGATTGAGATTTTCTTAATTGGTCCAGGTCTATCTAGTGAGAGGCTTCGCCCGTGGCTATTTACCACTCTACCAGCAAAGACGTATCGCCAAGTGATTCCGCATAGCGTTCCGGTACGATGTCGTGTAGAAACCGCAAGGGGTGTGGATTTTCATCCTACTCCTAACAAGCTAACCCGCTTCCATCTTAGATTACATTAACACTTACCATCAGGTGAGATTGTAGTCAAGGGCTAGTTTGTAAGTAGGTAGGTATATAAAAAAACCTATGATTTATAGTCATCATAAATACTTACGTGACAGTTTTATCATAACTAATATGAGAGTTTTATCCTAGGAATAGTTATAAATATATATTTATACCTACTGATTTTCGTATAAGCTAAAATAGTTTTATTTTTAAGAGTGATGTATTAAAGATTCTATTTAAATCTGTTATAATTTCCACAGATACAAACTATAACTATGGAGGCATTAAGAAAATCTTTAAGCTCAAACCTCAATGCGCTGATGGAAAAGTTTCGTTTGGCGTACAACAGTCAGTCTAATGAAGAAGTCATAGACACTAGAAAATTGACAATAGATGCTCCACCTAACCTTCTACATACAGAATCTACACAGATAGACAAACAAATCACAGATTTAGAGAGATTAATCATACATATGCAAAATGAAATCGACGAATTGGTAGATGGAGCAAACAAACCTTTAGATGAAGAGGAATTACACGAATGGTTTACCAAAGAGCATTTTAACTTAGAACATACAGATAACAACCAAGTTAGAACAATTAAGGATACAAATAATACAGATTTGAATAAAGAAGGAAAAGATCGATCAAATAATCATACAGTTTACCCTGTTATAATACCAAACAAAAGTCCGTTGATCAATAATTCTAATTCACCTAGTACTTCGGAACGTGAAGCTGACTTCACAGAAGTAAGAAAGAACTTCTCTGTGCTATGGGATGACGTTAAGGAAGAAACTACAGATACAAATAATGATGATAGAAACCTCACTTTTAATGAACTGAGGTCTGAGATCATTGACAAAATTCGAAGCGAAGCCGCGGGGATGCCTTTGTATAATTCCAAAGAGGATTTAACTTTGTAAAACAATAAAGTATTTTTAATTGATTCCAATTTTTTTTTATTCTATGACAAGTTAGCCTATAACTGCTATCTCACCAGCAGGTGAGATTATCTCGACAATTGGGTCTTTAATATCAACCTATTAAACTAAAAATCAAATCAACTGAGAAATTTCATTTACCTACTGTATGATAGGTTTGTCACTGGGCACCGCATGACATTTGTAATCTCAATTTCGTACATGTCAACTAGCATACGTCAAAGTTAGTGAATTAGACTGCAGACCTCAGTCAATTTAGAAAATATAAAATCTTAAATTCTATTGTTTTTATATACCAATAGACCAACGGGCGGGGATTAAACCACCACCCCTCGGCGATGAGTCCGACCGCTTTCACCGTTCACAAGGCTATCGTGGTGGGAAATGTAGAAGGCAAACGGCCATGAGGTAGATCTCCAACCCAATGGTCGGACTTCTCAAGGAAACAGGTATCCGCACCTTTTGCACAGTGGCATGCACCTCATAAAGGCAAAAAATGCACTGCCTACACTGAGAAATAAATTAAGAGTCTGTATTGGAGAAGTAAGTTAATAATTTGCGTTATGTACCCTATGTAAGCATGTTGTGTTTGCTTCAAGTAGGCACAATTACGTGAGAATGAGAAGAAGCTATTTTTAATATATGTTAGGTTAAATAATTGTGCCTGTTTAGCAAAAAAAAAGGGTTTTCCATAGTACAATTTTTCATTGATCAATATACAATTGGCACGTATGCATACCCTAGTTAAAAACGTTTATCAAAGCTTCGGGAAAGATGACTCGCCAAGTTGGTAACGAATCATCTTTCACAGTCATGAGAGGCCGACTGAAGAGAAAATATAAAATCCTAAACTGATCCAATCTGGGTATAAAATCCAGGACCTCTGTTGAGCCAACCACCAACTGCCAATCGAAAATTCCTCGTTACCTGCATGCTATACGTATGGTATTGCAGTTAACTTAGGTAGGTATATTTTTATCCCCGTATTCTCAACGGGAACGAAAACAACACGGGTGAAACCGCGGGGCGTCTGCTGTAATGAATAAACACATTTTATTTTTGAAAAATTTATTGGCGATAACAATTTTAGTATACTCCATACAAAATACAACATTCAAATATACTCTTTATCTAAATACATAAAAATTCATACAAACCATGGAAACAAGCAAGTGGCAGTTGACTAGAATTAATTCTAATTATTATAATAAATATTTCTCATACAATAATAATTATATAAATAGCTTTAGGATATACATAAATAATTATTTTTCTAGAAACTAAGTCAGAAAACGAGTTTATGAATAAATCATTTCTCGTGTTAGTAGTAGTTAATGAGCTGACATATTAAATGATAGAAATGAATGGAAGATATTGAAATATTGTGACGACCAAAGATTTTCTACTAGAGATATGTTATGTGCCTACAAAATCGCAGCAAAAAGCGATCCGAATTTTGCAACTCCACAGCGCACACATACACAATTTTTAGATATAATGCTATTTCCTTGTATAGAAATAAAGTATATTCTAGTCTATGAAGATTATTAAACAGTATTTTGTGTTTACTTACAATATACATTTATGTATAGTTATATAGTTTTTACACTTCCTGAACACACAAATCATCTCGATTTGTGCAGATAATATTTAAGTATTATTTGTTTAAATAACTTTCATCGTTTACAATGCTACTAAATGAAATTAAGACAATTGGCCACTTTTGTCCGCCTCAGTTTCGAAGCGCTAGTGACATATCTAATAGTACAAAATCTTTGGTGTCAACCCTACTATAAACTGTAAAGAAGAGGGAATTGTGATGATGACTTTCCTCTCAAACGAAGTTACAAATAAAGAAGTAGATGCAGCAATGCAACCAGAGTTGGAATTCGAACTTGGATCCTTTTGGATATCGATCACATTTTTATTTTTCACGCTTTGATATAGAATTGATTTAGTAATAAATAGAAATATTTAAATACCGAATGAACTACGGAATTATATAAAAAAAAAAATATTATGAGGTATCATATTTTTTAGACACACAATATATATTTTTAGTCTGCCCAAAACTCATTGATGAGTGAGTTTATTCATTTTACAATTTTTAACTAGATTTGAAAGCATGGTCATATGTAGAATCCTTACTCCATAATTAGTGACATGCTATTACTAAAAATCATTTTCAGATACATTATTTATACCTACTACTCGTTTTTACATGTTTAATTAAGATTAATTATTTACTTAATTTTGTATACATTATATAAATCGATTATCGTATAAAAAACTATATATTTGGCACATTTTTTTGTGTAATATTATATTCTTATTTATGTATATAGTTAGCATTTAGATATAAATATCATAATAATATACAGTGTAAGGCACCTTGCCATGCTTCAGTAATATTATAAAGTATGTTCTAAAAATATTAATATTGAATAGTGACATTCTAAAATGCCCTAAGTATTTTTCATAACTTTTTATATATTTATAATAAAAGCATAGATTGCGGAAAATGCAAATACGAAGTAGCGACAGAATTCACAAAAAAAATAATTATAATTATTATAGTAAATGAAATAATTGCGTTATATTTTTATACTATAAAATCTATAAATTAAATTTACTTGAAAATGTACCACAATAAATGATTTTTATTACTATTTTTTTTATACATAACAAAGTTATGTTAGTTAATAAATAGAAAATAATATTCAACTAAACTATAAGAGTTGAAATAAATTGTTAACATTTTTTATAAAAAATAATATAAAATAAAAAGTAAACACTAATTCTGTAAATGTCAAAAAATAAAGATACATGGAAGGACGGATATATTTTAATGCAATATTCTTCCTTTTTCTTGTAAAATGTCGTCCATTCTATTCATAAAACAGTAAACAATCATAAAACAACATACATTAAATAATTTATTATATTGAATAACACATGAAAAACACAAAATATTTATTTATACACTAAAATTGGAAATTTTGCTAAATGGTCATCCCTCTCAAATAAAACTCATTAATTCTAATTAAAAAAATAAAATCTTACATCAGTTTTGAGTAACAATTATAATATTTTTTGAAAAAAAAAAATCTTTTAAGCATACTATACACAATTTAAAAGCCTTAACAATCCTATGAATACGCTTTTTAAATATATTTTTTTTATATCTAGTGTCGTCTAAAAAATTTCAATTCAAAAAAAAAATCATACCTAACAATCCTAAATTTTTAATATATTTTTAGTGTCACTTGAAGCAAATTTAAAAACACCCTCAAAACTGACTTTTAAGGCTAAAAATACCTAAAATATTCCACAAAAAAATCTTCCCGCCTCTTGCCTCAAAGCCGAAGCGCAAAAAAAGCCCAAAAAGGGCACAAACCCGCACGGTTGTCAACCGTGCAGGTGGGAACTGGGAACCAAAACAGAACACAAATATACCCGTTATTTCATTCTCGGAGACTGGACCGGTGGCTGGTGGAAGGGATGGTATCTCCCAGACAATATATTGACCTGGAAAATAAAAAAAAGTGTGTGTCAGCTCCGACGCACGAATGGAGCTTACTCTTTCAGATCGACTGTCTGAATAGGTGTATGTTGCCCCGCAGCATAGGTGGGCTGGGGATAGACTGCGCGGGTGTGAAATCGTGCGAGCGGGGAAGTGAGGTGCATCAAATTCAGACATTATACAGAAAAGAAATTAGATTAGCAATATACAGGGTGCGTATTTTCTTAATTCTCAGGTATACCACGGATTATTTACATGTGGTTAGGCTAATGCCTGATCCCATTATGCCTCTGATAATGAGATTATCTATGGGATATGGACTCGTGCTCAACAATGAGCCGAATATGGTTGTTAATGACAATGATGATGATAAGTGATTGACTTACCACGTTGGCAGGTTCTTCACCGTTATATCTTCGCTCTTGCAATATTATTTGGTTGGCAGCGCTGAAAATGTGGTACCACATTAAAAACGTTTCATCATTAGAGTCATTCAAGATAACTAAGATAAAAGATGTACTGCCTCGTTGAACCAGTGGATATATATAATTCACGAAATCCCGGGTTCGAATCCTGGGTCGGGTTATGAGATGCAGAGTTTACTTGTTAGAATTTGTTGGTGAATTTGAGTGCGATACAAGTCCATTATAGCTCGGCAAGTTCGTTGATGACACTCCCATGATATGCGGGCGACGGGGGGAACGACTGCGCGGGTTGAAGTTATGCGCGTGAGGCATTGCTACCCCCCTCCCGGCCCGCGCGGACCTTTGGGAGTGTTACGAACGAATTTTCCAAGCTATAATTGGTCTGAGAGTCTAGCACACAAGACACAAAGAGTAAGAGCGCCTCACGTGTCCATTTCCTCCTGCGTAAGGTCAAGCGCGTCCTGCATCTCTCGCGCCGTGCTGGCCACGAACTCGCGGTCACAGTACTTGCCCAGCCCCTGCGCCGTCAGCACCTGGACAACAACGACTGTGTAACGCCATCTAGTGATGCTATGACGAACTTACTGTCATGTAAAACGTCATCTAGTGATGCTATGACAAACTTACTGTTACGTATAGCGCTATCTAGTGATGCTATGACGAACTTACTGTTACGTATAGCGCCATCTAGTGATGCTATTGTAGCGTGTAGACTAGAATTAATTAAACGTGTAAGTTAACTGTTAGCGAATGTACTAAAATGTACGTAGTCTTAATGTAAACAATATGGTACAGACACGCATCTCGCTGTCGAGTGTAGATTCATGTAAGATAGTCGATCAGTAAACCTCCTAACGTGAACACGCCTTTTATTTAAATGCCATCTAACCGTAACAACATATTATAACCGGCAAAGTGGTAACCCGATTGCAAACTATGATGAACTATGACACAACAGTATTTTTTTTTATTTCACAACAAGGCATTGCGATACATTTAGCCAGCCATCTGGTAATAATTTATAACAAATTAGCGGACACCCGCGACTGCGTCCATGTGAAAATCAATGTAAACTTTCAACCCCTATGCACTTCACTCACATTCCACTTCCCTTTAGCACCTTTTATAGAACTATATTGAATATAATACATTGTACTTTATGCATTAAAACTCTAAAATGCAGCTAATCAATGAAAGTACAAAGAGAGCTACATGTGATTTCTACGATTTTCCCTCCAAACTTGTAATAGTAATTTAACATACATTAAAAAAACGTATCTATTAAGTAGAGTTAAGTTTAGCGTTATAAATAGTCTGTGATAGTAATGCTAGTTAGAAATATCTGACAACAACATTTCTTACAAGTAACGCCATCTAGTGATGTTTTGAAGAGCTTATTGTAAGTAAGGACAACAAAAGGAAAACAGTCTGCAAATTTAACGCCATCTTGTTGTAGAGACAATAGCACGGAAATGTTTGGTTGGCTGGTGCTCTGTAATACCCGTTACAAATACGTTTCCTGCCAGGCCTTTCACAAAAAGGTATTCGTAGAAGCCCTTAACTATTTTAGTTAGGTGATGCTAATTATACCAACCTCGACTTAATAAATGCTTAAACATATGATGGAAGGTAAAAGACAAAACTGCCTATGGGGTTCTCATTAAAGAAGAGTATACTGAACCCTGATTTTTTGTACTTTTTGGTTTTATAAACTATACTTAAGATACTCACTCGGGTAATAAGGTTCTCTGCTGGATTCTCTACACAATATGGCACATCGAGGTTCTGTCTTGGCGTCCTGTCACGATCTGAAAACACACTCGCTCGTTCAAAATTATGTTTCTCAAAAGTGCGACCTATCATAAAAACTAAAACTATTAAATAATAAAATACAAATTAAAAAAATAAAGCACAAAAATTGCCTTTAAAGTGCGGTTAAATTTAAGTTTCTTATAACTAAGTAACTACCTACCTACTAATAACTATCTACTACATCAAAAAGCTGTTTTTTATTTAAATAGTTTTACTAAAAAAATACATGCTATTAATAATAATAATCATTACGCACGTTATCAAAGAAAAATATCAAGAAAAATATTAATTAATATCAAATTATATCACACATAAGTTAGGTATTATCATTTTTATACATCATTTTATAATTCAGTAAATTAAATTAATTAATTATTATGATTAATTAATTGACTAAATAATATTTTTAGTTTTTTTTTTTATTTATCTAAATGTTTTTTTCTCAACAGTTAATTAATGAGGATGCAAAATCATGCACATCGCACTTTTATTTATTTATTAAAAATACCCAAAAAAAAAATCGAAGTTTACTCAAATATTTGTACGTACAGAACAGTGAAATTAGCACCATAATTCTACATAAAATAAATATAAATAAATAAAACAATACCACATTCACAACACACTAAAACTAACTTACAGCTCTTTCTCATACTCTGGATTAAATCGTTCGACGTTTGTCTGCAAATGTTTTATTTTGTTAAACCATCTTTATTTTGATGCCAGAAACTTTTCATTTGATGAAAAGCCCACAAAAGGCATACTAAAAACTAGTCAATTTTGTAATTAACTTTTGTCTTTTGTGCAATTTATTATTTTCAATATATTAATTAGTTAAAAAAATGAAATTGATTATAATTTAATATGTTTTAAAGTCAAACGGCATCAATATAAAAATATTTTTTCAATGAAACATATTTTCAAAATTTTAATGTGCCATGAAGTGACTGAAATAAAAATACGAGACAACAACGATACACAATACATAGAAAACATTAATATATTATGTGTTATAAAAAAACATTTTATTATACTAAAATTGTATAATAAATAAAATAGGTACATATAAACGCCTTGTGGTGATTCATTTTGGACCATTGAACAGGTTCGAGAGATTCAGGCTAACAAATATTAAGTTTTTGTTCCACAAGAAATTCTCAGTAACAGCCCAGAGTTAGTAATGTTACACCCTCACGGAAAGTATGCTAATTCATCGGTCTCGATCATTATGAATATCATCACTTGATAGTAATGAAGGCGAGCGCTTGGCAGCAATCATACTTGACAGTAAGCGATGATGCAGCCTATGCTGGAACGCACTTGCCTAGAAGATGCCTATTCACTCTGGATTTGAATATACCCATGTTGTACGTGGTAGGGAAAACGAAAGCTGGAAGGACAATCCATAACTTCAAACGAAAAGCTGAAAAGCCTCGTACGAGTCCAGGGGACAACAACTACATATAGATGCAGACATCTGCGATGCCTGGCAGTTCTATGGTAAAACGGTGAAGAAGGAACTAGATCGAAAAGTGAGTGAGCGCACTCTCCGAAATAAATCCTGTAGAAAACCGACATCGCGGACCTAAGCTTAAAATCCTCTTTTGATTATTTCAAAAAAGTTTCGTTTACGACATCGTACCAGAACACTAAATCGCTTTGCGGTACGTCTTTGTCGGTAGGGTGGTAACTAGCTACGGCCGAAGCCTCCCACCAGCCAGACCTGGACCAATCAAGAAAACCTCAATTGGCCCAGCCGGGGATCGTCTCTTTAATTACAATTACCTATCTGTAAGTAAAGAGACTATCGGATTATACGATTCATCATGCCATCAAGAAGTAGATATCTCCTTTACTTAGTGTCTTGGCTGACTTGTTCGGCTCAGACTGAGCTGATACTGACCATTGACTAACGTCAGATCAAGTAATCTCACGTGCCTGCATTAGCGCAGGCAAGTGAGCATACTTGATCGTTAGTGGCTGACATTAGACGACGTCAGAGGCCTGTAACTGGACTTTAAAATCGATTGTTTCAAATGAATGTAAAGGGCCATTAATATATATGAAAGATGATGTAGTGATTTGTACTAGGGAATCATAAGTAAATGAAGCACATATTGGCAGTATTGACTGAGTGGCACTCACTCGATAGCTTTGAATATCCTCTCCGAGTCCTTGCCGTGTAGGAGCGGCTGCATGGCTATCTCCTCGTCTCCGTCACTCTGGTTCCCGTCCTCTTGCTTACTCCTGACCACAGGTAATTAAATTACTGTTAGTAGTTATAAACGTATTTATTAATAAAGTCCTTATGTTAATTTTTCAAGTTACCGACTTCAAAAGACAGAGGAGACTTTTTTATTAAAGTTGTGTAGGTAGTAAATGCTGCATTTAGAAACTCACACGTCATCGTCTGGTGGCAGTTTCCCGTCCAAGCCAAGTTCTCTCTGCATCATTACGCTCAGTGACTGACTGTTCTTCATGGGACCTGTGAAAACAATGCAAACCAAATTCATCTAAAAGGATGTACCTACTGTTTGTGACACTAAAAATAATAAACGTATTTTCTTTATTATGAGGGATTTAACCACAACCACAGGTCATCACTGGCAACACGCACTGTTCGAAGAATTTTGTCTTCAGGCACTGAGGGATTTCGGACGAAGTCTCCCGATTGCGACTCAGCCGAGCTGGATTCAGCGGTTCACCTCTTTCTCGAAATTGGACCTACCTAAATGGACCATATTATGTCCTAGGAGTTTTCGTCTACAATTTCGAGTGCAGCGTTCTCAACTATAACTTGGTGGAGCGATACATGAGCATTATACATTTATGTCGACACCCACCAGGTGGACTGACGACATCAAGCGAGTCGCAGGAATTCGCTGGATACAGGTGGCTCAGTATCGTGATGTTTGGAAGTCCCTACAAAAGGCCCATGTCCTGCAGTGGACGTCCATCGGCTGATATGATGTTGATGATGTATTTTCTTATATAATAATTTATTTATTTTGCTATCAACCGCGAAAAGCCAATGAATCCATGCGACAACGTCACCCAGATCCGACAAAACACTCTCTACGTACGTTTCACCCCGAAACCGGAGCATCCTCAGAAGATGTTGACTCTACAACGTGCAATTGCAAAGTATTGTAGTAAGTAATCCATGTATTTTCATCCTTTCTTCTAAAACGGTACAACGGTTTTGACAGATAATTTTTGAGTTTAAGCAATTCTAACGAACAAAAATCCTTCTAAATATTTATAAGTATATATAGAGAGAAGATCATATCTTGTTGTGACATACCTTTAGGCTTTTTCGGTATCGGAGGTCGGTAGAAGCTCTCCCGCCCCTTCTTGATACTGGTCCACACTGCGCCGAACAAGGTATGGTTACGCTGCAACCAAATATTATATTACTAGCGGACGCCCGCGACTTCGTTCGCCCTTAGACCAGAACCTACAGTAAAAATGGAGTAAGTTCTCCCGTCTTTAAAACATTTCCTTTCACTGCTGTGCTCCTATTGATCATAGCGTGATGAAAAGTATACTATACCTGCCCAGGAGTATGAAGAATAATTGTACTAAGTTTCGTTAAAATCGGAAACTAGTCATGCATACTCCGGCTAGTTTCTGATAGTAGGGTAAGGTAGTTTTTGGCTAGTAGGAAGCTTCGGCTGTGGCTAGTTACCACCCTACCGGCAAAGACGTACTGCCAAGCAATTAAGCGTTCCAATACGATGTCGTGTAGAAAACCGAAGGGGTGCGGATTCATCCTACTCCTAACAAGTTAGCGCCTTCCATTTTAGATTGAATCATCACCTACCATCATATGAGATTGTAGTCAAGGGCTAACTTGCAGATAATAAAGAGGGTACTAGAATGGCAACCCTATAGATATGCATAAGCTAGGCTAGATGGATTAATGCCGCTTCATACAAATAGCTCTCGATTTTGGTAATTAGAAGGCCTTCCTGAAAGTCAGTCTCCAGCAGCAGGCTAAGATATAGGTGGCAAAGATGATGTAACACTTACCCGGTGCATAGGCTCCACCATTTCCGTGACAACCTCATCCAAGTTCCCGGATATAGCTCTCTTTAACTCTGGTCCAGCCTCATGCAAGGTTCGAAGACCAGCTTGCAAGGTCATCTGGTTGTTCTTCATTGCCTCTTGCTCTTTCTTCTTGCGGAATCTGTTTGGTTTTAGTCGTTTTAATAACTTTCATTTAAAAAAAGATTCATCAAAACATCAGCATTCACATAGTAAATGATTGTGCTATTTAAATCTAGATTCAAAACCATGCTTCAAATTCAAAATTTATGAAATGTTCCTAAAATTCGTGAATACAATGACAATTGGACAGTTAACTTTTAATTTCGTATTTATAGTATTTAGTATGAGGTTCGCAAATGTAATTCAAATTCAAACGCAAATTCTTAAATAGGCTTAGAAATCTTTTGAAACATCAAGTATGTCTATTTGTATAGTAACTCTACCATAGCTTCTCTTAATTGCTCTTTAAAAATCCGCATCATATCATCATCAATATCAAGACTTAAGATGTGATAGAATATGAAATGAAATAAAATATTCAAATAGTTTCAGAAAGGAACCTTAGAAATAGCCTTGTTTAAAACTTAATTGAAACAACTGAGCAGGTTTCTATTAAAGTGTATGAAAGCAAAAATCAATAAACAAAACAAAATATAATAATATTTGTGAAACAAATAAAATAAAAACTCTATCCCAAAAGCATATCTTCTCTATGTTAGTGATGATTATTATTATTTATCTTTGCACGATTCTTATCTCAAAATCACAAACATTGACAGCAAGAGCAAGTAAATATAAAAAGAAAGAAATATATTTATTAGCGTTAATAAATAAAAGGTAATGGTCCATTGAAGAAATATCTCAGTGCCATATATTATAAAATGAAAAAAATGCTAAGGATAAAAATGTAATCTCAATTTTTGGTATACAAGATGGTCAAGTTTTGACAGCAAAGCTAATTTATTTTTTGTAAGCAGGGATGCCTGCCCCTGTAGTAGGTGCTATTTTTTTAAGAATGATATATCTAAGCACAAATATGTTGAAAATTGGTGCGGTTTGAAAGCAATTGTGAGTACGACAGAAAAGTTAAACTACATAGAGAAAACATGCTTTGAAATAGTCTTTATAGGTAAAATAGGAAAGTCATGCTCTTAACTAGAATGTTCAAATAGTTTCAAAATATACTGTGAAAGTAAAACAGAATTTAAAACCATACAAGTACAAATTTTGAAACAGATACATTGTATTAAATGCAAAATATTATAATAAAATATCATTAAGATGATAACATACAGTAATATATATTAACTAGATAAAAATATATACATTAGATAATACAATATGGTTTAGGAATGATAATAAATAATTTGAATATAAAAATATCAATAACAGTTGTATGATTTTAAATCTTCATTAAAGTATAACTTCAATAAACAAACGAGGAAATAACTCTTGAAAAAACAAGCAAAATTCTTGGCACTAAAACGTCATAACTGTACGCCAAGAATTAAGCAAGCATAAAAATACAGCGTTCTTAGAAATTGGTTGCTTAAAAGTTGAGTGTTGACTTACGCATGGTTCCTATAAAAATAGAAATAATACTGTTAATTTTAGCTATTAGTACTAAATACGAAATACAACTACTGACACTAGACATATACTAGCTACTGTAATATGTTCTTCAAAAATTTTCAATTAAAACAGTTCTTACAAAATCAGTAATCGAATATTACAAAGTAAATAAATAAATCATGGAAATAGTAATAAAAGTAAAAATGGAGATAAGGTTAGATGGAACATAAAATGAAATGCCTACGTGAAATCTTTCAAAACAAATATCAACAATAAAAGTAATAAGTAAATATTTTAAATGCAAAAGGTGCTTTTGATATCACAGGATACGAAAATTTTTAAAAGAACATTATTTTCACATAATATACTACTATATCAATAATAATTATAAAATAATCAAATAATAGTTATTATAATTGCATACTCAATAATAATTTTAAAACGTTCAGCCAAATACATTAAGACATAGAACATACTGAAGCAATACTGGAAGATAAATTTCTTATAATAGCAGCAAATTACAAATACTGTCCAAATAAAATACACCACAGTAATAACTTTCTAAAATGTATAAATCAATCTATCGAAAATATAGTAATTTAAATAGCTCGAAATTTTTTGGAAAAGAATAAATGTGAGTTGATCAAAATAAAATTGGAACAAAACCAGAAAAATTGAGGTTTAATTGATTTTTATTTTTATTTCAATGTTTTTGATCATACGTGATAAAAAAATTAACTGTCAAAATAACAGGTTCCTCAGACTCCTTAAAGTCATAAATGTATTACTGCTAAAATTGAATTCAATTACTGAAAAACAAAGCGAGAAAAGATCCCTTCATGTCTGTGATCTTGGCATAAGGAAAGCTCAACAGAATAGATACCTTCTAAAGTAGTCCTGGATGAGGAATGTCGCGTAGAATTTACCAACTGTGATCTCATTTGGATCCCCAGGAGGTGGCACCACTTGATCTAGAAGCTTCGGAGAAGTACGCTTCCAGATTTTCTTGATGATTGCTCGTAGCTCAGTGTTACACGTGTCTATTACTCCTGTGTTATGAAAAAACAGTAAAAGTTACAAAAATATCGAATCAAACGAAAGTGAAATCACAAAATCGCGATTGCATAAAAAGACACGTGAATACCTTTTGTCACTTTCACAACTGAGAGTTATAAATTTCGAGGATTTGGCCAGTAAAGTGTATCAAACAATACATACATATCTAAATATGATCGTAAAATTCTCTTCTTCTCGTCTTTTTTGATAGTTGAGTAAAAAGAGAGATTAAAGAGTTGAAATTAATATAATTACAAATAAAAGTAAAGAAGCTTTATAACTATTTATGGACGTTTAGTTCTACATTTTCTAATCTTTACAAAAAAGGCAACAAAAACTTAAAACATTGCTAGGGAATACGAAATTCTTTGCACGACGAATGCTGTAAATGTGAGAGAATGACTATAAAAATCAATATTGTAAATATGTTTAACAATAAATCTTAGATCTATCAAGACATATATTCCTAGTATTGTACCTGAAGTTTTGATTTGCAGCTGCGTCCTTACTACAGCAAACAACGTAGCATTGAAGTTCACAGTACCGTCAGAGTTGAGCGGCATATTCATGGACACCAGCCGCTTGCACGCCGTCCTGTGCGGGCACAGCTTGCCGAAACCTAAGGACAACGTTAAACATTTTTTGTCAAAGCATTCAAGAACATCGGAAAGTCTATAGTCTCAATAGCTCAACGCTAAGAACTCATCACCAAGGGGTGGTGATGAGTTGACCGCCCCGTTAGCCGATTGTTGTACCCACTCCTAAAACAGTCTTTCCCGACTAGTTGGAGGGGAATAGGGAAAATTGGTCATATATAAAAATTAAAAGATATAGCAAATTATCTTTTTTGAAAAAAATAATTTTTTTTTGGCAAAACATTCAAGAACATCAAATAGTCACGAGAGCACAACAGAACGACAACGTGGTATTTACGTAACTCTGGTCCATAAGCAGCAGCCTTTACATACATTTTGATTCCAAATTTAAAAATTGTAACTTTCATGTATTTAAAATAAAATTCGTATTCGGCAAGCTTAAGGGTAAAGGGGTCCATGGGGTCCTATACTAATATCTGTGAAGTCTGTATGCTGGTCTCATATTTACATATCAAGTCCATAATAATTCTCATTAATATCATAAACAAAATTTTGTTTGGTAACAAACCTAATGGTGGACTTATTTTTCGTAGTAAGGTCACGACGTCCAAGTGTTTGATCCTCCCTTTGGCATCAGGGTCGTATTCACTCCATAGCCTGAAATTATCAATATACAGTTCAAACTCTATGACATTGATTTACATTTTGAACAATTTAGAAACTTGTTTTTGATTAACCAACGCTCCTTCAGTTTTCCACACAAATACATTTTTCAAACGACAACAAAGCCAAACCACATTTCGAAAATAATTAAGATCTATACCATATCTCTGATACTTCTGTGAATCGGACCAGTAGATAAGAATAAAGTAAATCTTTAACCATTTGTCATGATAGCTAAATACTTAAGAATCTATGGCAAAAGTATTTTGAAGATTCTCACCTCACAAACTCGTCTAAGTGATGAGGCCCAAGAATAGACCAGTCCCTCGTCAAGTAGTCAAAGTTATCCATGATGACGGCCACGAACAAGTTGATGATCTGGAAAGGAAATATCACTACAGAAAAAAAAATAATGAATGAACAGGGCAATAGAGATAAACTAATTATAATAAAACAAATACTAAACTTGATGATGATGTTATCATAGAATTAAAAGAGCTAAATGAAACTCTAGTGTAGAATACTTTATACATTTTCTATTAATGAAGTGAAATAAATATAATATCCGTGAAAACCAGGGAATGTTTCCATATTCTTCTCCAACTTTACACTAGAGAAGTGTTTTTAGAGAACAACAAAATAAATCAAGAAATTTTAGTTAAAATATAGTAATTTTCATTATTAATTTGCTTTACTGACATACGAAAAATGCTATTGTTATTAATATGATGTTTATTATAGTTAGTGGATAGGCCAGTTGGTCAGGCTATAGGTATAATAAAAGTTACTCACCAGAAATGTACAAAGCAAAGAGAAAGATATAAAATACGGGTACGCGAGTCTACTAGAACAGTTGTTGTCGTCCGCATCAGTTGCATTGTAGTTGTCTGCGTGAATACAGCCGGGGGGCTCCCCTGGACGTTCATCTTCATTGGGAGATAATGCCATCATTATCTCTTGCCATGCTTCACCTATTGGAATATTTGTTTTTGATTTATTTATATCTATAATCTAAGCTATTCTTGAAAACTATTACAACAGCAGTGATTTTACTATTACAACGACTCGATAGTCGTTTCCGTAAATTGTTTTACAGCGAAAAGCTTTCACTTGGCTATTGCATCAAGGCTCGGGTATAGAAGGCAATAAATAGGCGCGTACTATGATATTCCTTACTCTGAAGTCCTGAAGAACGCCGGTTATCTGAGCACTCAAAAGCTTTACAAGCGGGGGAACGAATTTTAATAAATAGAAATAGTGTTTATAAACTTTTATCAAAACTGTTTAACAATAAACAAAAACGTTTGTAAAAACATGAGAGTTTCTAATAAAAAATACAGTTAACAAAAATCATAAATCATTTGATTATTATTAGTATTATTTTTTATTTGTATAAATGTAATTGTTGCACCTATACTTGGCAGATTGTGATTGTGCCTCACCAATTGAACAACTGTACATTACCGCATTCTGACAATAAATGATTTTTGATACCGTAACTCTATCGCGTCTACCGTTGTTACTCTATCAACGTCTAAAACAAATTCTAAGGAGTCCAATATAACATTAAGTTTACCTGTAGCTGATCTGAATAGTACCATCAATGCCCCACCAAATGTTTGGAAGTTGTTGTTTGATGTAATAACTTCACCGTCCTCTGCTATTTTACCGAATAACTGTAAAACAATACGAAATTATTAACAATTTAGCTTAACTGAGAGCTTTTCTACAAGTACAGATAATTTATGATCATATGAGTAAGTATTAAGAATAAAATGGTAGTGTAGGTGGTTTATTTAATCTATGTCTATACCTGAGTTATAAGTACAGAACCTGTAGCCATGTGGCACGTTGATTCCCTTTCTACAAACGCTAACGCGTCCAAAACTAACATAATTTGACATTGGAATTAAAAAAAACCAACATTAGCCTCAATAAACAAAAAAAAACAGAACTCACCTGCATGCCTACGACAGCGTAGATGAAGAACAACAACACAATCAACAAGGCAACGTAAGGTAGAGCTTGAAAAGACTTGATGAAAGTCCACAGCAATGTCCTGATCCTTTCGCCTCTTGAGAGTAGTTTTATGAGACGCATCGCTCGAAACAGACGGAAGAATGTGATATATTTCAATAAGCTACCCTAAAACATAAACATACATAAATTAATATAGGTAATCCAAGTTGGAAGCGACGTGGATTAAAATCAAAAATTTTGTAACAGTGCAATTAAAAAATAATAAATAAAAATAAAATTGCTTGTAAAAATCTAGTAATTTAATAATAATTAGTAACGAAAAGTACTTACCTCTTTATTTTGGGTAATGATGCTGAGCTGTAAAAACAAAGAATAGATTTAGCAATTATAATATTTTCACTAAAATATTTCATATTTCTTAGGGTTCCGAACATACGTAGTACAAAAACGGAAGCCTTATAATATCACTCGCGCACATTTTAATCTCTATCTATTTTCTCCGAATGTACTGGACTAATCCAGTAATACACATATAAACCCTAATAAATTCTCTAAAGAAATAAATTCTCGTGACCCAAATACAATTATTTTACAAACTTGATCGTGTGTTACATCAAATGAAAGGTCTTAATTTATGAAGATTGTTTTTAGAATTAATTAGCTTTCAAGGATGATGACTAGGTTTAAATATATTCATTTTTATGATACATTCGTGTAAATAACAGCAATATAAACTAATTTATACATAAGAAGCAAAGATTGCCTGGATATTTGCAAAATTAATAAGATTATACAATCTTAAAAATCTATTTTAAATCTTTTATCGTTATTAGATGAAAATTCATACAGTTCTTGCTTCCTTATATTAAATGTGACATTTTTCAATATGTGATAAATCATTTAATATTGTGCCTACCAACTTGCATATTATTATAAAACCTATTCATCAAAACTAATGTTAAATTTTAGTCTACAATCTGCAAGCCTGAAAGTTATATAATTAGGTACAATTTCAGGTCAGTTTTCAAAATAATGATAGATTAACAATAACATTTATTATTGTTTATACACTATTCATTTTATATTTATTATACTTACATCTGTTCTATTTTCATTAACTTGTGTAACAACAATGTCAATGATACTACCGACCACCAGAATAAAATCAGTGGTATTCCAAGCGTCGCCGAAGTAATTCTGAAAGTAAACATACGATCATTAAAATAATGTGGATTTTGAAAAATTAAACTTTGTTTCAAGTTCCACCATTGTGAAGAAATTGTAAAATTTATAAAGCTATCTATTGTTAATTTGCATTTTCTCAATAATATTAAGAAAATCTACAAAATTTACAAAAAACCGAACCCTAGAATTTGGATGTACGATGAAGATATAGAAAATATTCTTCGAGAGAAATATTCAGATCTATAATATATGTATAGGTAATTTGGACCATGGTGTAGGTGGATTTTTGTGTATCAGTTGATAAAAGAATGAAGAAAATAATAAAAAATAGAAGATTACCTTAAATCTAAATGCCGATAGTTTGAACACAAACTCTAACATGAACACCGTTGTAAGAAGCATGTTTAAATAATCGAGGACCTGAAATATTTTCAACATTTAAAAAACGATTTTTATCAAGTAGTTAGTAGAAACAATATTTACTTTGGACTCAAATTCAGAAATTAAGATTATCGTAGCCACAATTATACTAAACATACATATACACGTATACAAATACATTTATCTTATAAAGATTTATTGTTTCTTTTATATCTAGAGAACGAAGTACGCCAAGGAAGGGTCTTCGCTCCGCATATGTTGCTTATTTACGTTAAAGTTATTTAGGGAGCTATATACCACGTAGGTTTACACATTTTATAAATCTGATAGTATTGGAAGTAAATTATACCTTCTTATAATTAATATCAGCGTCATGGTACTTCATCATGAGGGCGACGGTGTTCAGGACGATAAAGAAGAATATGACGTACTCAAACCGCTGCGACGTCACGAACCACCACGTCTTATATTGGATGCGGTGCTTTGGAATGTATCTGAACACAGAGATAAGAATACACTTTATGATGATATTTAAATTGAAACTTTTGTTTTCTATAAAATATACATACCTTCTAACAGGTTTAGCTTTTAAAGCAAACTCAATACAATTTCTCTGGTTCTTATCAAGCTCACAATCCTTGAACTCCTGTTCACCTTCCTTTTGGAACGTTACTATGACGAAACCGACGAAAATGTTTACCTTGAAGAAACAAACAATGTATATTATATAAAAATATTTAAAGAAGCTTTTGCTTGACTTTTAGATCAAAAATCGGATACAGAAAGCAATGGCCTTCATACGGCACATTCATGTTTTCGACCACATTTTTATTTAATAACTAAGAAAATAAAAAAAAATGTATATTAAAAAATAAGAAACGAAAAATTTTAATTCTAATTCTAAGCACACCAGTACTTTCAATTAAAAAAAAAGTAAAAATAACATATACATGTGCCGTAGTATACATTAAGAAAGTTATTTTTGAAGTTTTAATTGTTTAAATAATCTAATTCTATAATTCTAACTCACCATGAAGAATGCTATGACAATAATGTAGCTAATATAGAAAAATGCAACCAATGGCCTGGAATTTTCCACTGGACCGTGGTTTTCTAAATTGGAGTCCATTGAAGTAGACAGCAACCTACAAAAATTGTATATATTTATCTGTTAAAAAAGTGGTACTTATTTTATACATGGAATATATTCAGAATAAAAATGTATTTTACAAAGCAATATTAGAACAACTGCTATAAATAAGATAAATCCAGAATGTGAGTTTGTTTATTTATTTTTCACATAAGACAAATGGATTGGCTGAAAGAAGCAGGTTTCCTTGCATTCTACAAAGTCGTTCAAATGACAAAAACCCCATGGAGGAGTTAAGGTTACTTGCCATTGTCATGATAAAGTGAGAAATACAAAAATGATTAAAAAGAAATACTAATAAAGACTTTACTCACCCTGGCCAACCCTCAAAAGTGGATACAGTGAACAAAGTCAACATTCCTCTGAGGACGTTGTCAAAGTTGAATTTGTAGTTCACCCACTGCCGATTCTCGATTTTGAGCTCCCCATTTTTATATACCAAATACGTGCCCCTGGAAAAATTTGTTAATGTTTGATCAGCCATCTTTGTTAACTATACTAGGTAAACTTAGCTGAACTGGCCAATAATAAGAATATAACTAATTAATAAATTGCATGTTTTCATCAATTGTTAAATCTTGACTGTGCCCAACCTCTGTAGTCTTGTTTAGTGACCTGTGTATGTATTGTTAAAGTACTATTATAACACGGTGAGTACACACATTCACATTGTGCTTGTATAGTGTCTACAATAAGCATAAGATGTGCGACAATTTCAGTGCAAATTTCAGTTTATCATTAATTCATAAATTGTAAATAAGGGAGTAATTTTACATACCAATAAAACATTCAAAATACTTACTGACACTCAACAGACGTTACTTTAGTTATATCTGTGCATCTATAGAATTTTCCCTGAAAACAGACTTGCATTAAAATTTAAAGACTGTCAGGAGATATAGTTTTAAACAGAATGTAAGAAAAATCTTCAAATCACCTGACCTCGCCTCATTTCTCAATGGGAAAGCTAAGCAAAAGAATAATTAGCACAATATAATAGTTAAACATTGCGAAATCTTATTATAGATAGTTTCAAACATTTACATACTCGAACTTTATTATGCTTTTATTAAATCTTAATGGGCAAAAGTGTACATAGTCCATATAACAATTTAATAAATTATTTTTACAAGCTATATATTATATTGTATTTATAAGTAGATTTCGTCGTAGTAGTCGTGTCTGTCTCAATCTTAAAAGCGTGTGGGTGTTATACGAGGAGTTCATTTAAGACCACGTTTTCTCAATATGGGTAAAGATGGCTTATTTATTATAATAACTCAAATAAACAGATAAACATGCGTACAACGTTGCGTTGCGTAAAACATGATTAAACATGGAATTATTTCTAGTTTAACGAGGATAATATTAAATATACTTATGCATAGCACAAATAGATAACACTGTACGAGCAGATGAATGAAACTATCGAGACATTGATACGAGTAGAAGCTACCAACAAAATAGTACGTGTACCTTAAACAATTGTATGCCCACAACAGCAAACATAAATTGTAACATGTGGTTTATAACAAGTATATTGCCAATCGATTTTATGGAAGCGAACACACACTTGACGACATACTGTTAACGACAAAGTACAAAACACACACAATAATGCAACAAAAGTATTAAAACGCAAACACAAACAGAGTTACGTTACCGGGTCACAGTGTATCAATAATCCCAAAGTGTGTGGTTGTGTACATGTTGCGTGGAATATTTTTGTGTAGAAAAAAAACAAAAAGAACACAATAGGTTAACACTTGTCGTAAAATAAAAAATAATGCCTACTTACATGGCGTTAGTTCACCAGGTCATGGACAATAAATTAAACAAATCAAAAACTGCCAGTGTCCTGATCTGACTGTGTATAAAATCAAACCACAAAAAAGGGTAACCCAAAAAAAAATAACCAAGTCAGAGTAATATGTAGGTACCTCACTCCCTGTACTCGAGTGAAAATGTCCAGGTAGGGTTGGTGCAAAAGAAACACATTAAAGCCCTTCATCTGAGTCCAAAAAATCACAAATCAAAAAAGGCTCTCTCATGAAAACAGCACACAACACCTTTGGGCTTGTTTTATTATGGAAAAATCAAAACATGCATTCACCTACAAAGCGAATTTTTGGACCCACAGTCAAGCAAAAAATCAGGTTAGTATACTAGTTCTTGAAACACTTAAAAAGCCTCACACACACGAAACGAAATCAGATGACTTATTACCGAATAAAGAAATTTCATTCAAAACTGAACTAAAAGTCAGTGTGCAAAATACTTACTTCCAATTAAAGTGATTTTTAATAATTTTAAAGTACCCAAAGGTGTCGTTGATAATAAAAATACAAATAATGAGTTCTGAAATAATTTTGTTCCCTACCTTGAACATTTGCACCCCCATTACAGCGAACATGAATTGTAGAAGATTTGTCACCAGCAAAATGTTGCCTATCGTTTTAATAGCAACGATCACGCACTGAACTACGTGCTAGAAATCGACAAAAACATCCTTTTACTACTTAAACTAAACTACAAACCGTGAAAACGCAACAATACTACATAGATTTTGAAATCGGCTCAAAAATAAATAGCATTCTCTTTGCAAACCTGGACTAAGCAGAATCTATTGTGATTTGCTGCGTATGAAAAATACAAATTTTAAGTAAGTAATGTTTTAAGTTTTAAAATCGGTTCAGTAAGAAAATATTAATGGAATCTATCACTCAAATAATAGTTTATTTCAAAACTTTGAATGAAAACAATAGTTTATTTCGAAACGTTCCTGAAGATATATTTGAATGCTTTTATAAATTATCATAAGAAGACTTGGACTTATTAGAGCTTAACTGAGCTTATTAGCTAATGTCTTAGAAGTAAGTAAAATTAACTATGAATTTACATACCTTCAATCCTTTAGCTCTGTTGATGGCTCTAAGAGGTCTGAGAACTCGAAACACTCTCAAGATTTTGATGGATGATACCGTTTTTGATCTGTGTAACAAAAGAAAATATATAAAATTTAGGTTAGGGTAAGTTATGTCACTAGCGTGGGATTCAGTATTTATAAGTACGAATTCAATAAATCCGAAAACAGTATGAAAATTTCATTACTACGGGTAGTTACTGATACTAGAATTTGTAAACAGACAAAATATTAGATTAAATTTTTCTGATAATTTTGTCAATATGATAATGTTTATATAATAATGTTTATATAATAAAATAAAACACAGTTTACTGTTTATGACCCTTACCCACTAACAGAGACGAGGGAAACAATCACGACAAGAAGATCGAGGAGGTTGAAAGCAGATCTGCAGAAGGAATCCTTGTGGAGGATGAAGCCGTATGTTACAAGCTTCAATAGCAATTCTAAAGTAAATACAGCTGTAAAGAAGTAGTCGATTTTCCGAAGAATCTGCAACAAATAATATTAAATATTAATTTACTAATAACATTGATTCAATGGAGACATTTAAAGCAGTTTGTTATGATTGAGAATTTTGTAGTTACCTACAGTTTCGGTATAATTGTATAAAAGTAATTCAGAACAAATATATTGTATTGCTTCATATGCAATAAACTGAAGAAGAAGTTCAATATGTATAATATTATGTTCTTGATCTATCAGCATTAATTCAATTACCTCACTCATGGTCTCATATTCCTTCTTCCCAACAGGATCTTCCATTGCCAACATGACAGACGATGCCAAAATACAAAGCAGAATCATGTTCCTAAACCAGGAATTGTTCTGGATTTTGTAACATGTCACACGGAACCTAAAATATTTACACAACATTAGTGTGTTTCGTTAAAAAAAACCAGAAATTGACATTAAAACCGATAGGTACTAGAGGAATAAGAAAACTATGAAAACAGACTGTACATTAGTTTTGAGTGACTGATTTCTTTAATTGAATATACTAATGAAACATGGTATGTAAGTAACACTAGTTAATGCAAAAATTATGTGTTTATCTCTCGTATATAAATGTAAAAGGTCATCATGAAATTTCGAAAATCACTTGTCGTACAAAGATGAAATTAGGTAGGGTAATAGTAGACGTCAGCTAAGAACGGATTTTGCGTAGGCCTGATTAAAGAGGTCTAAGGGCGGACGAAGTTGCGGGCGTCCACTAGTAATATATAAGGGTTACAAGAAAACTTGCATTGACTAGTTCTAGTCTAATTATTGATATAATTACCAATTAGTTTTAGAAAATATGAAGAAACTGCTTCCATCTGGTATAGGCTTCTCCTCTGTTTTGATCTCCACTTCTGATAATCGACGCGGTCGAGCCGACACTTTAGGCGTTGGCGATTCTGCTTTCAGTATATCGCCTGAATAAAAAAGTTAGTGGTTGGAACGATACAAATTAATAATATTTAAGGGAAAGTAGAGTGCTAGATTCGTCTTAATCCAATAATAGAGTAAATGTGAAGCTTCAGGATGTTTATGCATAAGTCTATAAATCAAATAAAATAAATAATGAAGCATATGATAAAAAATATGAAGTATATGATAAACTTGAATGAAAAATTAAATTAATCACAATTGTTTCTTATTGCTGTTTTTACTTAGACCCGTAATTTTATACACTTATTAATATTGCCCTTACTTACCATTTTCCTTTTTCTCAGTAGTGACTAAAATATCGTTAACATCTGCTTCATCCACTTGTTCCATATCTTCTTCTGATCCAGTTTCCTCATATTCGTGTTCAGATCTGAATGAAATTTTATTATTGAAGTTTAGAAAATTTAAATATAACATCGTTAGTTAACAATTGACTAAAAAACTATGAATATACTTTGACAGCCCCGTGGCGCAGTGGGCAGTGACCCTGCTTTCTGCATCCACGGCCGTGGGTTCGATTCCCACAACTGGAAAATATTTGTGTGATGAGCATGGGTGTTTTCCAGTGTCTGTGTGTATTTGTACATTATATAAGTATTTATATGTATACTATGCACAAAAATTAAGGGAGCAGAAAAAAAATCCAAATTTTTGGGGGATTTTCAACAGGCTGTAACTTATACAAAAATGGTCGTACAGCAAAAAAAAAGCAAATTGTAGCTCTAAGTGTTTAGTTTTTGGATCTGAGTTTGAAAATTTCTTTTTTGAAAATATTTTTCGAGTAATCATAAGAAAACCACCGAAAAAAAAATTTCGAAATTTTTTTGGTTTTTTTTTTAATAAGTTACCTGTTGAAAATCCCCCAAAAATTTGGAGTTTTTTTTCTGCTCCCTTAATTTTTGTGCATATATAGTATATAAATGTATATTAATATTATAATATCAACTATCTTAGCACCCATAACACAAGTTACTCTGTATGCTTACTTTGGGGCTAGATAGTGATGTGTATTGTTTAAGTATATTTATTTATTTATTTATTTTATACTTTAAAATTTTGTCTTACCCTGCCACTCTTTTATAGGCCTTGTATTTTTGGCTGCGTGCAATCAATGAAAACAATATTAATATTTTGTAATATAGATGTGAGAATATTTTCAAACAAAACTCACCCTTCACTTGAATACCCTTCTTCTTCGTTGACATACTCATCATCAGTTTCTCCTCTCTCTTCATCTAATTGAAGATTCTCTGCTTCGGTGTTTTCAGCAGCCTGAAGCACAAAAATAAATCTTACTATACTATATATTAGAGTCTTACTTAATTACGTATTGCGCATGTCAAAGTTCTATTTATTTGTAAAACACTGCATTTGGATTTATACATATATTTCTATCGTTATACTTACCTCTTTTTCTTTAATAATTTCTTGTGCATCCATTTCTTCGGCGTCGCCTAAATTATCCACAGCAATAGCCAAGAACACGTTCAGTAGGATATCTTTTTTTAATTTATAATTTTTAAGGAAAATTTATTTTTAAATTATAACACAATGATACTTAAAAAGAATAGAGCTTCTTTTTAAGTATCAAAAAATTGCAAAAATACAAAATAAGTAAGTACCTAATATTTTGAAATGAATATTTTTGATACTTGAAATGTGCTTGTGTAAAGTATTTCAGCGTAGATACCTCAAAAACCTTTCTAAAAATGTGATTTAATATTTGGATTATTTGATGGAAGATGAAGATGGTCCGAAAAAGTTCGTCAATTAGTTTTTTTTATAGTTTTACTAAAACTTTTTCATTTTATTTAAAATTACTGACAGTAATTAAAACCACAATATTTGACTGAATTAACTACAAACAGCATATTATAAAAAAATTAAAATGAACTAAAAGTTACAAAATAAATGCCTCAAGTTTTGCAAAAACGTTGCAAAATACAATTATCCAGCTAATTTAAGATATTCTTATATGTTGGTCTTTTGACTATTACAAGTCTGTTTCAAAAAGGATACAATTACCACAGATGAAGATAACAATGAAGTATATAGAGGCCAACATTCCTGGTGAACCGGCGCCTCCGTAAGCATTGATGCCGTGGTACATGACTACGTTCCAGTCCTCGCCGGTAAGAATCTCAATAGAAAAAAAATACAGTTAACTTCTGCTAAGTCCGTTAAGCTTACGATGTAGTAAAATAACATAGACCAATCGCGTTTGTGTGTATAAACTGAAGTGTTTGATTAAATAATGTTCTTTCAGTTTTACATCAAATACATCCTATCCATTTCAGAGAATAATCTATATCATTGAATGTAAATTAAATAAAAGATTATTCTCTAAAATCACACATATGCTGATTTGTATCTCTAAAGTAGGATCAACTACTCAGTCAACAAACTAACAATGCAATATATATTGACAGCAAATGTCTAAATTAAGAGAGCCCTAATGAAGAAAATATCAAACCTGGAACATTGTGAGTACAGCCTGCCAGAAAGAATCAAAATTATGTCTTTCCTTTTGCTCCATAGGATCGTAGTCAAACCTGCCGCCAAAAACTTGCATTCCGAGCAGCGCAAAGATAACGATGAAGAGAAATAACAGGAGAAGGAGAGAAAATATAGATTGGATAGAGTTAAGAAGAGATGCGACGAGATTGGAGAGGGAGCGCCAGTACCTGAAAAACAAAATAACATTTCCTTAGAAGACAAAAGAAATATGAAAGTAATAGAAATATTATTAAACAACTAATCATTTTTGACGAATAAGACACAAAATACAAAAAACGAGAAATAAGAATAAGAATTGTAGCACAATTTAGTCTCACATCAAAGAATACTAAAAAAACACTAATAATTTTAAAAAGCGCTCTCCGTTTACATCAAGCTAATTAGCTATTCAGTAGAACCACCACAAAAAGAACAACGATAGAATGATGACGTATCTCTGCTTAGATACACGAATTTGCTAATGTTGAACCTTAACGTTAAAATCTCCAAAACTCCCTTTGAAATTACAAGTCCAGAATTATATGTTTACTTTTTCTACTTTAAGTTTTCGACTTTACTTATCTTAACATTATAACTTGACATATTAAGAGTTTGTAAGCTAAGCCTACTTGAAATAATCTTGACTTTGACATTGACTCACTTAGTGACCTTGAAGACCCTTAGCAGCCGCACGCATCGCAGCACGGAGATACCAAGTTGCGGCATGGTGCCAGAGACGGTGAAGCCTAACTCCACGATAGAGCAGAACATGACGAAGCAGTCAAAGCGGTTGAACAGGGACACGAAGTAACCCTGTAAAAGAACAATAAGAGCCGGATTCATTACCTTCTAATAAGTGTCGGATAGTCTAAATGTCCCCGCAAATTGGAGCCATGCCACAGCCACAAAACGCCTTCATCGACTTCTTTTCTATAGTTTTCATCCATTTTGTGGCCACATGCCACAAAATGGTGCTTGTAGCTTTAGTTATCGACGCCTATGGCTGTGGCGTAGTTTTCGTGTGCTGCAGACTAAACGTACATTTTAACAGAAGGTGGTAAAAAACGACCACTTTTTGACTAAACTTTCTAAAAGGCACGTTTTCTGTGATTTAAAATTAGACGTCTTCATAGTTAAAAGGTTATGGTGACTCGACACCGATATCGCAGTGTTGGTCGACCCTCATCTTGGTGTTCTAATGACTTTAAGCCGCTGTATGAAAGCCGTTGTGTTTGACAGTCCCTAAAAAGGACATCCATTGTTCAGCAGTGGACATCCATCGGCTGACAATGATGATGATGATGATGATGATGATGATGATGATAGTTTTCGTAAAATAATTAAAAAACCTTACTTGGAACCCCAGTGCGTACATCTTGACTAGCATCTCCATAGTAAACAGAACCACGAAGAAAAAATTTGCGCAGTTCTGGAACTCCTCAAGCCATGCGAGTTGTCTGAAAACATAATTATAGATGACATCTTTCATTCCATGGATTCACGCGTTTCATCGTATGACAGAGAAATGAACCCCAAGAGAGCCCAGGACTTGCAAACCGGGTGTAGGTTTAAGCAGTTCCAATGAAAAATTCTAATTTGGAATGTCAATTTTCCCCTTCTCTGCTCGTATTGTTCTGCCTGTCCGAATTTGATAGGATCCTACTGGAGCAGCTTTGCAAATCTGTTCACCGGTGTGGTTCCCGTTCCCTTAAGAATACGGGTATAAAATATAGCATGTAGCATACATTTGGGGATCGTGTAGCTTGTTTGCAACAAATTGAAATAATTGTTCATATCGGTTCATTAGTTTCTATCAACCCTATTCAATGCAAACCAAGAAATAAACAAAGCAAAAAAAATAACAATGCCAACAAACGAACAAACAAATCTTTTCTCTTTATAATATTAATATAGATTTCATAAATTGTTCCGATGCCGGCTTTACATATAGCTTCAGTTTAACCCATGAATAAACGCAGTTAAACGCTTAAATTACACAATATCATGGCACGGGACTTTGAATCTTTGTTTTTAATTAGATGCGCAAAGAAATTTACTTTACGAATGGGTTTGGTTATATCAAGGCGTAAATAACGCAAAAAAAACCTCCACATACCCGTGATGTTCCGTCGCCAGAACCAAAGTGTTTAAGAAAACCAACACGATGATGGCCCAATAGAAGGTCTGGGACTTCACAGCTTTCCGGCATGCTCTACGCATACGACGATTCACCTGGAAATATCGCGATGATTTTGATGATGGTTTAGTTTAAATGTAATACTTACTTTTTTGCAGACAATCATTGCTGTTACTTTATGAGTCATCGTCTGCACTCATGTTTGTTTTTGTCAGTCTATTTACTTTTCTATCTACGACTTAAGCTCTAATACTTACTTTATCAAATCTCCGACAGTACATCTTGCATGTTGTTATCTGAGGATGATCGCCGTTACCATTAATATTACTTTGAGAGTCATCAATAGCTCTGCGTTCTTTCTTGTTTCCTGAAATGCATAATAGGAAATCAGATTTTAATTTAGCCTGCTACATATTAAACAAAATTTTCATTTTATCAAATCCTGATGATTTCTTAAGTTCCATGTTATAAAATATTTCTATTTCTGCAACTTTTTTTAGTATTTCTTCTAAAATAAGGCTTCTATTATTTGGTATTACTTAAATGTACTTTGGGTCTTTCTTTTCTTTTACCTTCTCCTTGGCATTTCATGGATTTACCGTGTGAGTGTCGGGTGTAGGGTTAAGAAGCTCCTTTGAAATCGATTAAAAACCCAATCAATCTCGGCTCGTGCTGTTCTCCCTGCCTAATCAAATTTTGTATGATCCTACTAGAACAGCTTTGGAGAATACCAAAAATCGCTTACCTTGTAAATCTTGGTTTTCCTCTTTCTGCCCCTGATCATTCTCCAGATCCAACTCTTCGGCTACTGTGATCCAATTCAAGTACCCTTTGAGATCGTCTTCAAATTGCTGTCTCTCTCTTGACTTCTGAAAATCTCCTCGATTTTTTGCTTTCTCTCTCTCTTTTGAGAATTCTCTGAAAATTAAGGTAACTTAACATAACCCAAACTAAGAATAACATTAGTCCCCTAGTTAAACAATTATAAAAAGATACTTTTTTGATTATTTAATATAGTTACTTACCCAGACAACACACCAAGAATAAGATTCATGACGAAAAAATTGCCAAATATGACCAATGTGATAAAATAAATCCACACCCAAGTGTTTCCTTTCACATTTGCAATCTGAAATAACAAAATATTGGACCGATATGAATACAATTCGTAGAATAAAATTATATGAAAATTTTGATTTCAATTTGAAAATTTATCATTAAATAGGGTCCCCATTACATTACAATTCTAGTAATTCAGCATATCAATGGATTTATTTTGGTAAGACATTCTACAGCTACCAGGGGAATAGAATATCAAAAGAGGTCTCATTATAAGAAGAACAATTTCTTACAGCTTACAAAATATCAGTCCAGCGTTTTAGGGTGATGCACTGGAAGACAGTGAGCATGGAACAGCCGATATTGTCAAAGATTGTGATGCCAAAATTGGGCCCGTTCTAGTAGTACAGCTACCAGGAGAATAGAATATTGAAAGAGGTCTCATTATTAAAAGAACAATTCCTTACAGCGTACATAATATCAGTCCAGCCTTCCAGGGTGATACACTGGAAGACAGTGAGCATGGAATAGCCGATGTTGTCAAAGTTCGTGATGCCGAAGTTGGGCCCGTTCCAGTACTCCCTGCACTCGAAACCCTCATCGCAGTTCTTGCCGACATCCTTTTCGCTTGAGCAGGGAGCAGGATCATCCACCATATTGTCTGGAACAGCAAAAAATGGAAGCATAAGAACGTAAAGTTATGAAAAATACAAAAGTCCCTCTTTCTTTCGTCGCAATGCAACGAATTTCGACGATTCAGCCTTTATTGGTATCGTATCGAGATAATTCTTACTTATGTCACGGTGCGAATCTTAGGCATACTGGGTTTGAGAAGTTTATGGTGAGATACCCCCGTGCCTCAGAGTACGTTAAGCCGTCGATCCTGCTGGCCTATTCACTAATTTGGTCTTTATTAACAACCTATTAATATATGAAATGTCATCTACTACTGTCTGTATGATATCCACGAATGGTTATCACTTCATAGAATCTCAATTTCGTAAATGACAACTAGCATATATCAAAGTTAGTAAATTAGCCTGCTGGTCATTATCATTAAGATCCGATTTTACATCGTCAATCACCTTACGCCATGTAAGCTTACAAATTCCCACTATAGAGGCACTACAGTGGGGCCCTTATTTTATTTATTGCACTCTTTATTTTTTTTTTGATTTGTTACTGTCACTCAAAGGCTGACGATTAGGCGAACAGAAATAGCATTTAAAAATTTATCCTAGTTATGATATAAAAAGATTAGAACATTAACGTCGACAACAGAACCTGTAGGTATTGGAAAAAAAATACCATTCTTTGTATGTATAATGCCTACCCTAGTTAAAACCTTATGCATGCCACTGCCTGCTTACCAGTGCCATTGACAAAACAAGCCTTGTGCAGCAGGCCAGAGAACAGCTCCAGGCCGATGATGGCGTAGATGATGATGACGAAGAGCACCAGGAACGCGATGTGGAACAGCGGCACCATGGCCTTGAGGATGGAGTTCAGCACGATCTGGAGACCTGGAATCATAACGATAAGTTAGACAACTGCTACCTCACGGTGTTAAGTGACAATGCAGTCTGCAGCCAGATGGAAGTGAATCCAAGAAAGTAATCATCATTATTATCAACCCGTATTCGGCTCACTGCTGAGCTCCTCCTCCTCTCAGAATGAGAAGGGTTAGGCCAATAGTCCACCACGCTGGCCCAATGCGGATTGGCAGACTTCACACACGCAAAGGATTAGGAAAATTCTCAGGTATGCAGGTTTCCTCACAATGTTTTTCTTTCACCGTTTGAGACACGTGATATTTAATTTCTTAAAATGCACACAACTAATAAGTTAAAGGTGCATACCCCGGATCTGATTCGAACCCACATCCTCCGGAATCGGAGGCAGAGGTCATATCCACTAGGCTATCACTGCTCAAGAAAATAATATATATATTTTTTCTACGCGCGCGGCATCATACCAGGACACTAAATTGCATCATCATCATCACCATTGTCAGCCGATGGACGTCCACTGCTGGACATAGGCCTCTTGCATGGACCTCCAAGCATAACGGTCTCGAGTCGCCAGCATCCAGCGGCTCCCTGCAACCCGCTTCATATCCTCGGTCCACTTATGGGAGGTCGAGTAACACTTCGCTTACCGGTGCGGGGTCGCCATTCCAGCACCTTGGGACCCCAACGTCCATCGACTCTTCGAACTATGTGTCCTACCCATTGCCACTTCAGCTTTGCGACTCACTGAGATGTCAATGACTTTGGTTCGTCTGCAGATCTCCTCATTTCTGATTCGATCACACAGATCACACTCCAAGCATAGCTCGCTCCATGCCCGCTGAGTGATTTTGAGCCTTCTAATGAGGCCCAAATTGCATGCCGATGGTTATTTAAACCAGATATAGTTTTTATACCTTGAAGGATTTTTCCTGGAAATACCAATTCTAATCCATCCAGACCATCCAAATTTCTGATGGCTGATTAAGCCATTTATGCTACTTACTCGGTACCCCAGACACTAGTCGCAGAGGCCGCAATACCCTGAAGGCTCTCAAAGCTTTGACGTCGAAGAGATCTTTCCATATATGCTGAAGCACCTGAGTTGCTATTCTGAAAATAAACATTAAATATTTGTATATTTTCTTAGCAGAGCAATCTCAACTGCCTCTCATGACAAAGCCCTTTCTTGGGAGGTATATATTGATGTTAGAAAAATGTTAAAAGAAAAAAAGAGGTAGTTAAGTACATAAACCACATTCGATGTTTACAACTGGCACACAAAATTGTGGACGTCCATCGGCTGACATGATGATGATGACGATGATGATGATGATGCCACAAAAATTATGTCATCGGCGTTGTCAACGGCGAGAGGACAGTGCGGCAACTGAGCTCGGGTTTGCTAATTAGCATAGTTTTAACGTGCCACTTGCGGTCTGCGCTAACCTATCTACATCTCTTTTCTTCAAACAACAATGAAGGTAGGTTAGATAAAGCAACAAAAGTCGAACCCTGGCTGGTGGGAGGCTTTGGCCAAGGCTAGTTAGCCTTACTGGCGATTTAGCGTTCCGGTACTATGTCGTGTACAAACCGAAAGAGGTGTGGATTTTCATCCTCCTCCTAACAAGGTAGCCCGCTTCCATCTTAGATTGCATCATCACTTATCATCAGGTAAGATTAGGTAGCCAAGGAGTAACTTAAAGAATAAAAAATATATAATATCAAAGTATCTTACAGACTAAACTAAGCCTTGACATAATTATAAAATCGCAAATCACCGTTACAATTCGATCTAAAGCTGCGCAAATAACGTAAATTAGCGCGAAAGCCTCCCAAGCAAGCAGTTTCGTGACCTAGATCCGTCTGAACACAGATTAATCTAATCTTAATGTAACTTTTATGTTTCTATAATGTGTAGACAGATTTGTAGGCGCTTGAGTAAAATTTATTGCTTCTGATTAAACGTCATCATCATCCTCATCCTACTTTCACCCTCCTTTATGAAGAAAAGGAGATGTGCCAATGTGAAACCTTTTGTTATATGTTGAAAATATAGTTTTTGAATTTATTTATTGAAGTTAAAAATAATTATGCGTCTGCATCGATATAAATCGTTAGATGGGCCCCTCCATACTAAAGAACGCACAATTTTATGTCATTACTCAAAAACGTGCACGCACATTTTATCTTGGTACGTAACAAACGCATGCTGAACTGAGTGAAAGTAGACTTAAAAAAATATTTACTGTTTTTTTTTTCATTTTAATCCTTTAATTATGCCTTCGTGTTCATTTTGGAAGTGTAAAAACACAAGCCACAACATGAATAAAGAGAAATGTGTTATGAGTGATGACGTACTCAATGTGCGAAACCAATTACAATGCTGCGACGCTTTGAGGCCCATCTAACGATCTACGATCGATGTGCTGCTGAAATAAACCTAACCTACACCCACTTGTACACATATACAAAAAATCATTGACTCGAATTGAGAACCTACTCCTTTTTTATTATCAAACCATATTCGGCTCATTGCTGAACTTGAGTCTCTTAGAATGAGAGGGGTTAGGCCAATAGTCCACCACGCTGGCCCAATACGGATTGGTAGACTTCACACACGCAGAGATTTAAGAAAATTCTCTGGCATGCAGGTTTCATCACGATGTTTTTCCTTCACCGTTTGAGACACGTGATATTTAATTTCTTAAAATGCACACAACTGAAAAGTTTCAAGTGCATGTCCCGGACTGGATTCGAGCCCACACCCTCCGGAATCCGAGGTCATATCCACCGCTTTTTTTCCTTTTATTTAATTCATTTAGAAATAAACTGTGAACCCTGAAGATTTATTGGAGAAGAAAATTTGCATTATAATTTCTACATGACGTGCCTACCCTTGTTAAAAACCGTGTCCACATCACTGTCTATACTTAAAACGGCGGTATATAGACAGAGATAGACGGTCCATAATAATTTAGCGAGTCAAATATGTACAGAGTAATAGACTCCACTCAAGAGTGAAAGGGTGGCGTGCTTTCGGGGCATAACAATACACTTGAATGTTATCAGTTTACAGTGTTTTGGTGCTGCATGAGTGTGTGGGTGTATGAGTGTAATGTTTCTGTGTCAAGGTCATTGACACCGTTTTCGGGACTCCTTTGTTTGTATTCGAATTTTGAAATGTGCTGCCGGGACCAGTTTCTAACTGTTTGTCCAATTTTCCTTTTATTTTTTTTACACAATGTTTAATTATTTTAATATAGTATAAATACGTCATGGCGCAAAAACACTCACTCTTCTGTAAGCCGTAACTTTAATTTTAAGTTTCGACTTTAAGTAAAACCATTAAATAATGACTTAACTGGATTTTTAAAAAGTGTTTGTGTTTTTATTATTTTTATAACGAGAGGGGATATGGAGCTTAGGCCCACCATGCTCCACGTATGTGGGTTGGACAACTCAGGGTATCTTGTATTTCGACTCACAAAAGGGGTCATAGTAGTTATGTGCATTTTTAAAAACCTAACCCTTCTCATTCTGAGAGGAGACTCGAGCTCAGCACTGATGGGCTGATAATGATGAATGTACTCACCCAATAGTGACGATGAGGAAGTCGAGACTGTTCCAGGTATTCCGCAGGTAGGCTCCAGGGTGGAAGAGGAACCCGTAGGCTATGATCTTCATCACGCACTCTGCCGTGAATATGGCCATGAATACCCACTCCACCTTCTCCTGCAATTGGTTGGTGATGGTTATAGCTTCAATAGCTCAGTGGTAAAAAGGTCGGACTCATCATCGAGAGGTGGCAGTTTAAGCCCCGCCCGCTGGACTATTAAATATTCTTTTAACGTGAATACGTATATAAAATTGCTTCCATATCATTTGGGTGTCATTCCAAAAAAACGAATGTACGAAAATCGGGGTATACAGTCTGCTATTGTAGCTACATAAATATGATATATATCTTAAATGTAATTACATTGAATAGCTGAATGATCAAAGAATTTTATACGCTAAGTTAAAACTATAATAAGTCATATGCAAGGAGAGTTAAGCGCTGATAATTTGAGGTAATTTTGTTGGTTTTTGAAATTTACAGTTAGTATTTTTAGCAGACTCAGAAGTTAATACAAAAATAAGAAAACTAATGTAAAACAAAGGTTGATTCACAACATTTGTCAGGACAACTTAATTAACAAATCAAACTGTAACCAAAATAAAACCCTAGAATGGCAGAGAATGACCTTGTGTGAAGTCACGCACTTGTGAACGTTGTGTGTCACTCCCCTTTTCCACTCAAGTCTCTCCCCCCGCCTATCCCAACCCATAAAGAATTACAGAACAAGAGATGTGGATGGCTCGAACGCCACGAGCACACTGAAGGCGTCCGTACGTTCGTGCAACGCGGCGATAACAGTATAACTTTTGACTCGGAGAAGCTTTCATTAGGGTTCCAATCGTTAGCTCGTTTTAGAACATATCTAAAGCATATACATATATATTGCTGTAAATACAATGTAGATACAGTGAGTAGAAATAGCTTATTAATAGCGTGTTAAAGAAGATGAATAATTAAAATGAATAAAATAATGACGGTAGTCTTAAATAATATAATCAGGCATGAAGCTTACCAATATCTAGTTTGTGATGTTGGTATCTCCAGATGGATAGGGCGTGAACACAGCTAGAGCGATGCTGTTGTCAGGATCATGTACTCGAACGGTCTGCGCTTTACTTACCAATATCTGGTTAGTGTTGTTCGTGTCCCCAGACGGATAGGGCGTGAACACAGCTAGAGCGATGCAGTTGGCGAAGATTGTTGTCAGGATCATGTACTCGAACGGTCTGCGCTTTACTTAAGGAAATAATGTCTATGTGAAGGTTTCTTTACTTCAGAAAACTATCTGTCTATTCGTTATGAACCCATATACGGCTCACTTCTGAGCTGGGTCTTCTCTCAAAATGAGAGGGTCCAATAGTCCACCACGCTGGCCCAATGATTGGCAGACTTCACACACGCAGAGAATTAAGAAATTCTGTGGTGTGCAGGTTTCCTTACGATGTTTTCCTTCACCGTTTGAGACACATGATATTTAATTTCTTAAAATGCACACAACATAGTACATGTCCCGGACCGGATTCGAACCCACACCTCGAATCGGATAGAGCCGTGATAGCCCAGTGGATATGACCTCTGCCTCCGATCTGTGTATTACCGGGCGCAATTTAACTAGGCAACCTATTTGCAATATGGCAATGTGAATATTATCTATCTGTCATTTATTTCTTATCACTGCTAAATAACAGATGAGGGTATATATTTTTAAAACTGGATCTTAGACCATTTAGTGAAATTTAGCAATGGCACTGACTCCAAAAATATTTATAAATTTATCTGACAAATGCATTTTTTATAACATTTTAGTACAAATATATTTCAAAAGGATACTTCCATTCAACTATGTCATAGCACAACTTTCTCAACGGATTCTTCAAATCCAAACAGAGGAGGCTTCTCTTGGGTTTTTCTGGTTGCGCTTTTCCTCTCGGCCGGGGCGGTTTTTTGGGTTGCGGCGCTGGTTGCCCTGTGTCCGGGGCTTCTACGTCTGGTGTGGTTGCGCCGGTTGCTTGTGGTTGTTCTGCCATCTTCACCTGTAACAAATTAATTCGGATAGAAGCAGGCGTTACTTTGCGGAAGTTCATCAAGATTATATAATGATTTATTTATTTTGCTATCATCCGCGAAAAGCCGACGAACCCATGCGACGTCACCCAGGTCCGACAAAATACTCTCTACGTACGTTTCACCCCGAAACCGGAGCATCCTCAGATGTTGACTTTTTGCAATTGCACGTTGTAGAGTCAACATCCGAACATTAATTCAGTATGAAACACGACTAAAACCAGATGCTTAGTCATGAGCTGGTTCTTGCAACGCGGCAGGATCCAAACTAAGTATCGTGATAGTTTTCGTTTTAAAATGTAACAATATAACTGGGAATATTAAAGGAAAAATGTAAAATTCAGTTTTTCACGAATCCTTCGGGAATTATAGATTTTTTCGCGATAAGAAGTAGGTACCCTTAATGATAGTTACAACTACTACTACTAGTAAAAGTATTATTAAATTCCGTTCAGCCGGTTCAAAGATTAGCTCTGACAAACAGATAGACAAAAATGTCATAAATAACTATAAGCGCTTGAAAAAACGCAGTTTTCTTATAAATAGACACACAGTGCGACATCATTTTGATAAGATCTACCTACTCGTAATATTTACCCAATTATTATAATATGTAGGTACATATTATAATAATTGGGTAAATATATAATTTGTAATTATTTGTCTATATTATTATGAAAACTAAACTGGTTTAATGTCAATATATATATAAGTTTAATAATTAGTCTAATGTACTGTTAGCTAGCTGATTGTTTTCCTTAATAAATAAAAAAAAAATCAAATGACGTCCGCCTATATGGGCGCAATCTTTACCTAAATCCTAGTATGACAAGATAAATGTTCACGATCAATCAAGTTCTAAAACAAAGCAAGTGGCGTGAAACGGCCCAATCTAAATGTGATAGCTCGTAAAAGACAACGTTCGGAGAACCACTGCGATTTTCTGTTTACGACGTCCGACTGTGACGTCATGCTTTTCACGTAAAGTTGACAGATAAAATTCTATTGTATGTCCATATAGTTCATATATACCTCGGTGATACAGTGGTTAGCCTATGCGGCTTGAGTCTTGATATTGGTTCGGTTCCGGAACCAGGGCCATGGGGAACGTCGATTCTCTTTCTACAAACGCTAACGATTCGAAAACTAAAAAAATATATGGGAAATGACAGATTCGATCGATACACTTGATCACTTGATTGTAGAAAGAGAATCGTCGTGCGACATGGTTAGAAAATGTGGGTTTTGTTTTTCTTAAATGAATTTTTAGGCGAAGTCTATTTTATGCCTAATTTAAAAACTAGGAAACGTTTTTTGTAATATCATCACTATGAGCCTTGATAGCCTAGTGGATATGACCTCTGCCTCCGTTTCCAGAGAGTGTGGATTCGAATCTGGTCCGGGACATGCACCTCCAACTTTTCAAGAAATTAAATATTACGTGTCTCAAACGGTGAAGGAAAACATCGTAAGGAAACCCGCATACCAGAGAATTTTCTTAATTCTCTACGTGTGTAAAGTCTGCCAATCCGTATTGGGCCAGAGTGGTGGACTATTGGCCTAACCCCTCTCATTCTCGAGGTCAGCAGAGGGCCGAATATGGGTTGATAATGACTAGTTTGACGGCCTCCGTGGCGCAGTGGTATGCGCGGTGGATTTACAAAAACGGAGGTCCTAGGTTCGATCCCCGGCTGGGCAGATCCAGTCCAGGTCTGGCTAGTAGGAGGCTACGGCCGTGGCTAGTTACCACCCTACCAGCAAAAACGTACCACCAAGCGATTTAGCGTTCCAGTACAACGCCGTGTAGAAACCGAATGTAGTGTGGATTTTCATCCTCCTCCTAACAAGTTAGCCCGCTTCCATCTTAGACTGCATCATCACTTACCATCAGGTGAGATTGTAGTCAAGGGCTAACTTGTAAAGTATTTAAAAAAAGTCCTTACCACTAGAGATACCTATGTATGTTTCAGTTTAAAATAATTGAAAAGCAGATGCTCTTATAAATACAGAGTCACAATTACTGAACGCGTTACTTTTAGCTTTTATGTGTCCAAAAATAACATACAACATCGTGAAATTGTACACTACTGTACCATGACTGTAAACAATCAACTTTGCTCCCACTGCGCGGAAAATACTGCTTTTCTTTCTTACTTCTGGCCACGAATACATACTATCTTAATTATATAAATATTAATAATAATTTTAATATTTTGTAAATTGTGTTAGTTAAAATTAAGATAATGTATTTGCGGCGCTTGCCTTTGAGACTTTAGGCCCATGGTCAACAGATACTAAAAAAAATTTTTAATGCTATGTCTGACAAATTGGTCCATGCTTCAGGTGACCCAAGAGCTGGCACTTATTTGGCCCAAAGGTTAAGCCTTGCTATCCAGAGGGCTAATAGCGCTAGTGTATTGGGTACCTTGCCTCTGGGTGAACAATTAGATGGTGTGTATTTGTTATAATTATTTTATTTATTATAAATTTAAATTTAATATACTGTGTAATTCTTAGTTTTAATTAATATATTCTATGATAAAGTTATTTAAATTTAGTTCATTAAATATTAAAAACTAGGAAACGTTTTTTGTAATATCATCACTATGAGCCTTGATAGCCTAGTGGATATGACCTCTGCCTCCATTTCCAGAGAGTGTGGATTCGAATCTGGTCCGGGACATGCACCTCCAACTTTTCAGTTGTGTGCATTTTAAGAAATTAAATATTACGTGTCTCAAACGGTGAAGGAAAACATCGTGAGGAAACCTGCATACCAGAGAATTTTCTTAATTCTCTACGTGTGTAAAGTCTGCCAATCCGTATTGGGCCAGCGTGGTGGACTCGCCTAACCCCTCTCATTAAATATTAAGATAATGTCATTCAATTTTATAAAGTTTTACAATAATATTAAAAGTACGTACCTAAATATCTATAACTAAATATTATAAAAATTAAAAAGAAAATATACTAAATTTAATTAATTAAACTATATTAATTATCATTATCATCAGATGCCATCTTCAAACAGAATTTTGGCGATTAAACGGAGAACTTTACCGATCTTTTAAAATATTTTTCAGCTGGCTGTAATTACTCTTGGTCCACTCTTTAATATCGTCCAACCATTTTCATCGCTGTCATTCTCGTGCCCTTTTTACGACTATCTATTTTGCCTTCTAGGATCAATCTCGGAAACTCGTAGAGGGATCCTTATGCATATTTTAACCGGCTTCCAAAAAGGAGGAGGTTCTACGTTCGACTGTATGTATGTTTTTTACTTACTATAGATATGTGGATACATAATAGTATATTATTTTATCTATTTTAAATTTGGAACTAATAAACGACGCAACGCTCTCCCGATCAGTCCGTGAGCTCACCCTGGGGTCATGCCTGAAAATCAGCGCTACAGTTACTTAGCTGTAGCATAGTGCTGAGGCAGCGCCCCATTCAGCCGAAGCCTTAGTATTAAGTTAGTATTAAGTCAGTATGAATTCTCATGTTTTTTTCTTATTTATGTTAAGTTGTTTTTGGCTAAATTAATAAATGTTTTTATTATTATTATTATTATTATTATATGTACAAAAAATGCAACCTTCCGCCTCATGAATATTGATATCAGCTCGCAGTTTGCTGTCTCCAGCACTTGAGCATTTGAGACAAAATGATTCCATGAGATTTTAAGCATTTCCCTTAATCCTTTCTAATTCGATATAAAGTCGGATTAGGAAGGTCACTCTTCACAAAACCTCAAAAACCGCTTGACGTTCAAAGATGAAATTTGACAGAGAGGTAATTTATGGTTAAAAGACGTCTGCTAAGAACGGCTTTTGCGATCGCCATTCCAAAGCCTCCACCTATGTAAATCTGCCATAATGTCGCATTTTCTAAGCACAATCCCGAGATTCGATATTTCACTAACAAGATTTAAAGCAAGTGTAAGCTCTTACAATGTAAGTGTTACTTATCGCAGGAGGGGGTAGTTACGTCAGGTTTAAAAGCTTTATGTTGTCTGTGGAGCTTTTTAACTTATTGTCTGATTTATGTGATGTTGTTGTATGTGTTGTTGTATATTATATTATTTTTATTCTTATCTTATGATAAGTGATAATGCAGTCTAAGATGGAAGCAGGCTAATTTGTCAGGAGGAGGATGAAAATCCACACCCCTTTTTGGTACACGACATCGTACCGGAACGCTGAATCGCTTGGCGGTACATCTTTTTCGGTAGGGTGGAAACTAACCAAGGCCGAAGCCTCCCACCAGTCAACCCCCTACAATACCACAAACTTTACCTCTGTACCTATTATAACATTAGTATAGAAGTATAGATTATTTTTCTAAGAACACAAACGAAAAACAAACAAGTAATTATATTCATATCGATAATCGTCATCTCAGGATCATCTACTGACCGATTTTAAATTTTTTTTTACTTTTAAAACCCTTCTTGTAAGATATCTTCACCGAGTTACAATAATGTTTTATTTTGTTCCCGTATTTCCACGGGAACGGGTACTATCTGGTGAAACTGCGAGGCGTCTGATATCAAAAATATACAATTAAATCCGTGCCATCAAATATTCAACACCTTTACAAAGATTTCATATTTTATTATTATTGTATAAGCATTACCGAATGTAGTGAAGAGAGACGTTGTTCGCTTATTATTCTTCTATAATTTTTGATTTTGCGTATTTATTTATTAGTTTTTCACATCACAGAACAGCAATAAATTATTATTATAATATTATTTATGTTTAATTTAATCTAACTTTTCGTAGAATTTTGTTTCGAAGGATATAATCAGTTAAAATTTAAAAAGTTGTGACGGCCTCCGTGGCGCAGTGGTATGCAAGACGGAGGTCCTGGATTCGAAGTACAGGTCTGGCTGGTGGGAGGCTGCGGCCGTGGCTAGTTACCACCTTACCGACATAGACGTGCCAAGCTATTTAGCGTTCCGGTACGATGTCGTGTAGAAACCGAAGGGGGTGTGGACTTTCATCCTCCTCCTAACAAGTCAGTCCGCTTCCATCTTTAATTGCATCACCACTTACCATCAGGTGAGATTGTAGTGAATGGATAACTTGTACCTACAATAGACGTTTGCAGTGTTTTTCTCGCGTACGAAGTCAGTTGTATGAACACGAGCAAATATATAGTTTTGACAGAGGGGTAACCCCTAGCGAGGCAGATCTTATAGAAGGCAATTATCAGGTCTGAGCTAGTGTCTTACATGCACTAATGGTTGGCACAAAAGCCACAAACTGTACAAAATATAAAATTTGTTCTCCATTAATGAGTATGTACTGAGTCCGCAGGGTAAGCAGTGTATTTCTGTATATATGATGTGCCACTGGAGACCTATCCTACAATGATACATAGTCTGAGCGCGACATGTTTATATAAACAATATGAAATACAGCAGCTAGAGTTCGTTCACACGGATCTCTGTTCGAATACCTAATTGTTGGCTGACTGCATCCACACACGTCAGAGTTCCAGGAACGCAGAGTGTAAACGTCTGCAAATGACACATATCATCTACTAGCAGACGCCGCGCCGTTTTACCCGCGTGGTTTCCGTTTCCGTAGGAATACGGGGATAATATATACCCTATAGCCTTCCTCGATAAATGGGCTATCTTAATTCAAATCACAGAAAGAATTTTTTTAAATCGGACCAGTAGTTCCTGAGATTAGCGCGTTCAATCAATCAAACATCTTGATAACCAGTTGTCGTGGTGCGTGCATGTCAAAGAGTTGAGTAAAAAGATGTTTGCTACTTTTGGCTCACTGAAACGTTTAAGATCATTTTTACCAATTCCTACTAAAGTTATGTTAGCACATTCTCTTCTTCTTTCGGTTTTAGATTATGCGGACGCGAGCTATCTAAATATAACTGAGGACCAACTCAATAAACTTGAGCGACTTCAAAATCTTGCTATTCGGTTCATATTTAACCTACGCAAATATGACCATATTTCTGAATTCCGTCAGAAGCTTAAGTGGCTCCTTATTCGTCGTCGCCGGGATCTGCATGTACTTTCACTTTTGTACTGTGTGTTGTTTAATCCAAAATCTCCTGTGTATCTGAAGGAGAAATTTACGTTTCAGGGAGTGCAGTCTGAACTGAGACAGTGTCGATTACTAACTCTATGTTTACCCGTGCATAAGACGAAATTTTATAAACATTCTTTCGTTGTGCAAGCCGTTAAGTTATGGAATGCTCTACCTTTAAACATACGGCAATCAAAGACACTGGACATTTTTAAAAATGCCGTAAAGTCTCATTATCTGATGCAGTAAAGACGATCTGTATATATTATTTCTTTTCAATATAAGGTATTTATTAGTATATTTTGATATGTATTTTATTCATTATTGTAGGTATTTGTGTAATATTGTTTATGTATTAGGATGTAAATTATTTGTATGTATGTGTATTACTAATACTATGGTTATTTTTGTTTTACACCACCTGCTGATGTCCTTAAGTTTTCCTAAACCGAAGGTTGCCTGGAAGAAATCGCTACTTAGCGATAAGGCCGCCTTTTGTTGCTGATCTCTTCCTAATTTGTTTTTTATTTCACTTGTTTTTGTCTTTGTGGTGTGCAAATAAAGTATATTTATCTTTATTTATCTTTTATCAAACAAACAAACAAACAAATTCTTCAGCTTTATAATATTAATATATATATTTACTGAAAATATGTTAAAAACCAACTTTTCAGTAAGTGCATTTTAAGAAATTATATATCACGTGTCTCTAACAGCGAAGGAAAACATCGTGAGGAAACCTGCATACTAGAGAATTTTCTTTATTATCTGCGTGTGTGAAGTCAGTCAATCCGCATTGGGCCAGCGTGGTGGACTATTGGCCATACCTCTGTCATTGTGAGAGGAGACTCGAGCTCAGCAGTGACCCGAACATAAGTTGTCAACGCACGATAGCAAAAACCTTGGTATAGCTGGAGCTTATCAGGACCTTTCGGTATCTAGATAAGTCCGTGGCCTTACATATCTTAAAACATAAGAGCAAGGATATAAAGACAAAGAAGACGCATTGTCACGTAAAAAAGTATTATTGAGAAAGAAGACGTGGCTTTCATACAAATGGCGCGCCCCATTTGTCACGCGTTATAATATATTTGCGTAGACACGCAAATATTTTTATAGAACACTGGCTGACGCCGCGCGGTTTCACCCGCGTGGTTCCCGTTCCCGTAGGAATACGGGGATAATATATAGCCTATAGCCTTCCTCGATAAATGGGCTATCTAACACTGAAATAATTTTTCAAATCGGACCAGTAGTTCCTGAGATTAGCGCGTTCAATCAAACAAACAAACTCTTCAGCTTTATAATATTAGTATAGATTTTGAACTGCAATTGCCAGACATACTTTATTCTATGGAGGCTTAAACTTTGTCATACCATAGGTAAGCACGGTAGCCAATAGGGTAATTGACTCATATCAAAATAAACAATATTAATTTCGTGTACTCGGCCTCCGTGGCGCAGTGGTATGCGCGGTGGATTTACAAGACGGAGGTCCTGGGTTCGATTTCCGGGTCGATTGAGATTTTCTTAATTGGTCCAGGTTTGGCTGGTGGGAGAAACCTTTAACCGACGAACACGACAACAACTATGAACCATCTATTCTATCGAGACAGTTTTTATAATCGCATTAGATCGTTGATCATATACTTTGACAGAAAAGTAACGTCTAGCGAGACAGGTCCTTATATAAAAAGTCTGAGATTTTTGTAATTTTTATACGTTTTGTTTGAAAGAAATAGTTAAAACCTCCTTTTTGAAGTCGTTCATAAATCGAAATTAATGCAGACGAAGTCACAGAAAACAGTTAATCATGATTATAATGAGGCTTCGTAAAAGCATTACAACGATGCAGAACCCAAAAAAAATAATTTGAAATGCAATTCGTATGCCATAAACAATCGTAACCGGGTCACGATGCCTATATATAGCTTCGTTACCCATTCCTCTTATAGTAAAACATAATTCTATTTGCGTTACATGCATTTCCTGTTGATTTCTATTTAGAGTTTCATATATACTTCTATCACAGATTAAAGAATAATAGGCAGATAGACTGCACGGAATATAGCAGTGATGCAGCCATTCCAAATACAAATTCAAAAACTAATACATTCTGTAGTCGGAGAATTAATTCCAGTCTGTCAACTGTCACTGAAATGTTATTTAACTGGTAAAATGACACATCAGTGACAGTTTAACTTGTCATTTTACTGGCTGGAATTATTAATTGTACGACACAAAGCGTCGCATCAGTAATTTTCAATATTATTGAAGAAAAATGGTGTCTTATGTTTTAAATATTTCAAAAACTAGCGGACTCGTCTGCATGAATTTTAGTTTTTCACAAATCCCTTGGGAACCATGAATTTTCCGGGATGAAAGTAGCCTATGTGTTAATCCAGAGTAAATTTATTTTCAGCCAAATCGCTCCAGTAGTTGCGGCGTTAAAGAGTAACAAACATCCATACAAACTTTCGCGTTTATAATATAAAATAAAATTTAGGATTATAAAGAGGTAAAGTTTGTGATGTTGTAGGGGGTAATTTCTGGATCTACTGAACTGATTTTGAAAATTCTTTTAGGTACCAATAGAAAGCATGAATACATTTTATCCCTGTTTTCCCATGGGAACTAGGCCACGCGTGTAAAACCGTGGGGCGTCTGCTAGTAATTTCATAAATACGACCAGAAAACAATTTGAAGTTTTTACCTACTTGTGATTCATCATCATCATTATCAACCCATATTCAGCTCACTGCTGAGCTCGAGTCTCCTCTCAGAATGAGAGGGGTTAGGTTAATAGTCCACGACCCTGGCCCAATGCGGATTGGCAGACTTCACACACGCAGATAATAAAGAAAATCCTCTGTTAAGCAGGTTTCCTCACGCTGTTTTCCTTCACCGTTTGAGACACGTGATATTTAATTTCTTAAAATACACACAACTGAAAAGTTGGAGGTGCATGATCCAGACTGGATTCGAACCCACACCCTCCGGAATTTGGAATGTAGTTATTTACACTATACCAAAACATAAACAAGCATCTTTTTTAAATTTATGTCTATCTGTCTTTCTATTTATTCGAGCTTATTGAAACGGCTAAAGTGATTTTAATGAGACATTCACTGGAAGATAGAAGAGGTTATTGAGCATCATGAAGGATATTTTTCATTCCTAAAAAACCCATGGTTTGGGGTAAAAAACTGAATTTCACGTGGACGAAACCCGCTAGTTTAAAAATAACATTCATTATAAAAAAACCCACGCGGTGGCAACACCCAGATTACAACTCACGCAGAAGTGGCCATTGATAGCCGAGCTAAAAGCATAGAGCAATAACCCTATTTATTATGTACTCCATACGGAAGCGTGACGTTATAATACTACCAACCTAAATCATAAGCTTGAATGGAATATTTTCTCCGTTATCAAAACAAAACTGCCCCCCTAACCAAGTGGCACGTCAATTCTCTTTCTACGATCGCAAACGCTTCGAAAACTAGAATAATGTATGGGAATGATAGATCTTAATCACGTGACCTGTCCATACCAAATGTCATTCCCATACATATTTCTAATTTTCAAAGCTTTAGCGATCGTAGAAAGCGAATCGACTTGCCACTTGGCTAAGGGGGTTGACTCGTTGGACTTTATGACGGCCTTCGTGGCGCAGTATGCGCGGTGGATTTACAAAACAGAGGTCCTGGGTTCGATCCCCGGCTGGGCAGATTGAGATTTTCTTAATAATTGGTCCAGATCTGGCTTCGGCCGTGGTGTACCACCCTGCCGACAAAGACGTACCGCTAAGCGATTTAGCGTTCCGATACGATGTCGTGTAGAAACCGAAAGGGGTGTGGATTACATCTTCCTCCTAAGATGTTAGTTATTAGTAGTTCATTTTAGACTACTTCATCACTTTTTTTTTATTCTTAACAAGTTAGCCCTTGACTACAATCTCACCTGGGTAACAACTATGTAATAACAACAAAATGTCGATTACAACGAAGTTGCCATGATGTTCCTCGACCATTAATAACCTCGCTAACCTCGCTAACTGTTATCCCTCTGGCAAAGATCAAAAGTCAATGATCTAACGCGTTTATAAAAAATTGTTGCTATAGAATCGATCTTTCATTGTTGTGATCCTTTTCGGCGTGTAAAGAGCTCCCTAAAAATGCCGGTTTGCGTTGCGTTTTGGGTTCGATCAGTTGAATGGCATAAAAAACGGTCAAAAACTTGATGTTTAGTAAAAGATGGAGTAACGTTTCATTTTTAAGTATTTTTACCTAAATTTTATCAAATTTAAAAACAATTTCGATCAAGTAATCGAATATTCTGTGCATATATTCTGTGGTTAGTCTAAGCGATGTGTTGGTTAGTCTGTGTAAATTACGTGTGTGTGTATTGCGAGTCAGTTTATAGTTGTTTGTAGTGTATGTACACGGAATATATTTAATGGTGTTAAATATTTTGGATGTGTAAGTTTACCTCGTCCCCCTCTTTTTTGTTGGTGAATTTGGGTGCGAAACAAGTCCATAGTCTAAATAGTCAAAGGCGATGTTACATCTCTGTAACTTTACAGAATGCAAGGGTTGATGCTAAGTGATGATGCAATCTAAGATGGAAGCAGACTAACTTGTTAGGAGGAGGATAAAAACCCACACCCCTTCTGGTTTCTACGCAACATCGCACCGGAACTCTATATCGCTGGGCGCTACATCGTTACGCCCAAGCCACTAGCTAGCTACAGCCCACCCACCAGCTAGACCTAGGCCAATTAAGAAGCCGGGGATCGAACCCACGAACTCGAAGGCCGAGAAAAATACTGACTGACAAATACAACCAACTTGAACACCACAAAAGGAAATTATGAAGCAAAAAATATCGCCTTCAAAGTGATCCGTATGTAGAAAACATTGTAATGTTATTATTCGCTTTTAGATTTCATACGTACGTTTAAGTTTTTGAAGTCCGTTGTATATTTAAAAAATAAATTTAATTAAAAAAAAAACCTGTTGATCGCCATACCTGTTGACCAAACTGGACAAAATTATGGGCGCTTATTAGTCCTACTAATATTATAAACGCGAAAGTTTGTATGGATGTTTGTTTGGATGTATGTTACTCTTTAACGCCGCAACTACTGAAATTTGGAATGGTAATAGATTTTACTCTAGATTAACACATAGGCTCCCAGAAAAAAACATGGTTCCACAGGGGTTAATGAAAAACTAATTTTTTCTCGGACGAAGTCGCGGGCGTCTGCTAGTAAAGTATAATTTCTCTATCTAGGTGCTCCCCACGCCATCAGTTATCTAATCACATGAACACCATCGTAATTAGAAACGTTATCGATCCGCCTAAGGGCTGATACACACTAAGACTAAGGGCTGATACACACTAAGACTACTAAGCGAAGCGTTGATTGTCGAAGAGTTGACTCATATCAAATTTAATACAAACAATATAAATTTCGTCTAGTACCTACATGGAATGAGGGTATGAAAAATATATCGATATTAATTAATAAAAGTTAAGGATTTATTATAAAACTTAATTTGTATTTTTTCCAATTTTCCAAACGTCAAAAATGCTGTCGTCCATTTTGTGACGTCACAGTGTTTCTTGATGTACTGAACGTTAAACTATTTAATTATTAATTATTTTTTCGTCAAACGCTCCGTTTGCAAAGGATTTGTTAACGTGACGTCATCAAACAGAAATATAGACCATCATGGCCGACAAGCGTTTTCACTCGTTAAAAAATATTTAAAAATTTAAATTTTCATGTGACCATGTCTCAGGGAAACATGTTATTTTTAATTTAGTAGAACGTTAATGAACAATTTAGGATCATTTTAAAAAAGTGTCAATTAGACTATTATAGAGGAACCAGTATCGCGCCTCAACACATGAATAATATTTTGTGTCATTTTCTGAGGAAAACGAGCTTATATTTGGTATATATCTTATACTAAACTAGAAGTTTTTCCCATTTTGTACACCATGCAAAAACGTATTTTTACTGAGCTCATAAACAACTATGAAACATCGATACTATAGAGACAGTCTTTATAATCGCTTATGATCGTTGATCATATACTTTGACAGAAAAATAACGTCTAGCGAGACAGGTCCTATACAATAAATTGATCTAAGCTCTCACCCTCATAGATTCACTAGACGCTCTGACTTCGTCCGCGTATAATAGGGATGATGATAGTTTTTTAAATTGTATATAAATTAAAAGTATACTAATAGCAAAGCAATTTTGTAAAAGTAACAGGGTATCTGCGATCATTACTTTCGCAGCTACAGGAATTTAAAGGATCAGATTTGCGGCGCTGCCGCGGATCCCTGGAAAACGCTCTATACAAAATGACACGATTTAGTGACGTCGTTGGCTCGCTGATCGTTAGGTTTGTATGGGCGTTCAAACAAAATTACTAATATCTTTGTTATTTGTGCGTTTATGTTTATAGTTCATTTATTGAAAAATGTCACATTTAATGTAAGGAAGCTAAAACTGTATGAATTTTCATCTAATTACGATAAAATATTTTTAGTAGATTTTGAAATTTTATAATCTTATTTATTTTGCAAATATCCAGACAATCTTTGCTTTTTATGTATAAATTAGTTAACATTGACCTTATTTACCCGAATGTATCATAAAAATCAATATATTCAAACCTAGTCATCATCCCCATTACTTTCACAAATCCCTGGGAATCGTGAAATCCGGGATAAAAGTAACCAAAACGTTGCTCAATAACCCCTTCTATAGTGGTTATCGGATTAAAACCGGTTCACCCGTTCCAGAGATTAGCACATACAAACAAACAGACATTTTTTGTTTTAAATTTTTGTCTGTAAAAGGCCCAGACACCCTCAATATAGGAAAGGAAATATGGAGCCCATGTTCCACGCTGGTTGTAAATGGTAGATGCACAAACTAATTATCTAAATTCAAACTAAATTGAATACGGGACATTTAGACTGTATAGCCTAGGAAATAGGAAAAACCACTTCTAACCGAGTATAGGAAAAACCAAACATTTTTCGTTACAGTAGGACCTACAACAAACTCATGCGAACAAAGTCACGTGTATCAGCTAGTTCACAGTATTAGTAAAATGAACGGTTATTTGAGATGTTTTTGTTTGCATTTCATCACCGAGCTACAAATAACTCAATAAAAGATTGACGACAGACGCCTGAAAAATAAAATCTCAAAATATACCTATAATTTTAACGATCGTCTGGCCTATCGTCTCCATAATGCCTGGGCAGAGACTAAAGAGACAACATAGACAGATTGATCCAAATACTGTTACTAACCATCTGTTTTTTTACTGTTGCTTAATTAATAGTTATAAAATCTTAACAATAAGTTTGTTCTGGGCTCTTCTCCGACCAAGGCGCGTTTGGAACCCTCGTAAGTTTAATTTTAAGTTTTCGAGTTTACCACCATTAGATTAAATTAAAATATGACATAATCCTGACTTTTCACAAGTGCTTGTAAACTAAGCCTAATTGAAATAAATGAATTTAGAATTTTTAACAGCCACAATGTCCTACAAATTGCGTGGTACATTATCTCGTTCCGACGCTCAGAAATTTTTATTTCCTGGTAACTCAGTTAACTACCAGAATCAAGAATTCTCGTAAATAAGTTGATCGTCTCATCAAGATGAAGCTACTCACGGAAAATTAACTTGATAGTATTCAAATGTAAAAAATGTTCTACGGATTCCTGACTAGAAGAGAATATTCGAATTTAAATTCATTTGTTTCAAATTAAATTATATAATAATATAAATATAAATTATATTTAACCCCAAACGTAAAAAGAGCACCATAACTCCAGTACGGATGAAGCGATTACAGTTTAGTTTGTTTTGTATGAAAGGTGACTTATATGCGAGTGTTCAAAGACATATTTGATGAAAATCGGTAGAGCCGTTTAAAAGTTGTGGGGGGTTAAAGTGGGGCAGAATAACCGAATGTTTGCAAATATACTGGAGCAAATATGCTTCTCAAATGAAAGCGCACTGAAAGAGAATATTGATGACTTGATCGAGAGTGTAATTAATAATTTCATGACCTTCGGGAGCTTTTTCATAATTTTCAATTTTATGTTATTACAAAAAATATGTTAGGTACATATTTTTTCTCTACTTTCGTTATCAACCCATATTCGGCTCACTGCTGAGCTCGAGTCTCCTCTCAGAATGAGAGGCCAATAGTCCACCACGCTGGCCCAATGCGGATTGGCAGACTTCACACACGCAGAGAATTAGGAAAATTCTTAGGTATGCAGGTTTCCTCACTAGGTTTTCCTTCAACGTTTTAGACACGTGATATTTAATTTCTTAAAATGCACACAACTGAAAAATTGGAGGTGCACCGGACCGGATTCGAACCCACACCCTCCGGAATCGGAGGCAGAGGTCCTATCCACTGGGCTATTACGGCTCTGTCTACTTACAAAAATATAATTAAACACCATCTTTTAGAGCTAAACAAACAATAATCAAATATTTTTCAGAAAAGTTAGTTTTCTTTTTTTTTTATTTCTATATATAGGACCCTCAGACCAATTATAGAAGGACCTGTATCGCACTCATAGTCACGAACAAAATTGTCTGTCATTTTCTGAAGAAAACGAGCTTAGATTTGGTATATATTTTATACTAAATTAGAAGTTTTTGCCCGTTTTTTACATAATTCAATTCCATAAAAAGGTATTTTTACGGAGCTCTTTAACCGACGAACACGATTACAACTATTTAACATCGATTCTATAGAGACAGTTTTTATAATCGCATTAGATCGTTGATCATATACTTTGACAGAAAAGTAACGTCTAGCGAGGCAGGTCCTATACAATAATTGGTCTGAGATAGGACCCCTTGACCAAGCATACCAGTTTAATTGTCATCGTTGTGTATTATTAAAGTATCTTACTACAACATTTTAGGACTCGTTACACCTATATTTAACCATCCATTCATTAAAAATAATAGCATAATTAATTAACCCTTAACAAGTTTTACAAGCAATACGAGCTTTCATCGCATGACCAACGAACATTATATGTAATGAGGTAGTTAGCTGGTTCAGCTATGAGCAATTAAGTCCAAAGTTCGAATCCCGGGTCAGGCCTACAAAAAAGCATAATTGGGTTTTTCTTATAAGAAAAATCTTAATTCCAGCCTGTGTACAGCCAAGCGATTTAGCGTTCCGGTACGATGTCGTGTAGATTTTCATCCTCCCCTAATAAATTAGCCCGCTTCCATCTTAGATTGCATCATCACTTACCATCAGGTGAGATTGTAGTCAAGGGATAACTTGTAAAGAACAAAAAATATGCGATTTTAATGCCCAAAACTCTAGATGCCTCCATCCTCTGTGCCTTTATGCCTAGAGAAAATTCAATGTCACTATAAACTATGACATTGAAGGTTACAGACTAGTAGGTAACATTGAACTTTCACAAAGCAAACCGTTTCAAAGTAGGTATTTTATGTTGTTTTACTCAAATATTCAAATATCAAATAAATGCCTCAAAAGTGCTAGAATCCTGGGCCACAAAGCTTATTTAAAAAAAAACAAGTGATATTTAACTCAAATATTCAAATATCAAATAAATGCCTCAAAAGTGCTAGAATCCTGGGCCACAAAGCTTATTAAAAAAAAACAACTAAAGCAAAAAATAAACACAATTTTTTCAAATACAAACCTCATAAAGTTCAACACTCAATCCAAATCCAATATAAACTTATGACTACAAAAGTATTATTCACTGTTTCGAAAAAATACCGCGAAAATGAATGTCACGCAACTCGAGGTCACCACAATATGTCACCGAAATACGACGAGCTTTCCTGCACACGATCTACGTAAACCGTACACACTATTTTTAAACATTATTTATTAATGGGGAAGAATTCTCACCACCCATTTACACTTAAAACGGTATATCACAATGCGTAACACGAAAAAAAAACACTGGCTGAATAATACGTGCGCTTTGCTGGAATGCTGGGCGAAAAAAAAATTGTTTTATTTTTAAATTAAGAAGCGCTGGCCGGGCACGCGCGTCCGCGGAAAGCGAAGCTCGAAATTCGAATTTAGGTTAGAATCCGCGGGTTATGGCGTCTCGCACACATGCGCAGAGCTTAAACGTGATCCATGGTCACAGATTATGAAACAGATGTGGCATTTTCCTGAACAACTGTCAACAGGTTGTGCCCAAAAATGAAAATCAAGTTCAAAGTAGCCTTGCATTTTACATATTTTGTACAAGCCTAATAGAATTTCACGCATGTAACGTGACGGGTATCTGCCAGTTATGAAATATAGATAGCGTTTATAACATAACATGCAAAGTTATGCAATATATTATGTTCTCATAATTAAAATATTTACAGCGCTATATTTTAATCTTCAGTAGATAAGAGGTGATTGATTGACTAAAACATGATTACAGATGATGTTTTCCAAGAATAATACTCGACAATATAGATGATGAATTATTTATGACGGATGCGCATCTGATAAATTTAGCAATTTTTTTTACTTAAATTCAAACATTAAATTGTGGCTACTGTTATATGTGCTAGATTTAAATTTTAGAGTTCGATCCCCGCCCAGCGTTCAATTGTCGTATTATTTGTATCTCCTGTTGAAGAAAAGGGGATATTGAGCTACATTTACTGGATTGAGGTTACACAATGAAACGCTTCAAAAGTGGTTATAACTAAGCCTACTATAAATAAATGCATTTTGATTTGATTTGGGCAAGTTAATCAAATCGAACTGACAACATATTATGATCGGTTTGACGGCGGTGGCAAATGAAATGTACATACCAATTTATTTGGATTAGCACTGAGTTAGAGTATAGGAAATTCAAATTTAAAACCAGGCAAAACAAGGTGAAGTGGACAAAAACCTAGCTATGTGATTTTATTATAATAACGCCATGAATACGAGCTCATGGGATTTGTATCTCTATGTAAATCGGGAAAATTCCGGAATTCCTCAACTAATTTCGAACCCACATGGGGGCCTTGGTCGTGACTCATGTTCGTACATAGTGCACGTTGTGAAACAGATTGAGATTAATTATTAATTATTATTTTAACCAATATTTTTCTTTCTATTCCAACTAAGCAAAAAGGTTTTATTGCGAGAGATACAATATCACACTAGATGTAAGCCGTAGTGCTAATAAAATAGTGTTAAAATAAATGTCTTTTTTGTGGTAGGTATAATATCATAAGTCCAGAGCTGCACTATCTTCAGGGCGAATGTTCTATGAGTCCGCACACAGGCGCGGCCACGCGCTCTGCTGGCAGACTCGTCGGCGTTTACGTAGATCGCGCGTGCTTGCGATATCACTGAAAATACCCCTACATGAATCGCACTACACGCCCCTACCAGTGATTTACGATCTGTACTCGAAGTAGCAAGACTCAAGACCGTGGTGTTTAGAAGTCTTCACAAGAGGCCCATGTCCAGCTGTGGACGTCCATTGGCTGTTAATAATGATGATGAGTCGAATTAATATTGCACTACGCCCACTCTGATGGCCCATGCCTATGCCCAACTGTGAGCCGTGATAGCCCAGTGGCCTCTGCCTCCAATTCCGGAAGGTGTGGGTTCGGATCCGGCCCGGAGCATGCCCCTCCAACTTTTCAATAACGTGCAATTTAATTTAATTTAAGAAATTAAATATCACGTGTCTCTAACGGCGAAGGAAAAAACATCGTGAGGAAACCTGCATACCCTAGAATTTTCTTCTCTGCGTGTGTGAAGACTGCCAATCTGCATTGGGTTAGCGTGGTGGACCAACCCCTCTCATTCTGAGAAGAGACAAGAGACTCGAGCTCAGCAGTGAGCCGAATATGGGTTGTTAATGATAATGATGATGACCAACTAGTTTCGAGCCTATAAAGCAGTCGACTTTTTTGGAAAATATGCAATAATATTTCACTTTAAATGCATAACTACACCGATCTAGTAAACATAAAAGACACCATAAGTTATATAGCACCTTACTTAGATACCTTATAAGATATAGATAAATACGCTGTAACCCACTACCTCTATCGCTAAAGTCGTCCTCCACAGCCTATTCACCAACAGCAAATATCTTTAGACTCAATTCTACAAGTACGTATAATATCATTGGTCAGTCTATGACCACTTTGAGTTACATCTAGATCTAATGGGTAACATCTAGACGATCTAAATATAGATCAGCGGGCGATGGAGCGAGCTATGCTTGGGGTTTCTCTGCGTGATCAAATCAGAAATGAGGAGATCCGCAGACGAACCAAAGTCACCGACATAGCTCAGTGAGTCGCGAAGCTAAAGTGGCAATGGGCAGGCCACATAGTTCGAACAGGCGATGGACGTTGGGGTTCCAAGGTGCTGGAATGGCGACCCCGCACCGGAAAGTGTAGTGTTGGTCGACCCACCACTACGTGGACCAAAGACATCAAGCGGGTTGCAGGGAGCCGCTGGATGCTAGCGGCTCGACCGTTTTATTTGGAAGTCCATGCAAGAGGCCTATGTCCAGCAGTGGACGTCCATCTACTGATAATGATAGTACTAGGTACACACGGTAAACTCATAACACCTTTCTTCCGTATCGTTGGTTAAAATTACATAAATTTACCCTATTCTCAATCGAGTTTCACTAGTAGTGGTGCCACTACGGCGTGAGTCAGTAAAGATTGATCAGTGACGATAAACACTCGTCTGTGTACCGAGCATCAGGGTTATTATGTATCTCGGTGTACCATTCAAATAATAAGTCACTACATGGTTTTTGGAGTTTACTCCTTAAGAATCGGTTTTTCATACATAACCCCCGGTGTGAAAAAATATGGGCAGGAAAATTTGATGAACGAAGACAGCGTTACGTTTTTTTTGCACCAAAAAAGCTCCAAACACCAAAAACGTACTCATTTAAGTGGGGTGCGAACGATTGGTGAGGAGTGCCAAACACAACTTCTTGGCACTCAATCCAAGTAATATTTATTTATTTATTTATTAAGGAAAATCAACCGCTAATACATTAAATTCATGCTTACAGTTAATTACATAGATAAATTAGGTTAATGCTTAGCTATTAAAAGATTTTCACAACTTTCACAATTTTAGATATTATGTACACTTCTTAGTTATAGATATCCATTTATTCATAGGTACAACAAACTCTAAGATATCAAGTATATACTATACATAGAGAAAACAATTATAATCTAATTCACAAAAGTAATAAGTAATTTAATTAATAGGTTAAAAGATAAAAATGATAAAAATGTCAAATGGTACAATTAAGGTTGCAAATAAAACAAAAAAAAATACAATTGGTAAGAATGAAAGAAATTAAGAATTAAATAATAAAAATGTTAAAAAAATACGATCAATAGTTAAAAATTAAAAATATGTCAATTTATACAACTGGAAGAGATTATTACAATTAAAAAAAAAAAAAACTTAATCTTTAAGGTTGAATTTGCTCGACTATATTTAAAGGTATAATTTTTTTTACTAATAATTCTGAATCTGTCAAAGCAAAATTGGCCAGTTATAAGTGAAATTTTCTACATTATTATGCGTCCTTTTATTATTAGGTATTTTATATTTCTACCATAATAATTTGTTAAATTAAAATTAAAATTTTATATTAGTAGTAGCTTCTAATTTATAATAATAATAATAATAATAATCATTTATTTGCAAGAATTATTGTATAAGCAAACACATAGGCTTATTCATGTCTGTCCGTCTGTCACAGTAATTTTTTGGTGATATATTCAATCGAGTTTAACTAGTAGTGTCATCGCTACACCTCCGTGAGTCAGAACAATATATCAGTGATGGTAAACACTTGTCTTTGCTACCAGGATACATTGACGACTCTTGGTCAACAGAGGTCTGTTACACTGGTGGTAATCAATCATCATTAACAACCCGAATTTGGCTCACTGTTGAGCACGGGTCTCCTCTCAGAATGAGAATAGTTTTGCTGTAGAAATGCGGATTGGCAGACTTCACACACGTAGATAATTAAGAAAATTCTCAGGTATGCAGATTTCCTCACGATGTTTTTCCTTTACTGTTTAAGACATGTGATATTTAATTTCTTAAAATGCACACACTTGAAAGAAATTTGGACTGGACCAGATTTGAACCTACGCTTTCCGAATCGAAGGAGGTCATACCCACTGGGCTATCACGTCTCGCAAGAGTCCATTAATACCATAATATTAAAGAATGTGACCCGATCTTCGCTTCCCCAAAAGTTCCTATAAAAAATTACGTACTTACCAATATTACTTACAGTACTTACAGTATTAAAAAAAGTAAGACAGAAAATTTTATAGGCCATTCTTGAGTTAAGATGCAAAACTAACAAATAATATTTTTTTAACATGTAGGTATTTTAAAAAAATAAAATAAATAAATGAAAAGTGACATCTATACTTTCGTGCTGAAACGCCGTAGACAAGACAAGCTCTACAAAGGTCTACGAAACTCTACGAATGCTTAGACAAGTACGCCACCTATCGAAGCGTGTTGGAAACTGTAGTGTGAACATTTTACAACAGATGGCTGTAAGCAATATGTATTAGAATACAGACTAAAAATATTTACTGAAAAATATTTTGAAGAAAAGCCCAGTAAGTATTACATGACCTGACCCAGGATACGAACCCAGAATTTGGTCCTAAATTGGCTTAGGTTTGATCTGGTGGCACTGCAGTGGCGTGCATAAGGTATTTAACTAGGGTATGCACTTTAAATAACAATTCGAAAATTCCTTTTCAAACTGTATTTTGTAGTCCAAACTAGGCTTGTATGCGTCCTTAGGGTATGCAGTGCATTTTTGTATCTATGAAGTGCACGCCACTGGGTGGCAGGCATCAGTGCCGTGACTATCCTATCGGTAAAAATGCACCGCTATGCGATTTGGCGTTCCTTAACGTCAGATGAGATCGCAGAGCTAATTTGTTATTTAATACAAAATAAGGGTTGTCTGTTTTTGTACTACGTACGTTCGGATACCTAAAAACCAATTGGGAGACGAAAGGACTGAAGTAAACCTTCTTTAGCGCTTTCTCACAACGTCCGTTAACTTAGCCCGATTACACTTTTCGTAACGAATTCACAGCTTACTCCCCAAGTCAAGCGTGAGTAAAGAATTATTTAGCTCTCCCTTTAAACGTCAGTTCGCCTCACTCGATTACAATTTTCATAACGCATTCACCAGATTACTCATCAAGTCAAGCGTGCGTTAAGAAGTTTTTAACTCTCCCTCTCAACGTCCGTTTGCCTCACCCGATTACACTTTTCGTAACAAATTCACCAGCTTATTTCCTAAGCGTGAGTAAAGAAGTGTTAAGCTCTCCCTCTGAAAGTCAGTTCGCTTCACCCGATTACACTTTTCGTAACGCAGTTACAGCTTACTCCCCAAGTCAAGCATGCTTAAAGAAGTTCTTAGCTATCCCTCTGAATGTCCGTTGGCCTTTTATTTATTACTAGCTGACGCCGCGCGGTTTCACCCGCGTGGTTCTCGTTCCCGTAGGAGTAAGGGGATAATATATAGCCTATAGCCTTTCTCGATAAATGGGCTATCTAACATTGAAAGAATTTTTCAAATCGGACCAGTAGTTCCTGAGATTAGCGCGTTCAATCAAACAAACAAACAAACAAACTCTTCAGCTTTATAATATTAGTATAGATTTACAAGTTAGCCATCACAATCTTACTCGATGGGAAGTGCTGATGCAATCTTGGATGGAAGCGGGCTTACTTGTTAGGAGTAGGATGAAAATCCACACCCCTTTCAGTTTCTACACGACATCGTACCGGTACGCTAAATCGCTTGGCGGTATGTCTTTACCGGTAGGGTAACCAATTAAAAAAACCTCTATCGTCCCAGTCAGGGATCAAACCCCCAACTACGTCTTGTAAATCCACCGCGCAAACTACTGCGCCACGGAGGCCGTTAAAATTCGCTTCACCCGATTACATTTTTCGTAACGCATCCACCAGTTTACCCAAATTAAAAAATCTAACAACTATACGCCTAAAGGTAAATTGCTAAAGTAAGCATCATCAAAATGAAATATGGTCAAGTGAGTTTTTGCTTGGAAAGCTTAAAAAGCTTCTAAAGGTGGAAAATCTCAAAATAAGTACAAGCTTTAAGTTTTACCGTCCACACACTCAACTCAAAAGTAAGTACAGTTATGGCGCAATGCAGCGAAGTAAACACGAATAATAATTTCTCTGCAGTGAATGCAATCGATTATTATAAAAATTATAATCTGTCTGTACGTATGTATGATTTTTTTATTGAATAAAAGCAGATTACACTTTGTGGATATTCATTATAAATTGTGACTGCGATCTCTTTCAAAAAAAGTGATCATGCAATCTAAAATGGTATTAGGTATATGATGGTACTTATTAACTAAATGCAGTTTTACTGTAAACCCCTTAAAATATAACTTCTTTTGAACCTAGGGGTCCTAGCGAACCTAGTACAAAGTCTATCCTTATGACTTTGCTCCGTCAAAAGACGTTCGCGAAACATTTTTTAGAAATTTGAGGACAGGTTATTTGTTCGTCAAGTAGTTCGAATCTATATAAGTACATAATGAAATTTATTTTATGACTGATGTGCTGGAATGACGACCCCCCACTAGAAATCGTAGTGTTGGTCGACCCCCCACTAGGTGGACTGACGACATCAAGCAAGTCGAAGAGATTCACTGAATGCAGGCGGTTACGATTGCAAACGCTTCGAAAACTAGAAAAATGTATGGGAATGACATTTGCTATCGACAGGTCACGTGATCAAGATCTGTCATTCCTATATTTTTTCTAGTTTTCGAAGCGTTGGCGATCGTAGAAAGAGAATCGACGTGCCACTTGACTAAGGGGACAGGATCGTCGCCAGGATCGATTGTTGTCAATGGAACATTAAAATCAGCATCAAAAAATTAACAATCTGAAAAAACTCACGAAAAGACACGAAATTTCGCTAGTATAACGTAAAACGCTTTAAAATAAAGGGCGTCAACCAAATATGACAATATTTAAATGCAAACAACGGATATCGCGATGAAGGAAGTACGCAGGAACGATCGGCGTATAAAGAAGCCAAGGCTCAATCGGTTATTAGCATAGAACCAAAATGAAGCGATAAAATCGATTGAACACCAATACGATATCGCGTGAACTTTGACACAAATGTCAGTTTTCGCGCCGAAACGTCAAACGTCAATCCGCCATTTTGGATCACGCCATTGGCGGATTATTAGGGGTTGTGTTTAAAGCATCTACATACATGCCAACATAAGTTGCCATTTTGAATTGAGATTTTCTATTCGTTTACATTATAGGAAAGCGATACAAAAAACGCCACAAAGACAATTTTACAATTATTCAGATTACAATTTTGTACTGGAATAATCTGCTTCGCAAAATTTCTCGAGTGTGTGGTATTTTTCTCACACTAGGCCAATAGTTTATCAGTTTATAACCTACTTACTTACAGTGTTAGATTTAGATTTTAATACAAATAATCATTGTTTTGGAAATGTACCTATTAGTCTTTATCAAGTATTAACTTTTAGGTATTTATTGTTTATGGTGTTTCATACAGGATTTTTTTTTATAATTTAAAAAATAGAGTACCTACTACGATATTTTAGAATTAGATTATATTTAAATCCGTCAAATAATCTAAAAACATAACCCTTCTATAACGTTAAAAGGAAAAAGAAATCTAAATTACAACCATTAGTGTTTCCAAATTGCAACACAACTCCATCCTCTACCAACAAGTTGGCACGTCTACAAAATCTCTCAAACAACAAGAGTAGCTCTCGCCCATACATCTGTCCCTGTCTAACAGTTACATAATAAGGAAACGGGTGAGGGATGTCAGATCGCCAAGTTCCGCATGCGGAGGCTCGGGGTGGCTATTGATTTTCCCTGAGTTTGCGGCAGTCAACCGACGAACCGGTGCCGAGCGCGAAAAACACAGCTACGCGCACCGCGTTCCGAAAAAACACCTTTTCCCATCAACCAATTCGAAAAATACAGTTTACGTGGTCAAAATTGGGTTGATTAAGCCGGTTCGAACCGCTTCCGAGGCGATTTTGGCTGCTGGGAACTTTTTATTCGTAAGTGTTTGAATTATTTTTTTATTTACACCTAGTCACCATTTTAATCTGCTTAAAAAATACGTCTGGCTTTTTATTGGGTTCTTTATAGGCTGTAATGACGGCGAGGTGATTAGGTGTTTTATATGTCCACTCCCATTTGTGTAATTGGTATCAGCTGATTGGCCCGCCCGTAGGCAAATGTCAAGTGCAAATCCTTTTAATTGAACGAAATAACACTTTTTACAAACAGTTGCTAATCGTATATAATTTTAATAGCTAAAATTAAAAAGTAATAAAAAAATATAAAAACTTACCAATTTGTCCAACGGCAAAGCTGTTCCTTTATAAACCTTACTTCTAACTGTGTGGTATACGTTCATTTTTTTTTAATAAACCGAAGCAAAGACCCGATAAAGATACAGCCAATATATTTTTTAATAATGATTTTTGGCGAAGAGCAATGTATGGTTGGCAGTTTATCTCAAGACTAACCGATATGGCTTGCAGGGTGACGTCATGGATCGTTAACAGCACTCTCTGGTGACGTCATATGTCCTTATCCCGACTCCTTGATCACAATGGGAGCATGGATATATTTTAATAGAAACCAGACTAAATTAGTTTTCCACCCGTCCTTGTTTGACTACGTATGATAGAGTGAGATGATATTATTTTATGGGATGATGATGAAGCAATGTTTATATAATGATATATTTTTCTTAAGTAGATAGATAATAACTGTTCCGTTACCGCGACTTCGCCCGTATTTTTAACATTAGTTTTCATCATCATTCATCATTATCAACCAATATTCGGCTCACTTCTGAGCTCGAGTCTCCTCAGAATGAGAGGGGTTAGGCCAATAGTACACCACGCTGGCACAATGCGGTTTGACAGACTTCACACACCCAGAGAATTAAAAAGATTTTCTGTTAAGCAGGTTTCCTCACGATGTTTTTCCTTTAAAGTTTGAGACACTTAATATTTAAATTCTTAAAATACACACAACTGAAAAGTTGGCGGTGCATGCCCCGGACCAGATTCGAACCTACAGCCTCCGAATCAAAGGCAGAGGCCGCTATCAGATACCACGTGATTACCATACTAGAACCCAACTAAAATCCCATACACTGCGGAATCCTAAAAAAATGCTTGAGTAAGTACATGCGATTATGTTCGACTTCTAAATGGAAGTTCAATTTGTAGTCGTTTGGCTTCATTCCCAAATTGAAGTCAACGTGCCGTGCGAAAGTCCGCAGTCTACAAATTGACTACTAACTCTACGAAATTGGTAGGCTACGTATAAAAGTTAGGTACTATTTTTGCGGCTACATAAGTTAGCCCCGCGGTTTCATCCGCTTAGTTCCCGTTACGGTGAGATACAGGGATAAAATAAAGCCTATGACACTGGCAAATGACGTGGCTTTCTATTGGTAAAAGAATTTTTAAAATCGGTTTAGTAGATCCATAGGTTATCCTAGCAACACCACAGACTTTACCTCTTAAAAATAATAGCGTAGAGAAAATAGTTGCTATTATTACATATTTTTAACCGACTTCAAAAAGGAGGAGGTTCTCAATTTGGTCGGTATTTTTTTTTTATGTATGTACACAAATTACTTAAAGACGCCTGGACCGATTTCAAAAATTCTTTTATATTTATATATAGGTATATTCTCCATTTGGTTCCATTGCCATCATGTCAAGATATCAGATCTTGACATGATGGCAATGGGACCATTATTGAATTAATACATCACCGGCTTAGCACCGCCTTCATACTGATCAGCAGGTAGAACATATTATGATGTTATTTTTCGCTTTTTCGTTTAGTGGGTACGTTTTTAGGTTGTATTTTTTTATTAAAATTTTTTTACTTGACTTGTCCAATTAGTATGTGTGGATCAAATCTTGGAAACCAAATTAAAGCCACTTCCTGATTCGATTAGACTTTGATATGGTGCAAGTACTCGCTGCTCCAGTCCTAGATTCGATTACCGGGGCAGAGTTATGAAAAATTGATTTTCTTACTTCCTAGAAAATCAGCCTGCTTTTAGAAAGTTGGTGTCACACCCCGTACTTTGGAGAGCAAGTTTCGGCGTCGGTCGCTCATTACCATTTACATATTATAGTTACAGAATCAATTATTATCAGCATGGTGCGAAGGCCTCATAGAGTGAGGCTTGGCCACTTTATCATCATTATCAACTCGTATTCGGCTCACTGCCGGCCATGAGTCTCCTTTCAGAACGAAAGGGGTTAGGCCAATAGTCCACCACGCTGGCCCAATGCGGATTGGCAGAATTCACACACGTAGCGAATTAAGACAACACTCAGATAAGCAGGTTTCCTCATGATGTTTTTCTTTCACCGTTTTAGACATGTGATATTGAATTCCTTAAAATGTACGTAACTTAAAAGTTGGAGGTGCATGCCCCGGACCGGATTTGAACCTACACCCTCCGGAAACGGAGGCAGAGGTCATATCCATTGGATTATCATGGCTTTAATTGGCCAGACAGGAAATCCAAATTCTAGGGTTACTAAGCAAGAAAATGAAACTCTGTATCTGAAATACTGAGCTTCTTTTTCTTGCTTAGTAACCCTCTTCTCTTCTTTAAAGATTACACTGTTTAACCTCTGTCTCTCCTCTCTTTGTCTCTCTATTTGTCTTGAATAACAAAGGAAGGTTATACAAGACAAATAACACAACCATAGAATATAACACATATCTAACCATAAAATGCCCTAATGCGTAAATGTCGTGTGTCAGGTTGTAATTACAGTTAATGACCCAATGGAGTAGGTACCTATTGTCAAAGTTTGTTTTGATTTTATTGCCCGTTAGTTCAGCTATTATAATTAATATATTTTGCATATATAAACGATGTCCCGTAGTTAATGGATAAAACACAAACGGTAGACACACCATATAATTTGAATAGTTTTTAAAAATTCCCGAAAGAAAATATAACTTGGACAAAGTTATATTTTTCTCCGGATTTTTCAAATTCTTCTATCTTGAATCAGTTTTTTTAATAATGTAATTAAGATTTAAAAAATCTGATTTCTGTTAAATATTTCGGATTAAATACTAATGTATTATGAACTATGTATACTCCTTTTATAAATTACATTAAACGTGAAACGTGAAACGGGACTTCGTTCGCATAGCAAAACTTGTCTCTAGAATGGGCTATTTATTATACACAATATATGTAAAAATATAAATAGAAGGAATGAAATAGGAATTGAAAGTTTGTATTGATTTCCACGCGGACGAAGACGGGCGTTTGCTAGTATTGAATATACTTAATGGTTAAATTAAAATAGTCAAAAATTGTTTAATAAAAAACAAATTTAGAGTCTCAATAGCTCAACGGTAAAGCGGTCGGGACTCATCCGAGGTGGTGGTTCGATCAAACGACAAAATATATGGCAAATATTCTTTAAAAAAAAAGGTACTTGGAAAATTGACGGTGTTATACTCACGTGCCTTGGGGAAGACATAGTAATCGTTAAAAAAATATCATTATCAACACAATCCCACTAAACCAGCATCAATAGTGTGGTGGATCCAAACTCCATATCCTCACTCCTATAATAATGGTTATGATGAATAGCTACTTCAATAATTAATTACATTTCAGATATTAAACAAACCAGTACATATTCAATAACGAAATGACGAATTTATAATTCATGTGCATTACCAGAGGCACTAAAACATCGATAAAGCGATTTATTAGTGGCTTTACGGGCTTAATCGGCCCCTTACTGCCGTTAGCAGTAATTAATCACTTTATAACTTTGTCATTATACTGTTTGATGTTTTTTTTTTCTTTATTTTAACACTTTCGCTGCTTATTTTAACACTATGTGACCCGCAAATGCCTCTTAGACTTAAGGGTAAAATATACAAAACGGTTGTAAGACCTGTCGTGCTGTATGGATCAGAATGTTGGGCGGTGAAAGGGACGGATAGTAAACGAATGCATGTGAACGAAATGCGTATGTTGAGATGGATATTTGGTGTGACAAGAATAGATAAAATAAGGAATGAGTATATAAGAGGAAGTCTGAAGGTGGCGCCAGTTACAGAAAAATTGAGGAGTAGAAGGTTAGCTTGGTATGAACTCTAATGCGTAGAGAGGAAAGTCATATTACTAGAAAAATGTTGAATGTGCAAGTGGAAGGACATAAGAGAAGAGGAAGGCCAAAGAAGAGATGGTTGGATTGTGTGAAAGAGGACATGTGTGTAAAAGGAGTGGATGATTTGACGAGTAATAGAGACGAATGGAAAAGATTGACATATTTTCCGACCCCACTTAAGTGGGATAAGGGTAAGGAGATGATGATGATTAACACTTTCGCTGCGGCACTTATTTTTCTGTACTTTCCTCTAGTACGGTAATAGGTTTTTTGAACTCATACTAAAACTTTAAGTAGTTCGGTACGAGGTCCATCGACCTCGTAACTTTTGAACACACTGGACGTACAAGGTCAATTGACCTCGTACCGCAGCGAATGTGTTAAAGGTCTTTTTCACCTCCGACGCAAAAAGAGGGGTGTTATAAGTTTGACGTGTCTGTAACACCATAGCTCCCAAACGGATGACGTATTTTTATTTAATTTTTTTTTTTATTAAAGGTGACTTTTAGGCGAGTGTTCTGAGATATGTTTGTTAAAAATCGGTTGAGCCGTTTTAAAGTTGTGGGGGTTGAAAGTGGGGAAGAATAATCGAATGTCTGCAAATATACTCGAGTCGGGTCTCAAATGAAAACGCACTGGAGAATATTGATTATTGATGACTTAATCAAGAGTAGGTATAATTAATAATAACATGACATTCTGGGGCCTTTCAAAATTAAAACACTTATATCTCGAATAAACTTTTGAGACACATGTGTTAATTCATGTGTCTCGAAAGTTGTGTGCAGAAAACAGCATGTGTTAATCCAGACTATATTCTATCGTCATTCAAAATTTCAGCTAAATCAATTCAGTAGTTTTTGCGTAAAAAAGAAGCATACGATTAACAATATAAATTAATCATTCATTCATTATCAACCCATATTCGGCTCACTGTTGAGCTCGAGTCTCCTCTCAGAATGAGAGGGGTTAGGCCAATAGTCCACCACGCTGGCCCAATGCGGATTGGCACACGCAGAGAATTAAGAAAATTCTCTGGTATGCAGGTTTCCTTACAATGTTTATCATCGCCGTTTGAGACACGTGATATTTAATTTCATAAATTATTCATTATTACGATTAAAAATTAAAGTAACAAAAAGGAAAAGCTTGTTCCGTACACATTTCTTGAAAACAGTAGTTTAGTTAATGTAGATTTTTTTCTCTAAAAGAATATTTTATTAAAAATGCCAGTATTCCTGTTCCAATTTCCAATTTGTCGGAGACTACTGGTGTCAGGGTACAACAAAAGTCTAAGGAACGAATTAATACCCCTTGGTGATGAATCCCTTACTGTTGAGCTATTGGAGGCTTAGGAGGGTATGCGGAAGTTTTATCTCTCTTTCATAGCCAAACTATGGACGCCATTTAGTAGGAATGACGTAGGTAGAAATGAAGCCTTCGTCCCCCGAGGTTATAAAAACACACACTCAAATACGCTAGATTCGAAAACAGTTGATTGAAAACAATATCAAATCACAAGTTCCGAAGGCTAGCAATGATTGGCAAACAGTATCCAAATCCCTGCGGGTCGGTTTCAATTCCGAATCAAATTGCTTTGGTGTTTGCTCGTGAGAGTAATGTTCAATTAAAATGTTTATAGCTGTGTAGCCTACACACAAACTATTGTATAGATACCGGCATATACGTTGAACCAAAAATGGGTTTTTGCCCTGGTACAACGGCACCAACGAGCACGAGGCAGGTCACCAATGCGCTGGACCAAGACCAAGACCAAGTAAAAACCGCTCTCCATACATCGCTCCACGAATGTGCTAGGAGAGCCACACTACGGTAGGAATGGCGATGGATAGTGAGTGGTCGTCATTTAGGTGTGGTGGTAAGGAGGCTTACCACCACACCTAAATGACGACCACGACCACTCAGTCAAGAGTGTAACGACAAAGAGGAAGAAGACAATTATATACCAAAGAATACTAGTTGACTGTATTTCCGAGTTAGACAACCAGACTGATCCTTTGCGCAAAAAATAAGCCAACCCTTCCGTCACCAGTTGAGTCAACTAGCCGCGGTGAAATAGTTTCTAGAATTTCTTTGGCACTGCAACTCCATGGATCTCCACGGCAAAAGGAACAAATAGGTAGCTTTTGATCAGAAAGACATACTTGTGCCACTTTCCGATTTAAGCTTTTTCTGCTGCGACTTCCGGTTATAATTCTGTCTCCCTGATATAACACTGAAGCAAAGTCTCAACGCAAGCAGCGTCCCATATTAGGGCTCGCCCTATTCCCCAAGGAAACAGCGTGTGAAACTGCGTTAAACCATTAGATTATTGCATTGCGTATGACCATTAGAAACCATTAAAAATCTTTTAAAAAGCAAGTTTTTTTTTTTTTAATAAAATAAACTATAAAGTTAAAAACTGGTTACCATCTTGTATGAAAGTACTCATTCAGATGAATTAAACGAGCCCAAACTCGATGTGGTTGCGTCGTTTAATTACGGAGTTCCTGTGACCACCGTCCAGCTCCATCATCAGACCCTGGTTATCATTTAGTATCAAAATATTTATCAAGACGAATTCACAAGCCTAAATTTGATGGAATTGCGTCGTTTAACTACTAAGTTCCTGTGACCACCTTCCAGTTCCATCATCAGACCTTGGTAACCATCTAGTATCAAATTATTCCACAAGATGAGTTAAACGAGCCCACACTCAATTGGGTTGTGTCGTTTCATTATGAATTTCCTACGGCCGACATCCAGCTCCATTATCAGATCAGTTCTTTGTCATGGTAATATTACATAATTATCTGATATAATTCTGATCAGATAGATATATAGATACAAAATTTCAACTCAATCTTAAACCGAAAAATTGATCAAATTTAACTTGCAAAATTTGATTACCGACAGACAAAGACACAGGTGAAACTAAATAAAAGCTTATAATATTAAAGCATGATACTTGATATTAAAACAATATAAATCTTTTTTTTAGCTTCCAAGAATTGACCTACCAACAGAGCAAGCTAAACAAAGCTTTAAAAAACAAGTCTACCATGTTAACGCCTCATATAGAGAAGCTTTCAAAAAGATCGTTGTGAGGTATAATGTCAAAAATAGGGATGCTAATGTTTTTCATTCCATACAAAATCTAGCACGTAGTACCTATCTCTTTGAGGCGCGCGTTTTCGCATAAGTGCCGAGTTTTTACTTTTTTTTTGGACATTTTAAGCTATGTAAATGCACACATATTTTAAAGCAAAATGTGAGATATGTGTAGAGTGGAAAGTTTTGTACAACATATTTCTTCTTCTTAAGGTGCCTCTCCGACTAGCGAAGGTTGGCAGTCAGATTCTTGAACTCGTCTCTATCCTTCGCGAGGCGAAATAAGTGTGCAGCGCTCGCGATCCCGGTCCACTCTCTGATGTTTCTCAGCCAAGACTTCTTCCTGCGACCAACGCCTCTTCTACCAGCAACCTTTCCCATCAAGATGAGCTGTAGAAGCTCGTATCGCTCGTGTCGTAGCACGTGCCCTAGATACGCGACTTTTCTCGTCTTGACGGTCTGCAAAAGTTCACGCTTATTTAAAACGCTTATTTATATTTCAAAGCTTACTTTTGGCGGTCAGATCAAGGGTCAGGTACATAAGGCGTATAGTAAGGAGGTGAGGAACCTCCTTACTCTGGAATTGACCACCGCTTGCTTGAACCCTTCTGCTCCAGAACCGGAAGATCGGAATTCTTGTTAAAATTTCCGAACCGGTATTGTCTTTACAAATAGTCAACCTTGGCGTTTCAAAAGAGCTTGTATACTAAAGCATGCAAAACATTGACATAAATTTTGATTTTGATTTTTTTTTAATGAACTTTCATTTCGACCAGAGCAGAGCCCATAGGCAATAGTATAGCCTGGTTGAGTTCTGTCACAAACTACTCTAATAATAGGTAAAACTAAAATATACATAAAAACAAGAAAGCTACAAAATAGTTGCAAAAATTTAAATGTGCACAATAGGCGGCCTTATCGCTAACTAGCTATATATCACTCAACTTAAGAAACACAACACCTACCTAATGACCGCCTAGTTTCCGCCCGCGTCACCACATGGCCATCACCACGGAAAACCAGCGCTGCGCTGGTGGATCTACCTCTAGCATAGCACATGCTGAGTGGTGACCATTTTCGTACCAAACACATCATCTTTTGATTTTGTTTAATATCTTTTCTTTTTAGTTACTTCATAATTACTTTTTGTTTTGGTGTCTACTGTGTATTCTGTGTATTGTGTGTTTCACACATTCGCAGTGTGTCAAATAAACAAATTGTCTTTCTTAGTGCACAAAAAACTTCCTAATGCACAAAACTGAAATAGTTTATCTTTCACAGCAGCATCACATGCCCCAGCAGGGGAGGGCGTAGATTGAGCCGCAAGAGCCGTACCGAGCCGCACCGAGCCGCAACGAGCCGTACGGCTGCCACCAGATGATCGGCTCATTTTGGAACCTGTGCCGCGCGTGCCCTTCCATGCCTGTGGATAAGGTAAGTGATTATTAAAAAGAACCTGAATCAGTATTTATGCAACCCTAGAAGACAAAGTCGCACAAGGGGTCCGTGTGAGTGAACGGTATGTTAGGGGTCCGTGAGACGTAAAACGCATAAAAAAATGTGACTTTTATATTCTTTTTAACGGACTTCAAAAAAAGGTTTGAAACTTAAGGTGTTTTTGTGGTATGAGGTAAATTCGACGCGTAGGTATGTTTCTTTTTTTAAATGTTTGTTACCAATTTTGTAAATTCTTTTTTTGCTAGAAAGAATATACTTCCAAAATAGTCCCATTTAATTTTCATGAAAATCGGTTCAGTAAATTTGGGTTATAATCAAAATAACTGAAATACGTCTTTGAAGTCGGTTTCATTTTTATGTTAAAAAGATTAAGGGTAGAGTAAGGTAAAGATCAAAAAGAAAAGACCGAATATAAATAAAATGACTTTGTTGGCCGTTTGGCTGTATGTTAAGACCCGTTTTCTCAGGAACACTTGGAAGAATCGAAGTGAAATTAACACCATATACTGAGGACTGCAAACGCTTTGAAAAATTCAAACTCTTAAGCTAATGTGAGATAAATTATGTCGTAAAAACGTACACTTTAATTGTTTCATTATAATTTATTTATAGAAATTTGTTGAATAGTACAGTTATCTATAAGTAGGTATAGGGAAAAAAATAATGTGGTCGTAAAATCAATCCGAAGTTTGAACTCTGTCAAGTGCAAGTGACAAACGTGCGCATCTCAGCTGTAACGCGTTACGTTACTAAGCCTGCCATTAGAAGTTATCACTTAAAAAATCTGAAAATATACTTTTCTTATTTTTGTTCTCTTTATCTGAAATACATAATAAATCATCGAGATTAAGCAGTAATGTCATTGGGTGAGTCTTGCCCATCTTTTATTAATTTTGCCATGTTATGAAAAGTTAGTACCTAGCAAAAATAATATCATTAATTAAAAGTTTTTCCAACCAAGTGTAAAGTGGTGATAAGGAACAGGCTAGTAATATAAAAGTTCAGGGCAACAAAGACTCACATAACTCGCTATTGTCCTCAGCGACATTGTTCCTCCTGAACACTGGAGCGATGGCAAATATGAAATTTAATAATGTTATAAAGGTTTTACGTATATCCATGGTACGATACAATGGACGTTTAAGGATTTATGAAGTGTGTGAAATATTTTAACGTGGGTTTTTTGTCTGGTGACGAATTTTATACTTACATTTTACCTAGATCAACTTTTGTCGTGAGAAATGCCACCTAAATTCAGAGGTGGAATTTCTGACGACGAAAACCAGAATACTGTGATGATCACGTAACCGTAAACATGAAATTCTGGGAATTACTACTGCACAACTGTTTCAATTCCTTATAAATTCGCGTTTACGGTTACGCGTATGTCACAGTATGAAAACATTTAAAACTGCACACAGAACTTTATATCGCAAGATGTATGACTACCATGTATGACCAAGGGCCTCTATAAATATATGCTTGTTCCGTATACTACTTTATATAACAATTCTCTATCATATAAGTCATTATCATCACTGTTGAGCTCAAGTCTCCTCTCAGAATGAGAGGGGTTAGGCCAATAGTCCACCACGCTGGCCCAATGCGGATTGGCAGACTTCACACACGCAGAGAATTAAGAAAATTCTCTAGTATGCAGGTTTCCTGATTCCTCACGTTTTTTCTTCACCGTTTGAGAAACGTGATATTATATTCTTAAAAAGCACACAACTGAAAAGTTGGAGGTGCATATCCCGGATTCGAACCCACACCCTCCGGAATCGGAGGCAGAAGTTATAACCACTGAGCACATATATAATATATTATATATCTATATCTATACTTATAATAAAAGTGGTCGAATAACTATACATTTATTAACAATTTGAGATTTTACTTATACCATTTGTAACAACAAACGTTAACGTGGCACAGAGTACTACTAGCGCCATCTAGAATATAATATATTTTGAGCTCATATTGAATGGAAAACAGCCATTGAATCAGAACATACAGCAATATGCCTTCAGGCAGCGTTACATCACTCTTTTGCTGAATTGATTGTATAGGTTATTGCGATCTTTTGTCGAATCTTTTTATGTTCACAGAAAAAGAGTTTGTAAAGCTTATTGATATTTTTGGTGAAATTGGAAACTAGCATAACCCTCCACTGAACAAAACCAGTCAAGGCCACATATTCAACAAATATTAACAAAGTATTTTAGAATTTAAACTATCGTGAATGTTATTCCAATTAATTGATTATGAAACCCAGCTAAAACTCACGTGATATTAGGTCGGAGTATGCCCGACTAGTTTCGAACCCATACGGGGCCTTTATTCATGAGCTGGTTCTTGCATCGCAGCACGATCCAAACTGCGAAGGCGTCCCAAGAACGTCCTTTACGATCCAGACGACGACATAACAACCGACAATGCTTCCCAGCCAACACAATCAGAAGCTACACAGCGTCTTCGCCGGCGAAGACGAGGTCCCCGATAACGTCACCCGGACGTGGGTTTTCTAACTCACGATCTCGGGGGCGTCCGGACTGATTCACTCAGGTCACAGTTGCCTCCTCCAGAATGGCCCTCTAAGCCGAGGTCCGAGTCTCATAGGAGACGCCCTTAGAGAGCCGTTCCGTCCTCTATCTTTCTTTCAGCCTTCGGGTCACATCAGGCGATGCTTCTGCGCTCGCCCAACCCGGTGACGCCGTAGTGGTTCCGCAGGGAGCTATCGGCACCTACTCAGACAGAAAAAAAAAAACTGCGAAGCGGCTGCGTGACGCGCAGCTACTCGCACTGCGCGTGAACGAATTTTCACTTTTTAACTTATCATTCACAATTAACGAAAATATTCTAACGCGAACGGGAACTACATGGATGAAACCGTCTGTTAGTAAAATGCAACAAAACAAGGCAGAAATGCCTGAAAAGCGCAATTCAGTGCAGGGTGCGGCCGATTGCCGCCCGCGCTCAAAAGCTGCTCAATTGGAAGCGGTGTCGCTTATCCGCTTGCATTTCGCTCGCTCGATTGCTGTCTGCGGTGTGTTTGATTATTGCCACTGCTTTGCCAGTACATACTGTGGATATTAGCTTTTAGCTGACATAAACCGGCCAAGTACGTGTCGCGCCCGCAGTGTAGGGTTCCGTAGATTGAATGAGCACTTTAAGTTTTTATCTATACTAATATTACAAAGCTGAAGAGTTTGTTTGTTTATTTGATTGAACACGCTAACCTTAGGAACTACTGGTCCGGTTTGAAAAATTCTTTTCTGTGTTAGATAGCCCATTTATCGAGGAAGGCAATAGGCTATATATTATACCCGTATTCCTACGGGAATGGGAACCACACGAGTGAAACCGCGCAGCGTCAGCTAGTATATTTTAAAGTCCTAAACATATTTAAATGTACATTTCTATAATGTTTTATAATGTTCCATTTAGATCTTTTCCACAAGTTCTACATTCTAATATTTTTGAAATGTCTTTTATTTGGTAACTGGAATGCTTTTAATGGACGAGATTGAACTTTTCAACAAATATATTTTGCATTGTGTTCAAAGCTTTAATAATGGAAACAGTGTTTTTTTTATAAAACAGATAAAAAAGGAGGTAAACTTTTAACTTGGAATGTTTGAGTTCTTTATTTTGTTAGCTTTTTTGTTATTTTTAACGAGAGGCCATTTCTTTCTTCCTTTTAACAAACATTATCTTTAAAATAAATGTTTTTTATCTGCCTCTCAGTCTGTTTATCTGGGCTAATTTCTAAAACTACTGAACCAATTAGTGGGACTTTCACTGAAAGAATAATACATTGCTATAAAGAATAATCTATACTAATATCATAAAGCTGAAGAGTTTGTTTGTTTGATTGAACGCGCTAAATTCAGATACTACTGGTCCGATTTGAAAAATTATTTCAGTGTTAGATAGCCCATTTATCGAGGAAGGCTATAGGCTATATATTATTCCCGTATTCCCACGGGAACGAGAACCACGCGGGTGAAACCGCGCGGCGTCAGCTAGTACATTAATATATTGCAAACAAGTTAGTTTAAGTTGTTGGGCATTATGCTTATTATATAAGTTATTAGCTACTCTTTATTTTATTCTTTGGGATTTCTGAAAAAACTTAATTTCACAAGCGTGTATGACAGTAAATATAATTTAAAAATATATTTCTTTTTTTTAAAAAAAGAATATTTGTCTTTTTTTATAATATCACGAATATTCCCATTCCCCTCCAACTAGTCAAGAAAGACTGTATTAGGAGTGGGTACGACAATAGACCAAAGGAGCGAGGATAGAACCACCACCCCTCGGTGATGAGTCCGACCGCTCTTACCGTTGAGCTATTGAGGCTATATTTAAAAAAAAAATAATTAAAAATAAACCGATTATTATAGGTCACCAGTCTAGATATAAGACCTTGAAACACTAAACGTTTCGCGTCTAGAATTAGGTATTAGGTAACGTCCTAGACTGAAACCTTACTAAGTCCCAAAACATTAGCTTCTAGCTAGCGATCGATTTGGTCATTATTTGTGCCTCGTCATCGTATAAGATGACGAATCCCTGCGACTCGCTTGATGTCGTCAGTCCACCTGGTGAGAGGTCGGCCAACATTGCGCACAGTGCGGGGTTCGAGCACTTTGGGACCCCAACGTCTCGAACTATGTGCCCCGCCCATTGCCACTTCAGCTTCTCAATTCGTTGAGCTATGTCTGTGACTTTGGTTCTTCTGCAGATCTCCTTATTTCTGATACGATCACGCAGAGATACTCCTAACATAGCTCGTTTCATCGCCCGTTGTGTGACTCTGAGCCTTCTTATGAGGCCCATAGTTAGCGACCAAGTCTCGGAACTATCGGTCATCACTGGCTACACTCACCTAATAATAAATTGATTATTGTAAAGAATCTCCCAGAATACTCTGTAACAGTTAATACTCATAAAGCCTTGACTTATAACTGATCTCACCTGGTGGTAAGTGATGATGCAATCTAAGATTGAAGCGATCCAACTTATTAGATACCTTTGGTTGAAAATCCACACCCCTTTAGGTTTCTACTCGACATCGTACCGGAACGCTAAACGCACACCGGCCGAAGCATCCCACCAGCCATTGCTGGACCAATTAAAAAAACTTCAATTGGCCCAGCCGGGGATCGAACCCAGGACCTCCGGCTTGTAAATCCACCGCGCATACCACTACGTACCACATCACTTACCAGGTGACATTGTAGTCCAGGGCTAACTTGTAAAGAATAAGTAGATAAGTTATAAAATACGACATCTGTTTGTATGGACAAGTAATCTAATCCTACTAATATTATAAAAGCGGAAGTTTGTATGGATGTTTGGATGTTTGTTTGGATGTTTGTTACTCTTTAACGCCGCTACTACTGAAGTGATTAGGCTGAAATTTGGTATTGAGATAAAAGCCTGGATTAACTAAAGTTAAAATGTAAATAGATTTTACTCTGAATTAACACATAGGCTACATTCCCGAAAAAATCCATGGTTTCCCGTGATTTGAGAAAACTGATTGATTGAACTGATTTTGATGATATTAATGTTTGTTACTGACTTGACTACTGAACCGAATTAGCTGAAATTTGGTATTGAGATATAATATAGCATGGATTAACACATAGGCTACTTTTCATCCCGGAAAACCAAGTTCCCGAGGGATTTGTGAAAAACTAAATTCCACGCGGTCGAAGTCGCTGGCGTCCGCTAGTACAGGTATAATATAGGTATATTGTTAGGTACAAAAAATTGCCGAAATGTAATTGCTATAAAAATTTCATTTAGAACACGCCACGCCCTTAGAAAAGGTTATCACTATCATATCAATCTTCATGGCATAGGTCAACGTCCTATATGACAGCCAATGAAAACGCAAAATTATGACGCGATAAACGATCCGACCAATCAGCACGCACTTTGCTTAGGAAACTAATGGCGGCTTATTAAAGATAATGACGTCATTATACTTACAAAATGGCTTCGCAACTTAGCGATGTTATCGTTTAGTACTGTTTGGTTTAGATAGCTTTGTTATGACATTTATTAAATTGTTTATTGGCATTGATTTAGTAGTACTAGATTCTTGATCAGCGCTTTTAAAAATGGCACCGCACCCTGTCACGACATTGAAGCAGCGTGATTGGTCTAAGCTATATCCCTTCTACAAGGATGGCAGCTTGCCCCTGTAGCTAAGTGGCAAGTCGATGTCTCTTTCTACGATCGCAAACGCTTCGAAGACTAGAAAAATGTATGGGAATGACATTTACTATCGACAGATCACGTGATCAAGATCTGTCATTCCCATACATTTTTCTAGTTTTCGAAGCGTTTACGATCGTAAATGAATCTAAAAAGATTTTTTTCGATTTTTTTGTCTGTCTGTCTGTCCGTGTTTATTTTTGTTTTTGAATGAATTCATATGAAACTTGGCACGGTTTAAGACCATATTACGGAAAAGGTTATAAGATACTTTTTATTGCAAAAATAAAATAAGAAGGAGGTGAAATAGGGGTTGGAAGTTTGTATTGAAAGTTCTTCATTTTTAGAGTTACAGTTTTAAAAATTTATTCATATATCATAAAAAAATTACGAAATATAATGAGATTCAAGAATTTTTAAAATTCAAACTTTAAAGTGGTGAAATAGGGCTTGAAAGTTTACATTGATTTCCACGCGGACGAAGACGCGGGTGTCCACTAGTTTATAATATTAGTATAGATTACAAAGTAAGAGGTCATTTACCTTTAATTTAATAAGTTGTAAAGGACATTGATCCCATAATGAAGTACACATCGATCTATTGTTCTAGATAATTCCACCGACCTAGACTGCAGACTTTAGGTCTGAGAAACGTTGGATGGAAGCCAAAAGAAAACCGCTAACACTGCAATTTTTATTCACAGCATCTCTCTTATAATGTACTTCATTTTGTATGTTTATTGTTTTGTTATACTTATTTTTTATTTCTTATTTTCTTTTACTTGCGTTTTATTTGTATTGTATTTTCTTTTAAATTTGTTTACTGCTTTTTGTAGCAAACTGCCGAATTAAATTACGTGCATGTCTTTTATGTAACAGTCTGTCTGATTAGGTAATGTACTTAATACGAGTACACAATATTCGACCAATATCTTATGAAGCTTTTGCTTATTTTTTTTTTCTTTTCTGATTGTTAAGCGCCGTAGGCTCCTTATGGGACCTCAGCGGCGTCACCGGGAGGTTTGGGCGAGCGAAGAAGCATCGCCTGATGGGGCCCGAAGGCAGAAGCAAGTAGATGGGATGACTCTCTAAGGGCGTCTCCTCTGAGACTCGGTAGGTGACTCGTCAGATATCGGGGAACTCGTCTTCGCCGGCGAAGACGCTGTGTAGCTTGTGTTTGTGTTTGTGTTGTGTGTAAGGGTGGGATACAGAAGGCAGTGATTCTTGAGACAGTGTGTATTGTGAGGAGTTTCTTCTCTCTGGAGCTCTCACAGCTGGTTGCTTGGGCACTCAAATGTCCCGCAGCGGGAGGGTTAATTTTTTTTTAATAGGTATTTTACAACAAATTTCTCCACCCTGCCGCGTCTTTCTGTTCGCGATAAACTCGAAAATTATTATTAGACGTATTTTCATAATATTTTCAAAAGATCACGGCCAATGCAATTGACGAATTTCCATGCGATTTTCAAGTGATCACGGTAAAGAAAAAGGTTTGAAAAGTTGAAGTATTTCTATCTGAAATAAAAAACTCTCCATTTTACGATATCGCATTGTATCGTTCAAAAATATAATAATTAATTAAGTCGTACATGAAATAAATATTCAAATTTCTAAATTCATTTATTTGAATTAGGCACTTTTGAAAAGTCAAGTTATGTCATAATTTAAATTAATCTAATGGTAGTAATGATAGTTAAAAAACTTAAAATTAAAATTACGAGGTAAACACACAAAATTTCATCCAGATCGTCCAGCCGTTTAAGAGGAGTTACGTGACAATCACACGTACCTACAGAAGAATTGATCATTATTCATCCATTAGCAACCAGTGAGCATATTCGGCTCACTGTTAAGCACGAGTCTACTCTCAGAATGAGCGGGGTTAGGCCAATAGTCCACCACGTTGGCCCCAGATATAATTGGCAGACTTCACACACGCAGAGAATTAAGAAAATTCTCAGGTTTCCTCCCGATGTTTTGGCAGAGTAAAGATTATTTTAGCTTCACCGTTTGAAACAAATGATATTTTTAATATCTTAAAATGCACATAAATAGAGGTGCATGCCCCGGACCGGATTCGTATCTACGCCCTCCGAATCGAAGGCAGATGTCATTTCCATAAGGCTATCACGGCTCTTAAATATTATTCAGATAAAGTGATAGATTGTATAATCTCCCAGAACACTTCCATGTCTAAATTCGCGGAAACCCATTAAGTATAACCCATATGTAACATTTTTTTATTCCACAAAAACTAAATTACATCGCAATATGACATAAGTAACAAGATGGCGCTCTTCATCCCCTCTAGCTCACATTTAGCGGCAGTCTCACGTTCTCCCGGCACCACCATCCCCTCTTTACGACTGTCTTGAGGGTAGATAATGACTGAGTTATCTTGGTCCTCGTATTATGAAGCATTTCATTGTTCCTGAAAGTTTCATTACATGAAAAATTGAGAGTTAAGATTATACAACTGGTATAATGTTTTTTTTTTTACCAACTTTTATCAGAATACACAAACGTACAAAACAATTTAAATTATATACAGTGCATAGTGATAGCATAGTGTTTTAAAAAAAATAACAATTTAAAACAAGAAAGTATTCTAGACGATGTTATCTATACTAATATTATACAGCTGAAGAGTTTGTTCGTTTGTTTGTTTGTTTGATTGAACGCGCTAATCTCAGGAACTACTGGTTCGATTTAAAAACTTCTTTCAGTGTTAGCTAGCCCATTTATTGAGGAAGGTTATAGGCTATATATTATTCCTGTATTTCTACGGGAACGGGAACCACGCGGGTGAAACCGCGCGGTGTTAGCTGGAAGAATTTTTCAAATCGAACCAGTAGTTCCTGAGATTATAGCGTTAAATCAAACAAACAGACAAACGAACTCTGTACAATATTAATATTATATAGTAAAGATTAGTAACAATATGGCGTCCTTTCCCTCTGGCTCACATTTAGCGACTGTCTCACGTTCCCGGCACCACCGTTGCCTCTTTACGACAATCTTGAGGGTAGATAATGATTAAGTTATCTCGTATTATGAAGCATTTCATTGTTCCTGAGAGTTTCATTACATGAAAATTCAGACCTTAAACTGGCATTAGCGGAAAAATGGTATGTTTCTCAGAATAAAACTAAATCAGTGTATTGTAATTGCAGGTGGCTCAGTATCGTAATGTTTGGAAGTCCCTACAAAAGGCCTATATCCTGCAGTGGACGTCCATCGGCTGATGTGATGATGATGATGATGAGTGTATTGTAACAAGTCATAAGGTGGAGTGTTAAGTGCTGCCTAACACCAATGATATTAAATACTGTTATATGTGTTACTAGTGCATGAAAGATGAGGCGATCAAAAGAGGAAATTTATGCATAACTCAATGTTAGTTGTGGTCAACAACAAAACAAATAATACCTAAATATCATCTACAATGTCAAGTTGTATGTTCAGGAAGTCGTCATCAACCCATATTCGGCTCACTGCTGAGCTCGAGTCTCCTCTCAGAATGAGAGGGGTTAGGCCAATAGTCCACCACGCTGGCCCAATGCGGATTGGCAGACTTCACACACGCAGAGAATTAAGAAATTCTCTGGTGTGCAGGTTTCCTCACGATGTTTTCCTTCACCGATTGAGACACGTGATATTTAATTTCTTAAAATACACACAACTGAAAAGTTGGAGGTGCATACCCCGGACTGGATTTGAACCCACACCCTCCGGAATCGGATGCAGTGGTCATATCCACTGGGCTATCACGGCTCTTCAGGAAGTGTAAAAACTATATATACATAAATATATAATGGAATTAAAGACAAAATTGTGCATGTGTGCGCTCAGTTTTGTAGCCTATTATTCGGATCACTTATTGCAGTGATTTTGTAGGGATGTAACCGATCTATAGTATAAAATTATCATTGCCTCGCACAAACTGACAAAAACTAATAGCAAAGACGAAGATAACCGCTATTAGACGATATATTAGTACAGTGGAGTTCTACTTTTACTATAAAATCTACTTTATACTATATTAGCGGAGACCTAACCCGCGTGGTTCCCGTTCCCGTAGGAAACGGGGTAATATATAGCCTATAGCCTTCCCCGATAAATGGACTATCTAACACTGAAAGAATTTTCCAAATCAGACCAGTAGTTCCTGAGATTATTAGCGCGTTCTATCAAACAAACAAACTCTTCAGCTTTATAATATTAGTATAGATTACTATATAGACTTGTTAGTTTAATAAATAAATATAAGCTAAGTGTACTATAGCAGGCTTCGTATAAAACAAGAGCGAACTACAAATTTGGCAATAACTCCGAGCAACGTTCGCTGCATTTCAGGCGAATTTATACTTCACAGGAGAATAGCAAGGAAATCTATTTTCTTGTAAGTGCACATAAGCTGTGCCAAGTTGGTCTTAAGAGAGGTGCACACGGGCGGGCCATTGCGCTGCGACAGTTTACTGCGTGTGTTTTCAAATATTTAAGTATCACTGCCGACAATTATAGAACTTAAAAATGGCTTTGTAAGTTAGCTAGTTTTGAAGATAAAAAACCTTTCAACAATCCAAGTAAAGGAGAAATATTTTCTTATATTTTATTTAAAATTACATTACATTATAATTTGAAGACTTTTAAATATAAATTACCGTCTAATAATAATTCATCGCATTTCGCTTTAATCAGCAAGTGTCGAGTTACGCATTTTACATACCTACACAAAACGTAATGCTTAACAGAAGAATGTTTAAACTAAAACGCTGGTTAAATAGTAAAAGATATTTTGGAATATAATTTCTTGTGTCGTCCTGTTTCACATAAGTTTAGTTCCTAATTAATAGGTCATGCAATGTATGAAAAACTTGTGACACAACTTTTTATGATTTACTCAGTTCACTGACACAGCTTTTGCCCATTGTCCTATCGAAAATTTATCATCATCATCATCATATCAGCCGATGGACGTCCACTGCAGGACATAGGCCTTTTGTAGGCACTTCCAAACATCACGATACTGAGCCACCTGCATCCAGCGAATCCCCGCGACTCGCTTGATGTCGACCATCACTGCTCAACAATATTTTGTCTTGTCCTACCGCGGTCCGCCCGCATTCCTACACTCAGCTTTACGACGAGCCGCCAATATCGGCCTGCAAAAGTAAACCCGATGGTCTTATTTCCTTTCAAAAACTTCCACTTGGTCGCGATTTAGTCTGAAAGCTGCAGGTGAAATTGGTTTTGCGAAATACTAAAAGTTATTGATTCAGTTTTTTAAATTTCTTTTTAATGCTAGATGGACGTTTAAAATATATATTTGGTTGAGTTTGTTGTGGGTTCTTCACGGACCAAGGCTAAGTAAGATCGTAAATCGATCTGACGACATATTTTCACAAAGATGAAACCTTATGTATCAATAGCATCTCACGTGCTTTGAATACCTGCGTGTTTTTGGAGTTTCGCTGGTGGGAGGCTTCGGCCGTGGCTAGTTACCACCCTACTGGCAAAGACGTACCGCCAAACGATTTAGCGTTCCGATACGATGCCGTGTAGAAACTGAAAGGGGTGTGGATTGTCTTCCAACAAACAACAAGTTAGCCCGCTACCATCTTAGATTACGTCATCACTTACCATCAGGTGAGATTGTAGTCAAAGGCTAACTTGTAGAGAATAAGAAAAAACCTATAAGTAAGTTGAATAAGCTCTCCGCTATCATCTTAAGACTGCATCGTCACTTACCATCAGATGAGATCTGATTTGTCGTAGAATAAAAAAGTGTAATGAAAATAATCTTTGTGAAATCTAGTTTGCATAAATAATATTAAATTCAAATCAGGTCAGACAACAATGAGAGAAAAAAAACAATAAAGTCTTTTATCGCTTTAGGCTCAAAAACTCATCCTGAAGGGGGAGACAGTGTGTATTTCCTTCTACCAAAGTAGTGGACCCGTAGGCCGTAAGTAAATGTAGATATTGGTATAAAAAATAATTGCTGTTCATTCGTCTCCCTATAACTATAAAACTGCTTGATCGATTTGAATTGTTTATTTTGTGTTTTATTTTATTTTCTTTAATGCTTCAATATAGAAAGAAAAAAAACAATATAGATAAGTAGAAAAACATTAAATATCTCATCAAGTGATAAATGTATTTGATTCGAAAATTATCGTTATATAACCTTGACCGTTTGAATTCATAATTAATTTTGGAATCCTTTATAATTATTAATTTCTATATTCCTAGGTGTATCATTGTTTTTGTTTATATGTAAACAGCAACAGTAATGAATTTATTTTGCTATTTTCTGCTTACACTATATTAATCGTCGTGGCAGCGCCACACAAATCCGCTCAAATAATCCCAGCGCTCGTTTCACTCTGAAACCAGAGCTTACCAACACAGTCTTAAGTATAACAATATATTTTTGTTTTATTATTATCTTTCAAATTTCAATTGCAAAAGTATAATTCAGGATATTTAATCTGTTTTAGGTACGCAAACTATGCTTCTTACATCAAGGAGTAGTACTAAAAATAACAACCCGCTTAGTCTAATGGTTAGCTTAGGGTATACATAATGTGAGGTACAAATTTCGTGTCCTTGGTATATTAGAAATTCGAAAGGAGGACATACTCGTATTATTTCTAATACATCTTCTCTTAAACTTATTGCTCAATGGCTTAAGACAAAAAGATCTCCGAAATAAGATTCACTTTTTAAGTAACTGTATGTTCTATTGTGTTTTAGTAACAGGGTCACAGGTTTAACTGACGACCTCTCAATTACGGTACATAGGTATATCATCATCATCATATCCTAACCAACATAACCTTAGCAATAATTAGGGGTTTTGGTTATTTATGTACACAAACACAATCGAACTTTTTTTTTAATTATTGACTTCCGGACTAATTTCTGAATATTCTCAATCGATTTTAATTGGATTTTTACTGAAAGATAGAGGAAAGGGGAAGCAAAATCCATGGTTTCCGCGAGATTTGTGAAAAACCAAGTTTTACGCACAGATTAAAGATCAATACTCAGATAGTGCGCTCTGAGCACGGCAGTGATGCAGCAATTCCAATTTCAAATACAAATTCAAAAACGAATACATTCTCGAGTAAGAACGACATAAAGCATTGCATCAGTAATTTTTAATATAATTCAAGAGAAATGGCATCTTGTGTTTTTAAACATTTATAAAACTGTTCACAAAACCTAAAAAAATAAGATGGAATATTTTCTTATATAGGTGGTTATTGATTATTAGTTTATTATTATATTAATTTACGCAATTGTTGTTAGTGAAATACAAATTATAAGAAAAGTTAGTATGGTAGATAGTAACATAATGCGGATGTCAAGGACATGCACGCATGACATTTTTTTTTCACGGGTTTCACCGACTTCACAGCGCGGCTTGTAAAGACTCATTCTGTATCATTCTCTGTTCTGTGGTTTCACGCGAAAGAAGTTGCGGGGGCCTATAAGGACTTGTATCCAAGACCGTAAAATAAATTTAAAAAAAAAGAAGTTGCGGGCGTCCGCTAGTATAGGTAACAATATCTACTTATTATAAGCTGTCATAGCGTCCCTTTTACGGGGTGACAACGACGACCCCTCAATCCAAATATAGAACCTCCGGAGGGGTGTAGCGGTCAGTGCGTGTCAGACGGTGGTATCGATCCCACCACCGACTACCACCACACCCGAGCGCCTCACCAGTCGGCCATTGCCTCGCGACACGATACCACACGGAACTGCCATTTTATAAAAAAAAAAAAACTAAAAAAACGTTCTAAAATACAAATTCCGCGGGCTAAACCCATTGAATTTAAAAAAATATAAAAAAAAGTAACTGTCATAGTATCAAACATCAAATAAAAACTGCTTACATTATAAAAGAGTATTGTAGATAGGTGTTATATCTATTTATGAAAAAAACAAGTGCCACTCTAATATAAAATAAATAGACAACTTTAATAATAACAAAATAAGATCAGAATTTAAACTTTTTTGAAATAAAGATACCTACGCTTAACAATCCGTGAAATATTTAAACGTAGACGTCATCTTTACGTGTGTTTTAAATGGTCAATTCAAAACTATTTCTAATAAAATAAAACAATGCGTCTAAATTCTAACATATATAAAATGTATACTTAAACAAAACCGTATACTCGATAAAAAACTAATTATATCTGATATAATTTATTACACTAAACGTAAAAAAAACTTAATAAAAAAATTAAATTAAAAAAGTGACAATCACTTTTTCGCGCGCCAAATTTTCCGGTTATAACACGTAACATAATCAAAGTGCCATTTAGCTGTGCCTACATTTTTGAGTGGTTAGTGTTCCTAATTACTAAACGAGATGACTCGGGCTGACCTGGATAGAGGATAACAAGCATAATCTCAATTTACAGTGCTAAATTTCATAATTGCGTCATTGACACCACTGTTCTAAATTTAAAATAACGCCATTTTTATAATCGTTTATTATCTTTGGTTTATCTATCGTTGTTGATAACTTTCTTATCTGTTATTTATTTACTTTCTTTACATTAAATATTATTATGGTAATTTTTCTAGATTTTGAAACCCCCGTAGATCCCAATTCTTGTTCCTGGGACTATCGTAATAAAAAGTAGCCCAAGTTCTATTCTAGGTTAAACTCTATTCAGATTCGTTCAACCACTTTGACCTGATTAACAATCCATCCACACATCGATTCAAACTTTCCCGTCTATATTGTATAGTTTGATGTCCAAATGTTTATCATATATCTTCAGCTTAGGTATTAATTTAGTATTAGTATAATTTAGTTAGATATCTATGCTCTTGTGATCAATATACAGGTCTGATGAAGTCCTGTCCACTATTCCAGAGCCATGTATTTCTGATGAGGATCACATTTTGTCCATTTAATAAAAAGTACAATGATTGGTTTGCCGATATTTCATTTTTATCCCGACTTCAAAAAAAGGAGGAGGTTCTCAATTTTGAAAATTCTATTTTTATTTAAAAGAGTTCTCCAGATTGGTCCTACTTCATTATCATGAAAATCGGACAGAAATAAGTCTTTGAAGCCGGTTCAATTTTTATCTTAAAAAGATTATTTAAAGGCCCTTTCTTAGCTGCCAGTATGGTTATCTATTGTTTTTGATTGTAAAGGTAGATTAATAATCGCTTTCTCGCCAATAATCTAATAATAGGATGCAAAAAAGGAAATTATTAGCCATCTATCAGATGCAAATCACGCCACTTATCTATCCCCCCTTTGGTTGAAAAGCGACGGTGGTATACACCCGTCCCGCTCGTCACACTAACCTGGCCGTGCGTTAATATCGGATTTTTCTTTAGTCTATCAAGGAACTGATAACTCTGCGTCCGTAAGACGGTGGTGAAAAAAAAACAATCGAGAAAAAAAATGCATTTAATAGCGTGATAGCGAATCATTATCTGTGAAGTGACTCAGAAGCCAGAACCGAACGCGCAGCCGCAAAGGTGACGCGTATTTTCCGAACGAATTTTCTTGCGCGAAATTGTATGTTTTTTTAATCTTTACCATAGACTATAGCAATATTTTTACGTCGTTTTGTAGTGCATTTTTTTATGTGTGTGAGTGAAATGGTGTCGTGATATAGAAAATATATCGTTTTAGAATGGAAAAAAGCTTTTTGGATACGAAACACGTCCAGTGGTCTACTGAAGTAAGTAACAAGCATCTGTTTTTTTTTTAATAATTTGTGTTGACAGGCAAAGGTTGGTGACCATACAGCGTGCCCAATCGTATTATATTTTTGAACGTGAAAGGGAAAGCCTATCCAGTATTTTAAATTTAGTTGTTAATTTTTGGCGATTAGCTTGAGTATTGTATAGTTTTATTTTTCCAGTAATTTAGTAGATATCTAAAGTACTATTCCTAATATTAAGACTATGAACAGAGTAATGTAGGCGTAGACTGTGAATTTTAGGTATAAATACCTACCTACTAGTGTCCTTTCATTTTTTCATGATTACGTTAACCTTAGACCTAGGTTAGGTAGGGGACAGGCAAAGGTCGGGGAATATACAGCCTGTGTAGGTATAGTGTTATATTTATTGTACCTTATACAATTACATAGACTATGACCTTGGTTTGTAAAAACTAAAACTGGTAAGCAACGGTAATCAATTATACTTTTCTAGTATTTGTTAGCAAATAATTGCAGCTAGTGTTTTACTCAATCGGTTACATAAGAAAATCATGCATTTGTAAATGTCAGTATGATGGATCATGCAATTTGGTTTAGTAAGCATATATTTCAGTACTTATTGGAGATATACACATGAATATTCATGATTATATTATGGTTAATTATTGTTTGTAGGGTAAAACCACAGAGTAACCAGAGAGAGTGTTTACATACTGCGTGCTGAAGCCGTTGCAACCCGTAAAAAAAAGAAACAAAAGTGACGTCTCCTAGACATCCGCTTATATACAAACTTTTTTCATTATTTGTATTTCTAACACTAACAACAACTACGTAAATTAATATATACCAATAAAAAATGCTCCATCTTATTTCTTTTAGCTTTTGAGAACAGTTTTTAAAATATTTAGAAACATAAGACACCATTTTTCTTGAATAATATTGAAAATTACTGGTGCGACGGTTCGTTTCGTACTGACAAGAGAACGTATTCGTTTTTGAATTTCGTATTCGTGATGGGTACGACACCTTCGGGTTCCGTACGCTCCGTCTGTATATTATTGATTAATCTGTGGGTAAAACTAACTATATCATTTAGTCGTCAGTTAAAGTAATCCATAAAATACCAATTTACACGTAAAAATATAAAATTGTAAGACAATTGATGATGATGATAATTAAAATTATCTAATGCTAATAAAATGAAAATCTAATGATATTGACGGCCTCCGTGGCGCAGTGGTATGCGCGGTGGATTTACAAGACGGAGGTCCTGGGTTCGATCCCCGGCTGGGCCGATTGAGATTTTCTTAATTGGTCCAGGTCTGGCTGGTGGGAGGCTTCGGCCGTGGCTAGTTACCACCCTACCGACAAAGATGTACCGCCAAGCGATTTAGCGTTCCGATACGATGTAGCGTAGAAACCGAAAGGGGTGTGGATTTTCATCCTCCTCCTAACAAGTTAGCCCGCTTCATCTTAGACAGCATCATTACTTACCATCAGTTGTGATTGTAGTCAATGGCTAACTTGTGAAAAATAAAAAAAATATATTAAAAATTCTGACCATACATTTTTTGTAAAACTCAGTACTTTATAGCCTTACTCAAGACTCGAAGTCAAGATTTCGTGATCCTAAGTCACACAGTCTACCACTGAGCCAATGAGGCAGTGAATTGAAATTTAGATTATTATTTAATTAACATTCACGAGTCCACTATTATAACAGAGAACTTAAAACAATGTATGAGGAGTGTCACTTAAATATGACGTCATTCAAAACCCAACATGGCGGACGTCACACGCCCAGTACGTAAATATTTAACCACTTACCCCCAATTTCAGGAACGGTAAACGTTAATTAAATAATCGATTCGGAAGAAACATTGATCCAATTTCTAAAATTATTTTTCGATTTTTTTTTATATCACGATATTTTGAGATATTTCGTATTTCATATATCAACAGTTAATAATTAAATCTTATATTATGATGTAAACAAAGTCAGTAACATAAAATAACTAAAAAAATACAGTTTAAATCAATTTTTATGAACTTATGACATTAATCCATTGGATGCAAGTGGGAATTAAACTTTTCGTATCAATTAAAATCGATCAATCGTTATAGTTACATTTTGATTTGAAATTTAAATAAAAAAATATATATTTAATTGAAGCTGATTTTTGCTTTTATCATTGTCGATTCCGTGACTCCCATCTCGTATTCTGTTTTTATAGATCTTGGATTTTCCGGGTTAAAAAGTACCCTATGTTATACCTATTATTCAAGCAATATAAACATCAAATCTACAATTCATCTCTGCTAGTTTTCAACGTAAATAACGTAACGGTTCAGTGGATAAACAAACTGACAAATATACACAATACGCACAATACTACTTAGCCCCAAAGTAAGCGTATAGCCTTATTATATCTACTGTGGTATAGCCTTTGCTAAGATAGCAAATTTTATCATATTCATACTTATATTATAATTAACTGACGCGCGGTTTTACCCGCGTGGTTACCGTTTCCGTAGGCAAACGGTAACCGTTCGGTCCATAGGATAATATATAGCCTATAGTCTTCCTCGATAAATGGGTTATCTAACACTGAAAGATTTTTTCAAATCAAACCAGTAGTTCCTGAGATTAGCGCGTTCTATCGAACAAACAAACAAATTCCTCAGCTTTATAATAAGGCTTTATAACCCAAGGCCTTGGATATAGAAAGCAGGGTCCCTACCCATACCCAGTACCCACTGCGCCACTGTCTAAAATTGTAAAATAATATGAAAGTATGGATTAAGTCAGTTTATTAACTTAACAAACTTTCTGATCTAAAAACTAATAGATCCAGATTTAAATATTTGCTCAGTCATTCAAAAAGTGTGTCTTGAAGTGACACTTGCTATGACGTCATAGAAAACTCAACATGGCGGTAGTACAAGCCTTGTAAGTCAAGATAAACAAAAACTACATAAAGCATGTAGATATTTCTTTAAAAATAGAATTGGCAGACGTACATATTATGATTCACGGAATACTTTTGCATATTTCAAAGATCGTAAGATCTGATGCACACATTACAATAACTTTTTTCATTTAAAAATCCGAACATATTCCCTAAAAACCATGGTTATGATTCCCATAACTGAAAAATGGCGGGGCGTGAATGTTTTTCAGTGTCTCTGATAAATAGAAAGTTACATTACCAGCGAGTTCCAATAACATTTTTAACATTACAATAACATTTTTCATATATCCGAACATATTCCCTAAAAACCATGGTTATGATTCCCATACCTAGAAAAATATGTGATAGGCATACATATTCCCTAAAAAACATTTTTATGATTCCCATACCTAGGAAAATATGTGTGAGATAGGCATGGATGTTTTCCAGTGTCTCTGATAGATAGAAAGTTACATTACCAGCGAGTTACAGAGGCGAAATTTTATTTAAAATCGCTGGACTGTTAACTGGTATAAATATACGAGTACGTATAAGAATTGCTCGTCTTATCTATCGAATCTACAGAGAGTTTATTTGGTATGGCATGCTCACCTCAGGAAGTATAATAAAGCCTTAGATACCCCATTGATGAGGAATGCTATAGGCTGTTGTAGGCGAGTAAAACCATAGGCTCAACAAGTCTATACTAAATATTTTATAGAGGTAAAGTTTGTGGTGTTATAGGGGTAATCTCTGGAACTACTGAACCGATTTTCAAAATTCTTTTACCAATAGGAAGTCACGTTATTTGTGAATGTCATAGGCTATATTTTATTTCCATGTTCTCACACAAACGGGAACTACGCGGTTGAAAATGTAGGGCATCGGCTATAGTCTATACTAAAATTTTAAAAATAAATAAATGTAAATATACTTAAACAATACACATCACTATCTAGTCCCAAAGTAAGCATACAGACCAGCTTGTTTTATGGGTACTAAGATAGTTTATATTATAATATTCATATACATTTATATACTACATATAAATACTTATATAATGTATAAATACACACAGACACTGGAAAAAACCCATGCTCATCACATGAATATTTTCCAGTTGTGGGAATCGAACCCACGGCCGTGGATGCAGAAAGCAGGGTCACTACCCACTGCGCCACGCGGCCATTAAAGAGTTAAAGTTTGTGGTATTGTAGAGGGTAATCTCTGGAACTACTGAAACGATTTAAAAAAAAAATTTATCACTAGAAAGCCACTTTATTTGTGAGTGTCATAGAATATATTTAATCCCCGTACTCTCACGGGAACAGGAACTACGGGCGTGAAACTGCAAAGCGTCTGTTAGTCTACACTAATATTATAAAGCTGAAGAGTTTGTTTGTTTGTTTGTTTGTTTGATTGAACGCGCTAATCTCTGGAACTACTGGTCCGATTTGAAAAATTCTTTCAGTGTTAGATAGCCCATTTATCGAGGAAGGCTATAGGCTACATATTATCCCTGTATTCCTACGGGAACGGGAACCACGCGGGTGAAACCGCGCGGTGTCAGCTAGTATTAAATAAACTTCGTTAGGTTTTAACACAAAAACTTAGGTATAATAAAATCAACCGACGCGGTCGCATCGCGTGACCAATCCACGTTTTGTGTTGCAAAAATAACTGTAGCCGTTAAAATTTACATTAAAAGTAGACGGATTAAAGAATTAACTACCTACGTAACTTTATAGTTAACTATTATAGTTAAAATGAACTTGCAATTCATTCCAATTCTTGTTTTATCCTGTTTAGATAGAACTCACCAGTATATTTTTTGGTAAATAACTTTCTGAGCCAAGGTTTGTTTATGTGGCGTCAAAGATTAATAGAGATAATGTCACTAGCGTTTCAAAACTGAGGCAAAAAAAGCGGCTAGCCCTCAAACGCACAAGTGTTTTTAAAACGGACGTTAAAAAAGCGATCAAACATAGTATGAAGTTAAATGAAAGTCTATTTCCAACGACCAAAATTGTAAATGCAACACAGCTCGAAAAAAAGCGTCGTGTTTTATAAACTTTGTCTTGTGATCATATAATCGTACTTGGGAATGCATTTGTTGTGTCCGTTAAAAAAACTCTCGTGCGATTGGGGGCTAATTGTCTTAATTGCATTTGATGTTATTTAAATAAATAATACCTAAATATTGTATAAGTACAATGTCGAGTTGTGTATTTAGGAACTGTAAAAACTGTATATACACAAATATATAATGGAATTAAACACAAAATTGTGCATGTGTGCGTTCAGGGGAGTAGCTAAATTCGGATCACTTTTTGCTGTGATTTTGTAGGCACGTTTTTTTTTGTTGGTTCTTTGCAAGTTAGCCATTGACTACTATCTCACCTGATGGTAAGTAATGATGTAATCTAAGATGAAAGCGGGCTAACTTGTTAGGAGAAGGAAGAAAATCCACACCCGGTTTCTACACGACATCGTACCGGAATGCTAAATCGCTTGGCGGTACGTCTTTTGCCGATAGGGTGGTAACCTGGTAACTAGCCAAAGCCTCCCACCAGCTAGACCTGGACCAATTAAGAAAACCTCAATCAGATTGCCCCTCACAACACCACAAACTTTACCTCTTTATAATATTAGTATAGACATTCAAAAGGGTGTTATTTTAAAAATACTGTGTACTCCGTGCTAAGTATAGTCCTTTTCATGAAAGAAGTCCCGAGGCTAAAACCTAAACAAAAATTGACAGCGCCTTACACAAATGTGAATAAGACCGCCATTAGCAAATGACAGTGATCGCAATTAAGACATTAGCGCCGCGTCTGTGGGACTTCTTTTATGAAAAGGACTTTACTAACTTACAGGAATTTTGTACCGAAACATATACCCTAGTAACAGAGGAAACGAATACGTCAGTATCGTTCGTCAGTTTATTTTTGTTCCATTTGATGTCAACACCATAGGAAGCCATCAATTAGTGCTACTTGATGGTGCGTCACCTTCAAATAGACTTTATGGTGCAGTGATAAAAGTTTCGGCCGTAAAATTCTTTGGTCGTAGATACGATAACTATACCTACACTTAATGGAAACTTCTTTTATAAATAACGCTGTCATTCGTTCATCGAATTTTACTGCCTATATTTATTTATTTATTTACGTTATCAACCCATATTCGGCTCACTGCTGAGCTCGAGTCTCCTCAGAATGAGAAGGGGTCAGGCCAATAGTCCCCCACGCTGGCCCAATGCGGATTGGCAGACTTCACACACGCAATTCTCTGGCATGCAGGTTTCCTCACGATGTTTTCCTTCACCGTATGAGACACGTGATATTTAATTTCTTAAATGCACACAACTGAAAAGTTTTAAATAGTAAAATTTATTTATTTACTTAAACAATACCCGGGAAGACATTACAGTTGCCCAATTCGTCTTCCCAGGCTATAAAATATACATTGTAATAATAGATAATTAAAAACAAACTACAACAAAAATAACATAAAAGAGAAAAAAAGAAAGAAAACATTACTAATTTAAATACAAAAATATTAATCAAAATGGTTTTTATAAGCATCTGCGGTGGAGAGTGAAAAACGTACAATTCTAAATTATACATGTTTTTCATACCGGTATACTCCAAAAAGTAAATGTTCGTATAGGCTAGGTTCTTCAGTTTTTCATAAATCCAATGGGAATCATTGATTTACCTTAAACTAGCACATCCTCGCTATTTCACCAACGTAGTTTCCGTTTCCGTAAGAATACGGGGACAAATGATAGCCTATAGCCTTTCACGCTTAATGGGCTATCTAACACTGAAAGAATATTTAAAATCGGACCAGTAGTTCCTGAGATTTGCGCATTCAATCAAACAAACAAACTCTTCAGCTTTATAATATTAGTATAGATTAACAAAGATAAAAGTAAAGAACGAAAGATTTAGCATTCCGGGACGATGTCGTGTAGAAACCGAAAGGGGTGTGGATTTTCATCCTCCTCCTAACAAGTAAGCCCGCTTCCATCTTAGATTGCATCATCACTTACCACTAGGTGAGATTGTTGTCTATAGCTAACTTGTATAGACGAAAAAAAATTCATCCCCTAACGAAAGGGACTGCTAGTCCCAAATTCAAGCAGACAAAGTCGCAAGCATTAACTATTCATAAATAAATCGCTACACAGAAAAGTTGTGAATAAAATATAATATTTTCCGCGTATCCACTCCACAGTGAGCCGAGTGGCAAAATGTTGAAGGAATTCATACATCACTCGCCCGGGGGTGAACGTGGTTGAATAGGATATATTTAGGGTTGCCAACCGTACTATAATATATAGTATTATACTATATTTATATAGATAATATATTTAGAGACGTGATAGCCCAGTGGATATGACCTCTGCCTTCGATTCCGGAGAGTGTGGGTTCGAATCCGGTCCGGGGCATGCATCTTCAACTTTTCAGTTACGTGCATTTTAAGAAATTAAATATCACGTGTCTCAAACGGTGAAGGAAAACATCGTGAGGAAACCTGCATATAAGAGAATTTTCTTAATTCAAGTCAAGTCTGCCAATCCGCATTGGGCCAGCGTGGTGGACTATTGGCCTAACCCCTCTCATTGTGAAAGGAGACTCGAGCATAGCCGTGAGCCGAATATTCGTTGAAAATGATGATACTATATTTCGGGTCTGCGTACGATATAATGTTGAAGCAATACGCAAAAATATTATATTTTCAACACTGAAATCTAACAAACCAAATTTTAATTTTAAAACTTTATGAACATTAGTTTTTGACAGATGCAATAGCGTGAGGTCTATATTACTGAGGTCCAAACATTAAACGAACAAATTAGCAAAAAAATTGCTTTTAGTTTTCAAAAATTAAAAAAATCTAATTTGAAAAAGCTCATTCTTGGTTCAGATAAATAAATATTAAAAAATGCAACAAGGGTGAATAAATATTGTTTTTTATAAAATTTAGATTTTTGCTCATATCAATACTATGTTCAATACTATATTATTCTAAAAAAAATGGTGGCAACCCTAGATGTATTATGCACGAGTCGCGGGAAAATGGGTATTAAGTATGTAGAAATATAAATTATTATTATATGAAAATTCTGATATAACCTTGGTTGTAACATCCATCAAATAAAGTGATTTTACGTTTTTTTACGTAAAAGTAAGTACGTTTATTTCAGCAGAGTACTACCGGATTTGGTCCTCTCGCAAAATACGTTCTTAGCGTTCATTACACGAGCCGTTCTTAGCGTTCATTACACGAGCCGTTCTAAGGGTTCATTTACACGAGCCGTTCTTAGGGTTCATTTACAGGAGCGGCAGATTTCCCGACGACCGCAGTCGACTGCAGTCGGCCACGTCTCGGCCGCAAAGTGACTTCGTCGCCGACCGCAGTCGACTCTCGGCGGCGGTCGACGGTGGTCGGCCTGTGCAGTCGACTCCCGTTGGCTCCCGCCGAGACGTCGCTGACTGCAGTCGTCGTAAATGGACACTTAGCGGAGGTCTACTAAGTATAAACTACCTGCCTACCAAACTTTTTTTGTTACGATTTCTGTTTGTTTCGAATTAGCTCCAAAAATACTGGACCTATTTTAATAAATCTTTCACCAATGGAAAGATATGTTATCAGCGAGTAACTTTATTCCCAGATTACTATAAAAAATAGGAACTACGCGGGTGAAATCGTGGACAGGTTTGCTAGTTTTAAACATAACAGTAGGTATAGCTTGGCAGCTTCGTTCATAACACACCCAATGGTCTGCGCGGGCCGAGGCTATGAAGGAAAAACCCACGACTCTTTTCCATGTCGCCCGAGACGAATATCTTAGCATTCCATGGATTCACCGTGCAGGTGCCGGGTCCATCGCGTGGTAGAGAGAAAAACACCAAGCAAAGTCCAGGACTTGTGACTACTGGATGTAGGGTTAAGGAATTCCTTGAAGATCGATCAACACTCCCCTTCTCTGCTCGTGTTGTTCTCCCTACCTATCCAAATTTGGTAAGATCCTATTAGAGCAGCTTTGGATACTCGTTCTAATATAGAACTAGCTGCACTTCTAGAGAGGCCAAGGTCTTTAAGCAAGTTATAGAGAGATTTTGCTGGTAATCCTCTCGCACTCGGGATTTTATAATGTTTCTCATACGTATCCATTAATAAAGTCCAATCATACTAGATGATTTTGTTATTGAATGTGCTTTAACGAACTTAATTTGTCTTATATTTGTAGTCAATCATTTTTGAGCTCTAGCTCATGATCATGGGAGTGTCATCTACGAAATTGCCAGACTTTTGTGAAAGTCTTGAAAAGAAACTGTTCATAGAATTGTAGTTTTTATACCCAAGGAATACTATGTATTCGAACGTGCACGAATTTCTTTCGCAAAAGTACTTAAACCTTGAATAGGATATAAATCTTCGGACGCAGAAACGAATGGGAAAGAGGTGACCTGAATGCGATCATGGAGTCCGATGAACTTGGTGAAACACTTACTCTAGATTCGTATGCCATTAAATAGATTTGTTGCCTATATCGTGTATGGAAATAACGAAAATATCATTAGGTATGTATTTATGTGCGAGTTGTTAAGTGAATATCTGTACTATAGTATACTAGGGGACGCCCGCGCCTTCGTCCGCGTGGGATTTATTTTCACAAATCGCTCAGGAACCATTGATTTTTCCGGGATAAAAAGTACCCAATGTGTTAATCCAGGCTATAATATATCTCAATACCAAATTTCAGCTAATTCGGTTCAGTAGTCGAGGCGTGAAAGAGTAACAAACATTCATATCATCAAAATCATCAGCTTTCGCAAATCTCGGGAAACCATGGATAACAAACATTCAAACAAACATACATCCAAACATCCATACAAACTTTCGCGTTTATAATATTAGTAGGATTTTAGAAAATCTAATGCATGAATTGAAGCAATTTTCAAAATGCATTTCATATAAGTTTACTTATTTATTTTTGTTATCAACCCAAATTCGACTGCCTGCTGAGCTCGAGTCTCCTCTCAGAATGATGCCAAATAGTCCACCACGCTGGTCCAATGCGGATTGGCAGACTTTACACACGCAGAGAATTAAGAAAATTCTCCGGTATGCAGGTTTCCTCACAATGTTTTTCCTTTACCGTTTGAGACACGTGAATTTTTGAGTGTTTTCTATCACTCTGCCAGATAAACCTCGAGAATAGTACTGTGTTTCTTTCAAAAACTTTCTATGTTATTTTCTGTAACCCTGACAACGTGAATTTCACGGTGATCACTTAAGCAGTTAAAACGTGAAAGCTTAGCAAACAAACACAATTTTGCATTGATTTTATTGGTATTTTTTTGTTCTCCACAATTTAGCCCTTGACCACAATCTCACCTGCTGGTAATAAAAATTTCGACGGCCGCGTGGCGCAGTGGGTAGTGACCCTGCTTTCTGCATCCACGGCCCTGGGTTCGATTCCCACAACTGGAAAATATTTGTATGATGAGCATGGTTTTTTTCCAGTATCTGTGTGTATTTATACATTATATAAGTATTTATATGTAGTATATAAATGTATATGAATATCAACTATATTAGTACCCATAACACAAGCTACTCTGTATGCTTACTTTGGGGCTAGATAGTGATGTATATTGTTTAAGTATATTCATATTTATAATAATGATCTATCTAAGATCGAAGCGGGCTAACTTATTATATATAGTAGGACGAAAATCTATATCCCTTTCGGTTTCTACACGACATCGTACCGGAATGCTAAATCGCCTGGCGGTACGTCTTTGCCGGTAACTAGTTGGTTTTTTTTTCATCAATTAAGAGAACCTCAATCGACCCAGCCGGGGATCGAATCTGTCTTGTAAATACACAGCGCATACCACTGCGCCACAGAGGCCGTCAAAATATAAAGAGGATGATAACGTCATCTTAAATTGATCGGTCCGTAGATGGTACGTGAGGCGTCAAACGTACCGTTACTGGTACGTACCGTTAGTACGTCGCCAAGCGTTCGATTTTCAATTTGTCGCGGTGTCGGTCTGTTCAAGGCTTTATTGCTTTGGGACTCGATTAATTGTAGGATTTGATTTATTTTGTGATACATATGGTCGATCGGATCGGATCGGTCGAGTTCGAGTCCGATGGGCAATGAAATATTGGGGGTTTCCTTTCGTCAAAGAAACAGGATTTGGCCTGGACTTTAAAAAAAAAACGGAAAAAATAGCCGTATTAACCCCCCCATGCTTCGGCACGTTAAGCCGTTGGTCTCGATCATTATCATTAACATTTGATAGTGATAGTTATTTGTGCCTTTGTCATATAATGGGGGCCATTGTAACACAACACGAGTGCTACAATCGCTAATTACGCGTAGTGGCATACAATACGACCATGATAAAATATACAAATGAATTAACAATACTTAATAAACAATATAATTATAATTAGCGCAGGGCCTCCTCGATTTTGGCATCGGCATTGCCTTCTACATTTAGTCTCTTATAAGTAAGCCTGAAGGTATGTAGCCAATCACATGGAACTATTTAAAAATTCAAAAAAATCATCGTAGCAAGGTTTACCCGAGTGGTAATGGACATTACCAAACGACCTGTAGGAATGAATAGTTTCGTGATATGGTTTGAGGTTTTATATTGAGTAGATTACGAAATCGAAGTGGAAAAATGATTTAACTCTAAGTGTATGCCACTGCACGTAATTAGCAATTACAATGACCTTCATTACATGACAGTGACATAAATAACTATTGAGATATGTGCTAGTTCCACTTACCTAAGCAGGACCTAATTTCAATCTACCTTAACAACAAATCCATTTAGCGTGCATAAATCTTTATGGAGAGTTTTCTAAATTCTTAACATAAAAGTTTACCTCATAATTGTCCGTCGATACGTCGTTAGCCGCTCCACTGAGTCACACCTTTCGCTCGTTCCTCCTCACTTTGAATATTACACTGTCTCGTGAGATGCGCGGTCTTGTGTGAAACTTAGTATATCATACTTCAATGCGTACCTAGATATCATTAACAAGCCATATTCGGCTCACTGTTGAGCACGAGTATCCTCTCATAATGAGAGAAGTTAAGCCAATAATCCACCACGCTGGCCTTAAGCGGATTGGCAGACTTCACACTCGCAGAGAATTAAGAATTTTTTCTGGTATGCAGGTTTCCTGACGATGTTTTCCTTCACCGTTTAAGACAAGTGATATTTAATTACCCGACTGCAAGAAGGGTTATGTTTTTCGTGCGTATCATGTATGTACTCGTATGCATGTATGTAATTTAAAAAAAAATAAAAAATATTTCACCAATTTCAATAGCGTAATGTATCTCATTACGCACATCTATATCTATATCTATACTAATATTATAAAGAGGTAAAGTTTGTAAGTTTGTAAGTTTGTCACATTTTTTAAATGGGGTAATCTTCGGAACTACCGGTCCGATTTCAAAAATTCTTTCACCAGTAGAATGGTACATTATCGGGGAGTGCTATAGGCTATATTTTATATTAGTATGATATATATTCGCCGAGTTAACACAGTTTTTATCATACAGGTCGGACCGAAAATCCTCTTAAGCAGACTTATTCGCATGCGCTGCCTTAACCATTGTGTAAAATTGAAATTAATGTTTAGAGGCTTTATGTATCTTTAAAAGTTCTACAAAAAAGTCCGCGACACCATATATCTATCTTCTATATATTAGCAGATATAGTACCTTTTGTGTTTAAAAAATTATAAATTTTATATACTTAGGTCTGCGTCATTATTTATGCTACTTAACTTAAATCCTTATCAAAATAACTTATTTAATAATCACAAGGATATTATGGAGATAAGATTTGCCCTTTGTATAGTATGTTAATTAGTTAAATAGTTTCGGAGATAATACAAAATTTCTAAAAGACGCAGAAATTCCGCTACATGACGCCCCGCGCTTTCAATTACGTAGTTCCCGTTCCTGCGTGAATATGGGAATCAATCATAGCCTCGCAAATAACGTAGCTTTCTATTGGTAAAACAATCTTTCAAATCGGTCCAGTAGATCCAAAGATTATAATTTTAGCATAGAAGTCTCTATTTTCCTTTGTCACGCTCATAGGGCTGGACCGATTTTGCTAAGGGTAGGGGTAAGGTAGGGAAGGTATAGGGTAGGGTAGGGTAAGGGTAAAGGTAGGGTAGGAGAGTGTATGCCTAGGTTAGGGGTAGGGTAGGGGTAGGGATAGGGAAGATTACGGGTAGGGTAGGGTACGGGTAGGGTAGGGGTAGGATACAGTTAGGGTACGGGTAGGGTAGGAGTAGGGTAGAGGTAGGAGATCGATACTGAAGCCTATTTTCTATTTTTTGTCTGTCTGTTTGCCTTTTTTTTGACCGGGCATCACGCTGAAACTACAGAATGAATTCAAATGATACTTCAGACGATTTGAGACCATAAAACGTAGAAGGATAATAGGATACTTTTTGTCGCGAAAACAAAATCAGAAATAAGTGAAGTAGGGGTAGAAAGTTTGTACGGAAAGTCCTTAATTTTTCTAGGTACATTTGTAAATGTAAAATGATAAGTGGACTTTTTATTAGGTATAAGTTATGTTATGTTATGTGAAATAGGGGTTGAAAGTTGACATCGATTTTTACGCGGACGAAGTCGCGGGCGTCCGCTAGTGTAAAGTAAAATGCACATGTGCCGCAATATAATATTAAAACCTTTATCATCCGTCTAAAAACGAACAGTACTTTTTTAAATCTTGGCAAAGAGTTTTTATGTCAGAATAGTGCTCAACGTTTTATGAATAAAATTAACTTTGTGAGATAAAATATAATAAAAAAAAATTTAATTCTTTAATTTTAACAATTTTGACAATAGTACAGCCTTTGATTCCTTACTACGGCTCTCGCCAAGGCTCGAGCTTAAAATGCACATATAAATGAAAAGTTAGAGGTGCATGCCCTGGACTGGATTCGAACCTACGCCCTCCAAATCGAACGCAGAGGTCATATCCACTGGGCTATCAAGGCTCTCATCATCATCATCATATCACCCGATGGACGTCTGCAGGACGTAGGCATTTTGTAGGGACTTCCGAACATAACGATCCTGAGCTGAATCCCTGCGACTCGCTTGATGTCGTCAATCCCCCTGATGGGGGGTTGACCAACACCGTAAGGGGTCGCCATTTCTGCACCTTGAGATCCCAACATCCATTTGCTGTTCGAACTACGTGCCCCGCCCACTTCAGCTTCGCGACTTGCTGAGTTATGTTAGCGACTTTGGTTCTTCTGCGGATCTAATTCGATCAAGCAGAGATACTCCTAACATAACTCGTTCTATCGCTCGCTGCGTGACTCTGAGCCTTCTTATGAGGCCCATAGTTAGCGACCAAGACTAAAAGACAATAAAAACCATAATTATCCCACAACTTTCACTACTTCTCGCACCAGCGAACACGGTGCTTAGACTCCCACCATTGTTTCAATATTTACGACGCCTCGATAGTCCACTGGTTAGCCTATTCGGATCTTGAGGTCCTAGGTTCAAACCCTGAGTCTGATATGTTGAAGTTTTCTTTTACAAGTTAGCCCTTGACTACAATCTCGCAAGTGATGATGAATGCTAACTAGTTTGGAGGAGGATGAAAATACACACCCCTTTCGGTTTCTATACGACATCGTACCGGAAAGTTAATCGCTTGGCAGTACGTCTTTGCCGGTAGGGTGGTAGATACGGCTAAAGCCTCCCACCAGCCAGACCTGTACCAATTAAGAAAATCTCAATCAGCCCAGCTGGGGAACGAGCATCCGTCTTGTAAATCCATCGCGTATACCAGGCCGTCAACAAATCCTTATTCAATTTATATAGGTTCGTAATGACACCTCAGGGTAGGCAGAGCATTTTCGCATATATGAAGTGCACAGTTAGTGAATTGTTGTTCCAAGTGGTCCACACTGTAGCTAAGTAGCACGTCGATTCTCATTCTACTATCGCAAACGCTTCGAAAACTAGAAAAATGTATGGAAATGACATTTGCTATTGACATGTCACGTGATCAACTGTCATTCCCATACATTTTCTAGTACCGACAAAGGCGTACCGCCAAGCGATTTAGCGTTCCAGTACGATGCCGTGTAGAAACCGAAAGGGGTGTGGATCTTCATCCTCCTCCTAACAAGTTAGCCCGCTTCCATCTTAGACTGCATCATCACTTACCATCAGGTGAGATTGTAGTCAAGGGCTAACTTGTAAAGAATAAAAAAAAAAGTTTTCGAAGCATTTGCAATCGTAGAAAGAGAATCGACGTGCCTACACGTTGGCTACAAGGGCTATGGGTTCGAATCTTGGTTTGGACTTTAAAAATATTAGGTTTTATAATTGAGCGAAATATTCGGCTAATATTTTTTAACACGAACCCAGGACCGCCTGGATTTGAATCAACAATCCACAAACAAAGTATGTAATTGAACATAGTTGTATCGTGCATGCAATTTATCTAACGGAATGCGCGGTAATCTTTTTGTTATTTATTAGATGTTTCGTAAAAACTCGACGGAGATAACCATCTTGAGTTGATTGATATCATGAAGGAATTTCCGGCTTGCTATACTGTAGCATTATAGGCCAGGATACGTGGAGTATTTTTACAATTCATTACTATCAAGTTAATTTTCTGTGAGTGTACTTTGTATAACGATTATTAGATAACGTTTTTCTGCCTGTAGGTTTTTTTAATGGCCATTTTGAAACCTGATGAGCCCTTGAATTTGATACCCATATCGCAATATACGAAAAAAAAAATCACCTCGAGTCTATAGCGTCTCACAGTCGTGAATGTTTGAAAGCCATTTTCATTCTTTATTCAATGTATATTGACGGCCTCCGTGGCGCAGTGGTATGCGTGGTGGATTTACAAAACGGCGGTCCTGGGTTCGAGTCCCAGCTGGGCAGATTGAGATTTTCTTAATTGGTCCATGTCTGGTTGGTGGGAGGCTTCGGCCGTGGCTAGTTACCGCCCTACCGGCAAAGACGTACCGCCAAGCGATTTAGCGTTCCGGTACGATGCCGTGTAGAAACCGAAAGGAGTGTGGATGTTCATCCTCCTCTTAACAAGTTAGCCCTCTTCCGTCTTAGACTGCATCATCGCTTACCATCAAATGAGATTGTAGTCAAGGGCTAACTTGTCAAGAATAAAAAAAAATGTTCCCACACTCGAACGAAAATAAAAATATCACATCTTGTATAGTATATTACAACAAACATTTTGGTTATTTAACATAGTCATAAAAGAGGAGTAAGGTTTAGATTTTGGTTGTGAACCTCTCCAATAAAACACAAAACTTTTCATCGTATATTCGTCTAACGGGAAACAGACTAAATTCCACTTCTGACTATCAAAGGAAGATTAAATCACATGGGCTAAATCGAAATCGTGGTATGTCTCGACTAATTATAAATTATAAATTATAAATTATAATACTGTATGACTTTTTCAAAAGAGCAACTATTGAGTTTCTTGCCGGTATCTTCTCAGCAGAACCTGCCTTCCGAACCGGTGGTAGAATCTTTACAAATAGTCAACTGACGTGTCAAAAGTGCTTGTAAACTGAGCCTACTTGAAATAAATGATTTTTTGATTTGATTTTGATTTGACTAGTTTCTAGGCTTTACGTCAAATACACAAAGTAACACTATCAATCATCACCGGAACGATCACTTAACTTACTACTACAGTTCTACCCTCTAACTACATTGATCAAGGATATCGCTGCAACTATCAGATGGAAACCAGAATTAACTATCGTATGGCAGGAAGGCAACCACGAGCGGATCTCGGACTTGCAACCGATGGCAGTAGGGTTGAGGGCCCTATACAACTAGTAAACGCTCCCCTTCTCCGCTTGATAATCTAATTAATGTTAGATGGCGCTGTAATGTTTATAATAACATTTATTAAATATAATATTTAACTTTAATTAATTCAAAGTCTCGATATTCGAGGTCGTTTCTCAAGAGTGGACTGAAATCTGAGAAGTGTGTAGTCCAATCACGTGTAACAAATATTGTCACCAACGATATTTTATACGTACGTATTTTTTTTTATTCTTTACAAGTTAGCCCTTGACTACAATCTCACCTGATGGTAAGTGATGATGCAGTCTAAGATGGAAGCGGGCTAACTTGTTACGTCTACGTTTACGGTACGGTACGTCTTTGTCGGTGGGGTGGTAACTAGCCACGGCCGAAGCCTCCCACCAGCCAGACCTGGACCAATTAAGAAAACCTCAATCGGCCCAGCCGGGGTTCGAACCCAGGACCTCCGTTTTGTAAGTCCACGGCGCATACCACTGCGCCACGGAGGTCGTCAACATTTTTATACCTAAGCGGGCAATTTTATTATTTACTAGTAGAAGCCTCAGGGTTTCACCCGCGTGGTTCTCGTACCCGTTGGACGAATACGGGGATAAAATATAGCCTATAGCCTTCCTCGATAAATAAGCTATCTAACACTGAAATAATTTTTCAAATCGGACCATATGATGGATGACGATATGTCATAACAACTAAAAACAATATTTCGAAGAAGTTTTATAACATGACACTAGATATAACAGTATAAATATGATCATATCCTAAGTAATACCACACATGAGAGGACCGCAAATGAAATCGCCTACGTGGCGTAGGCATGACCCCAGGTTATGCGGTCAAGGGACTTTGGAAATTGCTCTCTCGATACAGCCTAGCTATCCGTACATTTAACATAAAAACATCTAATATATAAAATTCTCGTGTCACAATTTTCGTTGCCATACTCCTCCGAAACGGCTTGTCCGATTTTGATGAATTTTTTTGTGCTTATCCCGTATCTATGAGAATAGGCCAACATCTATTTTTCAAACCCCTAAATCCTAGGGGTAGGGTAAAAGTAGGGTATGACTAGGGTAGGGGTAGGGTTGAGGTACTGTAGAGGTAATGTAGGGGTAGGGTAGGAGTAGGATAGAAGCAGGGTAGGGTAGGGATAGGGAAGAAGTGCATCATAAGTCAAAGCGAAGCTTGAGCGGGTCCGCTAGTATTATATAAACACCGATTTCGGTCGAAATTCATTTATGTAGCTTCATTTCTACGCATCATCATCATCATTAACAACTCATAATTGGCTCACTGTTGAGCACGAGTCTCCTCTCAGAATGAGAGGGGCTAGGCCTTAGTCCACCACGCTGGCTTAGTCACACACGAAGATAATTGACAACTCATACTCGGCTCACTGTTGAGCACGAGCCTCTTCTCAGAATGACAGGGGTTAGGCTAATAGTCCACAACGCTGGCCCAATGCGGATTGGCAGACTTCACACACGAAGAGAATTGAGAAAATTTTCAGGATTTTCATTCACCGTTTGAGACGTTTCATTACTTAAAATTCACTGAAAAGTTGGAGCATGCCCCGGACTGGGTTCGAACCTATGCCTTCCAAATCCAAATGGCTTTGAGGCTTTAGCCGTGGCAAGTACCGGCAAAGACGTACCGCTAAGCGATTAAGCATTCTGGTACGATGTCGTGTAGAAACCGAAAGAAGTTTGAAATCCTTCGGTTTCCCGCCCGCTTCCATCTTAGATTCCATCATCACTAACCATAATACAAGATGAGATTGTAGTCAAGGGCTAACTAAGGCAAAAAACGCCCTAAAATATCCCCCACACACCCAAATACAAAACGTAACTTACTAGTTTTAGTACCCGTGTAAAGGTCACTCAGGGTCAAGGGACCCCTTAAATTGCCGACACAGCGTTACGTGAGGGGGGAGGTGAAAACTCATGAAAACAAAAACTGTTCGAAGCAACGCCTCGGGATGAAAATCTCGAGGGCCATATCAAGTTTTCTTATCTTTTTTCGTCAAGATATCTAAGGTATTTACTAAGATAGTTATCTTTGTTTTTATCTTACACGTATAGAAATGAATCCCTATAAGTATCCTTTGGTCATGCAATAATTTAAAAACGACTGAACCAAATTCATTTGTCTTTTTTATTGATTTTAATAGATCTACATCCTGGAATATTTTTAAACAAATTAAAAAGAAGTAGGCATTGATTAATTTGAGATATAAATAATAATTAGAATTAAAATTGTAAATTATTAATAAATAGCTGACGCCGCGCGGTTTCATTTCACCCGCGTATTTCCCGTTCCCGTAAGAATACGTGCATAATATATATCCTATAGCCTTCCTCGATCCATAGGCTATCTAACACAGAAATATTTTTTAAAATCGGACCAGTAGTTCCTGAGATTAGCGCGTTCAATCAAACAAACAAACAAGCTTTATAATATTAAGTAATCATTTTAACATGAAAATGGAACCGACTTCAAAGACTTTCATCATCAGTCATTTTGATTTTTACACAAAATTACTAAATCGATTTTTATGAAATTGAAATGGGACCAATCTGAAAGTATACTCTTTCAATCAAAAAAAGAATTATCAAAATTGGTTAATAAATTACGTAATAATAATTGAGAACCTCCTCCTCTTTTAAAACTCGGTTAAAAAACAAGCAGACTCTTCTCTCGCGAGAAAATCGATATAAACTCTATAGATGACCGTTTTCTGGAAATAAAATTGATATACGTCGATGTGCCTCCGATTTTTAAATTTCTGATATATTTTCTGTACCATATTATGTAAGTATGTATTTACTTTTTTATACACATGAACCTTCCTCCTGAACCACTATGTACTTAGACCAACATAAAATATTGAGGCATTAATTTCTTAAAATACAAGACTTTTCAATAAAATTTTGTTCTACAAACAGACTTTTCTTTAATCCATTTTAGTGAATGTCAACGTTCATTCGGATGTATTCCAAACGAGATTTTGAACGAAGTCAAAGGTAGTTTTTCAAAGGAAATGGAAAATCCCTTTGTTAACGAAGAGATCTGCCGTCTCTTGTATCACATGTGACCTTTAGAGCTTTGCACGAGCCATTTCGAAATGATGTCTATAAGAATATTATTTTAGAGTTGAAAGGAAAACTCATCCGAGGAAGTTACTACTATGTTTGTATCAATGTTTTTTTAATTTTCTGATCAATAATTAAATTATCTAATTAAAAATTGACAGAAGGGCTGGCTCATTTTTTGCAATCAGCCTGGCTGTCCAGCGCGGAAATGCAGCCAGTATTTTTGCCACCATTCCACGTGGGCATGATTTGTATAGTTATTAGGTTAAGTTAGCTTAAGTTCCTTATTGTATACTTTCTCAATAAAAAAAAATTAAAAATAATTTTTAAATTATTTAAATCTTTCCGGCATGAAAAGAAAATACAGAAAAAAAAACCATTTCATTCCAAATTCAGCCAAATCGCTTCAGCGCAAATGAGTAAAAAACATACACTTACACACAAACTTTCGCCTTTATATTAATTATTAGTGTGAATTCTTAGTTCAAATGGCATAATTAAGACATTTGATGGTTAAAATGTCAATCAAGTCGTCATTATGGCCCGGGTTACTTAAAGCTATATACATTTTAACCCACATCATTATAGCAGTCGACTTTATCTTGCAAACTCCGATTTTTCCGTTTTTTTCATATCCGGTTAACACCGGTTAGTGGTTGTTTCGGTTTTTATTTAACTTTTTACGTAGGATTTGAAGTGTTTAGCGTTGGTCGTTATTTTGCAAAAGTCGCTCATTTGTGCTTTATACTACACGACTTAAGTAAAACTTAAGAGCGCGCAGCGCGTCGGTACGATATGGATATAATTCGAAGCGCAAACGAGACGCCGAATTATGACTTTCACGTGAGTGAAAAGCACGCAGCGATTGACGGGCGACGTAAATTTTATGACGTGAGCGCCAAACCCATTTTTATCTAATTGCAAGTAAATTAAACAACATAACGAAAAACAAAATGGCCATGTTTAAGATATATACCTAATTTTCTATACAAAACAAAAATTTAAGAAAATAAGTGTGCTTTTCCTGAGATTGAAAGCAAAATGTGAGCAAAAATAAACTATCGAGAAAAGTTTTACAAATTGTGTATTTTGTATAGTCATAACGAAGCTAACACTTTGAAATATCATTTACCCAAATATCAGGCTCCTAACTTTTCCAGAATCTGAGAACCAAAACCATTTGTAACCACCAAATTACATATTGCACACTCTTAAACTCTTCTTTAGCTCTCAACGACCGTTCGCCTTTTTGTAACGCTTTATCCAACTTACTCACAAAGTCCGTAGAGATGTTTCACCTCAAAAATATGTATGAAAAACTGAAGCAGATATATTTGTAGACATTGCAGGCAGTTAGGTAAACTGCAGGTAGGCAAGCTGTTAAATTGAGCAGCTCGCGTCGGCGCAGACGGCGACAATTTCACGAAAGTCGGTTATCAGAGCAACGTGCCAGAACGTGCTCGGTTTTAATTGACTTGCAATACATCGGACGGCGAGGGTGGCCATTATGTAGGACACTCTGGGTCCAAGGATTTTGTTTAATTGGGTATTTGACAATTTTTAGGGTTCCGTCACAGAATAAAGATGATCTTAAGTCTTTACAAGCAGCGTGGTGAAGCCGGTGAAACCCATAAAAAAAGGTGACGCGTCTCCTTGACATCCGCATATACAAACTTTTTTCATAATTAATTGCATTTAAAAATTTTAACACTAATAACAATTACGTTAATTCATATAAAAATCAATAATTACCAATAAAAATATACTCCATCTTGTTTTTTTAGCTTTTGTGTTTTTAAATTATTTAAAAACATAAGTCGCAAATTTTCTTGAATAATATTGAAAATTACCGATGCGACGCTTCGTGGCGTACTGACTCGAGAATGTATGTTCTTTTTAGATTTTTTTTTTTTTTTGAAGCAGCTACGACACCGTCGTGTTCCGTTATTCTTTAATCTGTGTGTTTCGTATTTAAAAATGAAAAACGGAATCCTTATAAGAAAAAGCATTTTTCGACATTCAAGGCAATCAAACTATATAAACTTTCATGACGTTACGCCCGTAAATACTAAACCATAACCAAACGATTCAGAGTTTGACAAAATTGTTAGTTATTATTTAGTTCGACTTTCCTTTAGTGACATAAAGTAACATTGTGACATCACGAAATGAATGATAGCATTTTTAACGTTTGGAAAAATTTTAAAATACGTAATTATTAAATAAAGTTTTCTATGGAATCCTTAACTCTTATTCATTATTATCGATATAATATAGGACCCTTATAATATGTACCAACTATATGTAATTAATATTGATTTTTTTAAATATTTAAATTAGAAAGAATACAATAAGGAACTTAAATATATAAAATATGCCCATATTTATTTTGTTTAAATTAAATTTGATATGAGTACCGCAATTTTTTTTTTCAGGACCGTCTGTCTGTTAGCCTAAATACATGGTCACCCTATCTTCGTAGTTGCCGTATGGAATAATTTACGCGCTGCGACGCGCGATGTTTATAGCGGCCACGTGGTTATCGTATAAGTAATTGTTGCACTAACAGATACTCTGTAACTGAAATAGTGTTTTTTATAGTAATCGTTGATGGAACAGATGGCCTATTTTATGTTAGGAAAATCATCCGCTATTACAGAGTAACAATTCGTAGGACATTTTAGGAACACGGTTTTTATGTTGGACAGCAAAGGCCCGTTTCACCCGCGTAGTTCCAATTCCCGTGCGAATATGGGAATAATATACCATTTGACACTCACAAATAACGTAGTTTCCTTTTGATTAATAAATTTTGAAATTCGGTTATGATCTAGATTTTGACACATCACATCACTTTATTATATTTTTTGTTTTAGGGATGAAAATGTCTATGTGTTAATCCAGAGTAAACTCTTCCATTCCAAATTTCAACCAAATCCCTTCAGTAGCAGCACGCAAAGAAGGAACATGATATATTTTTAGTACATGACAAAAAAATTATAAAAATAAATAAATAAAAAAACAAGAACATACAAAAAGGTAGCCAAATTAAGTGATTTCTACTAGGGAATCCAAAAAAACAATAATATTATAACCAATAAACTTTAAAATATAGAAAACTAATTTTAAATACAACAAACCGTAATAATTCATTACTTTTTGTCTGCAGTGGCCAACGAATTTTTTGTTAAAAACAACGGCATAGTTCATTTAGTACTCCCATCGAAGTTTGTGGCCAAATTGCAACATTGCCAATCAGTCGATTGACCTGCTCAGGGGACAATGACTGTTTTTTGGCTAGATTAAAAAGTATGGACTGTTTTGGAAGAGAGTAGATTTTTTTTTAATTAAATTAACCAAGCAAAAGTCCCAACTGAAAAAAGCTATTTTTTTCAAATGGGTTTTGTTGTTATGTAGTAAACTCGACAACATTTAAGTTATATGAACCAAATTGCTAATTCGCATTTGGCCAGCGTGGTGGACTATTGACCTAACCTCTGTCATTCTGAGGGGAGACTTAAGCTCAGCAGTGAGCCGAATATGTGTTGATAATGATGATGATGATGAACAGGACTTGGTTAGAGACCGGATAAATGAATGCATCACCTTGAAGACTACTACTAGATATGTTTAGTTAGGTTAGGAACTCTTTTAGTTTAGTTAGGATCTCTTACTATTAGTCGTCTCATCATCATCATCATTATCAACTGATGGACGTCCACTGCTAGACATAGGCCTCTTGTATGGCCTATTATATGTATCCTCTATTATAATTCCAAACACCACGGTCTCGAGCCGCCAACATCCAGCGGCTCCCTACGATTACGGTCCACCTAGTAGGCATCGTGCGTTTTCTGGTGTGGAATCGCCTTGGGACACTAATATCTATCCGCTCTTCGATCTTTGTGCTCTGTTGCCACTTGTAACTTGCTGAACTATGTCAGTTACTTTGGTTCTTCAGCGAGTCTTCTCATCGGATTCGATAACGCAGAACCTACGAGCATAGCTCGCTCCATCGTCCACTGAGTGTCTCTGGACTGTCGTCTAGTATAGTGGCACAAACCTATCTAGCCCAGTGAGGATATCGTTTTCGTCACGCTTTTAGTATAATCTTCTATACTAATATTTAAAAAAGGGACAGTTTGTGGTATTGTAGGCAATAACATCGAAATCTACTAAGCCGAAAAATGCGTTATTTGTGGGTGTCAAAGGTTATTTTTTATCCTTTTTCCCCGCATTGTCTCAAGAACGGAACTACGCGGGTGGAACCGTATGAGGTGTATTATATTTTATGTGTGTTTTGTATGCTGTTGTTATTTAAGTTGTTTACTGATTGCGAACTCCGAGTGCTGAAGACAATTGCCGGTGTGCGGAAAAACTCAATCGAGTTTATGTCATACTGTTAAGTTTAAATAAGAAATATTAAAAATGTATATTTATATTTAAATAAATAAAATAAAATAAATCAATAACCGCGGAGCGTTGGCTAGTGTTTTGTAGAATGGCGACCGCTGGAACATTTGTTCCTGTTTTGGCCACCGGGTCAAAAAAGGCACTACAAGTCAAAAGCATTCCGTAGTACGCAAGTTGACGTAATAATTAAGTTCATTTGGCGGAGTTTTATTTGCCAAGACGCGCTGTATATTATGTAAATGTGTTCCAAAGTGGGCCACATTGGCGCAATGCAGTGTCGTGATAACTTGTGCGACATATTTCACATTTTATCCGACGGCTAGCGTTTGTTGTCCTGGATTTTTATACGTTTATCCTTGTCGCCCTACTTTTTTTTATTTTTTAAAAGCTATATCCTGTTTGTAATTTATTTTTACGCGTAACCTGCAAAATTGTAATTGGGATAGGCATTGGAGGAATATTGTTGGTCTAAGCTCCAGGAAGACGGGGCCTTAAATTGGGCCATTAGGAAAGTCTGAGAAAAATGAAGATTAAGTTACACGATTGGATTGAAATATATTTATATTTATATACTTACTTATAAATTAAGTAACATTACTATTAGCATCTATTAAAACTCAGAACATTATTTTAACAAAAAAAAAAATTGTCCACAGGGAAGAGCTTAACTTCATCATCATCATCATCATTATCAACCCATAGTCGGCTCACTGCTGAGCTCGAGTCTTCTCTCATAATGAGAGAGGTTAGGCCAATAGTTCCACCACGCTGGCCCAATACGGATTGGTAGACTTCACACACGCAGAGAATTGTGAAAATTCTCTAGTATGCAGGTTACCTCGCGATGTTATTTCTGTACCGTTTGAGACACGTGATATTACTTTCTTAAAATGCACACAACTGAAAAGTTGAAGGTGCATGTCCCGGACCGGATTTGAACCCACATCCTCCGGAATCAGAGGCAGAGGTTATATCCTATAAACTAGGCTATCACGGAACTTAACTTACCCGTTGGAAAACTATATTCAGTATACCTACCTACGAGTAAATCTGATAAATACAGCGATTCTTGTAAGGTTTAACGAATTTTTCTTTTTGTTACGGAACCCTAAAACCAAGTCTCATGTTACAATTTGATTGTAAAAATCATAATTGAATTCTCTCCTTACCGTCAATCATTAATATCAATTTCGGCTTCACCTGCCAAAGTTTAAAATTAAAATACGGTATCTTATATCTAGGCTGAAATTTCAACTGTGATACTTTCACGTTTATGTTTCGACATTGGTGTTTGTTCCACTTAAGTCAATTAGCAAGTTACGATTTTGCAATGTCTTATTTGTTTCTAATGGATTCATTGTCTTCATTCACAACTCTAGGCTGTTTTTTTAAGACTCACGCACCATAACTAAACTAAGGTACCCTATTTTAACACGATAAGCTATCTGCCACGTAAATAAATTCAAAAATCCCACCATTGAATCCTCTACTAGTGTTTGAAGACCGAAATTATGGTATAGTGTTTTAGAATTTAAACTATCGTGAGTATTATTCACATTAATTGATTATGAAGCAAGGCTAAAACTCACGTGATGCGTCGGAGTATGCCCGACTAGTTTCGAACCTTCATGGGGCCCTTAGTCATGAGCTGGTTCTTGCAACGCGGCGCGATCCAAACTGATTTTCTAGTGTCTCGAAAATGCTCGAATTCGGATCGGATTTTAATTAGATGCTGAAAAAAAATCCCTGACACTTTGTTTCTTGTTTGTTGCAGCTGCACTCCGAGTACCGCAGCACATACCGATGGCACGAGCACAAAGAGCAGCAGCAGGGCGTGGTCAGGCAGCCCGCGCCCACGCCGCCCTCCGCGCTGCCCATCGCACGGGGTAACACCGCAGCATTTGTTGCATTTACACTCCGAGTACCGCAGCACATACCGATGGCACGAGCACAAAGAGCAGCAGCAGGGCGTGGTCAGGCAGCCCGCGCCCATGCCGCCCTCCGCGCTGCCCATCGCACGGGGTAACACCGCAGCATTTGTTGCATTTACACTCCGAGTACCGCAGCACATACCGATGGCACGAGCACAAAGAGCAGCAGTAGGGCGTGGTCAGGCAGCCCGCGCCCACGCCGCCCTCCGCGCTGCCCATCGCACGGGGTAACACCGCAGCATTTGTTGCATTTACACTCCGAGTACCGCAGCACATACCGATGGCACGAGCACAAAGAGCAGCAGCAGGGCGTGGTCAGGCAGCCCGCACCCACGCCGCCCTCCGCGCTGCCCATCGCACGGGGTAACACCGCAGCATTTGTTGCATTTACACTCCGAGTACCGCAGCACATACCGATGGCACGAGCACAAAGAGCAGCAGCAGGGCGTGGTCAGGCAGCCCGCGCCCACGCCGCCCTCCGCGCTGCCCATCGCACGGGGTAACACCGCAGCATTTGTTGCATTTACACTCCGAGTACCGCAGCACATACCGATGGCAACGAGCACAAAGAGCAGCAGCAGGGCGTGGTCAGGCAGCCCGCGCCCATGCCGCCCTCCACGCTGCCCATCGCACGGGGTAACACCGCAGCATTTGGTGCAGCTTTACCCCGTGCGATGGGCGGCGTGGGCATGCAAACTTGAGTATCGCAGCACAAATCCAGCCTTACTTTTCCATAGTCATTCAAATTTATTTCGAGAAAATACGAGTAGGTATATGTCTGAAACCTCCAAACACTTTCTGTCATCCTGGTACTCTGAGATTGTATCTTTTGCGTCACTTGACCATTTATGCAAGATCACTACTGAAATCCACATAAAAAAGAGCTTCGTCCAAAAATAAATTTATTAATCAAACGTAAAATAATCATAAGTGTCATAACTATGACGTCACAAAAAGGTTCACAATTTCAGTGTGACAGACAAACAGGGGTTTGTTATACCCACCACCGACTGCGCTCATTTGCTCAAAATAGACGGCAGAGCGATAAAATTAACATGCAAATGACTAAAATGAGATCACAGCTTACATTAAGGCTTTTAAGTGTCGTACGTAAAGATATTACCAAGGAAAAGTTAACTTAAACAATGATTAAAATAGAACCCCAAATGTTAAATGTGAAATGTAATTGTATTTATGTGATTGACACTCGGCCGTATTTATAAACATGGTTTAAAATTACTTTTAATCTTTTAATTTATGTTTATAAACATAGCCTGCACAGTAGGACTAGCTCAGTTTTTGCGCCAAGGATCAGTCTGGATATCAAGTGCCAAAATAGAGCCAGTATTCTTGCCACCATTCCGCGTGGGCACGATTTGTTATTTTAGTTATTAGTATAGTTAATTTAAGTTATATATTGTACAATTAAAATTCAAAATATTAATTTACTTAAATAATACTTGGAATAGTAATGAGTAGATCAGAGCTACTCAAAATGCTGTTTTTAGCAATAATTATTAATTATCAATGAAAGTTCCAAGTAGTCAAATTATAGTTTTTTTTTTTATTATTTATATAAATCATTATCAGTATATTTATTAGACCCAGACCTCGGGCTGCCTCGTTATAGAAGGGGTATGGTGCTTACTGACGTTTAAATTTAAATATTTTTATTTAATATGACGACCTCCGTGGCGCAGTGGTGTGCGCAGTGGAGTCCCTGGTGGGCTGATTGAGATTTCTTAATTGGTCAGGTCTGGCTGATGGGAGGAATTGGCCGTGGCTACTTACCACCCTAAGCAAAGGCGTCATTTAAAAACCGAAAGGGTGTGGATTTTCATCCTGCTCCTGACAACTTAGCCCGCTTCTAAGACTGCATCATCACTTACCGTCAGATGAGATTGCAGTCAAGGGCTGACTTGCAAAATATTAAAAAATAAAGTTTAAAATGTAATTTCATTGACAGGAGCAATAGAACCGGCGATGCCGCGGCGGAAGAAGTACCCAGGCGTGGCGTACAAGACGAACGACCTGTTCGACCCGGCGCCCGCAGACGACATCCGCGCCTTCGAGCGCGCCCGGGTGAGTGCACACTACTTACTGCAGCTATAGAGCTATTGAGGTATAGAGCTACAGAGCTATAGAGTCAGTGAGGCCACAGTATAACCAGTAGTTGGACTTCATACTAAAGGTCGAAACGCGAGCTATACCTACGCACCTAGTACGTGGGGTGATCGTGGGGTGAAGACCGTTGCGACTGTGCCGCGGTGACGAACGCAGTGTATTGGATTTTTTAATTAAGACGACTAGGAAAAAAGTTATTATTTTTATAAAGTTTGATTTATATTTTGTATTCTAAAGGCATAATTTAAAAAAAAAAAAAATATATATATATATATATATATATATATATATATATATATATATAAATAAATGCTTAAATGATAAAATTGTGTAAATAGGTAAATGACGTAAACGGTAATATAATATTATTAAATAATTATTTATTAACTTCTTCATTTAGGTTGTTTTCTTTGATTATTATGTAATACATAGATTTAAATCTTATGACATGTATGTTTTGTATACCTGTATTTTAATGTCATAAAAAAGTTAAGTAAAGAAGTTGTTTGAATTTAACAACATTATTGTGTTGCTCATACTTTAACGTATTTGAATAAAAAGAGTAAAGAGCTAGCTGATATTAATATACCTATCCAGATTTTTTTATTAAACTACTAGTAAACTAGCGAACCCGGTCAATCTCAATTTGTTTTTTGTAGTTCCTTCCCTACATGCCAAGTCAGGATCAATTTTTTACGTCTATTCTATAGTGTGGGGGTATCGTTATCGGTATTTTTGTGCATTGCATAAGGGATTAAAGTGCTAACATAATCTACGGAACCCTACACTGCGCGTGGCCCGACACGCACTTGACCGGTTTTTTATTGTTTGGTCACCTAGTGTGGTGGTAATACCTAGATGGCTTCACCAAAATAAATATATGAAGGTCCTTCAAGATCATTGATCAGTATTTCTCTTAAATCTCGTTGGAGTTTAAAAACATAAACATGGTCTTAAAGTGTGTTTTCTGTATAGAGTGCTCAGAGGAACGACTCAGAGCGCGCGGGCCGGCGCAGCAAGTCGGAAGGCCCTCGTCAGCCGCGGTGGACCGACACCGTGGAGCCAAAGGTAAATATAAATAGAACTAGTGACCGCCCGCGACTTTGATTTAGACCTCGTTGATCCGGCCCTATCGCAAAACCCGTTCTTAGCGGATACCTACTAACTATAGACTACCTCCCTGCCACCGGAGATGGTCAATTTCAGGTCCAGTCTTGCGCCCCGTATCATTAAAATTTAGAAAATACAAGGATTTTAGTAAAATTTATTAAAGAGAATAATATTAAACTAAATAAAAAGAAATAAATAAAATAAAAACCCAAGTTTTTGAGTAATATCAAGATGGCGCCCATAGTGCAACTATGACATGACAATTGACAGCAAACGTCAAATCGACTACTGCATTGAAAACGTCATCTATCCGCCATTATTACCCCTATTAATGTTGCATTTCTTGGAATGGTCCTTACAATTTTTGAATGTTTCCCTCGATTTCTCCAGGATCCCATCATCAGATCCTGATATGGTGATAATGGTACCACTCTAGGAGTCAAGTCACTTTAGGAGTCACTTTCAAACAAAAAATGTTTCCAAATTAGTTAAGAAATGACGAAGTTCTGAGGTAACAAACATTAAAAAAAAACATACGCGTCGAATTGAGAACTTCCTCTTTTTTAAAATCGGTTAAAAAACAATATTATGATAGCAGGATGCAAAAGGCGGCCTTATCGCTAATTACCATCATCCGTTCAGGCCACCACAGCGCTAGGTGAAGTGCTAGCAGCGAAGGAGCCCGAGGTGACGGTCAGCACGGAGTACCGGAACCAGTTCGCGTGGCCCAAGGACGAGACGGTGCCCAGGAAGAGCATCTCCATGGGCGCGCTGAAGAAAGCCGCCGTAGCCGAAGGTTAGTCATAGCCCGCGTAGTTTACGTTCACGATAAACTTTAGATACCTAGTATAGTACTCTATGTTTGTCTATGTTTCAGGCAAACTGCCTGAAGAGAATAGAAGAACTATTATATTAAGTACTAGCCGACGCCCGCGACTTCGTCCGCGTGAAACTCGATGTGAACTTTCAACTACCCCTATCCTACCCCTACCCCTCCCTACTCCTACCTACCCCTATCCTACTTTTCTGGTTGACTTTTTTACACCTTGTGTCCGAAAAACCCAAATATCTAAATGAAACCCTATTTTTTTCCAAAATAAAATTTAGCCTATGTTACTTGTGGATAATGTAGCTTTCGAATGGTGAAAGAATTTTTAAAATCGGTCCAGTAGTTTTTGAGCCTATTCATTACAATCAAACAAACAAACAAACAAACAAACATACAAACAAAGTTTTCCTCTTTATAATATTAGTATAGATACACAGACAAAGTTTAACAATTCAAATGGCGTGCCACGTTGTATTCAGTCACCTGACAAACTTCTGCGTTGCTCGTAGCGACTCATTAGAATAACTCGAGCGAAACTTTAGAGAGATTAATTGAGAATTCGCAATGCTTATTCAATTGTTTACCAACTTGACGGGTGAATTTAAATGAGCAGAGATAGGTTCGATACTCGGTTCGGTCGGTGGAACTTCCGATGCTAATAAGTTTTTAATGTCAAATAGCTTATCATTCGTCGTTGACAACCCATATTCGGCTCACGGCTGAGCTCGTGTCTCCTCTCAGCATGAGAGGGATTAGGCCAAGGAATTTGTTGTTTATTTTAAAAAGTTGTTAATACCAAAATAGGAAACAGACTTTTAAGAAAATAAATATCACGTGTCTCAAACGGTGAAGGAAAAACAGCGTGAGGAACCTGCATATCTGCGAATTTTCTTAATTCTCTGCGTGTGTGAAGTCTGCCAATCCGTATTGAGCCGATTCCGGAGGGTGTGTGTTCGAATCCGGTCCGGGGCATGCACCTCCAACTTTTCAGTTGTGTGCATTTTAAGAAATTTAATTTCACGTGTCTCAATCGGTGAAGGAAAAACAGCTGAGGAAACCTGCATATCTGCGAATTTTCTTAATTCTCTGCGTGTGTGAAGTCTGCCAATCCGAATATAGGCCTAACCCCTCTCATTCTGAGAGGGCACTCAAGCTCAGCAGTGAGCCGAATTTGGGTTGAGTTTTAACGCTAAGCCAAAAGTTACCTAACGCTAAAGAAAAGTATATAAAGTATAGATAGATACCTACTTACAACCAGTTTCTTCATGTAAAGCTAAAGTAACAGTAAAAGTAGTAAGTAGTAAAGAAGACTTTATTCTTCAGGGAATAAGACCGTCACTTTTGCTTTATGACGTTACTTTGACTGTTACTTGCGATGAAGAAACTGGCCGTAAGTGATTTATCATTGACAACCCATTTTCAGTTCACTATTGAGCCCAAGTCACAGCTCAGAATGAGAGGGGCTAGGCCTTAGTCCACCACATGTCTCAATGCGGATCGGCATACTTCACACACGCAGAGAATTAAGAAAATTTTCTGGTATGCAGGTTTGTTCACGATGTTTTCCTTCACCGATTGAGACACGTGATATTTAATTTCTTAAAATGCATACAACTGCAAAGAGAGGTGCATGCCCCGGAGTGGATTTGTACCGAACCCTCCGGAATCGGAGGCAGAGGTCACATCCGCTGAGCTCTTCACTTAGTGTTTAGTGTACAAGAAATGTGCTAATTCATGTGACAGTTGACACCAATGCCTCCTAGCCGAAGGATCTCCAGAATAGGACAAGAAAACGGAATAAGAATGTCGACCCTTGTTAAATATTCAACTAAAATCTATCCAGTGTTGGGAAACCGGTCTCTCTTCCCTCACGCCTCCGCAAAACCCTACGGCATTTTCTATTTCGGATACAGGGAATACGAAATCTATTGAATTACTTATAGTGAAACTTTTCTTGAGTTTATCGAAGTTGATTCTCGTATTTTAGGAAACGATATTCATTTATAGGTACATACAGCCATACTGAATGTGCACAGTTTATCAAACTAAAAATCTCTAGTAATTTCACCCCTGAACGGCCTCCGTGGCGCAGTGGTATGCGTGGTGGATTTACAAAATGGAGGTAGTGGGTTCGACCCCCAGCTGGGCAGATGGAGATTTTCCCCGCTAGCCCGCTTCCATCTGAGATGGCATCATCACTTACCATCAGGTGAGATTGTAGGGCTAACTTGTAAAGAATAAAAAAATAAAAAAAAAACCTAACCTTCTATCAGTAAAGGCTCATTATTCGCGGGGGATACGTTCTCTAAATGTGTCGCGAATACAGAAACCGTGAATATGGAATGGTATTTTATATGGGACTAGCTGAAGCCGCGGTTTCACCCGCGTGGTTCCCGTTCTCGTAGGAATAAATAGCCTTCCTCGATAAATGGGCTATCTAACACTGCAACTGAAACTTGCCAGACTATAAAAACGACTTTATTACGTAGAAAATACAGGATGTTTAAAACGGATGTGATAGTTTCACTCCAATAGGAGCATCTTCCAAGATGTTCACAAAGTTCATTTGTTGACCATTGTCGAGATGAAACTTCTGTACATAAATGTTTCAAATGAACATTGTCATAAACTTCTACATAAAGTGCTTCTATTTAACATTCAAATAACAAAGTCTTTTGAAAAGTTTTATTGAATACTAGCGGACGCCCGCGACTTCGTCCGTCCTTAGACCTCTTTAATCCAGCCCTTACAGTAATGTTGCTGTAAAAATGACTGACTTCTCGAGTTTTCCCAACATTTCCCTTCACTGCTCGGCTCCTATTGATCGTAGCGTGATGAAAAGTATACTAAAACCTGCATAGGAGTATGAAGAATAATTGTACCAAGTTTCGTCAAAATCCGTCGATTAGTTTTTGTTTCTATAACGAACATGCAGACAGACAGACAGAAAGACAATCAGACAGACACGAAAATTATACTGATTACATTTTTGGCATCAGTGTTGATCACTAATCACCCCCTGATAGTTATTTTGGAAATACATTTCATGTACAGACTTGACCTCTCTACAGATTTATTATAAGTATAAATAATAGTGTCTAAATCAGTGAACTGGGTAAAATAAATAATTGTTACTTTCTCTACTTCTACTCTTATACTTTATTGTATTTCTGTTTATGTCTCTTACTCAAAGGCAGCTTAAATAACTGTTTATTCAATCTGGCGTTAAAGAAACTCGGAAACAAACCACCTGAAACCTTTGCTATTATTTTCTCTCATAAGCAAACTACAATCAGGTTAATCTCGACAAAGCAGTAGCTTAAGTTTTTTTTTTTAGTTAGAAGTAAGAGCGGTTTCATACATGAAAACATAAGTTCTTGTATAGTATGTTTTTATTTTATTCAACGACTATGAGTGGCGTGCACTCCATACATGCAATCATGCACTGTCTACCTCCTCCTCCTGTGGAGTCCTCACTGTATCGGAAAAGGAATTTCCCATTTTGTACAATCTTGACGTATAATGCTTACCCTAGTTTAAAACCTTCTGCACGCCACTGATGACAAGTTAAAGTGTTTTTCAGATAGTATGCATGACGTTCATGATACCTGATTACTATTATCGTGAATCGCGGCAAACTTTCAAGAGTGAAACGAACTGTCACCCGCACCATCCTATATGAAACGAAGTATAGCAATCTCACCTGATGTTAATCTCATTCTCATACTCATTCTGAGAGGTGACTCGAGCTCAGCAGTGAGCCAAATATGGGTTGACAATGATAAATTATAAGCTATTTGACATTCAAAACTTATTAGCATCGGAAGTTCCAAAAGTTTTCGCAACCGAGTATCGAACCTAGATCTCTGCTCATTTAAATTCACCCGTCAAGTTGGTAAACTACTGAATAAGCATTGCGAATTCTCAATTAATCTCTCTAAAGTTTCGCTCGAGTTATTCTAATGAGTCGCTACGAGCAACGCAGAAGTTTGTCAGGTGACTGAATACAACGTGGCACGCCATTTGAATACTTAAACTTTGTCTGTGTATACTTACTTATAGTTCTTCTATTCTCTTCTAGCAGATTGCTTAGACGGACATAGAGTATGCAAAATTCAATTATTTCAAGAAGGTTCAGTTTACAAGCACTTTTGACACGTCAGTTGACTATTTGTAAAGATTCTACCACTGGTTCGGAAGGCAGGTTCTGCTGAGAAGAAACCGGCAAGAAACTCAACAGTTGCTCTTTAAAAAAATCATACTTATCTATACTTATACTAATACTAGCTGACGCCGCGCGGTTTCAGCCGCGTGGTTCCCGTTCCCGTAGGAATATGGAGATAATATATGTATAGCCTATAGCCTTCCTCGATAAATGGGCTATCTAACACTGAAAGAATTTATCAAATCCAGTAGTTCCTGAGATTAGCGCGTTTAATCAAACAAACAAACAAACAAAGAAACTGTTCAGCCTTATAATCTATACTAATACTAATACTAAGTAGGTAGCAAGGTCCAAGTATCAAAATACTTGGACCTTGCTCACGAGATTACCGCCATGTGGAATGTTGAGTCAACTATTATTGTTCCGCTAGCTTCGACCAACACCTTAAGAAGCTTTCGCTTAACTGTTGGATCAAGAGTCGGATACAAAAGGCAGTGATTCTTGAGACGGCGCGTATTGTGAGGAGGTTCCTCACTCTGGAGCCCTGACCACCGGTTGCTTGGACACTCAAATGTCCCGCAGCGGGAGGGTGAATTTTTTTTATAAATTTTTAATAATGTTTTGTATTTTATACTTATATTGTTAAAAATTAAAAAAAAAAGAAGTAATAAATAAATGAGAGCGTATAAATACTAATATTACAAAGCTGAAGAGTTTGTTACTCTTGTTACTGTAGGGTGTAGGACATAGGCCTTTGATAGGTACTTCCACATCACGATTCTGAGCTGCCTGCATTCAGTGAATCCCTGCGACTCGATTGTCGTCAGTCCATCTAGTGGGGGTCTACCAACACTGCGCTTACTAGTGCAGGGTCACCATTCCAGCACCATGGGAACCCAACGTCCATCAGACCTTCGAACTATGTGCCCCGATCATTGCCACTTCAGCTTCGCGGCTAGTTGAGTTGAGCTCGTTCTGGCGCCCGGTGTGTGACTCCTTCTTATGAGACCCACACACAAATAACAGATAATATTTCAGTTGCATCAATTGCCAAAAACAGCTGGTGTAGTATATCGTCAATGTAGTATTTTTCCACTACACGATAGGCATACAGTTTGACGGCCTCCGTGTCGCAGTGTTATGCGCGGTGGATTTTCAAAACGGAGGTCCTGGGTTCGATCCCCGGCTGGGCAGAATGAGATTTTCTTAATTGGTCCAGATCTGGCTGGTGGGAAGCTTTGGCCGTGGCTAGTTACCACCCTACCGGCAAAGACGTACCGCCAAGCGCTTTAGCGTTCCGGTACGATGTCGTGTAGAAACCGAAAGGAGTGTGGATTTTCATCCTCCTCCTAACAAGTTATCCCGCTTCCACCTTAGACTGCATCATCACTTACCATCAGGTGAGATTGTAGTCAAGGGCTAACTTGTCAAGAATATTAAAAAAAAAAAAATTTTTTCATCTGTCTAAGCACTAGATGGCGGGAATTAATGACCAAGTGATTTTCCCCTTTTTCCAGGGTCAGTAGAAGCTGAACCCCTCATGAACCACGTGGACGGCGACCACGACGACGGGCCCAAGAAGTACATCGAAGACTACCTCTGGAACGGACAAAAACCCGGGGTCCAAAGGTAGGGTCAAATTATACTTACAAATACTAAGCAAATAATAACACTCTTTACTTACAGGGTGATCAAAATATTTCATACATGCTTTAAAAATTCAATATATTTAATAAAAAAATATTAAAAATTAACAAATAATTTATTTATACCTATCCATCTGCGTTGCACGTGGAAATAAAAAATATTCTAAATATTGGATAGAAGCAGGCGTTACTTTGCGGAAGTTCATCATGATTATATAATGATTTATTTATTTTGCTATCATCCGCGAAAAGTCGACGAACCCATGCGACAACGTCACACGTCACCGTCACGTCAACGTAGCAAAATAAATAAATCATTATATAAAAAATATTTTGTTAGAGACCACATTTTTACACATAATGTATAATGAAACCCTTGCAATATTTAAAAGCAGTAGTTATGATTAGTATGTTTTAATAAGTAATAATAATTTCTGAAACTTAAACCTGAATTGAATTTCTCTTGTAATAAAGTACAATTACAGTATTCAAGTACTTTAAAATAAAGCATGTATGAAATAATCAATGAAATAATTTACTAAACTATTGTGATAATTCTGAGTCCATTTATGGTCGAATATTTTTTACCATAAATGGGCTCTGAAAAATATTTTTGCTTCAGCTTATATTCACGATTTCATTCGTGCTTTTCATTATATTTTTAAAAATTTATAGATTGTTTCGAATAATGTTTTTTCATATAACTATAATTTCGATATTCTTTTTCGCATGCCTTTCTTAATATATCTTCTACATAAATAACAAATGTAAATACATGCTCTAAAGGAACAGTCTATAATATAACACTAAAATAACAATAACACTCATGTATTCGTACTAATGCAAACGCTTTGCTTTTGCTGAAGCAGCTTTTTCGCAAATCACCGTACTGAAATTAAAAAAAAAAAAAAGTATTATAATAACAATTTGGAACATCCTGTATTCCATGAAACACTTTCCATTCACATACACACCACACTTTAAAAAAAATCCGTGAGATTCCGGACATTCTTTACTTACACTCAAAATCAATTATTTTTTTGTAATATATGTAGTATATTTATATTTTGTTTGAAAGATAATTGAAAAATTTTTCAGGTGAAGAGAAAATCAAATAAATATATACTTAAATACGAATAAAACGACACTTGCTAACTGCTTTCAATATTTTGTGTCTAGACTTTTTTGTACTTATCTTTACAAACACGCAGGAAACTTTTACTTAAATTATTTCCATTTTACATAAATTTTTATAGCTACAATTGATTTTGTAATTATAAAAATCATTAGAATACACCAATTGTATCTAATAATAACAACAGAACTAAATTGTATTATATTTAGTAATTATAAAAAAAATTAAAAGGAGAGAATAAAAATAAACCAGAACTATTCTTAAAATAAATTTAATGACAGAAAATACAACAATTGTGCACTAAACTGCATTGTTTTCACTGTTAGTTAGATTTTTACACCCTGTTGTCACCCGTATCTTTTGTGCACTGTATATGATAAATTATACTTTGGCAATTATCCTACTTATTAGGGCCAATCGTAATTAATACCGAATTGAAACTGTGCCAAACTTATACATATTTTTGTAATTTATAAACCCACTTCAAAAAAAGGAGGAGGTTCTCAATTTCAACGCGTATTTTTTTTTAAAGTCTGTTACCTCATTTATTGACCAATTTTGATAATTCTTTTATTGTTTGAAAGGGTACACTTTTAGATTGGTCCCATTTCATTTTCATGAAAATGGGTTTAGTAATTTTGTGTTGAAATCAAAATAACTGAAATACATCTTTGAAGTCGATTCCATTTTAATGTAAAAAAAGTTTATAAAATACCAGTGTCGTAGCGTGGTTGGTAGATGTGGGCGAAATTGAATCAGCCGGAGCTGTTGTAGTTGCTGTTCCCCAAAAACTACTCGTACCTAAATTTTTCAAATATATATTTCAAATCACGCAAGTTCCTTTAAACCTGCTGGCCAATTTACTATTTTGGTATTTATTATCAACCTATTAAAATAAACAACAAATCATTTAACAAAATGATTTGTTGATAAACCAACCAAAACCAGATACAATTATATTTGTAGGTAGCTATTGATAATTCCTTCAATTTGAATCGTGATCAGCGGTAAAGGTCGTTAAACGTAGTTAAAATGTCAATACAGGCCCGCAAACCTCGCGAGGGCCCTATTAATGCTAGGCGAGGGCCCACTTCTCCCATGCCTGGCTACGCCACTGGTACGTCAAGTGAATAACGTTAGTCTTGAATTAAACGTCATCGTGTTCTTTTTTTCAATTACTATATGTGATGCAGTTTGGTAGAATCAAGGATAAAAACCTTAAAACCATTAATATAGGTTTCAATATCCATATTTTGAAATATTTATGTTAGACCTTAAAGAATTTGTCGTTACATTATAATTTAGTATTTACGAATCTATTAGTATTGTCACTGTATCTTAACATAAATACGACTTTGTGATTTTAAAGATCACATCAGATCTAGATTGTTTTAAAAAATACTAAGCTGGATATGTATTTTACATTCAATAGTTTTCTGTTACAGTAGACAATTTGTCGGCAAACTAAATATACATTTTATGGCAAATAAAATGCGACTTTTACAGTCAGCCCATTTGCGAGTTAACCTTGGGGCTAGACAGCACACTTTGTTTGCAACACTATGAGCTATTCTAGCAGGAAGGTCAAGGTCTCGAGGCAATACCGCTTTTTCATAATTTTTAACGTATACAAAAAAAGACATTTCATTTTTATTACGACCGCAATTTGTTGTATTCGATATTGAAAACGTCACAATGCAAAACAAGTTTTAATAAATAATACGAGGGATCTAATAACTTAAATCTCTGATGATATATGTAACAAACAATACAGTTTTTTTGACTTATTAGATTGGTAGGTAGATTTCGTGGTGGTGGACTAAAATTTCATGATAAATAAAACATTTTTTTAAATCGGTATACTATTCATTGTTCCAAAATAGTATCTTAATAGAATTTCTAAAAAAATATCATAAAACTGCTAAATTGTTGGTCGAAATGATTTTCTTAATTCTTTTACCAAAACGTAGCGCTATTTGAAAGGATCAAATCCAAGATCTGAAACCAATAATGAACACTTTACTAACGTGAGCAAGCTGCTAGCTGTACACAAGTAAGAGTTTCCTGCGCGCTGTTCTGCCCTGTCTCTTGCGACCACGTGAAGCAGAACAAGTCTAAATTTCGTTTTTGGTATTTGCTTACATCTCAACTCCGGTGGCGGTTCCTCCGAGTAGCACTAGTCGACTATTGTACTTATTTAGTTCGGAATGTCATCTAATAGATTCTTTTTTAATATCGATGTGTCCTGCACCTTTGTCGATGTGAACGTTACTTAAATCTTTGTTAGATTGTATGTCGTTGTATCACCTGACACTCCCGACACCGAGTCTGGCGCCGGCGCATCCTTCTAGACTCTTCCAGGACTAACATCCTAACCACCATTGCGAGCTTAACAATTATTTGAGCATGATCTTACTAACCTTGCTCGGCGCGAGCCCTTCAGTTTATTTGCCGCATATCATCGTCACGGCCAGACGTCTGACTTGAAACTGGAATTTTGCAGAAAATCGACGTTCCGTAGCGCGCTATCGGCCCTCATATACAACGGGGAGGATCGTTCCAAAGATAATAGGAAACGTTACAAAAGCGAGTACAAAAAGAAATTTAGACCGTTCTCTCAGTACGTGTACGAGGCGTCTAAAGGGACGTTTACCAAATGCAGGGGGAAAGGGAAAGCGATAGAGGAGGCGAGCGAGCGCCTGGTGGGGGATGCGGGGCGCGCGGGGGACGCGGTAGACGGGGCGGGGGCGGGCGCGGGCGCGGGAGCGGGAGCGGGCGCGGGGGAGGACACGGCCAGCACGCTGCGCGCGGCCGGCCTGCAGCCGCTCGGGCTCGCGCAGGGCGACTCCTGGTACCGCGAGGTGCTGGATCTGCGCAAGCGCGCCGGCGAGTACAAGGTCTGCGCTCACTACATACTCACTAGCATACTCACACTACTCCCCCACTCAGTATATCTGATTACAGTTCCTCTTTGATGTCTGGCACACTCGGAACGAGCAGTGATATCAAAATTATCAATTCATGGAGAATTGGAATTTTTGTCGTCACATACTGTAACAGTGTTAAATTAAAACGTTTGTGCTAAAGAAAAATAGAGCCCAGAACATCTTTAAACTGTATTAAATTCAGACTTCCCAATCGTTAAACTTTTTTAAAGCACTAAGCTTAATATAAAATATCATACTATTCTATACTTTGATATATTTAACCCCCACTTATAATTTGAATATCCCAAAATCATCATTCATATTGGCAACTTAGCATATTATACCACTTATCAAATATCAAGTTTTTACTTCTATAATATTAATAAATTTATGCAATTTGACGGAAACTTTTCAAGTCTCAATTAAATTACACCGTTATTTGCTAACAAATGCCATAACAGGCAAGCATTTTTTTTCTAATATACGAGTAATTATATTAAAAATTAAAGAACTTGAGAAGGAAATTTCTGATATCGTATAACAAGAAATTGCAAGTACCGTAAATGAAATTTGTAATATCAAATTTGATGCGTGCAAAGAATTTCATTTCAAGAGTGATATGATATCAGATCATAAAGAAGCAAACACAAATGGTTTTGACTAAACACATCTTATTTAATTGACTGAATTTATAATTAGTATTTTAATGCAAACATTGTTTAGAATACGCAATCTGAATGAAAATGTTCTTCAAGATTGTTAGATAATCAGATGAATTTTTGATTTAAAGTATCTACTTTAGAAGTTCCATTTAACCTCTCGGGTTTTGCAATATCTGCATATACTGACGTAACATTAGTAAATTCATCATCTTGAGATAACATCTTGGAAAATATTTGACAAGTGGTATATTCACGGTCATGCTTCCGTCATATTCAAAATTGCCATTATATCCGACAGTATCGCGGCTGGGGGACTGAACTAGCTCCTGAACACATCACCCAGCTTTACAATAAACAGATCGAACTGTGGTACCAAGTGTCCCGCCGATCCTCGCTGTCAGCCCTTTCACTCGCTTCCACCAATCACAAGTAAGTGATGCTGTAGATTACTTTTTTTTTTATTTAAAGTCAATTTGTCCAGCACTAAGGATCATTTTTTTATATAGAAAGCCTGCAAGGGTCTTCCTTAATATAAAAGCTGTAAAAATTGCAAGCTTTTCAAAATTTAAATTATTATGATTACAACTCAAATATATTTAGAATAGCAAAGCGTTATCGTAAGTTTTGACCGTACTAGAATATCATTTTCATTTTACTTTTAAAACTTTATCAATTTATTTAATAACTATTTAACTTTAGTGTTTAGCTGGACGGTCTTTTAAATGTTTAAATAGAAATTTGACATTTACATCAAGTTTATTATCAATCGCATCAGTTATACCTACTCATTGAGTATCATCTCCAGGCTTTTAATCATCTGTATTGTTCCCCATCTGGCTATAAAAGCAGTTCATTTAATCGGTCAATACATATCCAGATAATCTGCACAATAGGATTGCTACTGCCTAGATCAAATTAGCTTGAAGAATATAGTGTAGTGACTAGAATTCAACAAACACTCCATTGATTGGTTACGGAAGACCCTTATTGCAGTATGATGCAATATTTCCCGGTCCTTGGAGCAGGAGAAGTGACGCTTACAATAAGATTTAAGTTTGATTAGCAAGGGGCTGGTGCTAGCAGTGAATGGCTTGGATTGCGAAACAATAAAGCCGTTAAAGCTACGCGTAGTTATAGTGACCATTATCCAGGGTTAGTTCCAAACGCAGAGCGAAACCCAGAAAGCCAGAAACTATCGAAAACGTAAACGCAAAGTATATTGTTACAATTAGATGAGTTATTTCAGGGCTTTGCCTCGAGATGAAAAAGATGGGAAGGAATCTAGGAATCTTTCGCCAAAGAAGTTCAGATCGTTCCGCTCGGCACCGCACCAGTCCATCCACGCCAAGCTTCAGGAGACGAAGGCTTTAGAACGGTCTCCACATAAGACCTCTCCTCAGAAGCAAAGGAAGAAGTTGCAAGGCTACAGCTTCGATGAAGGTGTTACCCAAGATGGTAAGAGTCTAGATATTTGCAGAATGAATTTTGCATTTAAACATTGTCAATACAGCATATAAAACTTCGATCTCGAAGGTAATTGACCATCGAAAGTATATTTTCGTCGTGCTGTGTAACATAAATTACAAAATCAAGTAATTTTTTGTAGCAATCTAATCTTTTTCAGACATAAAATTAACATTTTCAAAGAGATTTGGTGGTAGCATCACGCTCGCTCAGGAAAAGTTAACTGGACGATTTCTGTTCGAACATCAATAAAATATAGGCAAAGCAGCACACCAAAAGATACGAAAGCATTTGTCTGGAGGCTGTAAAATTTTTAATCTCTTTAACTACCATTACTAATTGCTTCGTTGTTCAGTGGTTAGCCTATATGCCTTCAAATCACGAGGTTCAAGGTCAAGCTGTGAAATACTGCTGCTTTCTCCTGAGAATTTCTCAGAAAAGTACTCAGCTAAGAGTGCGATATTATTGTGATGTTACACGCCCACAAAGTGCCTCGGAGAGCACTTTAAGCCCGCTTATTATCAATTACATCTGATAGTGATAGTCAAAAAAAGACTTCAACATTATCATCCTAATCCAACCTCTAAAAGTATGGTCTATATCCTCTCCTCTGCGAAAGTAGGCCTGACCCTGAATCCTTACCTTACCTTATCAGCCGATAGACGTCCACTGCTGGACATAGGCCTCTTGCATGGACCTCCAAGCACAACGATCTCGAGCCGCCAGCATCCAGCGGCTCCCTGCAACCCGCTTAATATCCTCGGTCCACCTAGTGGGGGGTCGCCCAACACTGCGCTTTCCGGTGCGGGGTCGCCATTCCAGCACCTTGGGGCCCCAACGTCCATCGGCTCTTCGAACTATGTGGCCCGCCCATTGCCACTTCAGCTTCGCGACTCGCTGAGCTATGTCAGTGACTTTGGTTCGTCTGCGGATCTCCTCATTCCTGATTCGATCACGCAGAGAAACTCCAAGCATAGCTCGCTCCATCGCCCGCTGAGTGACTTTGAGCCTTCTAATAAGGCCCATAGTCAGCGACCAAGTCTCGGATCCGTATGTCATCACTGGCAACACGCACTGATCGAAGACTTTCGTCTTCAAGCACTGAGGAATTTCGGCCCTGACCCTTCAAGCACTGAGGAATTTCGGCCTGACCCTGAATGGGCCCTTAAAATAGGCTGTCAATAAAAGAACTACCATTAATAATAATTATTATCGCGCGTATCTTGTATGTATGTATGTATATATGTAATATTCTTTATTACCTATCTTCCAAACCGCTGAACGGATTTACGTAATTCAGATATCGTTAGATTTGTTTTAATAACCCAAGTGTTTTTAGATAGGTGAAATTAAAAAAAGAAAAAAAAAAGTGTAGAAAGCAATTAGAAAATAGTCTGGACCTAATAAAAAATGTAGACGAAAATCATTCTATTCAATATAATAGGTCCTGACTGTCTTCTAACTGCTTTCTACACTTCTGGACAGAGTTTGGTTTTTTTTTCAGTTTTTGTATCATTTATGCAGACGGGTTTTTTCATTTGTTTAATGGGGATGATGACTAGGTTTGAATATATTGATTTTTATGATACATTCGGGTAAATAAGGTAAATTTTAACTAATTTATACATAAAAAGCAAAGATTGACTGGATATTTGCAAAATAAATAAGATTATAAAATTTTAAAATCTACTAAAAATATTTTATCGTAATTAGATGAAAATTCATACAGTTTTAGCGTCCTTACATTAAATGTGACATTTTTTAATATATGAACTATCAACATAAACGCAGAAATAAAAAAGATATTAGTAATTTTGTTTCGACGCCCATACAAATCTAACGATCATTCATTGCCTACGACATCATAAGTTCGTACCATTTTGTATGGGGCGTTTTTCAGGGATCCGCGGCAGCGCCGCAAATCTGACCCTTTAAATCCCTGTAGCTTCGAAAGTAATGATCGCAGATACCCTGTTACTTTTACAAAATTGCTTTACTATTAGCGTACTCTTAATTTATATACAATTTAAAAAACTGACATCATCCCTATTAATTAATTTATCTTATTAACAATTCCAGGGCCCAGAATCGATACAGTGTTCCGCTCCCCGCGCCGCCGGCCCCGCTCCGCAGACCCCGCCCCAGTGCCCAGCGTCCGGCACATGCCGAATGGGCACGAGGCGCGTCCCGCTAAACCAACCGGTACGTTGATGCTTTGGACGTGGCATGCCTTAATACATTTTGTATAATAATGATCCTCTATAGTAAACTTCAGAAAATTTATTTCTTTAATTTTGTAAAAGACTTCTTTAGTTACAGCAAGGCAGTCATTTAAAGCAAAAATGATTGAAACAGTGTTTAGTATCTTGTTTTCACATACCTACTTCTAATGTATCCCACACTTTTTAAATATCCAATACTATTATAAATACAGATCTTGCCTGCGAATTTTTGGAATCCTTAGTTTAGGATAGAAAACAGACTTTCTACTTATCCTCTTTTTTATTGAAGTCTAAAGTTATGAAACCCATAAATTATAATCGAAATAATTACTTTTAACTTTATCATTTGTATTACAATCTCAGGGTGCATTACAATTATACGCCTCATGAGATACCAGCAGCTATTACAAACGTCTGATTGAATTGCACCCTAACCTTCTTCGCTCGATTGTTTCTGTTTATTCTTCATAGATAGATTTAAATTGTGTACTGTTCATTATCCTGCCTGATGCTTTACCCCTGTTTTAGCTAATATTTTAGTGTTACCATTTATTCTGTAGGTTTGCCGTTAAGTAGGGGGAGTAGTAGTAGAGTTAGGCCGTCATCCCGAGGGGGCAGATCACCCTCGGCGCCGAGCAAAACCGGGGCAGTAAACGGGTCAATTGTTAATGGGGATATTGGGGCCACGGGGACATTGACATCACCAGAGCAGGGCCGGCGCAGTCGCAGCGTAACAAAAGTGGGCATAAAATTGGGTGCGTACGATCAGGTGACAGTTGCGTCGACGCTCTGTGGTTCTTTGACAAGCTTTCGTTGATAACAATGTTTTACTCTGTGCCGCTTTATTTTATTATTAATAATATTCAATTACTAATAGTCAACATTGTCTACGATACGCTTTACAGAATTTCTCTATTAATACTAGTTTTGCCAGGTAAATGATTTTTTATTACCTAAATTTTTTTAACTCTTTTTGGTATAATTTACATAAAAATTTACACCTCTGTAACAAATATCGCAATGATCAATGCGATATTTCGTTTTTATTTTGCCTTGGAACCATGAAATAAACAAATATACGAGTAACTAAGCAACATATAGATCCTTGTTTGTTAATTTTAATTGATTTATTATAACATATTTCCCCCATTAATCTCCTAAATTTTTATCAGTATCGTAGACAATTTTGTAATTTTTTATGATTAATAACTTTTTATATTGGTACTGCCTACGTAAGTAGAGTGAGAAAATTTCTAAATTTAAAACTTTACAAGCTTTGGTTTGGCTTTTGTGATATTTAGGATTTTTTTAGGTTTTAGGGCCCAGTTGTGTATGGAATTTAAAATAGCATACATCTTATGACGTCGAATTTGACACTCGTCAAGGGGCGAAATTTCACGTCATAAATAGCTGCTACGAAAGCGTTAAAATTATAAAAAACCAATTCAATTGTATTAGTATTGTGTAACTTTATTTAGATAACAGTCTTAATTTACATGTAAAATCTAAAATTAACATCATATACGTATTTTTTTTTAAATTGCAGATCACTCCTACAATTAATAAAGTTACATAATGTTAATAATAGGTAATGTTACTTAATTCGGCTGAACAAAAATTTCAAAGCTGTCTTAATTGCTTGAAAGATATAAATCTTCAAATTACTTCTGTAATCTTTATATTTACTAAATATTTTTTGGTAGAAATACGTAACAAGCCGCAATAGCTCAATGGTGATGGGACCGGACTCATCACTGAGAGGTGGTGGTTCGATTCCCGCCCGCTGGACTATTGTCGTACCCACTCCTAACACAGTCTATTCAGACTTATTGGAAGGGAACGGATATATAGGTAATATTTAAAACATATATGGCAAATATTCTTACTATACCTTTCTTGATGAGTACTGTTTACCAACAAACAAATTAAAAATGAGGGTATAAATCACTAATAATTTCACACCTGATAATAATTATAATTAACTTGTTCTTAAATTATTGCATAATAAAATTTGATTTTAAATTATTTATGGTTTGTATATATCACACTTTATATACAAACCATAAATAAGTTATGAAATGACAGGCGTTTTCTACCTTCATTTCTAATTTGTTTGTTGGTAAACAGTACTCATCAAGAAAGGCTGTAGTGTAAACATTTTTGTACAGCCGAATTAGCACTTGTTACAAAGACTTAAAATCGACCAATCAGTGCGTCAACGCAACGTCACGTATGTATAGCGCATTGGCACGACGAGGCGGGAATGGCTTGGACACCTCACGGCGTGTGGACTTGTGCGACACTAAATGCACTAACAACACTAGCGGATTTGTGTTAGACATTTTTAGTGTTAACTGGTGTAGAAGGTTTTGGGTACATTGGGAATATTGGTACTAAACAAAATAAATGTAACTTGCCTTATGTAAATTATAGATTTTAAGGCCCAGCACTTACATGACCAGGTTAAGTGACATTCGTTATTGTCAACCATTATTGAGATTGCTAACATAATAATAAACATGACAACTGATTGCTGAGAGAATTATTTAAAGACTTTAATCAACGCAACCAATGTCAAAATTAGTTCAGCAGTAAAAATATTAGAAAACGTGAAAAGTTTCTAGAGAAGTAGTCTTATGGTCTGTGGCAAACTTCTAGTCCACTCTGAAGTAGAAACACACTGAACTACGCAGAGACTACACTGAGTTTTGCACAATGCGCAGCTTTAATACGCCTCGTTTTCAGACCGTACTCAAAGCTTGCCAACATTTATGCTAACAAATAAATTTCGCCACCGAGCAAAATTGCTCTTTTTCAATTTGTAAGATACGATTACCAGTGAAATTCTTTGACTCATGAGACTCAATCAATCTCTCAGGTTGGCGAAGTCCAAGTGAGTGACTTTAAGGTGATGTTCTTTTATAAACAATGTCAGTTAACCATAATATAGCAAAAGTAACGGGCCCGCGTAGAATAGTGATAAATTTATTCTAACTTTTTCTAAGAAAGAATGAAAAAGAACTTTGTCGTAAATATAGACTTTTGTGCTAGATTTATAATTAAGTTTTACAATTCTTTTACAGTAAAATATTTACTTTAACTTTAAAATTATTAACTTCTTATCTTAATTGTTCTAAATTGCTCAAGCAGTCTCATCTCTGACGTTTTGCAACCACCATCTAGGGCCCTTCGAAAAACTAAAAACTTGCTGCGGGCCCCGCATGAATCCGGCACTGGTCTTTATTATGCATTACCTCAATTCTAAATAAATTAAATAACATCGCACCTCGGTGTATAACATATGGGTCATAAGGTTTTTCTTTTTATTCTTGAGAAAAGAGTATGATGTTTGAATGTTTAGATTATTGTAAATTATTTCAGTCATTGGCAAAAGTCCTAAACAATATCGCATGGAGTGTGTGTGTTTTTTTTTTAATTTTATATTGTCATGTCCTAAGTGTATCGCTATTTGTCTTGTTATGTTACAGAATAAATAACGTTTAAATGTGTTATTAGGAGACACGGCAGTGCCCACCGCCAAGTCAAGGAATAGGCTCAGCCGTACCAACCTTTTCTTACAATACTTTGGCACTATATTTGACAAGGATACCATATTAACCATTTGACTCCTAAATGGACGACCGGTCGCCCATCGTATCCTTTACGTGACATGTAAAAAAATATAAAGTAAACTAAGGGCAATAGGCGAGCACAGTATCATGCTCCGCGCGATAGAGGAATATAAAGATTTTTTAAATGGCTCACAACGGTAGATTAAAACCGCATTCCCTGACTGTCGACTTCTTCAACGCAGATGTGCTTTTCGATAAAATACTCGCGGGCAGCGAATGGTTAATAGGAGTATTTTGAGTTTTGAAGGCGATTATCAAAAATAGCTTTGTCAATGTGTCAAAATATATTATCGTTAGATATAAATTCCACAAACGAACAGGCAGATAGCGATATTATCTTTCAGTGTATTGTGTCTCGTTGTGTTTGTCACTTCTCGATGTTGTTCAATAATAATGGTTGTTGTAGTTATAGTTGGTATTTATTATATTTTATAGTTATATTAATTATTATTTTTGTATGTTACATATTAACATTATATTTATTGTGATAGGGGTATACGTAAAACTATATCATATTAAATTATATTTACGTCATGATACAACGGTGCATTGATGTATCATGACGTAGTATCATGACTAATAAGACTAATATTTAAAATTGCTAACTGTTGATATATTTAAACATATTATTATATATCGAAATAAATATTGTTTATATAGAAATAGGTTCATTAAACTGAACCGATTATCCAATACTGAACGGATTTGGATGATTTGAATTTGACGCATATTAGGTTAAGTCTGGTGGGTAACACACAGTTACTTAGGTCTAGGTAACACCTAAACTTGACCAACTTCAACTTAACTTGGCCAGACAATCCGCGAACCTCTATCAACAACTTAGGTACAATTCTTTTGTAATTTATAAACTTTCAAAGCAAGAGTGAATAGGCATCTTCTAGGTAAGCGCGCTCCTACTTAGACCGTATTAATGCTTACTATCTGGCTTAAGTATAGTCAAATGTAAACCTATAATGCTTGAAAAAAATCAAGTTACATTTCCATGATGAAAAAATACATGTCGTAAATTAAATGTCACTATATAATTATTACAATGGAACCCAGTGAGGTTGTTGTATTCAAGTCTAGTCGAAAAATCTGTAAATTAATCATCGGCAGAATCCTAGCCGTTGCCTATACAATTAAAACAAATAAAATGAAATAGTTTGAATAAAATTATTTAAAAAAAATATAAAACGAGATAAAAAGATAAAGAAACCTCACAAGTGAGGACTTGAAATGTTAAGATTTATATTTCGTGTAACTTTACCTTTACTATACATATAAAAAAATATTTTTATGAAAATGTTACATTTTAACAAAACCGAAGTATTATTTTGTTAAACTGTAACATTCGATTCGAACTTCGAAAATAACATAAATGAGGCAATTTTATTACTGGCTTTTGTAATGTTTTAACGAATTCCAATTTCAAATTACAGATGACGATATACCGGCTCACCGTAGCGCTTCCGTCGCCAAAGACCACTTTTTCGATGACTCGCCAATCGTAAAATCTCCCCCGGAACCGACCCGGGTGAAGTCCCCGGAGCAACTGAATATGCGGTCACCTGACCCGGTCAACTGGACCGTTCCCCTGGACACCGGGAAGACGTTCACGGTGACCCAGAACGTGAAAAGTGGTGAGTGCAGTCTTTTGACCAGATTGGCGGCAAACATTATTAAACTAAGTTAGGTAAACCTAAGTGACAGATAGGGTAGCCTGTAACTTTGAATTGAATTGTTAGTTTTTAACAACTTTTTAATTTTGGTCGTGTTATTTAAAAGGTCTTTTATATTAGTCAGTTGGTACGGTGACTATTTCACTCTATTGTGATAGTTTCACTCGCTTCAAAGAGTATCTTTTTCATATACGAGTTAGTGTTGCAATATACGAAAACAATTTGAAATTTTTATAAGGTTTTTTATTTATTTATAAAAATGGATTACCAAATTTTACGTATGTACCTAATCATAATATAATTTATGCATGGTGTAATGTCGATGTAAAATATTATTCATAAATAAAAATAAAATATCTCTAACTCTAAATTAAATTTTGCCAACTTTAGACACTTATTTTGTTTTTTACAAATTACATTTATATTTTATATTAATTATCATGTAATATTATTTTTTAATTGTGATTGGCTTAATATAAGAAGCATAAGTACAGTGTAATTTGTACTAAATCCAACGGTATGATTGTTTAAATATCATTAAAAAAACATGTAATAAAATTACATTTTTATACACCTTGCATAAAGACATATATCAATATTATTTTTATAAATCTAGTACATCATTTTATATTTTATACATTTTATATATATTAATAGAAAATAGATAGAATACGACTGAAAAATATTAGCGTTTTCTACCTCTAATAAATCGGAATTTAATTGATTAAATCAAATAAATGGACAAGATACTCTTTAATACGTAGATAGGCAGCATTCGTGAGATCAGGAATGTAATTATTGATATAACAATTAAGACCTTTGTTACCTTATGTAGGTAAAGTACAACAAAATTTAAACACTAATATTACGTTAATATTTTTTTAATAAGTACTTCACGTGCAACTTAGGTAATAGGTACCTACTTATCAAGATTTTATTAAGAAGAAGAACAGTTCCTCATAAACAATAATTATTATATTATTATATAAATTCAAACAATTTTACTGTCCACGTTTGGGGTTTTTTACGCCAATTAAAGTCAAAAAAGAAAACAAGAGTCCTTTGAATTTTATCACACACTCAAAAATAATGACATAAATCATAAAATTAACAGTTTAAAATTCTGTGATTGGATTTGGAATCGACCATTTTAATCACTACGGATTACGGATTTCTAACTCACTGCATTAAAAAAACTAGATTGTGAGAACTACTACTACTACTAAACATAACATTACATATACATTCTTGTAGTAATTTGCAATTTTTAAAATGAAGCTAGTAAAAAATATTATCGAAGCACGTCAAATACTTCTTGAAATTAAATTAAAAAAAAATTAAATACAGTAAATTAGTGGTTAAATTTTACTATTCAATATTGAAGCCATCACACTATCATGCCACACAGTATAGCTATGACATAATTTCTACCATTTCTACCATTGTATTGTTAACAAAGTGTGTATAGCAACCCCACAGTACAGCGTAGAAGCTTGCAACACTCACAAGTCACCAGACTGACACAATAAAATCATGTACATAAACCTGTAATTAAGGCAATGAACAACATATTAAAAAAAATTGAAAATAAAAGACCATTCAATTGCATCCTTTTTGTTACTCACGAACATAATATTATTGCGTTTGTTTTTTTTTATTAATTTTTTTATTAATCATTCAAACATGTAGACGTTCCCAGTCCACAGAAATTATTATTCATGAAGAATTACATTTACAGCCTATATCCTGATCACAGAACAATTATTGAATTATTCTTCTGATCGTAAAGTTTAAAGATGAAAACCCAGAATAAATAAAATTATAAAGAAAACGGTAATATTCTTCTTTAACGTGATCATAACCGAAAAGCATGTTATGATAAATTGCCTAGTTATTAATGTTGTAATAATAAAGTATCATATGTAATTTCAAAAAAATATATATCATATTTGATTTTTTAGCAAATTATAACTACAATGCATAGACGAAGTTAAATTAGAAGCAGTAGGTATTTATTTAAAATATATTTGGTCTTTTATTTAACAATATTAAATAGAATATCTTTCTTCTTCTTCTATCTTATTAAAGAGTCTAAAATATACATATAAAAAGAAATTCACTTATACAAAGACATAAGATATATAAGAAAGATTTTGGAATACCAAAATCCAAACTGTCACTTCATACAATAAAGCATCCAAGGCTGAAAATTTGAAAAAAAAAAACAATAATCTCTGTGGACACAGAACGTAACGTAGTTGTTTCATGATTATCACGTCATTACCATACAAATCACTCACCATATTTCAGATGAGAGCATTAAGCGCCCTAGCTCTGACTTTAAGAGTTCGTCGGTGGCCGAAGAAGTGAAGCCGGCAGGTACGACGAATACCCACGCCTAGACAACGGCCATACACACACGGTTACCGAGTGTGACAGACCATGCGACAGTGAACTCTATCACCACGTTAATATGACACAAAGTCCTACGCCCGCCCAACTAGCATATTGACTTAACAGTTACAGTTGCATACTATTAAATGACATATGTCATTGCTATCCTTCAATATTATTCCTATTGGAAAAGGATAGCATTATTTTTATAGAAGTTAGTGTTGCACCAATCTACTACTAAAGCTGTACAGAGCTTTTTATAATACTCGTTATAAAGCGTTTAGTTCCATCATCATATCTCTCTGCTCTTGTTAACTCTTCGTGCTATTTGGGTTTCACATTCACAATAACAAAATACGGGCGAGATTTATTTTGTTATGTCAAATTTGACACATTGTTACGAGCTGTCGGTTGACGTCACAAACTAAAATCGCAAGTGTGACGATCTGGTTGTCACAGTGAATAAAGGCGGGAGCATATATTTAAAACACGACGCGATCAATGATATTTTTAATCAGACACCTAAAAAGCCTAGTCTAGGTATAAGAATCGCTTAGAGAACTAAATCACTTCTATATTTATTTATTTACTCATCACAGTCGTCATTTATAAAATAACGCATCTAAAACTGTGTGAAGAAGAATAATTTGTAAATAAATATTAATGATTGTAATAATGATATTTTTTACAAAAGCAATGCTTTTGAGTTTCTGACCGTAGATTCTGCTTTACGAACCAGTAGTCGAGTCATTAAAACCGACAACGTAGTAGATACGAGTACATCAAAAATTCTAAACGTATCGTCACGTAACGTTACAATCTGAAACCGTTCATTCCTGTGATAGATATTAACACCTTGAAATACTAATACCGAAGCATTTGATTGCCATTTTATAATAATAATAAATGATTATTTATTAATTTGTATTTAAATAATTCATTTATTTTAAAGAGTTTATTGTTAATTTTATCAATATGAACGTATGTCTAAAATATTAATTATTAAATTTGATTTTGGTACCTATTTCACCCCATCGTGACGATATTGGTGGACAACTCTCTCTCATGACATATATCATTGACGCACAGGATATGTGTACTTTACAATGTTTGCCAAAATTAGATAGTGTTTCGAACATATGCCCCGCCATGTAGAGATCACTGCCTCATACCACACTATGGACACAAAAATTAAAATATATATAACCTGTTTTTTATTACATCTATTGATATAAAAATATAGTTCATGATTAAATTGTGTTACTCCAATAATTGAGATGCTTTTATTTATTTTGACCGTACTCCGCCGAGGCGTCTACCACGTATGTATACTTGATGTGTGTGTGTCTGTTTCGATGTTTTGCGTCACACCCACCGTATCGCACCCTGGACTCTTTCCCCTTTTTTATAAACATCACCATTGGCGCTGTCGTTCGCTCTTGCATGCTGCCATTATTAATATATCGAAAATTTTAATCGTTATTTATTTTACAATATTAAAGTGAAGTGAGGCATAATTGACAACATTTGGCTCAGTGACGAGCATTCTTAAGTGCAAAATGTTGCCGAGGACAATTTGTATGTATGTTGTCTAACCTAGTTAAAAATATTGCGCACACAACTGGATTCTGGCTGTGAAAATATTATTCTCTAAGTTCCACAAAAACTTCGTCCAGTAATAAGATTTTGTGTCAAAGCATTATGGTCAAAATCTAAAAGTTTGACAGCCCATGTATCTACCATAGATAAGTACAACAGGCAAATATGGAATTTTACGTTCGTGACCTTTAAAGTTTAATTTTAACTATTTTCTGCGAAGTTTCTGGTGATAATAACAACATTTGGACAATTCAAGAGCTGAACTTATGAATTCTGCCATTGTTTATTCACCTATGGTAAGAGCATGAGCTGACAAACTTTCAGCTTTTATAACATCAAAAAGGTCTAGTCATTAAAGGTTTCCATGTTTGTATCTTAACCAAGATAACGTAAAATATATAACGATTAAAATCTTACATATGCATTATTATAAAGCCTCACAAAAAAGCAACCAGAAGCCAAATATGACTATAACATTCGACTGAACTCCACAGTTCAAGTCTTCAAGAAGCTCTTGAATTCAAATATGACAAAACTGTAAAGAATTCTCAAGTTTAAATAAATTTAACCTTAGTACTGACGTGTATTTTGTGTTTGCGATACAATATTTTTATTTGACATATTTTAATAAACATATTTAAGTATATAGACAGTAGACGCATAGTATACTGTCTATTTACTTAACTATCTTCGAATAAACCTATTTTGTTACCATAATATATGCATTGAGGAAAGATGTGGTTAAAATAATTAAGATGATTTCATATTGTATTTTAATAATTTTGACAGCTGGAGCATTAATTTTACACTGTGAGACTTTATAATAATATTTGTAAATATAGGTGTAAGCCTGGAGTGTTCAGTGACATATGTCATTGCTAGTTTTTGTCATTGTATAATATATAATTTTGAAAGCATTAAATGGAGAAGCAAATTTTCTATGTCACTAAAATCGTATGCACCTTGTGACTTAAATTTGTGACATCAAACTTAGTAAATGTACGATCTAGTGATTGATATCACTTTGCATTATGATATCAATGTCATAATGAATCAGAGTGGAATAATATCTACCTAGGGCAACGAAATCAAAAATAGGTAACCACAAAAAAAAGCATGAATTTAATTGATGAATTGTATGTGACATATTTAATGGACTTTGATGACGTTGCAATTTCAATAATGAATGTATGAATTATTTTATTAATTTAAAACGAATTATCTTCGCATTACTCCAGCGTATATGTTTCTTTCTTGCAAATTTGATAATTAATTAAATTATAGAATATACTTGATGGAACTACATTTTCTAATTTCATTTAAATAACAATACGTACTACCAGTTCTGAAAAAAAATATCGTCACTTCTTGGTTTAGACAATTATGACATGTCATAGTTAATGGGCTTGCATTTCGATGTTTTTCGATAGTAAGAGTTGACGTTCATTGAAATCCATTAAAAACATTGATGGCTTTGGGCTAACTCCTGAGAAATGATGGCGAATAGATCAAATCCGTACTTTCTTCTCAAATTTCATACCATTAAAATCGTTGCATGACTTCTTGAATAGCCCATGTTATACATAATAGATCTTTCAATCTAGACTTGAATGCCCCTAAATTTCGGTTTTATAGGAAGCATGAGTTACAAATTCCATTAACGATATCTATCACCAACATTTTGATTTTAGTTTACGTAATTTTTTACTTGTAATAGGAATATTACATTAATGTATGTCATATATGACATTAATGTGTGATATGCCACATTTCCTGACTACAAATTAAATGTCACAAAATATTTGGTAGTGTCAAAAACTCGAAGAAGTAATTATAATTATTTATACGTAATAATTAATAATTGCAGCCATGCAAAATTTAATTAAAGTTGGTGGTAATATCTTTTTCATAAAGAGCTAGCATGTAAAATTTTAAACATCAAAGAATTCGATTTGTTTGGATTATAAAATTTTTCGTCAAAGCTTAGGTTTTCCCTTTAGTAAATGGATGCAGTTACTTTGTAAACAAAATTAAATTTTCATGATTGAAAATTAACCAGATTATTCAGCGAATATTTTGAAGAATGTCAAATTTTATTTCACAAACTTTTTAATTTGGTTTTATCATAGTTTTGTATACAAAAGAAGTCTGCAACCTATTTTAAGCTATTTAGTTGATATAATTCGTTATTCCAATATGTAGGTAAGTATGGAATAAGGAACTCTAGAATTGTATGCGTCAAAAAAGGCGATGCCAAAATAATGAATTAACTAATTTAATTTAGTTTCGATTGAATTTAGATTTTATATGTAACTGCTAATAAACACAGTAGAGAAACTAAATTCCTATAGCTACACGAAGTTAGAGGTTCCATGTTTTTACAATAATATTAGTAAAAAAATATTTAAACTATTATTAATATACAATTAGTGTGTATTGCCGATTAAAATGTCTGAATCTGTGTTTTACTGTCTGTGCTTTGTATGTAATATTTGGAAGTTTCAAGTGCCAATTATGCTGGAAATATATTTTGTAGTAATTGTTAAATTTGATATGACAAATTGCTTTTCGCACTCAGTGTCAATATTTATAAATGTGTATAACTTATGAGCCCAAGTTCTGTCGTAGAAATCGGAAATTTATATAAATAAAAGGCAAAATTACAAACGAATTGCAAATCTCTTGAAGCTTTCAAATCGCTATTCAATAACTGACTCTAGATTGAACTCAACGAACCCCTTTCCAGAAATCGCACCAATCCATCACCAACAGATGTCGCCAATACGCTCGCTCAAAAAGAGCGAATCTCCAACAAGCCTGAGCAAGCGCACGGATAAGACCCCCACCACTCCTATCAGCCTTACCCCTATCGACGAAACGAAGGCTCTGGACATGAACAATATTAATGGAATTAACGGAATTAACAGCAACCAGCTGACTCCTGAAACGCCAATAGAGATAAAAGAGATAAAAGACATTAAAGACATGCAGGAAAAAGAGATGGAAGTTGTTAAAAAATCTACAGAAGCGACCCAAGTAGCGCCGGGGGTCGTGGACACGACTGTAGTCAATGAGACCCCCACAGGGGGGCTGACTGCAGCCGAGGTCCTCGACAGGGCTCGCACGAGGTTCGATAAGTTTTGGGGCAAAAAGGAAGATGATGTTTAGTCAATTTCCAAAGAAACTATAAATTGTGACAATTTAGCAATTTAAAAATCAGTTCCTAAAAATTTTTGGCTAATGTATTGGCGTAGCTAGGATCCCACCTGGTACCAACAATCGCAAACTCTAAAACGTCTTTATATGGCAGTTTAAAAGACCACAATGTTAATTCATTTAAAAATTATTTAAAACATTTCCGCTGTAGTTTTCTATCATCCTCTTTACGCTTTATCTGTCTTCTTCTCTTCTTTTATTCACTCGATACAAGTCCGTCGTTGTCCCTGCAAGAAATTCCTAGATGCGCCAATCTTAGTAAATAATAATAGAAACGTAATGAAATCGTAGTTACTTTAATTGCGACATAAACAAGGCCTTGACTTTTATTAATTAATATCTATGATATTGACAATTTGAATATTTTAAAAGTTAAACGTTTAGTCATTTTCATCATACTAGATATTTCTGTCATAATCGTCATTTTTATTTTAGATGTATTTGTAAAATGACAATCCAAGCGTGTTTGAGTAAGAACTGAAAGTTTTGTAACATAAAAAGCCAAACAGACTTCCAAAATTAGATAGACAGTTTTTGTTAAAACAAAATTATAGTTAAGTTGAACACAATTTCAATGTCAGATTAATAATGATCAAATGTCATTCACAATAATAATTTATAATGATCAAAGTCACTGATAATACTTAAATAAAAAGTAATCAGATGTCATTGATAATAATTATTGATATTAATGATTGGGTGTCATAGATAATAATTAATAATGATCAGAAGTCTAACGCAAAGGTGCGTTTTTTTATAGAAAAAAGACAAGTTCGTAATATAAAAAATATAAACTGTCACAATTTACAGTCAAACTGAGAACGGTAGAAAAATCGAGCAGTGTTTATAAAACTAGCTTTGCTTCAAACGACAAGATATAACGGTAAACTAGTATTTATTTGGTAAACTTCTCGACGAATTATGACATATATCACTGTCTGTTAAGAGTGTGATGGCTTGTGATATTAGTGATGTCCTTGAACGGCTAGCTAGAATATTGTATTGGTTACTATTCATACATTGTAATTTATATCTATAAGAATTTAAATTTCGAATACCGGTTCCTTTTATAAACAAAATGTGTAACTTCTAATATAAATGTCTAATAATGTTGTAATCTATGACAAGGGCCCGCGTACACTACATAATTTTAGTCGATTGATAGTTGTATTCAATTAGAACCCTACTCGTTACTTAAAATTAAAAAAGAAATAACTAACTAACAGTCTGACCTGTCTCATTGGTCCAGTGCCTGTTAGCCTTTGGTTTCGGATCACAAGGTTCTGAGTTCGAATCCTGGTTAGGGTGTGAATTGAGTACCTACTGAGTCTTCTTTCTTTCAAGAAGTTCTCAAAAAACATTTTCACACCTCTGTGCCTCAGAGAGCACGTTAATCGCAGGCGTCCACAGATCTGCATCGTACGCATCGCATCAAACGGATTTTAGTATTATTTGTATAGAAAGTCATACAAGTGCAACCACTGATCCGCATCTTATGGATCGCATCGAACGGATTTTATCCACAGTAAAATCTGATAATGATTTTTTGAAAAAATTGGTTAATAGATGACCAAGTTATGAGGTAACAAACATAAAAAAAACATAACCCACATCGGAGCAGTCTGGTGGGTATAATCTCTATCCCCTCTATGCTCCATATCGGCAGTGGCATGTACTTCATACATGCATTAAAATACTGCATACCTTAAGAGTTGTCTTCTTAGCCCTTATAAAATACAGATTTTTCCAGTTTCCTTAATTTTATTACTATTGCATACCCTGATCGACAACCTTATGCATCACATTGCATATCACGCCCTTTTAATGATGATGATTATCTCTAACAATCAGTAGAACTATCGACCGACTAATTGTGTAGACAACGCGGGCTGTTGGTTATTTTTAAAAGCTCATTTTTCGATGTTGCTCATCGTAGACCCCCTAACATGGCTCTGAATTATTTTCAAAATGGATTGAGGGCGTGCGATAGCCAGACATACCTAATTTTATGAAGGTTGATAGTTTGTGAAATTTTCTTTCTTTTTTCCTGACTGAATGGCTCATTGTGATGTAACACAGAATACATAAGAGAAAAAAAAATGTGTAAGTAAGTAAGTGTCGTAATCTATATTGGGATGGGACCTCAGCGGCGTTAACGGGAGTTTTGGGCGAATGCAGAAGCATCGCCTCATGGGGCCCGAAGGCAGATGTAGAAGTTGTGGGAGAAACGAAACTCTAAGAGCGTCTCCTCTGAGACTCAGACCTCGGCTTAAAGGGCCTTCTGGAAGGGTGTTTTGGCTTGAGTGTATCAGTCCGGGCGCCATCGAGATCGTGGTTTAAAAAACCCACGTCCGGGTGACGTCAGATATCGGGGACCTCGTCTTCACCATAGAAGAGCTGTATTGCTTGAATTGTGTTGCCTGGGAAGCATTGTCGGTCGTTATGTCATCATCAGGATCATAAAGGACGTTTTTCGGGCGTCTAGATCTACAATAGAGGTTGGGATGGGTGCTCTCTCAAAATGAGCTTTCGAGTTTGATAGTTTACCAGCAGCTCTATACCATAGATATGTAAGGATTTGGGCCCATGAAGCCTGTTACCTCACAAAGTCAGGGCCCTAGCTTCTTAATTGGGAATTCTTGCCCAAAAAAAAGTGTGTGTCAGCCCGACGCACGAATGGAGTTTACTCTTTCAGATCAACTATAATAGGTGTATGTTACCCCGCAGAATTATGTGCGGTGAAAGGTGCGCAGAATAGGTTGCGCACAAAAAATGTAACGCAGTCATTCGTCCATCGAATTTTACTGACTATATGAAAAAATCGATTCTTATGGAGTAAACTCCGAAAAAATTCTGGCTTCATAAAATGAGGTCTGGCAATCGCAGGTTCTCAGTCCAAAATGTCTTTTTCTTTTGCTATCATCGATAATTTGACAGTTGAAAAGTTTTTCGGCGTGTCCCTGTCAAAATCAGCTTTGTACCGTCTATTTCTCCGTCCATCATGTAGTGAAACATACCATACACACTTCCGGAGCAGATGTTAATAATTATCATTTTGAATTAATTTTATCGATTATTTCACGTATTATTAACAAACAATAAAATAAGATTCAAAAATAGAACGACTCTTTGAATATAGTAACAGAGCAAAAATAATAATCATAGCATTTATTTTTTTATACGCTACTAGTTTTACGTTCTAAAATATTGAAAATTGACGGTTACTGTGAAACATAAAAAAAGCAAAGTATACTCGCGTAATTGTAGTAAACCGTCCAATGTAGTATTTTTTTGCAAATCTTTTTAAAATTTAACTTAATAATAATAATGACATACAAAAATGATATTTTATTTAATAATGTATCACTTACTTAAAACAAAAGTGTTGTATTTAAGATATTTTTTGACGAACTTCTGTTTTATCTATGCCTATAAAAATTCGAATTTCAATTTTGTGGCGGGAATCTTGTATAAGCTTGCTTAGTATAAAAGTTAACAATAAAAGTTATTTAATTATAAAAAATGGAAGTAAGTAGACAATCCTGTCGTCTTTGTTTGTCCACGTCGAAATTTACAGTATCTTTATTCAGTGAACACTCCCGAGATAGTAATATGCTGGAAAAAATATTAGCAATTTACAATTTGAGAATCAAAGAGTCAGATTACTTGACGAATATTTGCTTCAACTGTGCGGCGGACGTAGAAAGATTTCACAATTCCATAAACATGGTAAAGGAGGCGCAAGGTAAGATTTATAATATGGAAAAACCTAGCCACAGGAGCCAACGTATAGGCGAAAGTGTGAAACGGGTAACTTCGTCCTGTCGCGAGGCAGAGTATAGTTTTTCGTTTCTCGACGTATCTTTCAATATAGAGGACGAGAAACCGATAAAATCCAGTTCAAAATCTTTGTTTTCCTACTTTTCATCTCCTCACGTGAATAAAAATGAGAATTACATATGGAAAACTCCGAAAACGCCCAAGACGTCGTTCAGTGGGGCGAACTGCCATTTTGAAAAACCGAAACCAATTCAAAAGAAAAAAAATCACTCCAAAGACCTTTTCGAATCACAATCTCAAGAGGACGATGACGAAGATATTATGGAAAGATTACGAAAAAGATGTTTTGGTCGTTCGAATGTTTTGTAGATTTTTTTTTAATTTCATTGATTTGTTTTTCTACTATTTAAATACTTAATTATTTATATTTCAATGCATTTGCTTGTAAAATGGTTACCTTACGCAATTGCTCCTGGCATACACCGAGTACCTTATACCTAGCTACGTATAAGGTACCTACGTAAAACTAAAATGTTGAACATAAATATATAGTATATGAATAATTACATTCAAAATACTCCTAAAGATGAATTTATTTATGCATTCTACGTATGTCAGAAGTATTGGCGTGAGTTTTATTTCGAATTAGGTACGTGACACAATTTGCTATAAAATAAAACAAAGCATTTTACTAACAAATGTATTGAAAATAACATAAGTAATAGTAATTTTTAATAATTAAAGGCGCTAAGAATTTTATTACCTTTACTTTATGTTAAATAACTTTATATACGGTAATAAATTATTGTGTGATGATTCATGTTGTACCTACTGTAATATTACAAAGTATACAGGAAGGTGCATACTTATATTGGGTTTTGGTAAAATAGAAAAATTGTAAAATATTAAAAAAAAAGTTATACGGACTTTATTCGAACCCGCATTCTACCTCTACCTTTTAGGCGAAGCTTTTCAATATCCGGTAATAAATTAACTACAAAAAACTCTAAGAGTAACTTGTGGACTACGGAACCCTAAAAACTAAGGAGGTTTAGACGAGTTCTATTACTATTTATCAAAGTACTTTTCAATTATTATACCAAAATCTAAATTATAAGATATAAGTAAGTACCTACCTGAAATATACAAAGGTTTGATTGCGACAAATTCTCCAGGTAATTCCGTAGAACAGGGTATGTATATAGCGTTGATTTAAGACTAGCGCACATTTAGGCAGGCCGCCACCACGAAGGATTTCGTTAATTTATTTCGTTAATCAATGAAAATAATGTCAAACTATACGTATAAACCTTTCTCTTGAATCAGTTTACTAATGATGAAAATTTAAATCCGTTGCGTAGTAAAAAAAATCTACCTAAGTGTAGGTAGATATGATCTGTGGAAAGCTACATAATTTTATTTATATCTACTTGTATTATAAAGCGGAAGAATTGTTTATTTATATTTATGTACAACGCACGTGCTTGTTTGGTGGTTTACGCAACAACTTGTTTCTCTGGAACAACAAGCAACACAAAATTATTTTTATATCATAAAGAACCAAAAATTTTTTGAAGCTCCCAAATTTTTTAAATTAGTAAAATGTATATAATATTTTTTCGTCAGCTGGCAACATTCAGTAACCAAGGTGTAAAAAAATTTCTCATTTCAACAATTATTGGTGGTTCCAAAAATTTAGAAAATTAATTTCGTAACGATTTTTATCGTCTATCCGTAAAACTATCAAACCACTTTATTTAAGACCAAATTTAGTACATGTCCTTTGTATGAAAGTAAAAATAATTTAAATAAATAGATGCCTGCTGGTATGCCTGTGTCGGTGCGGTCTGTCTAGTTTGCGTTTAGTTTTTCCATTTCAGTGTTGTAAAAATACGTAATAGTTTTATAATATATCACACGCATTGATAATATATGTTTGTTTATATTTTAAAATAGAAGCTATTAAGCGTAAATATTGTCTCTATAATAGATTTATTTCAATATATTTCATTGTGGAATGAATTTGGTTTTGTCTGGACACTTGTGATTTGCGTTTGCGTTGCATTTGCATGCGTTTAGACTGTAAGGTCGATGAAAAATGTTTGTACTGCAAGACCGTTGATTTCAGACGTGCGTCGGTTAAAATGCGGTCACGTTTGCGTTATGCGTTCAGTATAAAGTATTAAAATATTTAAATAACCCTTTTCTTTTAATAAATATTTTTTAAATAATTATTTGTTTTGCCAATGATAACAATGCCCCTCCTCCAATCTGCATTTGAGCAACGTCGTGAGTCTAAACAGTAAGCTCCATATATAAATATATAAATTCCTTTGTCAATTTCTATAAATGGTTCAAACTGTAATTCTGCTGCCTTGCAGTTCAAATACAATTCAATTGAAAATTCATAGTTAAGTTAAAAATTATATTATTGTGTGTGTTCTAAATAAATATAAAAATAATATACGTTCATGTTGTAACTATTGAATTAAAATATCTCATAGGAGATTCCTAAGTACCTAACTTGTGGTTATTCAATAAGATTAAATTATTTAATTAAAATATATAAGTTTTATTAAAACTTTAATTAATTTAATATTAAATATGAAACGTAAAACAAATGTTGATGTATACTTCGTAAATGCGAGTTGATAATTTAAAATTCTCAATAAAAAAAAACTTAAGCGTGTTTGAATTTTGATTCACACGTAAAAAAAATATAATTAATTATTGTCGTGTTATTTAATAAAGACTAAGGGGTCCCGTGTTTATTTGAGGACCCTAAAATTAACGAAATATACCCATTGGTTATTTAAAAAAAAACGATTGTTATAAGTTCCTAATAATAAAGTCAGATTTTTCCGCACAAATGACAATGTTTATTGATTTTTTGACCCTCGAGATGTTAGAAATAGACTCCATAGCGTAAAGAATTAGCTTTGCTACTGGTTTTTAGCGTGATTGACTTTTCAGTTGTAAGATCACATGGACACCTCGAATAAAATGTAAAAAATGAATGTTGTTTTTTTTTTGACAACCTTTTTGTTTAGTTCCTAATTTTTTAAGGAATTCTTACTTCATGTCTATTTTTTTTTATTAGATTAATGCAGTGACTTCAGGGAATTTAGGTAAGTGTTAATCTTGGAATTTAAGAAATTAAATATCACTTGTCTCTAATAGTGAAGAAAAAACATCGTGAAGAAACCAACATACATGATTTTTATTTTATTTTATCTTCGTGTGTAGTCTGTCAATCCGCATTGGGTCAGCGTGGTGGCCTATTGACCTAACCTAACATTCTGTGAGGAGACTCGTGCTCAACAGTGAGCCGAATATGGGTTGTTAATGATGATAACTTATCTTGGTAGGGTAGGAACTAGCCCCGACCAAACCTACCACCCTGAATTAGTATCAAAAATATAAAATTTTATGTCAGTGCTGAAAATCGAACAAAGCTTTATAGTACGAGAGCCCACGACCAAAACATGGTTTGGTCATAGCAATACGGCAAAAACCCTATAAAATCGTTAGATTGTATGATTCTGAACCCGACTAGGTGTGTAGTAACGGTTGAAAGCGTAGCAACTGCGTGGGAGGCCATTTCTGCTGTGTCAAAAAAAGACAGTCGGTATTATAGCAATACGTCTGATAGTGAAAATGTACATAGATTTTATAATTGTATTACAAAAAAAGTTTGTTTTCAGACATTTTGCACGTAGCATATAGCCTGAACGCATTTTTGAAAATGTCAACAAATTTAGCCGACCTGTATCATAGCAATACGGATAATTTTTTTTTTAACTTTTCGTATTGCTGCCATGATTACCAAAAACCTGTTTTCAGACACTTTAAATGTAGCATATACTCCTAAAAACGAAAATAACGTTTTGGAGTCGCCTGGCCGACGCCTCTGTTATATGTTTTTTTTTAAATTTACAGCCTTCATAGATATTCAAGAATCTCCCTTGTCTATTGTATGTACTTTGACAGATGACAGATGTCATTACTTACTTCAACTTCAATGTTACGGTCAGTGTTGCCAGAAGGTTACTTTTGTACTTTTGTTTTTTGACTGCATTGGTAACTTTTAGGTTACATTAATAAAAAGGTTACTTTTACGTGATATTTCGGAATTTTTAGAATTAACTTACAATTTCGTATATCTAAAACAGAACGGTCATTAAATCAAGAAATGCGGACAAATGCTCAAGAACTCATCGATGTTTCTGTGTCAATCTCACTATAAATGAAGACGTTACAATTGACGTTGCGAAATAAGCAAGTTGCAGTCACATTGAATTTCTAAAAAAAATCAAGTATGAATTTAAGAAATTAACGTCTATTGTTTTTTAAATCCTTGCTCTTTAATTGTATTTTTCTTATCCCATAAGTAAAAGGCAAACAATCAGGGCCTTACTTAAGATGATTCTATTTACGAGTAAAATCTCCTTCGGTTTGTAGTAATTTAGTACTTGGCTAGTATTCGTAACAGACAGATATTAAAAAAAAAACAAAATTACTTTAGCCCCCAGAGGCTGAAATGGTGGTTTAGCCATGCTGTGGAACGCAAAAAGCAAGAGTAGTAGTAGTCAAAAGGTTACTTTTTACACAAAAAGGTTACTTTTTTTAATATTTCGGGTAACTTCTCATAAGATCCAACTGGCAACACTGGTTACGGTTTCGGGTAAATTCTTTGTTAATTATCATCTAATAAATTCAGGGTCGCAACGTATTCATTGGTTTGTAACAGAAAATTCAAGATGCCTCAATACGATTTTTAAATGATATCTGAGTATCGAAAAGTTGTCTGATAGAGAAGGTACTACACTTAATTTGTCTGATATAATTTTTTTGCACATGTGGACAACTTATTTTATCATGTCCAACAATTTTCAGACAGCCGTCTTTTGTTTTTAAATTTTTTAAAAATTGTTTAGGAAAACTAAAGAAATAAATGGTAATTGATTAATATTGATGTCAAGGAGATGCGTGACGTTCGTTTTTAAAGGTTTCGCCGGCTTCACCACGCTGCTTATTAAGACTCATTCTGGATCATCTTTATGCTGTGTGTGAAAATAAAAAACAATTAATGAGAACTAACTTTTTATTTTTCAAACGTGTGAAATCTTTTCATCTGTAGGTACTCCATATTTATAACATAATAATGTATATTTTATAATACATACTTAGGTAATTTTATTATGAGTTATTAAATCATAAAATTGCATTAGACATCATATTTACATGTTAGTGTTTAAACTATATTGTATTTGTTAAGGTATTCAATTTTGTTAATATACGAATATAAACAAAAATGACATTAGAAATTTTATACTTTGACGTTAAAAAAAAAAAAAATAAGTAACAACTTTCAACAATATGAAATTCAGTCTAAATAGACTGAATTTTACACTGAACTTATTAAAAAAAAATATTATTATAAATAGGACGTATGTAAATACACAACATCTTATTAATAGGGTTGCCACTGCTGTTTCAATATATTATTTTTTCATGAAGAAATAATGCACCTATGTTAGTAATCTATAAAATTAGTCTCGGCTGGACCCATCTACATGAAATTTGATGCAAATATAGATCGTATTTTGGAATAGCACAAACGTTTGATTATACTGCGATATTCGCACGAGATATATTAAAATGTGTAATTAAAAAAAACAATTACTATTCAGTCAACTACTATTTATTATAGAAAATAAAAATGAAAGATCATCAAATATATCAACTTATCACGCAATATCAAAAACTGCACGACGTAAAAAGATGAAATTTAGCAGGGAGGTAGTTTTTAATTTTCGAATTATAAGACGTCTGCAAACAACAGATTGCGACAGGGCCGGATTAAAGAGGTCTAAAAGAGGACAAGGTTACGGTATCCTCTAGTTAATAAAGTATTTTTTTCATGTTCATGAAAAACTTTGTCTCATTTTTCTGCTACTAAAAATATGGCAACCCTATTTTTTAGATATCGCACTAAAGAAAAAATATTTTACAAGTTTATTAATTAGTTATTTTACTTAATTAAAAGTTAATACACCTTCCATTATATACAAAAAAAAATGTGGATACCTGGAAGACAAAGCCTCTGTAACTTATTTAAAATACGTTATTAAAAAAGATGCCAAATGCAATATTCAAAAATTGAGAATTTTATAATTCACTTTTTTTTAAATACATATTTTTCTATGTACTCAGATTACTGAATAGTGATAAAAATTACAAATAATATTTACAACAGAAAAATTTCAAATGCGAATAAATTGAGTACTTTTTAACAGTTTTTTTAATCGTTATTAAATCGTTACGAAGAAAAATACCTTAGGAAATATTAAGCTACATATTAGTTTTTTTTTTCACTTAAATAAGCAAAAAAAAAAAATTATATTCAACTAAATTCTTGTATCGAACATTTTTTTTATGTGTAAAAGTGTATTCTTTTTTTACACTAAAAACAATTAACAATATGCATACATTAAACGTTAAAAATAATAGATCTAAATTATAAAAAAAAAATAAAACAGCTAAACCAAACTAAATTCAAAAATTATTTTAGGCAATTTCCACCATATGCAGCCGTACTTTTTTCAGATTTTTTTTACTAAAAATAATAGAAGAAAACTAAATAAAAAAAACAGATTTTCCAAATTAAATACCATTTTAGTCAAGTACCATAACTTTCACTTTTTTCTATAGGATTTTTTACTAGCCAAATATATATATATCGATTAAGGTTATTTAAAATTGTTTTATTTATTCTTTACAAGTTAGCCCTTGACTACAATTTCACCTGATAGTAAGTGATGATGCAGTCTAAGATAAAAGCGGGCTAACTTGTTAGGAGGAGGATAAAAATCCACACCGCTTTCGGTTTCTACACCACAACTTACCTGAAGTGCTATAAAATATTGAGTTTTTAGAATTTAAACTATTTTGAGTATTATTCATATTAATTTATTATGAAAAACGGCTAAAACTCACGTGACACAAAGTCGGAGTACGCCAGACTAGTTTCAAACTCATACGAGGCCCTTAATCATGAGTCATATTGGGTATTGATTTTCTCCAATAATTACTAAACAAGTCTAGTCAGTGGTGTCTATCTCAGCATGATAAGCAGTTGCTCTAAGTCATTATCATTAACATCTGATAGTGATCGTCAAAGAGACCACAATTACCCTAACACCGCCAATCCGTAATGGAGCAGTTTGGTGGGTCTGTAACAAAAAACATCCTATAGGGGAAAGCTCGAACCCAGGACCTCTGATCGTAAACAATATATACACGATTCAGTAACAGCTTCCAAAATCAAAAACAATATTTGTGATTATATTGTGAATTTTAACTTGGAATATCTTTACATAAAAGGTACAAAAAAGTTAATCAAAGAAAAAAAAACTCAACTAACTCTAAAAATATTATCACAATATTCAACTATAGCAAAAACGTCCACAGAAAATTAAATTTTAATAGCGCAAGAGATAACAGAACACAATCAGCGACATTTTCAACAATCATTGAAATTGAGTTCTCAAAACTCACTAAACTCCCTCAAACTAAATCTATGAGATTAAAAAAAATTGTTAACATTCTCACTCACGAATAGTTACGTTTTTTTTTACTCCAAAGCATACATTACTCATATCTAATAAAAATATATTACAACTAAATAAATCGCCTCAACTTTGTAATACTGACAGACAGGGCTCGAAATAATGGCATGCATACAAAATTTAAAAAAAAATTAATATCACTTACAAAGAAAAAAATATAATTTCATAGGGTCACCGCAGCCGCAATATTTAAAAATCGGTCTGTGTTGACCCTAAGAAAGTAAAAAAAAAATGGTTACAAGACAATCTGTAAAATATCAGAATAACTTACAAAAAATATTTTAAAATGTATTTATGTAACTTTATAAAAAACTGTCGTAAAAATATTGACAAAAAAAAATATTCAAAAGGGCCAGAACCCGGAGCAGTAGACATAAATTTAGAAGAAAAAAAACTTCATATTTCTAATTTCGAACCCAGTCACATGCATGTCACAATTTTAAAAAATAAAATATATTTCAGACAAATTCTATACACTTATCCATTTTGTGATACAGCATTTTTTTTCATTTTATTCTACTATTAATTCTTACAATATACATACAATACACAACATCGACATATTATTTCGAAAGAACACCAAGAAACCATCCATTAGTTTATTCAATATTTTATTAATAAAGTTTTTTTTTATTTGTATATAAAAGATCTATATTACAAAATATTTGAAATAACACCGTACTTGATATTTAAAGAGAAAGCCAACATAGTCACAACGACTTCGAACAATTAGCTACTTAACAGTTTTCAAAATTAAATTAAAAAAAAAATAACTGTAGTAGGTATTTTACACCTCTTACTCACCTTTATTGTTGATGAAAGACATTTTTTATATTTAAAAAAAATCAATTATTTATTCACTGTATAGCAACTTGTCACGTGACATGTCACATGAACCGTGACGTCACTTGTTAATAAGCAAACTAAGTTAACTGAACGACGTATGCGTATCACATAATTCCGAAATTTAATTAAATAATGTCATAACTGACACATGCCACATGACCAGCTGTTTCGGTTAATATACGACACATAAAAAAATCACAAATTTTTATCAAAAATATAAATATATACTATTTATTTAAATGCAAAAAATATAGTAAAACTTGTTTACTTAAAAATTACAAGTATCATAACAATTACGTTTTTTGTCAAACTGTCAAATAGCCATTTGTTTACATTTCATTTACTAGCAAATAAAGCATTAACATCATCATGTTTTTGATTTTGACATTAAATTCCAAATTGAAGTTATATAAATTTAATTCGTCCATCCAGCGGACTAAGCAATAAAAGCAAAGTTTGCGAATCTTCGTTTTTTTTTTCATTTCATTTTGTGACGTCATAGTTTCATTAGTGTCAAGTAATTAGGACCATAGTTAAAACATAATATTAATTGTTATAACACAATTATACTATCTTGGTATCTTGGTCATGTAGGAAAACTGCGACAAAATGTATTTATTCAGTCCAATACATGTTACAATTTAAAAAAAAAACTTTTTATTGATGTCATTGTTCACAAGAGTTATTCTGCCTTTTAGTCAAGAAAAATGAGGTTATTTGTTGAAAAAATCTATAAATAGAAGCCGTTGTGCTATCGTAAATTGTACTCAAATACATAGTGTTACAGTATCATTTCGATTGCAGACAACACATATAACAATACTCACATCACATTAACACTAAGTGAAAAGGTAGTAAACGACATAATGACGAAAATATATCTTATTCGTTTCCTCTCGCTATGGCTAGAAATATATCTGTCTCTATATTAACACGCACAGAACCGATCACTTCACTCTCATAGTTAAATTGTTAAAGCTCGAAGCGTTCACTACTTTCTACAGAAATAGTCGAAGAGCTCGTGGAAAAATTTGAGCAAGTGCTTTAATTTCTATATCTTATTTGTGATGATGATTTCAATGGCGTAACGTGGGTTTACGCCGCCCAAGGCCTACAAAAAATTTACCGCACCCCTATTTTAAATTTTACTTCAAAGTTAAAATATTTTATTCAACCTGATTTACCTACATCGTATTTTTTTAATCTCAATAAACTACCACCGCTTAAGAGGAAGCATATATTGTCTACATTTAAGTTTTCAATTATTTTTTAAATTTCAATAAGACAAAATTGCCATGGACTCCCAGCTCCCACATCGTTTCGCTGACCGAGTCTATCTTTAAAATTATTGCCAGTATATTTTCTTAAAGCATATTCCAATTGTCATTAAATACAAAATATTTAATAATGAATATAATACATATAAATTTTCTTCAAAAAATGCACTTTTTTACTGTTTTGCGAAAATACATCGCAAATTCGCTACAGTAATATTAAAAATTACCAAAACGATAGCTTACAGAAATGAAAAGTTTGTTTTGCTAAAGCACCTTATCAAATTTTCCGCTAGCTCTTGCATCAAGAAGTGAAGATGTGTATTCCTCTCACTTCTCGGCGGAGGACGAGCTGGAGGCTCTCCCCCGCCCCTTCCGCGCTTTTTTGTCATCTGTGTCTTGCCTTTCGTTAGTTTTATCTGTGGTTTGTGCTTCGGGTTGCTTCTGACTTTGCGCCGGCTGAGGCGGCAGATTAGGAGTATTCTAGAACAAGGTAACATGAATTATTAAAGTCATAGTAAATTTGGTCTAATTGCTTGACAGTTAAAGTCCGGACGCTCAGAGATTGCATTTTTGACAGATCGTGAGCGATTGGGACAAACATATTCAATTACATTGCCTAGTTGTTTTGTCTCATCAGACATGAAATGAAAGCTAAAATAACGAGACAATGAAATTGAATATGTTTGTCCCAAAACATTCGCTCAAGGTCAGTCAGAAACGACTTGTTTTTTTTTTTAAACCTAAAAAAATAGTTATTTGTTATGAAAGACAGTCACATATTTTATTCTGCGAATATCTATTATTGAGGCGAAGGATTCTAAGGGTGAAACACGAGCAAAAAATTAACCAACAAACATAAAAGACCAACAGATAAGTAGAAAATTTTGTCGATATATAACTAACCTTCATCCTATAGCAACAAATACAGAAAGCTCACATGTTAGGCCTTGAGGTTTTCTTAAATGGTCCAGGTCTGGCTGGTGGGAGGCTTTGTCCGTCGCTAGTTACCTCCCTACCGGCAAAGACGTACCGCCAAGCGATTTAGCGCTCCGGTTCGATGTCGTGCAGAAACCGAAAGGGGTGTGGATTTTCATCCTTCTCCGAACATGATAGCCCGCTTCCATCTTAGATTGCATCATCACTTACCATCAGATGAGATTGTAGTAAAGAATAAAAAAAAAGGTCAAGACACAGCCCCGACGCAGGATAGCGATGACACCGGATTTGACTCAACCCAAACCCTTAGGCTGAAAAACCTCAACCCCGTGAGGGGTTGGCAGAGAGTACCGGGGGAGCAAGGTCCCCCGCGACGCACCCAGGCAAGAAGGCATTGTCTCAAGGCCCGTAACCCCGCCCCGTTGACACGGGCCAGAGAAGACCCACACATCACATAACCTCTGCTGTACAGTGCATATATCACAATGTATACCTCTGCCATCGAATCGAATTCGTATCTACTGGGTTACCACGGCTCTCTACCTTCTGTGATGCTACTATACCTTAAGACATACCTTTTTCTTAGCGTGTTTATCTTTCTTGCACCGTTCGTCGTCGTCTCGCTTGCGGCCCATGACGCCGAGCAGTTTGCTGACCATGCTGTTCTTGCTCCTACCCTCGCTGCTCTCTGGTGCTTCCGGAGACTATACAAAAACATTATCTTTTTAACATATATCTAATCTACTTGTACTAGTTGTAAGTCATAATTGTACACAAGTGTTTTCTATTCCAAATAAATAAAATAAACAAAATTTCAAAATAAAGAGAAAAGATTTGTATTTTTGTATAAAACGAATAAAATCATAAACCACAGGACTGATTTGAAAAATTCATTTTGTACCCTAAGCAATGGCATAATGGTGTCCCTCTAGACAAGTTGCCCTAAGCAATGGCATAATCGTATCCCTCTAGAGTCTCTAGACGAATTGCCGTAAACAATGGCATAATCGTGCCGCTCTAGACGAGTTGCTTATCCAGGACTGAGTGTGCTTTTAAAATAGGCGATAAGGACGATAGTGGACTATTATAAAGGATAAAGATTTGTAATAACATTACCTTACACGCCTCTACGGACTCCTGTCTTTTCAAACCTTCCAACTTCTTAATCGATTCTGATCTCTTCGCTTCCTTCTCCTGTTGCTTCTTTTCCTTTTCCTGTTTCTCTTGTTTCTTTTCTTCCCTTTTCTCTTGTTGTTTCTTTTCTTTAATCTCCGATTTTCTGACAGAACCACTTCTTTCCATACCCTTATCCTGCTTCGATTTTTCATCTATTTTGGGATCTTGATGTTTCTCATCGATTTTGAAGTCTTTTCTCTCTTCTTTTGCCATATTTTTGACCGAATCTTGTTTTTTCAACTCTTTCTCTTGTTTGGATTTCGATTTCTCCTTGGGTTTCGTTTCTTCGTCTTTGAGAGAGGAGTCGGATTTTTTCCTCGCTTTTGGTTGTACGTCTGTGACGGGCGGCGTTGGTTCTGGCATTGTGATGGGTTTCTTGCTGTACTCTGACGGGGGTATACTGATATCTGTGCTTGATCTGCTGTCATCTAAATCAATACATACAAATAATTAAGTGTCTGTCTGCGATTAATAAAAATAACTGTGTTGTCTCAAGTGCTTATTTTTATTCTTATTCATGAATTTTAAATACAAACTTTTTTTAAAAAAATGTGTCTATATTTATATATGTATATCTAGATCGATTAGACCGATTTAAATAGGACTATCACTGCTAGATAGATAGATAGGATATTGAAAATATATATGCTAATTTTTATCTCGGAAACTTCTATAGATTAGGTTTTTCACAATTTTTTCCCAAGGGATATGTGAAAAAGTTGAACCGATTTGGCTGAAATTTGGAATGGAAATATATTTTACTCTGGATTAACACATAGGCTACTTTTTATCCCGAAAAAATTCATGGTTTCCCGAGATTTGCGATAACTGAAGAGTTTGATGATATGAATGTTTGTTACTCTTTCACACCTCGACTACTGAACCAAATTGGCTGAAATTTGGTATCGAGATGCATTATAGCTTGGATTAACACATGGGCTACTTTTTATCACCGGGAACATCCATGGTTCCCGAGGGTTTTGTGAAAAACTAAATTCCACGCGGAAGTAATAAAAAGAAAAACATGGAACATTCCATACCAAGTGTCATATCCCGTGACGTGTCAAGATTGTACATGTCCATGCTGCTGTCGACGAACGACTCGTCAGACAGAGACAGTGACGCGAACGACGCGCTCGTGTCGAACGCGGACTTGTCCAGACTTGTCTTGGGCGACGACGTGAAGATGCTCGGCGTGCTTTGTTTAGCTGGAGTCCTGAGAAAGAAAAGCAATCACTCTTAATTTTTAACCGACTTCAAAAAAAGGAGGAGGTTTCGCAATTCGACCGTATATTTTTTTTGTGTGTGTTCGCGTATAAATTTGTCGTTTATGGAACAATTTGATGTTTTTTGTTAGAAAGGATATATTCCGAAGGTGGTACCATAATAAAGAAACCAGGATCTAATCTGGTCGGACGGCGAGCGTAGAAGACCAACAGAATCGAGATCGAGAACTAGAAAAGAGTGTGAAACGTCTCTCTAAAAACGTCTCCTCCTGAGCGACTTCCTGTGAAAGAATATGGCGTACGCATTCTCTTAAGGCGTCTCATGCAAGATTCGGTGCCGCAGGATAAATATTCTTTGTGACTGTAGTTAGAACTTATTAATGTAAGCAGGAATCTTACCAGACTGGCTAGACAACCCCTTAGTGTTTGGGACTACACAGTCCAAGTGCGTGACGCCTAGCTTGGAGTCCATTTATGTCATCAAAAGCACTCACCTGACCGGCAGCCTCACAGTGTGATGCGGGTATTCTCGGCAAGGAGGGCTCTTTGGGCTTGTTTAACTTTGGATTAGACGGGGTTCAGAGGAGTGCAGAAGCTCTGCCAGAGGCAAGTCCCAGTCTAAAAGCCTCACAGCGTGGATTCGAGAGGGCTTCTGGTGATTGGGACTTAAGCGAGCAAGGTAGCTAACTCAAACATGTCTACAAGCGAATAGATCGTCTCCCTAAAGATGTCTTCTGTAAGACACGAGCCTCAGCTTGGCGCTCCTCAAGGTGCTCACCTGACCGGCAGCCTCACAGCGTGGTGTGTGGGGGAGTCCTTCTCCTCGGCTATCCTCGGCAAGGTGGGCTCGTCGGGCTTGTCGGGCGGCGGCGGGGTGGGCGGCGCGGGGGCGGGTGCGCGCCAGCTGTTGCCGCGCCGGCCGCTGGTGACCACGGTGCTGACGGTGTTGGAGCCGACGCCCGTGCAGCACAGCGGCGATATCGAGCACTTCGCCTCGGCAGAGCGCGGGTGGAGTCTGTGCGAATATTTGAACCACGGAATTATAGCTTGGCAAACTCCCGATCGTCCGCGCGGGCCGAGAGGTAGCGATGCTCCGTGCGCACGGCTTCATTTCCACGAAGTCCTTCCCCCTGTCGCCCGCATATCGTGGGAGTGTCATCAACGAACTTTCCAAGCCATAATAAATACACTAGAACTCGCTTGTGTCATTTTTAGTTTTGAAAACTCCGTACCCGAGAGCGTGTGCTGATATAGCACATTAATGTGCTAACAAAATTGGTAATTATTAGTAAATTACAAACTTGAAAAAAAAAAAATATTTTGAAACTTTAAAAATAGTTAATTCCTTACAACTACTAATTGTTATTGACACAGATATATAGCAACATTCTTCCCAAAAAATCCCACTTGTTTGACACTGGCGATCTTTGGTTTTTTCGAGAAAATAGAGTTAAAGAGGTCATAATATAGCAAAGTTTAGTTAGTACTTCAATAATTTAGTGCATAGCAACAGTGCTATAGAAGTATCTAATGTTTACTCTAAATAACCGTCAATGAAGTTTATTTTCTTTCAATACAAACACATTTAAGCGCACATCTAACTACTTCTATTGCTAAAAACGTTAATTTTAGCGTTTTCTATATTCTGTGATTATCTTCAAATATTTCGCAAGAATATTTATATTAAAATTAATTAATTTATACAGCTTAAAATACTATTTAAAAAATAATAAACAAAAATAACCAAACACAAACAGAAAGCGTGAAAAACAATATAAAGCAATGACAAAAAATGCATAGAAGAAAATGTAACGAACCATGAATGTTACGGTGTGCGTATAATGAAAATTAAATTATGAAAAAGAAAATCTGAAATAAAACAAATAATAATAATAATAAAATTATTAGCGTAATATTGTAAAACTTGTTTAACCTGACAAATAATTTGGCTAAAGAATTACGGTATAGCGTCTTTCAGCAATCTTGAAAAATTTAGTAGTACTACAAGTCTACACCCCCGTACGTCGGAGAGCACGTTAAGCCAAATCCCTTTCAGTCAAAACAGCCAAAGCCCACTAAACCGCATTGAGACAGAGTGGTGGGTCTAAGCCCTATATCTCCTATACGGATTCTCCTTTAAGGAAAGAAGCCTGGCTCTGTAATATTTTTTTTTATATATGGAATGCCCTTGCCACGATCTCACCTGATGGTAGGATTAGGTTAGGATGTGGCCTAAGCCAAAACGCGCTTGCCTAAAAGGCGCCTATTCACTCTCTTCTTAAAAATGCCCAAGACAATAAAAACATTTTTCAAGTATTTATTTTACACATATACAGCATTCACCCACCTGTCCGGCGACAGCGCTCGTCGCAGCAGTGGCGAGGCGGGATCGCGACGCGGCCAGGCGCGGCGACATTCGCGAGTGGCGAGCGGGGACGGACTCCGAGCTTCGCAACCTCTGCTGCGTGGTGGGAGTGTTATACACACCGGGTGAATGATACAACATACCATGTGAATGTTACAATACACCGCGTGAATGTTAAAACATAACATGTCAATGTTACAACATACCATGTCAATGTTACAACATACCATATCAATGTTACAACATACCATGTCAATGTTACAACATACCATGTCAATGTTACGACATACCATGGCAATTTTAGAATTTAATTTCATAATCAATTAATATGAATAACACTCACGATAGTTTAAATTCTTAAATACCATGTAAGTGTTACAACATACCATGTCAATGTTACAACATCCCATCTCAATGTTACAACATAACATGTTAATGTTACAACATACCACGTCAATGTTACAACATACCATGTCAATGTTACAACATACCATGTCAATGTTACAACATAACATGACAATATTACAACATACCATGCCAATGTTACAACATAACATGTCAATGTTACAACATAAAATGTCAATGTTACAACATACCATGTCAATGTTACAACATACTATGTCAATGTTAAAACATACAGTGTCAATGTTACAACATACCATGTCAATGTTACAACACACCGTGTCAATGTTACAACATAACATGTCAATGTTACAACATACCATGTCAATGTTACAACACACCGTGTCAATGTTACAACATACCATGTCAATGTTACAACATACCATGTCAATGTTACAACATACCATATCAATGTTACAACATACCATGTCAATGTTACAACATACCATGTCAATGTTACGACATACCATGGCAATTTTAGAATTTAATTTCATAATCAATTAATATGAATAACACTCACGATAGTTTAAATTCTTAAATACCATGTAAGTGTTACAACATACCATGTCAATGTTACAACATCCCATCTCAATGTTACAACATAACATGTTAATGTTACAACATACCACGTCAATGTTACAACATACCATGTCAATGTTACAACATACCATGTCAATGTTACAACATAACATGACAATATTACAACATACCATGCCAATGTTACAACATAACATGTCAATGTTACAACATAAAATGTCAATGTTACAACATACCATGTCAATGTTACAACATACTATGTCAATGTTAAAACATACAGTGTCAATGTTACAACATACCATGTCAATGTTACAACACACCGTGTCAATGTTACAACATAACATGTCAATGTTACAACATACCATGTCAATGTTACAACACACCGTGTCAATGTTACAACATACTATGTCAATGTTAAAACATACAGTGTCAATGTTACAACATACCATGTCAATGTTACAACACACCGTGTCAATGTTACAACATAACATGTCAATGTTACAACATACCATGTCAATGTTACAACACACCGTGTCAATGTTACAACATACCATGTCAATGTTACAACATACCATGTCAATGTTACAACATACCATGTCAATGTTACAACACACCGGGTGAATGTGAAATGTTACAACGCACCGTGCAAATGTTACAACATAATGTGATCGAGAGCCTGACATACTTAATTTTTTTTAAGCTGTAAATTTGTTTATGCTCCATGGATAAAATATGGCAGCTAATTATAGTTTCGACGGTGAATAGCTTTGGAAATTAACAGTCAATCGTCCAAGTATCAAAACGTACTTCTTTGACATTTTCTAGGGCATGAGGCATGTCTTACTTTCAGATTGTGTATGTTGTCGTAGGCTCCTTAATGGAAGTTTGGGCGAGCGTCGAAGCAATGCTTGATTGGGCTTGAATCGAGAAGTAAAAGAGATGGGCGGAACGATTCTCTACGGGCGTCAAATCATGTCTCCAATAACAAGACATTACTTTGTGGCAAACCTTCGCTAGAGTACTGTTAAACGGTAAAAAAATATTCAACTGTGTTTTTCAAATGGTTGCAGCGAAGCAAATGACTGACGACTCGTCTAGGGGACGAGATTTCTCATAATTTGTCGATAAAAATAATTAAAAAATTGCGCTTCATACTTAAACAGTTGAAGAACTGGTCTTTTAAAATCTACCACCTTACATGGCCTCTACAATCCACACTCCATATTAGACGTAATAATTATTCAGTTACAGTGCGATCAAAATATGTTGTAACATGCATAGTGGCATAGTTAGTAAGTAAACGGCGAGAGAAAACAGATGACATGACATGTACAAACAGTGCAAAGACAATGACAGTGGACAGAAAGACAAACACAGTTATTATATGCTTAGAAATCGAAATCTGACAAATTTGCCGACACTGAAAGGATACCTAATTCACTCTTTCAAGAATCGTTGAAGTGCATTATTAAATATTGTTAATTTCTCGGCATGAATAAATTCTTATCTATTCCTTTACCGATTCGATTAGACACTAATCAATTTTATTAGTCATTTATTCATTCATTCACTCATTCATTAATTCTGCTTATTACTGCGTTCTATGAACCACTCCATCCATCACTCATTCATCCACTCGCTCGTCAGTTACCTGGTGGGCGAGGCGGGCGCGGGCTGCGCGGGCTGCGGCGAGGGGGAGGGCGTGCGCGCGAGCGGCGACAGCGGCATGTGCTGCAGCGACGCGCGCCGCACCTCGGGCCCGCCCAGCTTGTGCTTCAGACCGTGCAGGGACGATGGCCTGCCAATATATATATATATTTTAAAGAATATATCATATCTTTTAAGCGATCTTGGAGATGACGATGACATTGAGCGTGAATGCAAGTCGTTAGAGGTGAGGGGAAATATGCTTGCTTGCAGGTTCTCCAGGAGCACTACAGACGTGAAAATTACGTTATTTAAAGCGTTCTGTCAGTCCTTTTATACCGGTGGCCTGTGGGTGACATATACGCGCCGGGCCTATAACGCTTTGCGTGTTCAGTATAACAATGCCTTTAGGATGCTGTTGAGGCTGCCGTGGTGCTGTAGCGCCTCAAAAATGTTCGCAGACGCGCATACAAATGACTTTTTTGCAATAAGGCGTAAAAAAGCGGTGTCTCTCCTACAGAGATTAGGTGCTAGCAGCAATGGCATCCTAAGGGTATTGTCTGCTAGGCCCGACTGCCCGATACTAGGCCACTATGTGGAAGTAGCTATAGGGCGTTCATGATTGTTTGTTTAAAATATTATTAAAATTTCCAATGTTACTAACTGTACTAATTTAATTTAATAAGTAAGATAAAAATTTTACCTACTAATATACTAACAATATATGGATTTGTAATTCTGAAATAAATTATTATTATTATTATTAAACATGACCAATATTCCCATTCCCCTCCAACTAGTCGGGAAAGACTGTATTAGGAGTGGGTACAGGACCTCCGTCTTGTAAATCCACCTCGCACATTACTGCGTCACTGAGGCCGTGAAAATACCTTCTATATTATAACAGTGGATAGTGAAGTTACCGTTGGTAGTGCGTGGTAGGGTGGGTGGTGTGCAGCGGCGAGTCGGCCGCCGGTGACACGGTCGGCGACGGCAGCTCGCTCGAACCAGCCGACACCATCTGTTACAACATACGATTACTCTAAATTTAAACAAAGCTATCGAGGCGAGAGAGACGAATACCAGAATAGACCAGTCGACACTATTCCATTGTCAGAAAATACTTGGGTTGGCTTTCCGTGTCGTGAAATAAATATATCTTTTAAGAGCGAGAAGATAAATATCAGAATAGACCAGTTGACACTATTCCATTGTCAGAAAATACTTAGGCTGGCTTTCCGCGTCGTGAAATAAATCTTTCAAGAGTGACAAGATATGTTTGAGTTGACAGATAACTTACCGATTTCAAATGAATAGCACGCGTAGTAAAACATATGAATAAGCAAATATAGGATTTAATTAACTTTGCGCCTCTACCTTTACGATTCAGTATAAACATTGGCCCTGCGTAATCTACACCTGATATTAAAAAAGGAAACCCGGGCATTAGGCGTTCCTTTGGCAAATTAACCATGATGGCTGTCAAAACTCCACCACTTACGAGCACATTTAATACATTCCTGCACAACCTTCCTTGCACGGTTACGACCACCAACCGGCCACCATGCTTCCCTTAGTGTATAATAAGAGTGCGAACCAGCATGCAGTAATTGTTAATGTTCATGTTGTGAATGTAAAATTATAACTATATAACAAAGAGTTTGATGCTTTTTATCAAAACTAAAATCAGGAGAATATTTAATGCATCCCCCTACTCGCAATATGTTTTTATAATCATGAGATACATTCATAGTGCTATTTGTGTTTGACAAACTATTAGTTAATAATTAGTTAGACGTTTATTCCATTACTGACATCTGGTACAGATCAGTAAACCATACCTGGTGCATTTCCTGCGAAGCTCTCTTTGTGGAAATCCTTCGGAAAAGGGAGCATCGTCGCCGCGGGCGCGGGCGGGGCGGTGCAGATGCGCGTCTGCCGCCAGCGCGCCGCCGACCACCCGCCTGTGGAGTAACATCAACTAAAATGCACTTACACTATAAATTGTAATTAAATCAATAATGTAATTTGAGTGGCACCTATTTTTTTTAAGTGTACAGCCATGTCTTCATACTCATATTTGCATCACAATTTAAATTACTGTACTGTTCAAAGTGTTCATTAATTAAATTAAAATATACCAACTTGAAATTTTAAAATAAAAAATTTATACAAAACATTGTTAAAAAATCAAGAACCAAGACCAAGAACCCAGAGCTCTAGTCTCTAACTGTGCTACAATAGTAAAATAAGTTATATTGTAACACACTTTCCCTACAACGAGCAGTGTTATAATGTGATTTTGTAATTTATTACAGTATGCATGTGAATAATCTATGCCATTATAATATATTTTTTAATTTCATAATTGGAATATTTTGACACGAGATTAGATAAAATTAATATAAATTCATTGTTCTAAGTCAACGGGAAGTACCCTACGAGTTTTGATTTTGTGACGGAGTGTCGATGTTTTTATTTAATTGGGATTCAATTATTTACTATTTAAATAAATAAGACTATAAAAGGCTGATCACGTGACACTCATCCAATGCATAAGCGTAAGCATCGCGTCCAAATGGCGCGTAGCCGCTTCACAGGGCTCCCTGCCCCCACTGTAGCCTGCTAGTTGAGCAGTTCAGTTGTAATCGCGATCTCGAAATGGATAGTCGTCTTCCATTTGTTAAATAGTGATAGTTAAATAGTGATGGTGCAAGGTTAAAATAGTGATAGCGATTCGGAAGTTCAGTGGGTGAGTTATTCGTATACAGTAAAAGGGCACTTTAACCCTGATACTAGCGGTTGCCAGCCCGTGATTTCTCTCGTGGCTGCCTTACTGCCATGCGCTAGTTAATACTGGTTATCTGATCGCACGCAGCCCGACCGCTCAGTCTGGGAAGAGACTCTACCTGTATAGTAGTCTGGTCCAACGGCGTAGCTCGTAGCGTGGCATGAGGCGCCGCCAGCAAAAGCCTCAGGACTTGTGTATGCAGCAGTCCCTGCACGGACTCGCCGTTGAGCTGAGTTATGAGGTCGCCCGCCCGCAGTCCAGCCGCCCACGCCGCGCCTTGCTCGCTCACAGCCTAGGAAAAAAATACAATGTTTTTAATGAATGGTGTGCACAAGGTTTTAACTAGGGTAGACTCTGTACGTGCAAATAGTACAAAATGGAAAATTCCTTCACCAATACAGCATTATATGCATCTCCGATGTGCCCGGCGTTGTTCTTAATGCAATACTTACCTATTCTCTTCTTATTTGTAACCCTCGCCTACGGCTCGAGCCAGCAATTTCGCCTCGGTTGTAATTTTTAACTTACCGCACTTATATCATAATGTATTATTACCTAATTACAATCTAAAAAATACAAACACAAGGCTCTGTACAGACTTCTTAAAGCACATACTGTATGCTTTATACTAATACGTTATAGTAGTATATACATTTTAATAATAAAGGTGAGGACATAGTTATAACTTACACTCACACACGCACACGCACGCACGCACGCACACACTCGTACAAATACACGAACTTACTAAAGCATACTCACAAAGTTACTAACAAAACAGTTAATCCAAAAAATGTCTTTCAAATTTTATGTTCATCTCATAATCTCAACCTAAGAGAAGACATGGGCTTACCTACTTTAAGGCCCAAGACGCCATTGTAATTCTGTACTGAATATTTCAAATAAACATTTCCGTAATATTAAAATTAGTTTACTGTTTAAAAAAAGCAGTTTGCAATTATCAGTAATAAAGACTTATTTTAGTAGAGAAGCCGAAGAGGGGATTTTTGCAGTTACTCGAGCGCGGCAGATAAACATAAGGGACTATACCTTACACTTTGTCGAGTACCTCCACCGAGTATGAGCCCTTAATATTGGTGGGTACGTTTAGGGCAACCAAAAAAAAAACTAACTACTAATGATAGCTAAAAACTGCACATTTCGAAAATCTGACGATTTGAGCGTAACGTAATGGAATGGGAGGGTTTCAAAGTTACAAAATTAAACCCTTATATTTTAGTGCTCGAGGTACGAGTGCGATTAATTTTTTACTTATTTTTAAGGAAATAATCTCCTAAATAATCGCTAAAATTTTCTCACAATTTCAGTAAGCCAAAGTAATAAAAATTGTTTTTAAAGTCTGTAATTTTTTTTTCCACCGCTAAAAGCGGAAAAAGTAAATAACCATTTATCCTTCCTATGATTTAATCTACCAAATGTAATCGGTTTCAATGACGCTCGAGTAACTGCAAATTTAGCATCCCGGGCTCCCCTACTATTTTACAATGACAATAACTTACGGAGACGAGGTGGTGCATGGTGTAGTAGTCGCTGTCGCCGTAGTACACGCGCACCGTGTGGATGGTGAAGCCGAACCCGCGCGGCCCGCGCCGCACCACGATCGGCGGCTTCGACGATTGGATCAGTCTGGAAGAGAGTTCATTTACAGTGCTCGCCACGTGATATTGTGTTTGTGAAGTTAGCAACAAATGACTGCGCAATGAACCAGTAACGGAAGCCGGCTATACTCATTCCGCAGCTAACTTCACAAACATAAAGATCCGTGGCGAGCACTATAACTTGATCACATGCGTTTGACAAATGGGTCCGATCAAGTTGCATCTCTAACAAGTAATTTAGCTGATTTGGCCAATGTAATTTTTTCTGAAAATTGGCCTCCTTACATGTTCTAAGTTATGGCAAATTTTCAGCTCTGTATCATTTGAATAGTTTTTGGGTCCGAGTTTTTATGGAAAATGGGTTTCGCCTTTCTTTTGCAAAAAATGAGAAATCTTGCCGCCAGTCTCCAGCTTCGCAGCAACTAATCGAAAAACACCGTTGGAGATAGATCTTGATTTTTCTGGCTACTGCAGGCAATCTTCTAGCAATGTATAGTGAGATTCGCCCACTTTGTATAACATGATAGATCCCCTATGTTGTGCTTTGTGAGTAACTAGAAACTTAAAAAAAAAAAGAATGTTCGACACAACTTTACAGTTATCTGCATTGTAAGAAATTAAATATAACGTGTCTCAAACGGTGAAGGAAAATCATCGTAATGAAACCTGCATACTAGAGAATTTTCCTAATTGAAACGTGTGAAGTCTGCCAATCCGCATATTTTGCGTAGTAGACTATTAGCCTGACCCAGAATGAGAGATTCTGGGAAGAGACTCATGCACAATCACAGATATAAGAGGTAACTAGATTTATAAAGTGTCAATTCTTTATATTGAAACCAGCGTACCCGGGGGCGTGGCCTAAATGGCTGTTTAATATTTAGTGAAAAATGAAACTTACTTTAGAGTTGAATATTATTTATTCCTTTTGTCACAGAACAAAACAAGACTGCTAGTACATGCGCGGACACGCTTGCGTTGTTCCGCACACCCGGGTGTACGCGGGCCACGCCCCCTTGCTACTTCTATTGCTAAAAGCGTCAGCTTTTAGCGTTGTCTGTTCTGTGTGCACAATAGTGAGCCGAATATGTTGTTAATAATAAGAAAATTCTACACTCACGAGTGGTTAGCAGTGGCGAAGGGCGAGGGCGGGTCGCGACACGGCGACGAGTCGCGCGACGAGTTGGTCGACGACGTGTTGCCGGCGCACGGTGACGCTGCGCCGCCTAGCACCAGGCTGTCTTCCGCTGTGGGACGAATGAATAACAAAACATCAACACAGTAACTATTCATTCATATAGAGGAAGTCTGACGAAGCCATACGGGTGATCAGTCCTAATAGGGTAGTTGACTCAAATCAAATATAATTTATGCAATAATACAATATATGGAATAAGCGTCCGTAATATAACTATATTAATTAATGAAAGTTAAGAAATTCATAGAAAACTTAATTATAAAACCATTTATTTTCTCAAATTTTCCAAACGTCAAAAACGCAGTCGTCCATTTTGTGACGTCACAATGGTTATTGATGTTCTAAACGTCAAGCTAACTATTAAGTAATATTTTTGTTGTTTGGTAAATTAATTAACGTGACGTCATGAAACAGTTCAAATATCAACAACATATTTAAAAACTAAAATGTTCATATAATCACGTCTCAAAAAACGTGAACCTCAACCTCAACGTAGAACGATAATGATCAATTTAAGCCTATTATATTAAATCAACTAGTAGACGCCATGCGGTTACACCTACGTACTTCCCTACCGTGGGAGTATGAGGACTAATTAATATATTTGATTGTTTGGCTTGTCTTATCCACTTTACTTGACTCGACTAATGCACTTTACTTGGCTCGTCTTATCCACTTAATTTGGATTGTCTTATCCACTTTACTTAACTCGTCTTATACATTTTACTTAACTTGTCTGATCCACTTTATTTGGCTTGATTTTACTTAACTCGTATATAACTCGTCTTATCCACTTTACTTAACTTATCTTATCCATTTTAATTGGCCTGTCTTATCCACTTTATTTAACTTGTCTTATCCACTGTATTTGGCTTGTCTTATCCACTTTACTTAACTCGTCTTATCCACTTTACTTAACTTGTCTTATCCACTTTACTTACCTTGTCTTATCCACTTTATTTGGAGTGGTTGGTTTGGTTGTCTTATCAATAATCTCTTACCTGGGTGTATGACGAGCGACAGGCCCGAGGTGCTGGCCGAGCGACGCATGGACTTGGGCGCGGCGAGCGCGGTCGGCTTGCTCTTGTCGGCTTTATCCGGCTTGTCGACACCTTTTTCTTCTTTTTTCGGCGCGTCCGGTCTGTTCGAAAGGGTTCAATCAATCAGTTTATTCATAAAATAAACATACAAGCAATTTCAGAAAACATGTATACGTATGTATATATTAACGTTTTATACGTGCGTATACGCGAATCGTAACTTGCGCGCATCGTATACAAACGCAGATGCGGATGCGTGCGCGTGCGCTTGAGAGTGCGTCGGCATCAGCGGATACGGTCAGAGATCCAACACAATACACTATACTTTTTTTTTTATTTATTCTGGCAAAAAACTGTCATTACAATAAAAATATTTCTTAGAATATAGACAATGCATTGCCGAAATATTGTGCAGCATGATCAGATTAACTCAATTTATATACTCACAGTCTCGGCAAGGGCGCGACGTGGCTCGCGTGCAGCGGGTGCGGGTGCGGGTGTGCGTGCGCGTGCGCGTGCGAGTGCGAGTGCGCGTGCGCCAGCGGACGCAGCGCGGCGCGGCGGCGCGCGGCCGGCGACACGTCGTCCGAGTCCGTCTGAGACGACTCCGCCGTCGACCCGCCGCCGGTGCCGATCATCTGACGACAAATTATATCATTAATATCTGCAATTATCTTTCTTCGTAACACTCATTTGTAACAACATACTATTGAAGTATAACTTCTTTACGCACGCTTGATTTGAGGAGTAAGTTGATGAATGCATCACGATGCGTGCTGCCATCTACAGGCATAGTGAAACAGTGTTTGTTACTTTTAATTACCAATAGATGGCGTTCTTAGAGAACTTTGAAACGATCCCTTTTTATACACTTATAGGATTTTTTACATCGGTCTTCAAAAAAAATATCAAAAATCATTTATTTTTTCCGCATTCTACCACCGATTCGGAAGGCAGGTTCTGCTGAGAAGAAACTAGCAAGAAACTCAACAGTTGTTCTTTTTAAAAAAAATCATACAGTAATATAATTTACAATTTATGACAACATTACAATTTCTTATAGTTTTACTTTTTGTGTGAAGGTGGAAGCTGATCCAATCGCTTTTATCTTTAAGGAACTCATGAATGTTGTAGTAACCTCGACTAAGTAAATGTTTTTTAACACATTGCTTGTGGTCTGCAGCACATTCGTCATTTTCATTCATACATTCTTATCATGATAAGACAAGTCTTCCTCTTGGAAAGAGATTGTTGAGCTTCAAACTACTAACTTGTTAGTAATTTGAACTTACCGGACACTTGGGGTGATGGTGTAACGGAGCGGTGGGCGTGGTGGGCGGGCCAGCGCTGTCGGGCGTGCCGGGCCAACTGTCTGTACTCTGTGGACAATACATAGTTCCGCAGTTTGTGTTATTTATTGAATATTGGATAGAAGCAGGCGTTACTTTGCGGAAGTTCATCATGATTATATAATGATTTATTTATTTTGCTATATTCCGCGAAAAGTCGACGAACCCATGCGACAATGTCACCCAGATCCGACAAAATACTCTCTACGTACGTTTCACCCCGAAACCGGAGCATCCTCAGGAGATGTTGACTCTACAACGTGCAATTGCAAAGTATTTGACTTTGACTTTGCAATTGCACATGGGGTGATACGTACGTAGAGAGTATTTTGTCGGACCTGGGTGACGTTGTCGCTTGGGTTCGTCGACTTTTCGCCGATGATAGCAATATAAATAAATCATTATATAATTATTTATTGAACTAAAACTTCTTCACACACGCTTGACTTGGGGAGTAAGCTGCGGTACGAAAAGTGTAAAGTGTGTCGGGCGAAGTTTTTAATAAATTTAAATTTAATTAAATTGGTACTTATTTTCAAATACGTTTTACATTCATTTTATATTAATTTGACATTCTAATTACATTTATTGACATTTATTTGTTTGAATTTGTTGCTTTTGACTTATTTTTGTAGTATTTTCATTTTTTTTTTTGTATAATTAATTTGTTTAATTTTATAATTTATTAGTATAGATTATTATTTTCATTATAATTATTTAACAATTTAATCAATAGGACACTTGACGTAAATGTAATTTGTAGTTTTAAGTGTAGGCAGTTTAATTTTTGTTTAATCGGACAACAAACAACAATGCTGTATATACCTTTAAAAGATGTCTTCGTTTAGCACTAGAACTTTTTAAGTTTACCTATGTATAGATTATAGATTATTATTATTAATGTTTTTTGTTGTCATTGTTGGTATATCAATTAATAAACAAATAAGATGCGTCCTGCCATCTAAAGGCATAGTGAAACAGTTTTTGTTATTTTAAGCTACCACTAGATGGCGTTCTTAAAGAACTTTGAAACAAGCCCTTGTCAATTCATTTTTCACTGCCTGAGACATATAGATGGCGCTTTGTTTTTTTAATTTTGAAAGAAGTTTTACTACAGTTGTGTGGTCTAAAGCACACTGGTTTTTTTATTACTGTATTTTTCATGCTTCGATGCATAAAATTATTAAAAAAAAAATGTAAAAGTGAGATTGGACTTGAAGGTAAGTGGCTGACATACCCGCGAGTCGTGCGAGAGCGCGGAGTGCGAGTGGTGGTAGTGGCGACGCCACTGCGGCGACGTGGACGAGAAGGCGGCGAACAGCCCCGCCTCGTCCGCCTCGTGCGTCTCCGCCGCCTCGTCCGTCTCCACCTCGCTGTGGTTGTAGCGGTCGCAGCGGCCTGGACGACGTACAACATAATCAAATACACTACTCGCTTCGACGTAAATATATATATGAGAATTTAGTATATGTAAAAAACATAGGCAATTTTACAAGAAGGTGTGATTGTAATAACATTAACGTCAGAAATAAAAATAAAATTGTTGCATACCGCACTAGATTACAAAAAATTAGTAATTATTTTAAGGGCAATTGCATACGTTTTTATAATTAACTACCATGTGAAGCCACTGGAATGTCACTCAAAAAGTTCAAAGTGTTTATTAAACGCAAGCTTTTAGTAAATTCTTATTATAGTGTTAATGAGTATACAAATGATAAAAAAGCTTGGAGTTAAACTGTATTATACGACTGTGTGCTTAGTTTTAAATAAGTTTGTAAAATGGTGGTAAACAAAAAAAAATAAACCTTGGCTGAGTTTGTTGTGGGCTCTTCTCGGACCAAGACGCGTTTGGAACCCTCGTAACTTTAATTTTAAGTTATCGTCTATTATTACCACCATTAGATTAAATTAAATTTTGACATATACCTGACCTTTTAAAAGTGCTTGTAAACTAAGCCTAATTGAAATAAAAGAATTTTGATTTAACGAGGTTCTGAAGAGAGCCAAGTGTAGCGAGGTGCTTGGTGGTCGAACCTCGGATTGCTTCGAGTCCTTTGACTCTGGTGCAAAAACCGACAACGATCGGAATTTGGATTTACTTAGAATTCGGATCAACTTGATGAACATCGTGAGTTTGAGTGCGTTTCTTTTTTTTTAATGCAAATAGGCTCGCGTTTGACCATGATCTAACCTGATGGTAAGTGTAGATACAGTCTAAGATGGGACTCGCTTGCCTAGAAGGTTCCTATTCACTCTTGTTTTGAAGGTGTAAGACTAAATATGTAAAGGCATAATTAAAAAAGTAATGTGTGAAGCATATAAGAAAACTGCACCTGTGAAACTCAAACTAATTACATGCAATAAATGTTTGAAAGATTTCAAGTTTTTTGACGAATTTTAGGTCGTCAATGACAAAAATAACTTTTAACGTTAGTAACTTTCGATACACAAAATTGATTATAAGTTTAAGACCTGCGGTACCACGTGTTGTCGAAAGTAAATTAGCTGAATTAAAATGAATACTCACTGTCGAAATAACTGGTGTCCTCGTCATTTTCCAACTGAGGTATGAATTCAGCTTTCCGTCTCAGAAGATTATTCCAATCGAGTCCGTAGAAATATATGTGATCCTGTAGATAAATATAAGTTGACCATGGCTCATATGACTATATTTACTAGTATTTATAACAAGACGATTAATGGGCCTGCCACACACTGCACGACCGGCGTGGGAAGCAGCGAAGGAAGTAGGCAGAGACGTCGTGTGGCCACGATACTCGTTCAATATCCAGTCAATCTTTGCTTTTTATGTATAAGTTAGTTAACATTGAACTTATTTACCCGAATGTATCATAAAAATCAATATATTCAAACCTAGTCATCAACCCCATTGATTCACCTATATTTATTTATCACAAATACTGAATGACTTGCCTTGACTTGATGCGTGCCCGCAGTCCCCAGTCGGTCGCGCGGGTTGCGAGCCAACAGTTCCGTGATGATGGCGCGCGCTTCCACCGCTATGGGGAAATCCTCTTCTGATGGCCACTCTATGTCGTCTGTAAAAGTAACAGCAATTTCTTAGTTTTACAAAAACTTATTACGCAGAGTAGAACTACTTAAGAGCGCACAGCACGTCGGTACGATATGGATAAAATTCGAAGCGCAAGCGAGACGTCGAATTATGACTTACACGTAAGTGAAAAGCACGGAGCGATTGACGTGAGCGCCAAAACCATTTTTACCTAATTGCAAGTAAATTAAACAACATAACGAAAAACAAAATGGCCATGTTCAAGATAAATACCTAATTTTTTATACAAAACAAAAATTTAAGAAAATAAGTTTGCTTTTCCTGAGATTGAAAGCAAAATGTGAGCATTTTGCTTTCAATCTCAGGAAACATGTATTTTTCAAAAAAATAAACTATCAAGAAAAGTTTTACAAATTCTGTATTTTGTATAGTCATAACGAAGCTAACACTTTAAAATATCCTATTTTTCTAAAATAAAATTTAGCCTATGTTACTTGTGGAAAATTTAGCTTTCGTATGGTGAAAGAATTTTTAAATCGGTCCAGTAGATTTTGAACCTATTCATTACAAACAAACGTTTTCCTCTTTATAATATTAGTATAGATTGTAATATTGAGATTTACTCATCAATAACTTTTCGACTGGCAAAGCTCCCATTCAAACCGCTAGTTCTATACCCAATTTTTGTCTGTGAATTATAAGACAGTTTGTACATACCGTTGACAGTGTGAGCGAAGAGTTCCTCCGGGGTGTCGCCAAAGAACGGCACGCAGCCCACTATGAACTCGTAAAGGATGACGCCCATCGACCACCAGTCTACCGGCTTGCCGTAACCCTGTGACACAACAAATCATATACAGGATGCTCGGGAGTATTTATAACTCTAGGGTTATATTCATTAACTGCAATGCTGATGAGCAGGTTGAGGGAGAGCACTAACTCCTTCCTGAGGGTGATTAGAATTTGACACTCAGCGCTAATTTTAGTTCAGGTTTTAGCCGCGAGAATTCTTTCGTGGCGCAGTCTACTAATGGCGAAGAGTTCCTGCAAGCCAATTCTTGTCGGGTCACCTTTAAATCTCTATGCATATTGTTGTACTCTATGTAGATATATGAGAAACCAAGTTTGTATCACGCTGTAAGTTTGTATCACCTTCATCTAAATACAATCATTCGCCACTGTTATAAATAGGGTACCATCAATAGGGTAGTTGAGACTTTTTCTTTTAAAGGTTTAAAATTGTTAATTATTATCGTTTGTAAGAAATATATCATATTTTTTGAGACTATTTTATTTTTTAAATTAAAGTTTTGATTAAACAAGCGAAACCACTGTATGTATCTATTGAATAATGAGTACTGATGATTATCGTGTTGGTGATGACGTCAGTACCTGTCGATTGAGTTCTGATGGTCATGACGATGATGATGATGATGACGTCATTACCTGTCGCAGGATGACCTCGGGCGCGATGTACTCGGGCGTGCCGCACACCTGCTTATCAGAGAACTGCCGCGCCTCGCGGTCCGCGTACTCCTCGTAGAGGTTCGTTGCCACTTTAAATTTAAAAAAAAACAAAGGAATATTAAATTTTAGATGCATTTTTTTTTTTTGAATCGTCTGATATTTCATTAATAGCCCAGTTCACAAAACGCACTTCAAATAAGACATGTATACAAGTTTCATTGCCAGCTAGAAAAATATTGTTCTTTTTTCTAAAATCTAATAATGCAGCTAGATTTAATCAGCGGTATTAATACTGTATTGCACAATTTATTAATATTTTATAGACCTACACTAGGCCATGGGATGAGTGATGATAGACAAATATGCAACATATGTACAGAAGATTCACTCCTAAAAGTAATTTAAATAAATAGCGACTCTAACAACGACGCAACAAAGTGCAAATCAGTTCGAATAGGGCTAAATGCCTACTCTATATTCACCTACAGCTTGCCTCTTTCTATCGCTTATGCTTATCTTTTCTTAATGTTAGGTTTGTATTCTTTAAAAAAAATTAACACTAGCTACTGCCCGCGACTTCGCTGGCGTAGTGAAAAGAAACGTTCTTGCTTAAAAGAGGCCTATTTACTTTTTACTTGAAAATATGCTGGAGATGTTGTCGAAAAGCTGCTTATGGCTAGTTTATACTGACTTTAGAATAACAAAGTAAATACTTACATGACATGAGACCCATTTTGCTGAGTCCAAAGTCAGTGAGCTTTATATGGCCCGTTGCGGTGATGAGCAGGCTGAAAGGATACAACCGAAAATATTTTAATAATAACAATAATAATAATGATTTTTATTAAAGGTAAAAGCACCCAGTATACAATATTATTACATAGTGATATAAAATTATAATAATTAATAATACAAATAGGTATAAAACTTAAATACTAACTGGGAAGGTTAAAAGACTCTTCCCAGGCGTCATTTTAGTTCGTAGTATAAACTATTTCTTATTACTGTCTTGATGACTCGCTGTCACTCGCAGTTACGTTCTTGCTAAAGTAATATTTGACTACTTTCCAAAAAGGATAAGATTCTATGTTCTGTATGTTTACTGTTTTTATCAATCATGTCAAATAGACGATTTATTAATTTTCAAATTTTTTTTTAAATATTTTTTTCACTACTCTTGCTCTTGCGAAAAATTTAATAAGCGGAGAAAACAACAACGAATGGATTCACTTACGAAAGGAGTTTTTTAAACTATTATCTCCCACATTTACCTCACATACTCATTATTCATCTTCACAGTAGTCGGAAATTATGTTACCGGGTAAAAGCATCTCCCTTAATATCCAAAATTGTAGACTTTGTACATTTAATTTTCAATTAAAATAAATCATTGAATATTGTACTAAACTATTTTATTTTCTCGCAATCGTAGTGAAAAGCAGAGTGTAACACGAGGGGCTAAACCCATTATAAAATCGGATTCTATTTAGGCCTAAAAATAATGGGTCTCGTATATAATGGGTCTTTTTAGCCCCTTGTATAACAATCTACTATTTTTCATCGCGCAGCAACGTCGCGCTGTCCCCGCCCTCCACGAACTGCAGCACGAGGCACAGGTCAGGCCTCGTCTCACACTCACTTGTCCGGCTTGAGGTCCCTGTGCACTATCCCGTACGAGTGCAGGTACTCGACGGCGAGCACCGCCTCGGCGAAGTAGTGGCGCGCCATGTCCGGCGGCAGCGGGCCCGCGCGCAGCAACGTGGCGCAGTCGCCGCCCTCCACGAACTCGAGGATGAGGCACAGGTGGCGTTTCGTCTCGAACGAGCAGTACATCGTCACCTAAACACGAGATAAGGATTAACAATACTTCGGCTATACTAATAAACATGGATTAAGAGTTTAACTTCAATTTACTTCGAAGTAAAGTGAACAATGAACAGTAATGATTAGGTTTACTTTGCTTTGAAATAAAATGAGTTTTAAATCTTAATCCATGATTATGAATTTGGCCAATATTTAGACTATAGGATTATCATCATTATCAGCCGATACACCGCCAGTGTTGGATATGAGCTTATGAAGATTTCCAAAAGTATGTTCTATATGTCCATGTACGTGCGTATTTGCATAATTATGGCCGTGTGTGTGCGTGCGTACGAATGCGTGCATACGTGTGCGTGCGAACGTATGGCCAACCGTCCGTTTGCATATGCATTTAAATTAGGAAAAATATACAAATTGAGCTTTTCATAAATGTAAACAAAACTTTAATAATGAAGAAATGCTAAAAGTGATATTTATTTTTGATGTAAATTCTTTATCATTCAATACGCACTTACTTATTATGTATTCAATACTTACCACAAAAGGGTTGTCCGCGAAACTCAAAATATCTCTCTCTGCGAACGCCTGCTCGACTTGGTTTCTTAATATCAAATTGTTCTTGCTTATTTTCTTCATTGCGTACCTGAAATAAATTTAAAACAAATTTTGTAGAGAATATTTATTACTTGAATAAATTAATGTCATAGATCCACAATATAATAGCTGATAGTTCTTGGGCCCAAACTCAAAATAAAACTATCTGTATAACTATTCATGGAGTAGTCAAATAACACTATAATATACAGATGCTCCTGAGTATTGGAAAATAAGTCGTCCTTAACCCTACACAACCGGTCACAAGTCCGGGAATCTGCTCGAGATTTTCTCTCTGCCACACGATGGACCCGGCGCGACACCCATGGTGACACCATGGAATGATACTTCGGCTCCTACAATCATCAGTTTGTCACCTTTGCCTGGTCTGCTTGTGTTTGACAAGGTAGACAGCTCCGTAGGCGCCGTTGGAGATCAGCTTGATGACCTGGTAGTCGCTCTCGCTGGGCGGCGCGCCCGTGCCGGAGCCCGGGCCTCCGGGCGGGGACTGTCTACCGCGGATCCTACAGCCAACAAAAACAATGTCATTAAAGTCATAGTTAAATTACGTTTTTTTGGAAAGAACAATGTGTTTGCGGTCTATCTATCTGTCTAGACCCAAAGGCATGCCCAAGAGTTGAAGGTATCGAGATAAAATTAACACAAAGTAAACATGTAGTCAGGTAATTATGATTTTATAGATCAAAAAGAAATGCTTTCCCTAGCCCAGGCCTACCCCAACCCGGCAATTATTTTATACCTATCTAAAAACACCTTTACAAGGATTTATTGCCAGCGAACAATAATTATTGACACCACGAAATTATTGATATCACCTATAACAATAAATAAGATACCCTACAAGCTTTTGTAAATAACCGTATAGGTTATTGCCGAGCGATTGTGGACCTTAACACACTAATAATAAGGTCCTTCGTAACAGTATATACTTACTTACTAACAAACCCAATCAAGCTTCACTTTAACAATTATGCACGCGACCAATCGCAAGAAAGTTGTAGGCGACAAACACAGTTTTTAGTCGCTTTGTATGTTTTCATACAAAATAATTCAAATAATTCCGACTATCCCATGGAACACACGCCTTTTATTTATCTATCCTTGAATTTTAAAAAACTTAATCATAGTGGTAAGACTATCGATATCGACGAGATATTGCAACTGGCACTCCTTCACTAGTAAGCTACTTCATGATATTTATCAATAAATACGTTTGGCTAGGTCATAATATAAGGATACGATATAAGAGACACAATTTAAGATCTATTTACAAATGAAATATTATTTACTCTGAAAATATTAATTTTAGAACACATTTTCCTAGCAAATTTTTAATTAATTTTCAAGCACCCTGTATATAAGAAAATATACACACTGTTGTTTAATACGAATATTTAAAAAAATGTAAATACTTGGAGGGCGAGGCGGTGAGGGGCGCGGGTGGTGGCGGCGGGGGCGGCGGCACGTGCAGCTCGGCCAGCGGGTCCTTGGACAGGCCCAGCTTGTGGATGATGTACTGCGGTATGTCTGTCGATATGCCCTGCAATATATATGAAATAATTAAAATTTTAAAATCAACCTTTTATATATTACTAGCACACGCCGCGCGGTTTCACCCGCATGGTTCCTGTTTTTGTAGGAATACGTGGATAAAATATAACACTAAGGGATAATGTAGCTTCGCAACAGTGAGATTGTAAGGTCTCTTCAACCTCTTAGGACTATATCAATGGGCCAATATGTACCATTTTGTTGCATTGTCACTGAAGATTTAAGTAAGATAAATGGAATGTGAATAAGTGATTCCAGTTAAGCTATTAAGGTTTGACCTAATTTTTTACATTTATACACCTGCTATATGTAAGAAAATATGGTGTATATGTGGGTACCCTTATGGTATGATAACCTTTACATGGTATCGTTCTCGAATATAAAATAGAATCTTATTAAGACCCTTTGAAGAAAAAGAAGAGTCTTTGTAGACTCTTCTGTCCTGTCACCAAGCGGAAGAATTTAAGATACTTAAAACCGTGAGAGTTAGAAAGTTGACATTTTCACAGATGATGTACGTGTATTTCTGCTAAAGGTATAACAACACAAACTAAAACACAGAATAAAACATCAAAGAAACTCACATACAACAAACATGATTTATTGCCTCTGCAAAGATAATATCTTTTTTTTTTCTTTTTGCGTGAGTCCGAGTCACACTTAGTTTATGATTAAGCCAGACGATTTTTGGGTGGAATGGTCCCTTATTAGGACTGATCACCCGTCTGGCCTCGTCAGACGTCCTCTCTATAAATATATAAGCCAGACGATGTATACCTGCAGGTGCCTCGCATGTCCCTCAGCGGCCTCCAGCAGGCGGTAGAACCTCTCTGGGTCGAACTCGAGGCACTCCAGCAGGCGCGCCGGCCGCGCCATCGCCAGCGTCAGCCGCGTCACCAGCGGCGCCACCTTGCCACCAGCCTCCGCTGACTTTTCACGAGTCTACAAAAACTTATTCATCGTAAGACTGGACTCAAATACTCGAGACTGGACTCTATCGTTATCAACCCATATTCGCCTCACTGCTTAGCTCAAGTCTCCTCTCAGAATAAGAGGGGTTAGGCCAATAGTCCACCACGCTGGCCCAATGCGGATTGGCAGACTTCACACACGCAGAGAATTAAGATAATTCTCTGGTATGCAGGTTTCCTCACGATGTTTTTTTTCACCGATTGAGACACGTGATATTTAATTTCTTAAAATGTACACAACTGAAAAGTTGTAGGTGCCCCCCGGACCGGATTCGAACCCACACATTTCGGAATCGGAGGCAGAGGTCATATCCACTGGGCTATTACGGCTCTTATATATATATACTGAATACAAAATCTGTATAAGTATAAGAAAAAAAGTTGACTAATAGTCTTATTCACATGTGCCATTTAGGTCAAAAAAAAATTTCCGTCTCATATAAAAATGGTTGAGGTGTCATTCGATTCGGAATTCAATGTAGATAGTTTTTGAAAAAATTGGAGGTCCGCTCGCAAAAATTACAAAAGTTATAAACAATTAACTAAAAATAAAAAAAGAGTTTTTCCGAAGGGATTAAAGGGTCAGTGACATAAATAACTATTTCGTTTCATAACAACTTACCTCAGCCAACAATCTATCCAAACTGTCAGCCATGTCGTAGAAGTATGTGCTGGTGACTTGCTTTGACTCAGATTTGTGCAGACAGTCTCGTGCCATCTCCAAAACCTGCGGGGACACAGACATTATTGTGAGACCTCACAGTGTGTGCTTATTAACTTCTCTTCTTAAGTTGCATAGCTTTTACAGACAGACATTAGTGTAAGACAGTGTGGGATTATTAACTTGTTTTAATTTGTATAGTGAAAATCTTGCAACTTTATTTTTTCATTGAATCACATCTGTTTTCGTACCCACTCTTAAGACAATTCTCGACTGATTGGAAAGGTACAGAGTAAATATATGGCCAGTATTGTAAGAACCATAAAAAAATCCAAAGTCACCTGTCTCTGTACAAATCTCTCAATGGGCGGGCGATCTTGCTTCTTATCCAACTCTGTCAGCTCCTCTATCAGTGTCTTGAGCCTGGAAATTAGTAAGCTAATGGTAGTAGACGTAGTAGAGTAGTACTAGCCTTTTGTGACATCATCAAACTAATAGACCACAAGACCTTGGAAGACCAAGAAGAAACCGGGGATTGTGGACATTGGAAAAGAACAGAACTGTAGATGGAGAGAGATGAAGACGAATATACGATGTCGAGTTAAAAAACGTCGCTACGAAATAGTGCTGCACGTTACTAAGGAATTACTAGTTAAATGGGATAAAAACGGGCATCTACAGTCATATTGAAACAGTGTTTGTTATTTTAAACTACCAATAGATGGCGTTCTTAAAGAACTTTGAAACAATCCCTTTTTGTACACTTCAATAACCTTATGCCATGCAGTTATGCCTGAGGCGCATATATGGAGCTTTGTTTTTTATTTTCGAAAATGGTTTTTCTCCAGTCATGAGGTCTAAACCACTCGTATTGACATTTACTATGAAAGTCATTTTAAAAACGTCATCATCATCGTCATATCAGCCTATAGACGTCCACTGAAGGACAAAAGCTTTTTGTAAGGACTTCCAAACATCACGATACTAAGCCGTCAACATCCAGCGAATCCCTGCGACTAGCTTGATGTCGTCAGTCCACCTGGTGGGGGGTCGACCAACACTGCGCTTTGGAACCTCAACGTCCATCGGCTCTTTGAACTATGTGCCCCACCCATTGTCACTTCAGCTTCGCAGCTCGTTGACTTGACTTTGACTTCAATTTTGAATTTGATTGACTTTGGTTCTTCTGCGGATCTCCTCATTTCTGAAACGGTTTTTCTTTACTCCTAACATTTTAAAGACGCATTCACAGCAAAAGCGACTCACTTATCGTCCATAGCCTTCTGCGCGGCGGGGAAGCGCGCGGCGAAAAGCGCAGACATTGCCGACACAGCGTCATCGCGCGCGCCGCTCTCTGAGCCGCCGCTACCGCCGCCGGGCGAACGCGACGGTGAACTGTTTAACAAAGTATGCGCTTTAAGAGTGTGCAATATGTAATTTGGTGGTTACAAATGGTTCTGGATCTCAGATTTTGGAAAAGTTAGGAGCCTGATATTTGGGTAAATGATATTTCAAAGTGTTAGCTTCGTTATGACTATACAAAATACACAATTTGTAAAACTTTTCTCGATAGTTTAATTTTTTGAAAAATACATGTTTTGCTCACATTTTGCTTTCAATCCCAGGAAAAAGCAAACTTATTTTCTTAAATTTTTGTTTTGTATAGAAAATTAGGTATATATCTTAAACATGGCCATTTTGTTTTTCGTTATGTTGTTTAATTTACTTGCAATTAGGTAGAAATGGTTTTGGCGCTCACGTCATAAAATTTGCGTCGCGCGTCAATCGCTCCGTGCTTTTCACACACGTGAAAGTCATAATTCGGCGTCTCGCTTGCGCTTCGAATTTTACCCATATCGTACCGACGTGCTGCGCGCTCTTAAACCCTTTTGGGAGTTGTAGTATATGTCAACAGCCTAGACTGTCAATAGATGAGTCTATAAATACAAGCCTCGGACAAGAGGGGGCAGTTGCACATTAGTGCTACAGCAGTACGTACCACGAGGTACTAAGTAGATACAGTGCTCATCCAACTGGATGTGATAAACCAGAGAGTGTGTACAAACACTACAGGAATTTTACCCACAGATATAAGAGGTAACTAGATTTATAAAGTGCCAATTCTTTGTATCCAAACCCAGGGGCGTAGCCTAAACGGCTGTTTAATATTTAGTGAAAAATTAAATATGACACCCTTACTTTAGAGTTGAATATTATTTATTCATTTTGTCACAGAACAAAACAAGACTGGTAGCACATGAGCGGACACGCTTGCGTTGATCCGCATACCCGGGTGTACGCGGGCCACGCCCACTTGCTACTTCTATTGCTACTGTTCTGTGATTGTGGACATGGTTAGACAGTACAGTTTTTTTTTTCTACCTGAGGCTGCGACTGCGCACGCGGCGCGGCACGGCGCGCGGGGAGGGCGCGCGGGCGGCGTGACCGCTGCCGCCGCTGTCGGACAGCGAAGCCCAGTTCATGCCGCTGCCCTGCGAGCTGCTGCAAATACAAAACACAAAATACATTAACATTTCATTACATTAATTTTCTCTCTCATTTATTTACTTACCTTTTTTTTATTTGTTATAATGTTAATATAAAAATATAGTACAAAACACTATTAAAAATTTATAATAAAATAAATCCTCCCAGTGCGGGACATTTTTTTTTTGCAATTGCACGTTGTAGAGTCAACATCTCCTGAGGATGCTCCGGTTTCGGGGTGAAACGTACGTAGAGAGTATTTTGTCGGACTGGGTGACGTCGCATGGGTTCGTCGACTTTGCGCGGATGATAGCAAAATAAATAAATCATTATATAAACATTTTTGTTTGAATCTTTTCGCTATAAGACCATTGACTGAAACAACCTTCGGAACAATAATAGTTGACTCAACATTCCCCATGGCATTCAAACATGTCAATTCTTAATGTTTGTGGCAGAAAAGAAAATTCTCAGTCATTGTTAATTCTTTCTTCAATTTTAAGTTTTTATTTATAATGTCATATTTATTCTTGGAACACCCATTTTTGGCATAGGCGTCCTCCATTTTTTTCCATATGTCCCTGTCTCTCGCCAACCTTGTCCAGGTGGTCCAGGCTGTGTCGGCGTTGTCGTCGCGCCTAATTATAAGCCTAATTAATTTTAATTACGCTTTTTACTTCTAGAGACGAATATCTTAGCAATCCATGAATTCGCCGTGCGGATGCCGGGTTCATCGCGTAGCATAGAGAAAAACTCCACGCAGAGTCCTGGACTTCTGACCAATGGGCGTAGGGTTAAGGAATTCCTAAACCTGTTCTCCCTGCCTCAGACTAAGATGCTCATCTATGAGAAAATTGAAGCCGGTCATTGGTAAATTTATCTTTAAACTTAATAAATGTATTTTAATTAATTTTTTAGCTTTCAGATTTGTAGGTCCATAACTTATGAACCAAACACTCTCTGATGTGATGAAAATACAATAAAAATCACGTTACCTACCTGTACTACAGAATACTTAATTGAACAAGTATAGAAGGTTCACTCCAAAAAGTCGTTTAAATAAATAGCGACCCTTGCCACAACACAATAAGGTGCAATTCAGTTCGCACAGCGTTTATTGCCTACCATTATATGCTTACGCCGCAGGCTGAATCTAGTCATCATCATCATCATGATGATGATGACTAGATTCAGCCCGCGGCGTCGCTCGTGTGGTGAGTTAATACAAAGTAGTAAGTGTGCGTCATTGTCTGTGCGTACTTGTGGCGTATCTGCGGAGTGTGCCAGACCTGCCCGTACTTTGCGTCTTTTAGTGTTGCCAGTCGTAGTCGACTTACTTGAGGGAGTTCTGGTGATGACAGTGCGGACAAGGCGCGCGCGGTGGTTCGCACGCCGCCTGCGCCGCTAGCAACCTCTCCTGCGACGAGCATTGCGACTGCAACAGACAAGACAGACAGATAATATACACTTGAATCTATACTAATATTATAAAGCTGAAGAGTTTGTTTGTTTGAACGCGCTAATCTCAGGAACTACTAGTCCGATTTGAAAAATTCTTTTAGTGTTAGATAGCACATTTATCGAGGAAGCCTATAAGCTATGTATTATCCCGTACTCCTATGGGAACGGAAAACACGCGGGTGAAACCGCGCGACGTCAGCTAGTACAATATATCAATAAACTATTTTAATCATCCATTATCAACCCATATTTAAGCTCCCGTATCCTCTTGACTCACTGCTGAACTAGAGTCTCCTCTCAGAATGAGAGGTGAATAATCCATCCACCATGCTGGCCCAATGCGGATTGGCAGTCTTCACACACGATTTTTCCTTCACCGTTTGAGACATGTGATATTTAATTTCTTAAAATGCACACACAACTGAAAAGTTGGAGGTGCATGCCCCGGACCGGATTCGAAGCCACACCCTCCGGAATCGGAGGCAGAGGTCATATTCACTAGGCTATCACGCTGATATATCTATAAACTATGTATAATACAAATAAAATCTAAATCTCTACTTTGTCCTTTGGCAGTACTATCGAGAACATCAAAACACGATATCCCAAAGTACACAAATAGGGTACAGTCGCCATCAAAAACCCATTGAGATGCCATTAGAGCCATTCGCGTAACTATTACTAATGCGTGCGTACTATATGTGCTCGTATATAATGTATACCTAATACTCTTGAAAGAGCGATAAAGAAAACCTATAAGAAACTGCCTCGTGGTATAGTTAAATTGTTTATTTACGGGTAGTAAGTACATTAAAAAAACACAGACAGTAAATAACTACCTAACCTACAGCAACCCTACTCCTACCCTACCCTTCCCCTACACGTACCCTACCCCTACCCTACCCTACCCCTACTCTTACGTCAATCAATTATTTTGCTTTCCAGGAACTTTTCCACTAACACTTAAACTTTATGGTATAATATTAAAGTTCAAATTGCCTTTTAAGTATTAAGTCTAACACCTCTCATTCTGAGAGGAGACTCGCACTCAACAGTGAGCCGAATATACATTGTTAATGATGATGATGATGAAATTTCTAAAATTATTCCAAAGGGAATGCCCATCCCCGACAATTTACTTATATCCAAAATATCATGATAATTCTACTTTAATAATGAAATCATTACATTATCAAAAAAGGTTCCCTTTTAGTATACAAACCCTAGCTGGTTTTTCTTTCCGATTTAGCACTAAGGGGCAATGAAAAGGGGCCCCTAGTTCCTCCCCCACTGTGATGTCTAACTTAGCCCCTAAGGTGATGCTGCTACTGTCCCATAAATTATATATATCAATAGTAATATTATAAATGCAAGTGGAAGGTCATAAGAGGAGAGGAAGGCCAAAGAAGAGATGGTTGGATTGTGTGAAAGAGGACATGTGTGTAAAAGGAGTGGATGATGAGTTGACGAGTAATAGAAACGAATGGAAAAGATTGACATATTTTTCCGACCCCACTTAAGTGGGATAAGGGTAAGGAGATGATGATGAGTAATATTATAAATGCGAAAGTAACTCTGTCTGTCTGTCTGTTCACGGATAAACGGCTGAACCGATCAAGATGAATTTTGGTATAATCGTAAATGGAAGCTTGGAGCAAAATATAGGATACTTTTTGACACTAAAATAAAAATAGGGTTGAAATAGGGATTGAAAGTTTGTATGGAAAATCCTTCATTTTTAGAGTTACTCTTTTAATTGTTCATCCTACTAATATTATAAACGCGAAAGTTTGTATGGACGTTTGTTACTCTTAAACCGAAATTACTAAACCGATTTCGTTGAAATTTGGAATGGAAATAGATATTACTCTGGTTTGACACTAAGTTACTTTTTATCTCGAAAAAGTCCATGGCTCCCGAGGGATTTGTGAAAAACTAAATTTCACGCGGACGAAGGCGCGGGCGTCTGCTAGTTGTCCTATATATGACAGTAGGCTTTTCTAATTGATAGGGTTAGGGTTAGTCTAGGCAGTATGGTTAAGTCTAAAGCAATTATATATATAGGTGAACGATCACGAAAAAAAATTGCTGGAAATTCAATAACTAGCAAGGTCAACAAAGACATTGAATTCAATTTTACTAGTATACGCTAGGAATAACAAAACGTAATACATATTTCACAAAGAAACATGCCGAGCTTTTTCATTACCAAGTAATAATGTTGCCGTGTAGGAAAACTTGGACGACATTCAAGGAATATTTTAAGGGTGCCCAACGTATTTTGATCTCTAAAACTTTAGCCACAAGATTGATATTAGAAATCCGTCTGTTTGGAGTAAGTGCAGAAAGATTGAAAGTACAATTTACAAGTCCACCAGATTCTTGGGTCTATTTAATTAGAATGGGGGGATTAAATGATGATTTGTTGAGGTCGTATTTTTTGAGGTCGTCTGTACGCTATATTTGTCTAAATTAAAATTAGATATTTTCAACGAAAACGATTTTTTTTTTATTCTTTACACATTAGCCCTTGACTATAATCTGGTATGATGGTAAGTGATGATGTAATCTAAGATGGTAGCGGGCTAAATTGTTAGGAGTAGGAAGACAATCCACACCCCTTTCGACTTCTACACGACATCGTACCAGAACACTAAATCGCTTGGCGGTACGTCTTTGCCGGTAGGGTGGTAACTAGCCACGGCCGAAGCCTCCCGCCAACCAGACCTGGACCAATTGTGAAAATCTCAAACGGCCCAGCCGGGGACCGAACCCAGGACCTCCGTCTCGTAAATCCACCGCGCATACCACTGCGCCACGGAGGTCGTCGAAAAAAAAAGGGGGGATGATTTGTTGTGGTCGTATTTTTTTGAGGTCGATTGTTCAACGAAAACGAATAGAAAGAATAAAAGAAAAATGCGTTAATTTCGAAATTATGCCACAAATGACAATATCTCCAGTACACCAGGTCACACAGGACAATACCCTGCGATGTGTGGCATCACCCAGAAAATGGGTGTGGCAACACCCCAGCTCAGCATAATGGTACACCATTAAAAAATAATATGAATTAGCGCTGATTTTCAGCTGGAACCACAGATCGGGTACCCTCTCTCTACCCCACACCTACCCTACCGCGAATTTGACAAGGAATCTTTCTGAGGGGATAAACAGCCGCAGAAAAAAGTCCGATAAAATAGGAAAACGCCCAAAATCGATTTCAATATGAACAATTGAATTTCTAGGTAAATGAGTCACCGCGTAGTAATGTACACATTTCTGGCAATAATAGTCAGGGTTTATGAAACTACCGTTTTATATGTGAGGGAAATGAAATGTATATTTCTTTATCCGTAGTCAACAAGGAACCCTAGTCTTCATTCGCACGAGAGCTTTTTTAACAGACGTTAAAAAAGCGTTGAAATACAACAAATCTCAGTATTATGTTCACACGACAGCGTTTTTAAAACACGATGCTTTTTATCGAACAGTGTTGCATTTTCAATTTTGGTCGTTGGAAATATACCTTCATTTAACTTCATAGTATATTTGAACGCTTTTTTAACGTCCGTTAAAAAAAACTCTCGTGCGAATCAGATCTTATAGTTTCGCCATATCTGTCTGTCATTTCGTCTTTGCGCTCGTCCGTCCTTTTTAATATGGTAGCGGTAGTTAGCGAAATAGCGGTACGTCTTTGCCGGTAAGGTGTTATTTAGCCACAGCCGAAGCCTCCCACCAGCCAGACCTGGACCAATTAAGAAAATCTCAATAGGCCCAGCCGGGGATTGAATCCATGACCTCCGTCTTGTAAATCCACCGCGCATACTACGCCACGGAGGAATTTGGTTTAGAAACTTTAGAAATAAGATAAAGATAAGATAAATATACTTTATTTCCACACCACAAAGACAAAAACAAGTGAAATAAAAAACAAATTAGGAAGAGATCAGCATACAAAAGGCGGCCTTATCGCTAAGTAGCGATTTCTTCCAGGCAACCTTCGGTTTAGGAAAACTTAAGGACATCAGCAGGTGGCGTAAAACAAAAATAACCATAGTATTAGTAATACACATACATACAAATAATTTACATCCTAATACATAAACAATATTACACAAATACCTACAATAATGAATAAAATACATATCAAAATATACTATAGTATGCGCGTTATCATCTGAGTCGTCCGGTCATAAAAGTCAAAAAAGATAGGAATGTGCAGCGCGCCTACCTGCGCACGTGCTAATGATGAGTCAATAATGATTTGGACGATTCTGATTGGTCGGTTTCTAATGTAATTGCATTGCGTATTTTTTTTGCTATAAATGTGTTTACTGCAATTAAATAAATACATTCATGTGTTACTCGTTGCGCACTATGGATACTTTATTTTCTAACGTTGATCTGAAGAAATTACATGGCGATATTAGCCCTCAAGCTCGAACACTGATTCACAACGTATTCCTGTTTCTCAATGAATTGAAAAGTGATCCGAATAAAGTGGCTAAAATTTTAGAAAAATTCCGTGAACAATTACCCGATTTTAAATGCGGCAACACTTCAATGAGAATACTACTGAAGGAGGTTGGGTTCCAGTATAAGAAAAATAGCGAAGGACGTAAATATTTAATGGAAAGAACTGATATTGTTTGTGCTAGAATGGACTTTTTAAGGAAATTGGATTTACTTAGAAGAACTAACGATCAGCGACCACGTTTCTATCTAGACGAAACATGGATTAATCAAAACCATGCAAGAAAGAGGATGTGGCTTGGAAGCAACGATGAAGGAGGTTTCAAGAATCAGCCTGTGGGAAAAGGCCAAAGATTAATAGTTTGCCATGCGGGTTCTGCAAGGACTGGCTTCGTTCCAGATGCGAAGCTAATATTTAAAGCGGTGAAATCAAAGGATGCTGATTACCACACAGAAATGGATGGCGAAACATATATGGCATGGTTTTCCGAATTCCTGAATCTACTTGAAGAGCCCTCAGTTATAATTGTCGATAACGCAAGCTATCATTCGATACAGTTGGAAAAGATACCCACAAGAAACACGAGGAAAGCTGAAATTCAAGAATGGTTGACAAAGAAAAAGATTCCATATTCCAGCAACGAAATTATTGAAGAATTAATAAGAAAAGTAAAAGCCAGTAACCCGCAGAAGGTCTACGCTTTAGACCATCTGGCAAATGAACGAGGTCATGAAGTAATAAGGCTCCCTCCATATCACTGTCAATATAACCCAATAGAATTAATTTGGGCACAAGTAAAGGGAGAAGTTGCGAAGAATAATAATACCTTCAAGATAGCAGATGTCGAAAATCACCTCCACCGAGCCATAGAAAATGTCACACGAGAAGACTGGGCCAAATGTGTTAGGCATGCCGAAGAACTTCAAAACAAAGATTTACAAAAAGCTCTAATTAGAGATCACGCGCCGCTTATAATAAATTTGGCAGAAGACGAAGATTCTGATGATGAAGACTCAGATGAAGATTAATTTTATTTAGTTAATAATTATATAATATGAAATATGTATTATATTAAATCAAATATTGTTAATTTTTTTAATTTTGTGAACAAGATACGATAATAAACTTTACTTATCGATAATATGTCTTTCATTGTTACACCCTTCACTAGACGGCTCCATAAGACCCATAAGTGCAAGCGAGATAGATATAGAGAAATGATTTATGGCCCTAAGACTCAGTTGTTAACGCGCGTACTATAATAAATACCTTATATTGAAAATAAATAATATATGCACCAGATAATGAGTCTTTACGGCATTTTTAAAAATGTCCAGTGTCTTTGATTGCCGTATGTTTAAAGGGAGAGCATTCCATAACTTAACGGCTTGCACAACGAAAGAATGTTTATAAAATTTCGTCTTATGCACGGGTAAACATAGAGTTAGTAATCGACACTGTCTCAGTTCAGACTGCACTCCCTGAAACGTAAATTTCTCCTTCAGATGAAAGAAATGTAATGTAGCACGAATACTCGGAGCCGTGATAGCCCTGTGGATATGACCTGTGCCTTCAATTGAGGTGGGTAACTATTCAGTTGTGTGAAACGGTGTCTCAAACGGTGAAGGAAAACATCGTGAGGAAACTTGCATACCAGAGAATTTTCTCAATTCTCTGCGTGTGTGAAGTCTGCCAATCCGCATTGGGCCAGCGTGGTGGACTATTGGCCTAACCCCTCTCATTCTGAGAGGAGACTCGAGCTCAGCAGTGAGCCGAATATGGGTTGATAATGATGACGAATACTCGGACTTTTAACAAAACCAAAAGAATAGAACATTTACATAAGAAATAAAAGGCCCAAAAGTTATGAAGGTAACAGAATAAAGGTTAATATTTAATACATTGCAAAGTGTTTTACGAACACTAAACAAAACGCCAAATAAAACATTTTAATACAATCTTAACTACAAATCGCTAGTAGATTTACTACAAACGCTCATGCAAGTAATGATTTAAAAGAGCGTGTTAAGCTTACAAGTATTTTGATACAAAATTATAACTACACCAGTGTTTATTTGTCAAGTAATTTTATAAATTATGGCCATTACCCTCAGAAAAATTACCCATGGAATTGTATCACACTCAAATTCACTAACAAAATTGCCTGTCATTATTGTGGGCGACGAGGTAAACTCACACATCGAAAATATTTAACACCAATAAATATATCTTGTGTCCTTCCTACACACAACTATACATTTAAATCGTAATACACACACACGTGTAATTTAAACACGATGTAACATTGATTCTATAAACGCATTTTTACGCAAACGTTTTTATTAATACGTTAGATCGTAATCATATAATTTTGACTGAGGGGTAACGTTTAGCAAGGAAGGTCCTATGGTAAATGGTCTGAGCCATTTCCATGTCCCTCAATTAAAAGCTTTTGTTTTTATTATTATAAAATGGTAGCCCGCGACTTAGTTCGCTTTGAATTCATACATACATCCTGTAATACCATGTATTAGAGAGTTAGAGACCATGTCCTTCTACTTGCTACGAATCTTGCACATCTCCCTTGCTCTTCTTCCATTCTCATCAATTATTTCATACAAATGAAATAATAATAAAAAAATATTAGAAAAACAAAAAACCCGACTGCGCGTAATGAACTGAAAAGAGAAAAACAAGTATCACAATATCTATATAAATTTCTGAATAAATCTGGCAAAGATTGAAATGCCAATGACACCTCATATGTCAAAAACCGTCCAGTCGTTTAGGCTGTAGGGCGTGCCAAATAAATGTACATACATACGCACATGCATACACTAAAAACATCACCCTCTTTCTGACGCAGACGGGTAAATAGACAAGAATTGTTTTGTCTTAATGTAGGATATCTTCATTAACATCCATCCATCGAAAACTATAAAATCATACAATTAATTTCAATCGCACGCCCATTTAATCGTTATTTAATAGTAAACTTTCACAAAAGGAAGCTAGAGGCAGTGATGCTGCAATCGACACCGAGCGTCGAACGCCGGTTATCGATTGCGATATTATGACCTTTGCAACTCCGTCACGGGCGAATCGCTAACACATTAGGTTAAACAAATTGACTATATAGATCAAGAGCATCCGGTAGACAGGCCTTAGTAATATTATAAAAGTCGAAATTATGTCAGATCATGCTCGCAGCACAGCTAACACTACGATGGTCAACGATGGAGGAGAGGATGAAATGAAATCAATATTAATTATATTTGTTGCGAATTTAAGTTAGGAGCCGCGATAGCTTACTGGATATGACCTCTGCCTTCGATTCGAGTTAATTTGTGGAAATTAAATATAACATGTCTTAAACGGTGAAGGAAAAACATCGTGAGGAAACCTGCATACCTAAGAATTTTCTCAATTCTCTAGGTGTGTGAAATCTGCCAATCCGCATTGGGTTTGACCGCAGCGTGGTGGACTTATTAGCTTAACACCTCCCATTCTGAGAAGGGACTCGTGCTCAACAGTCAATCCTAATGCATAAATGCCCAATCATCATTATCGTGGCAATGCTCTAGTAAAAGTTTCCCAAAAAAATACAGACAAAATAGGCTGATATTAATGATAAACATCATAATTAACAGCCTATTTAACCGACCCATCAAAGACCCTCGGTATATGCAGATTAGACCTTAGGTTCAAACGCGGATTGGCAGGCTTATGGACCGATGGCTTAAAGTCCTCTCCTAAGTCCTAGATAAGGAGACCACCTACCGTACTCACTACTTCTTTTTCTTAAAGTGCCTCTCCATTATTGAAGGTTAACGGTCAGCTTTATAAACTTCTCCTTGTCCATGGCGAGGCGGAAACTGTCTTTATGCCAGTCCACTCCCTTATATTTCATAGCCAAGATTTCATACTTTATCTTACTCCTCTTTTGCCTGCGATCTAGCCCATCATGTTGATTTTAATCAAGCGGTACCTATTGTGTCGCAAAATATGGCCTAGGTACGAGATCTACCATCTTACTTATTACTTACCTATGATAAAAGTATGAGCTAACATAATTTCAGTATTATAAAATGACGAAGATTTGACTTGCATGGGCTCGCAGAGTAATATACCTACTTGTAACTACTCGCACGTATGCATTGGTGATAACGATAGAGTCGTGACTCCTTGTTTACGACTTGCGAATTCTTCTTGTTTGCATCCGGTTGGATACTAACATGAGTTAATTAATAAAAAATGTGTATGATGTGATTTTTATACATAAAATAGAGGTCTGGTGAAATTAGACCTCCTCGGTCAACCCCAAAAAAATTGTATAGATTGTTTTGAAGTGCTCTTTTATAGCTTAATACTTCGCAGATTTTAAAGAAACATATCTTAAAATGTCCTTCCCTGTGCCCGTCATTGTTGAACGTGATCCTTGAATGCTTTACGAAGTATTGATTTGCTACAGCAGAGTAAAACAAAACAATTACACATTTTTTTGGAGTTAGCCAAGGAGGTCTAACTTCACCAGACCTTTATTTTATATATATCAATCACTTTATTTTTTAAAAAGCAAATTAATAAACGCAAATACGAGTAGCTATCGTAGTAAATAAGGCAAATAAAACAGAGAATACTTACTGAAAGGCTCGAGCTACCCGGCGTGGTGCCGTAGCCGGAAGACGGTAACGAAGCCACCGACCACCGACGACCATCTCTGCGAATAACAAGAAAGTCAAAGTGAGAGTTATTCTGACCCGTGCACAATAACGAACGGCGGAGAGAATTCAAAATGTTATGATTTCTCATCCCCTAAGTACACGGGCTATTAGTCATTGATTACGAGTAAATATAAATAATAATATGCTGGCCTATAATTTTGAGAGGAGACCCTCTAATTTTGAGAGGAGACTCCTGCTCAGTGAGCCGGTTTATAATATAAATAAATAAGTTTGCATAGTTTCGAAGTTTAGTGACAAAAAAATACTTACATGTCTTTGTTTCTAGTTTGTACAGACATACAATAAAAAAAATCATTACATTATATAAATAAAATTGAAGTGACTCTCTGTGACTTCGAAATACCCCTACAGCTGCACCCTAGCATAATAATAATAATTGTTCAATCTAGTATTGATGTCTTATGGAAGAACCAAAGTCACAGACATAGCTCAACGAGTCGCGAGACTGAAGTGGCAATGGGCAGGGCAATAGTTCGAAGAGCCGATGGACGTTGGGGTGCTGGAATGGCGACCCCGCACTAGAAAGCGCAGTGTTGGTCGACCCCCACTAGGTGGACTGAGGTCAACAAGCGAATCATAAGGATTCGCTAGATACAGGTGGCTCAGGCTCGTGATGTTTGGAAGTCCCTACAAAAGGCCTATGTCCTGCAGTGTACGTCCATCGGCTGATATGATGATGATAATCATGATGAGGTCTTCGGTGCGAGCAGTGACGTGCACTTCATAGATGCAAAATGCATTGCCTACCATAAGAACCTATTGCAATCCCTTACTGGATTAGAAATTTTCGATTTTGTACTTTTTGTACATATATATACAGGTTGCTCGGGTGTGTTTCCCATAACTCTGTGGTTATATTCTTTATCAAAAATTAATTAAAAATGCTCAAGGAACATATGTTCTAAAATTAATATTTTCGGGGTAAATATTATCTTTTGAGAATAGATCCTAAAATGTGTCCCTTATACGCATCCTTATAGTTATGACGTAGCCAAGTTTGACGTTATTTAAAATGCACGGATAGATATAGACGTGTGTTCCAAGGAAAGTCGGAATGATTTAAATTACTTTGTATGAAAACATAAATAGTTTTTATTTTTAGTTGAAAAAATATTAGTTATGCAGTTCGGCTCCTATAAGTGGATTCGTCAACACCTTGAAGTTATGGGAAATACTCCCGAGCATCCTGTATAATCCTACCCGAGTAACATAGTATACAAGCCTTGTGCACGCCACTGGGTGCGAACCAAGAGAAAATAACTTTACGCCATCGCAATGAAAAAGATAGATCTCATAGAAATTTAACGCTATAAGAGGTCAGGGCAACAGTGCGACAAATTACAACCATGACCCGTCTATTTAAAAAAAAATCTTTGACCAAAGCATTGACGATCAATAAATGGACTTTTTTCTATTCTCAAAGTTCTCAGTGAAGGAAAAAAAGCCAGAAACTCGTTCCAACAGATATTTTACAAGGAGTGGATACACTTGTAACTATGAGCATCGTGCTAGGTTCAACGCACTACGCGATCCTATAAAATGTACATAGTTTTTTGCCCATAACAAGTTTTGTATTCGTCTATGAGATCTTGTAATCTGGGACTTATATATTTTTTTATATAACGCTTAACTCTAATCCAAAAAGTTTTATTGATTAATACAACATATTTTAAATACTTAATTATTATTGACATTAGTCCGACATTACGTACTGTGAAAATATTGTTACCGAGAGCCGAGTCTGGAGAATGGACTAATTAACCTCATGGCAACATGAGAAATCGTAATCAGCATGGTTTTCTGAGTTCTAAACGGTAAACAGAATGCGGTCGTCGAATTATGCACATTCAATACTTCACAGCGCCTGCTCTAATATATTATAGGAAAAAAAAATAAGTCTCAGATTACAAAATCTCTTTTGACCGTTTTTTCATACTACTATGTTATGGACAATATAGAAGGTAAAAGGTCGTAGCTCATTATAGCCACCTGGGACACGACCCGCACCGCTTCGTCGATAGGCGTCCACTTGTCAGTTGGATCACAATTGGACGCCGCGTTTTCACCAGTGAACCTCGCGGGGTCAACGAATTTCCGAATAGTACTTCATGCGGGACAATCATGCCAACAGCGAGCTATCATCGAGTGGTCCACTCACAGTCCGCGCGAGCGAGGCGATCCGATGATGGTACGGAGTAAATGTAGTGAGCGCATGTCCATACAAAACCATACGAAGAATACTAACCACTCCAGGCGAGGCGATGCGGGTCGGGGTGGCTCTAATGAGCTACAATCTTTAACACGTTCGCTGCGGCACTGATTTTCCTGTACTTACCTCTGATGCGTTACGAGGTTTATTGACCTCTTACTAAAACTTTGTTGTGTTGTACGAGGTCCATCGACCTCGTAACTCTTGAAGGGGCTAGGTATACAAGGTCAATTGACCTCGTACGGCAGCGAACGTGTTCAATTCTAAAAAGAATTTTTGAAATTGATGAAACATAAGTGTATACTCACAACTCCTTTCCCCGTTTCACGCTTGACGACAGGAGAGCGTGGTGCAGTGGGTGCGCGTGGTGGGCGTGCCAACGTGGGCCCTCCGCGGGGGACAGGGGGCCCGTGCCCGGTGAGCTGCAGCGCCCGGACCCCACCTGGGGAAGAAGGGCATCTTGTGTTATATCCATCAAAACTTAATGGGTAGCAGACGGCCTTCGTCACGTGGCACAATGGTACAGACGGAGGTTAGATCCCCGGCTGGGCCGATTGAGGTTTTCTTAATCCAGGTCTGGCTGGTGGGAGGCTTCGGCTATGGCTAGTGACCGCCCTACCGACAAAGACGTACCGCCAAGCACCAAGCACTTAGAAACCGAAAGGGGTGTGGATTTTCATCCTCTTCAAATTAGACCGCTTGCATCTTAGATTGCATCATCACTTACCATCAGGTGAGATTGTAATCAAGGGCTAACTTGGGAAAAAATAGAGTGATTCTAACATCATTTTGTGGTAGAGGAAACATCTCGAATACGTCCCAGGACTTGTGACTTGTGTAGGTTTAAGGCATCCCTTTAGAATGCATAACACTCACCTCCCGTGCTGCACAAGTTCTCCATAAGCAATTCATGATCAAGAATCAAACCACAAAATATTATCCTAATCCAACGGCCTCCAAGCTTCTTTATCATTAAGGAATCCATCAATTATGTAGTAACCTCGACTTAGTAAGTAAATGTTTTAACACCTTGCTTAAACTTATGCATTGCCAGGTTCAGAACTGTCTTGGATATTACTATAGAAGAGTACACCTAGCAGCAGCAAAAAAAAAATAATAAAAGATTCCGACGAACTGAGAACCTCCTCCTTATTTAAAGTCGGTTTAAAATAGCCTGCAATGATGATACTAAAGTGTTTTCAGATAGCATGGGCACGGTGACAGTTGCCTTAAGACGTCCATAATACGTACTATTATCACGAAACGCGGCCAACTTTCAAGAGCCAAACAAACTGTCACCCGCACCATGCTATCTGTAATTTACTGATACCTACAAATACTTATTTTAGCTTTAGTATTAGTATTAGTATTTTGTATTTCGCACTAACATAGATAATAAACTAATAATTACTAACACTATATGATCAATGGCCTGAAATAAACAGATTTTTTTTTTTTTTTTTTTTTTTTTATTTTTTAAATATATTCCTTTTTACCACCAGTTTGTAGTCATCATAAAAACCTAATATTACGATAACATGTCATTGATGAAAGATAAACAAAAAATCATCATTGGAAGGTGAAATTGTGTTCAGTTTACGTAACACACAAATAGAAATGAGGAGTTAGTTGGAGTGTCGTTTGATAAGCACTTGGCTCGGCTCGTTAACGAAAACAACGTAACTGACTCGTGATGCTTCGCAGCCTTGTCATTGTGAATGTTATTTAGATAAAAACTCGAAAAAAAAACAACTAACTTCAAAATGTGCATGTTATACTGATCATGTTGAAGACGTTTTTCGTCCTTAGTTTTTTTCGGTTTTCAACAGCAGTTAGTTAACTGCAGCAAGTCCTTTATTAGAACGGATATCCAGAGTTCCTTTTGTATGACAATAAAAATATATAATAAACTTCCTCATAGTCTAAAAGAGAAGCCCTGGTCAATATTTAAATGTAAAATTTATAATTTATTATTAAAAAAAAAATTATTATGACATTCAAGATTATTTTATGGGCATGGACATTTTTTAACATATTATTTTGTAATTGTGTCATTGTATTAATTTAGTTTTTTTTTAAGATAATTCATACACCAGTTATGGTAAAATGTATAAAGGCTCCATTCTATAATATGTACCATCATGTTAAACCCACATTTTCATGAATAAAATATCATTCATTCATTCAATATCATTCATTCATTCATTCCAAAGCTGCGTTAATAGAATCTTACCAAATTTGGCTAGGCACGGAAAACAACACGAGCGGAGATGAAGAGTTAATGATTGTCAAGGGATTCCTTAACCCTACATTATTGATCACTAGTCCTGGATTTTGCTCAGAGTTTTTCTCTCTGGCACGCAATGGACCCAGCACCCGCACGGTGAATTCATGGATATTCGTCTCTCTTTTCAATATTTTTTTAAAATATGACCAATATTCCCATTCCCCTCAAACTAATCGGGAAAGATTGTGCTAGGAGTGGGTACGACAATAGACCACCAGGGTGAGGATTGAACCACCACCCCTCGATGATGAGTCCAACCGCTCTTACCGTTGAGCTATTGAGGCTTATCACTATCTTATCCCCGTATCCCACGGGAACGGGCACTAGTTAAACCGCCAGTTTACTAGTGATTTATATACAAAAAAATAAATCTTAACAAGTTAGCAGGGATTCTTCACGACACATAAAGGAACAACCTGTTGCCTCCACTATACATAAGAGTCGAGCAAAACAACACAAAGCCTTCTATCGAAAGGTTACGTAGGAACAAAGCGAATGTGAAGAAAATGTCTTCAAGTCTTTTGTTGTAAGCTTCGCGAGATTTTACAGCTTAACTTGTTTTGTTCACCGTACTTTTGGATTCAAACAATTAAAATTATATTTTGTATTTTTTTAGTCTTGAACATACAGGGTGTCCCGTAAATATTACGACATACTCTACAGGATTATAGCTGACATCAAGGCCTACTAAAACAACGCAATATAAATTTTACAGTTTTTAAATTATATTGACTTTTGTATAAAATACAAAAATCACAGTGCAATTTAGTCGTACCATGTGCTGAAAAATTACATAAACGTTGATTTTAATGCGTGTTAATTATTTTTGAATAGTTGCTGCAAGTGATGAATGTATCAATTTTTCTGCGGCAAAGAAAGATTTTTCCAAAAAAATGTTTTACGATATTTTTGTACGTACTTTAAACGGTCACACTGAAAAAATATGTAACCATTAAACCGATTAGGATGAAATTTGGTACAAACATAAATTGCACTTTGAAGCAGAACATAAAACATTTTTTATCCCAAAAAAAAACATAATTCCCACGGGATGCGTAAAAAACAGAATTTCAGGCAAATGGAGCCCCGGATGTCCGTTAGTTCTAAATAAAAAAAAAATACACGTTATGTTGTTACAATTACAGTGAATTAAAAATAGAAAGATTTATTAAAAATATCTATTAAACACACATCGTCACTTACCATTAAAATTGTCTAACATTTAGATATAATATAAACGCCCGGAAGACAGATACAAACAATCTCAGTAATCGACGACGAAATGTAAAGATGTAGGAGTTGTTATGAAGTAGCGTGTTTATTTTGGCCCGAGTGCTGAAAATAGCACTTTGTAATATTTACTAACTTCCAGCTGTTACGGAAATAGGCGACCTTTTCACTAGATTACGCGTTTCGCGATAGCGATGTTGATTACATACAAATGTTTCGTACTAACGACGCCCCACGGTTTCAGCCGCGTAGTTCCCGTTCCCATGAGAATACAAGGATAAAATAGCCTATGGCACTCACAAATAACGTGGCTTTCTAGTGGTAAAAGAATTTTCAAAATCGGTTCAGTAGATTCAGAGATTACTTACCGCCTATACCACCACATACTTTATCTCTTTATTATTATAGCAAATATTTTAGTTTAAATAATAAATTCATTAAAAAATTAATTTTCAATCAATCATAGATAATATCTATATAATGTCTATTTTAGCCTTTTTTAACAACCCACTAATGGCAGGCATCCACATATTCTAGTATAGGAGAAGCTTAGTATTAAAACCCACCAGAAGCTCCAATTCGGATTGGCAGACTTGGGATTTTGTAACGATCACTGTCAAACTCAGACCAATTATTGTATAGGACCTGCCTCGCTAGACGTTACTTTTCTGTTTAATCAATGTCAATGATCTAATGCGTTAATAAAAACTGTCTCTATAGAATCGATGTTAAATAGTTGTAATCGTGTTCGTCGGTTTAGGGCTTGTACACAAAACTGCGATGCGACGTCGCATCGCAAAAATCTGCGAGCTCCCTCTACGCATCGCAAGAACTTGCGAATTGATTCGCATCGCGCATTCCTGCGATGTTGCGTCACACTTGTTGACGCCATTTTTAGTTCGCTCTGGGACAGCGTGTGGGCAAGACGTGTACTTTAAAAATGACAGAATACGACGTTGATTTTTTAATATCACTGATCGAGGAGCGCCCTGTTCTTTGGGATACTAGTAATGAAGATTATAAAAACAAATTCATTAAACAAGATGCTTGGAAGGACGTGTGTAAAAGTTTATTTCCAAATTTCGAGGAAAAAGAAAACAATGAAAAAACTAAACTTGGTAAGTACACAAATACATTTATTAAGTAAAACTTCTTTTTACTTTTTACTAAAACTACCTACAAATCAAACATTCTATTCATATAAGCACAAAAAATATTCTTTAAATTGTTTACAAATGTTTAGGCGTCGACAGCGAGCTACTTTAATGTTTTACGATGTGATCCTTTTGTACCTGTTGTATTGACTTATTACCTAGAACGCGAGCAACAATGCAAGCCGCATTGTATATTCTTAAATTAGTTTTAGTTGCCAGCTTAATGCTCCAACTTCACTAGTAAAGTAATCCGAATATTCGTTTCTAATTATATTTGCACTTACCACCTGACTACCTACATTCAACCCTTGTTGAAGTGGTTGTAGTTCGGAATTATCTATGATCATTTCAATAGGGGTGTCTAATTCATCACGGTTAATTACAAAGTTATGTAGTATGCAACAAGCCTTAACAATATCTATTGCAAAATCATATGAAACGTTAATGGGCCGGTGAAATATTCGCCACTTATTGGCCAGTATGCCGAAAGTACACTCGACATATCTTCTTGCCCTACTCAAACGGTAGTTGAATACTCTTTGTTTAACAGACAAATGCTTGCCAGAATAAGGACGCATGACATTATTCGAAATAGAAAAAGCTTCGTCTCCGACAAAAACAAAAGGAACCGGTTCTTGAAAGCCCGGTAACGGCCTTGATGTTGGTGTAGGCAAATCACCTCTCATCAGTAAGTCGTACAGTTTCGTGTTGTGGAAAATAGTGGAGTCACTTTCCTTTCCATATGCGCCTATGTCCACATAGATGAATCTGTATTTCGAGTCCACAATAGCCAACAAAACTATTGAATTGTAGCCCTTGTAATTAAAAAAAAGTGATCCACTTTTTGGGGGACTACGAACACGAATATGTTTCCCATCAACGGCTCCAATACAGTTAGGGAAGTTGGCTTTCTTGTTAAAGTCCGCAGCTATTTCTTCAAACAGCTGTTGTGTTATTTTTGGTATGTTTGCATTTAAACAAAATTTCCATATTGCATTACAAACTACTCGTATTATCTTAGCAACTGTACTTATTCCTCGATAATAATCTAAATGTATATTTCTGATTTCATTTCCGGTCGCTAGGAATCTGTAACATAAATAGAAAAAAAAGTTAATTTATATAACATACTTGAAAAGTAAAGAACACTAACCTAAAACGACATAAACATACATAAATTATTTTAATTTATTTAATTGGTAGACAACGCTTCTAGCGTTAAGTTCGCCTATTCTGTACAATTGGTATTTGATGAATAATAAAGATTAATAAATAAATGAATAAATTAAATATTGTCTATTTTTTTTTTTTCAGGAAATTCAGTAATACAAAGATGGAGGGGGATTAAGGATACCTTTAATAAATATGAAAAGAAACTCAAAGATGCAAGTAGGTCAGGGTCTGCATCCAAAAATATAAAAGAATACCATCTGTACAAACAATTACAATTTCTTAAGAAAAATTTGCAAAATGAGACCACTACTAGTATAAATGATTCAGAAAATGAGCAGGATAATCAAGAAGGTACATCTAAAACACGTTACCAAAGGCAGCCACCAAAACGAAAGATGGTTAATAATTTTGAAGATGATATTGTAAAGATTTTAAAGGAACCTGAGAATAGACACATATCTTTTTTTAAAGGTATTCTACCATCACTTGAAAGATTAGATGACAATAAAACTCTAATCTTTCAGAGCAGAGTTCTTCAAATTTTAACAGAATTGCATCAACCTCATGGCTACTACTATCCGAATAGCAACTACCAGGGTGGCTATCAAACTCAACATTTTGCGACATCTCAACAAACGCCACTGATACGTCCACAGTCATCTAACATACCAGATCAAATTGATTCACCCAGTAATGATTTTTCTAACTCAAGCATATTAAGCACACTTTCAACTGAAGAAGACTTCGATTTTTCGTAAATTTTATGAATTGTAATATTTTAAAAACTCTTTTCTCAATAAAAACTAATGTAAACAATTATTGTTTTACTTTACTTACCGGATAGTGAGGCCAATCATTTCCAGAGGCATAACAGGAATTCTCCCCTTGTACGATTGTTTCTGAAGATATGGTGATAATAAACTTAAAAGCTCTTCGAATGAAAATATGCTCATTCTAAAATACTCGAAAAATTTTTTTTCGTCGGTTTTCAAAGCTTTATATTTTAGAAGAAAATAGTTTCCAACGGGATTCATAATAGTAATAAATGGATGAACCCAAAATCTTCTTTGTTTCTTTTTCCTGTATCTCCTAAGCAATAATAAAAGTGCACACTTCTTTTTACGATCCATGTCACGACCTGTTTTCAATTTAAAATACGTTTAGTACGGTTAACGGTCGTCGAAGAAATGGTCGCCCTGAGAGACGCCTTGCCGCACGAAATCGCATCGCAGCAATTCGTGTCGTAATTTTTTGCGTTGCGAATTCGCATCGCGTCGCATCGCAGTTTTGTGTACAAGCCCTAAAGAGCTCCGCAAAAATACCTCTTTGTGTAATTGAATTGTGTAAAAAACGGGCAAAAACTTCTAGCTTAGTATTAGATATATACCAAATCTAAGCTCATTTTCCTCAGAAAATGACAGAAAATTTTGTTCGTGACTATGAGTGCGATACAGGTCCTTCTATAATTAGTCTGAGCTGTCAAATGATAATGAAGGGACCAACGGCACAAGGGTTAACCTGCTCTCCGAGGCACGGGGGTGTGAATACACCAAATTTACCAACTCCAGGCTCACAGCTCAGTATTTCATAATCAAGTTTTTGAACCCAAGACCTTGAGATCAGAAGACATGCTGGCTAACCACTGAACATTGCGTCCGTTGCGTCATCACAATCACGACGCGATTTTATCACGAAGTTGACATATTGCACAGACTGAAAGTTACGATCACAAAATTGATTATCGTATCGAGAGACAATTTGCGAACATAATATCTGATCAATTTGACTTCTCAATATACATGTCGTGATGAATAACGAATATGATGGTTGGAAACTAGATACGCAATGCTGTTTGTTAAATTTAGAGCCGGAACATATCTGGCGCGAGTCTGACAAAGCAAAAAACGTATGTAATCTGTACATTGCCATTTCATGCCATTTCATTTTTTTAATCATTGGGCAAGCGTGGTGGACTATTAGCCTCTTTTACCTTTCAAAATGAGAGGGCTCATTTTGAAAGGTAAAAGAGACTCGTGCTCAAAAGTGAACCGATTATGGGTTGCTAATGATGATGATGATGAATAATTTTAAATAACTGGTTATTAAAATCATGAAAATAAATTCGATTAATTAAGTTTAGAACAATTAGATATAGTTAATATATTTTGAATAAGCAGTTTATAAAAAAACAATAAATAATTAAAAATAAAAAAAGTTATGGTTATGGTATGGTTATGGTTATGGTATGGTTATTGTAAAGTTATGGTTATTAATATTGGTCATATTTAAAAGATATGGCATTTTTTTTAAAAGAATATTTGCCATATCTTTTAAATATGACCAATATTCCCATTCCCCTCCAACTAGTCGGGAAAGACTGTATTAGGAGTGGCTACGACAATATACCAACGGAGTGGGGATCGAACCACCACCCCTCAGTGATGAGTCTAACCGCTTTTAATGTTGAGTTATTGAGGCTCTTATTTGTATGTTGGTAAACAGTACATATCAAGGTTGGCTGTAGTATAGACGCGTTGCAGACGAGCGATCGGCGAGATGACCGCGCGTAAGCGAGGCGTATCCGTTACGTGTGCGAGGCGTAATAATGAGTTTCGTCCTTTAATAGGACAAGTTCAACTTACCACAAGCGACAGTCTGTGGTGCGGTGTCGGCGGCGGCAAACGGGACGGACGTCGTGAAACCGTGCATGGCTCTTTCTGCGAACAAACAACTTTATCAACTTATGTTTTGCTATAGTAGGAGAGCCGAAGAGGGCATTTTCGCAGTTACTCGAGCGCGGCAGATAAACATAAGGGACTATATCTTGCACGTTGTTGAGTACCTCCAGTCCTCCACCAAGTATATGAGCCCCTAGTATTGGTACGTTTAGGGCAACCAAAAAATAAACTAACTTTAGATATACTCAACCAGCACGTCAGATTAGATAAGATAAGATAGGTAAGTAGTTAAAAACTGCACATTTCGAAAATCTGGCGATTTGAGCGTAACGTAATGGATTGGGAGAGTTTCAAAGTTACAAAATAAAACTCAAATAAAAAAATATTTTAGTTCTCGAGTTACGGGCGCGTTTATTTTTTTACTAATTTTGAAGGAAATAACCTCCTTATTAATCGCTAAAATTTTCTGACAATTTCAGTAAGTCAAAGTAATAAAAATTGCTTTTAAAGTCTGTACTTTTTATTTTCCACCGCTAAAAGCGAAAAAAGTAAATAACCATTTATTCTTCCTATAATTTAATCTACCAAATGCAATCGATCGACGACCTCGCGGGTTTACCCGCGTATATATTTCTAACTAGCGGACGCCCGCGATTTCATTCGCGTGGAATTTAGTTTTTCACAAATCCCTCGAAAACCATGTATTTTTCCGGGATAAAAAATAGTCTATGTGTTAATCCAGGCTATAATATATCTTAATACCAAATTTCAGCTAATTCTGTTCAGCAGTCGAGGCGTGAAAGAGTAACAAACATTCATATCATCAAAATCATCAGTTATCGCAAATCTCAAGAAACCATGGATTTATTCGGGATAAAAAGTAGCCTATGTGTTAATCCAGAGTAAAATCTATTTCCATTCCAAATTTCAGCTAAATCGCTTCAGTAGTAGCGGCGTTAAAGAGTAACAAACATCCAAACATCCATACAAACTTTCGCGTTTATAATATTAGTAGGATTTCTAATGCCGGATCTAGAGACCATGAAAAATCAAGTAAACTTACGACATGGATGGACAGCGTGGGCGCGGACTTGCCGAGTGCGGATCGGCGCATGCGCACCAAGTTAGTGCGCGCTTTGCTCGCATCTGTCAACAAAACATGACATCTATTAGAAAAAAGAAAGAAAGACAGGTACACAAAGAAAGATAAGTTAAAAGCAGATGGTCCAAAATTGTATGGAGCCCAGGATCAGTCATTGTACCCTAGCGGAAATAATAGAAAAACTATTTTTGATGATACAAATCTACGAATTTACTCTAATTCTTTCGAAATAATATTCATTCTCTCCCAAGAAATGTAACACTAATATGGGTAATATTGGCGGATTGATGACGTTTTCAATGCAGTAGTCGATTTGACGTTTGCTGTCAATTGTCATGTCATAGTTGCTTTATGGGCGCCATCTTGATATAACTCAAAAACTTGGGTTTTAATTTTATTTCTTTCTATTTATTTAGTTAGATTTATTCACTTATTTAGATTTTAATAAGGTCCTTGTATTTATTTCAATTTTAATGATACGGGGTACATGATAATGGACCTGAAATGGACCATCCATCATCTTCCAAATCTCTCAACACACGAATAAACTGACATTCAGGCGTAGGATGCGAACCATAATATCACGTGATGAGAGAAGTCTGTATGAGTGTGTGTGCGTGTGCGTGTTTGTGTGTGTTACTGGCCTGCACTTAGTTTTTATACAACACAAACGTCCAAAATATACTGATTTGATTTTTTAGACTTTATTTACTTATGAGACTCAAGGGTTGAAGAAATTATAGACAGTATGGTCTATAATTTCTTCCAGCCGATAGTTTCGGAGCCAAACATACAATCAAATCTTACCTCTTTATAATATTATTACAGGTACGTATAGGTAGATTAATCGTAAACATACCTACTCAAAAGCAATTAAATTAATTACGTTAATGATGAATAACAGCAACTAGTAGATAGGTACGTAGCGAATACCGAACTAGACAGCGTTCCAAAATAAACACACCCATCGCGCCACGTCATCCGCCATGATGACATGCCCACGGGATTTTATATAGCGACTGCGGTAGGTGTGGCAGAGGCGTGGGCTATTACGTTTGTGTGTTTGTGTTTATCTAGCAACTTAAGAACGACTTATCTAGCGCAGTGGGAGTTTCGACTACCTCCGTGGCGCAGTGGTATGCGCGGTGGATTTACAAAGACGGAGGTCCCGGGTTCGATCCCCGGCTGTAGCGATTGAGGTTGTCTTAATTGGTCCAGGTCAGTCTGGTGGGAGGCTTCGACCGTGGCTAGTTACCAAACTACCAACAAAGACGTACCGCCAAACGCTATAGAGGATTTTCACCCTCCTCCTAACAAGTTAGTCCGCTTGCATCATCACTTACCATCAGGTGAGATTATAGACAAGGGCGAACTTGTAAAGAATTGGATCGTGATGAATTTAGTAAGTAAGAAGGTTTCAAAGAATCAAATCCTCGCCTCTCCACGCCCTCCCGACCCGCACGCAACATCGGGAGTGTTACTAACGAAGTTGCAAAACTATACACATTGTATATTTTCGTATTTAACAGGCAGAATATCTACACTTTTACACTTGCACTGGTCATCACTCACCATCAAGCGAGCCAGCCAAACCTGTCCACAAACTAGTATCACTTTCACCGCGTTCTCACGTCGCAGAAGGTAGTTTATAGACGTGTGTTAGGTAATTGGGAGGGTTGGCACAGAGCCATACAAGATCAATAAAACAAGTTCAAGGTGCAGCCATCGGTTTAGAGATACCGAGTAGGGTTGCCATGTGTTTGGGTTTTCTCGGATTTGTCCTAGTTCAGAGGGAGTTCGCACAGGAACAAGTTTTATATTATAGCTTGGCAATTTCGTTGATAACACTCCCATGATATGCGAGCGACGGGAGGGGAAGTGCGCAGATATGAAGCCGTGCGCGCGGGGCATCGCTACCGCCCATTCCGGTCTCCGCGGACCATCGGGAGTGTTACGAACAAATTTGGAAAGCTATAGAAGCGGTTGCGGGAAAAGTGAAATTCCAAAATGCTTTAAAATCTCCATAATATTATAAAGAATTGTTTCCTTCTTTGTAGCGAATATGCTCCTAAACTACTGGATAGATTTAAAAATTCCTTCACCAATGAAAAGCTACATTATCAGTGAGTAACACAGACTATATTTTGTCCCACTATTCCCACGGGAACAAGAACTGCGCGGGTGAATTCACGGGTAGTCCGCTAGTATACCACAATTATGTCATTTTGGTCATAGCAGTTTCAAATAAGAGCTCTGTGGTCATCGTAATAACAATCAGTTTTATTTTGTTTAAAAATATATAATTAAAAAGCTGATTAATGACAATTTTGACTATTGTTTACCCTATTATTATGTCCGGATTTTGAAGCTCAAACTCCGGTCTGTATTATTTTGTCCTGGTTTCCAGATTTTAGAGATGGCTATTCTACCGAGTAGGTATACCTACTTGGCGAATAAGCGCGCTCCATATATGTGTAGAGCCGTGACGAGAGACTGATGTGTCATTCAATATATTTAATATCCATATTGATAGCTAAACATATAATACACATGAAACCCGTGTTTTAGGTATCCATACCTTATAAGGAAAAAGAACCCTTATAGGAGGGGTTGCGAGAATAGTAAAATTCAAAATGCTTTAAAATCTCCATAATATTATAAAGATTTCTTTCTTTTTTTTGTAGCGAATATGCTCCTAAACTACTGGATAAATTTAAAAATTCCTTCACCAATGTTAATGTCTGTTACACACAGACAATGTAGCTTTCCATTTATGAGTTATTGAGATAAACACCCTTTATCTCAATAACTCATGAAGGTACCATGTTTTTCGATAATTATAATATTTTAAAAACTATTGTAACCCACAATTCAGCAAACAAATTATTATTAACTAGAGAACGCTCGCGACTTCGTCCGCGTGAAATTCAGCTTTTCACAAATCCCACGGGAACCATGGATTTTTCCGAGATGAAAAGTTGTGTTATGTGCTAATCTAGAGTAAAATCTATTTCCATTCCTTCAGCCCAATCGCTTCAGTAGCCGCAGCGTAAAGCAGGAACAAACATACACACAAACTTTCACTTTTATAATATTAGTGTGATATTATTATTATTATTAAGTTTAGAAGTTTACTCAAGTCTTGGGGCTAGACTTGAGTAAACTTCTAAACTTAATAATAATTATTTTACAGCGTGATATTATCACGCTGTGAAATAATCACACTTTTAAATTAACTTAAAAAACATACGGAAACGGAAAAAATATTACGCCGTTTTAAACGTATATTTCGACACTCAATCATTTAGTACAAACGATGCCACGGACATACTTCGTCGTCATCAACCCATATTCGGTTCACTGCTGATTCGAGTCTCTTCTCAGAATGAGAGGGGTTAGGCCAATAGTCCATCACGCTGGCCCAATGCGGATTGGCAGACATCACACACGCAGAGAATTAAGATAATTCTCTGGTATGCAGGTTTCCTCACGATGTTTTCCTTCACCGATTGAGACACGTGATATTTAATTTCTTATAATGCACACAACTGAAAAGTTGGAGGTGCATGCCCCGGACCGGATTCGAACCCACAACCTCCGGAATCGGAGGCAGAGGTCATATCCACTGGGCCATCACGGCGGACATACTTAATCTAGTTTTATCAGCATCTAAGGACATTATGTGATTAAATCTCAATTAAATCTTACAACATTGTCTTTAGTGCGACATTTCTATTCTTGCAAACTTAAAACTTCATCGAGTACATGAGTCGAAATAATGGCATTTCATTGGTTTTAGAACGTAATTATTCAATTTACAGTAGGTATACAGTAAGCCTTATTTGTCAGCTGTCAGAGAGGTAAAAGTTTCAGCCGAAAAAGGTTTTGATTTTTTATTTTTGTTTGTTGATTTTGTTATTTCGTTTTTATTTGCGAGTTATTCCTCTTCTGTGACACTAACATGCGCCAAACGACATATCTCGTAAAGAGAAATGGACAATTTTCAACTAGGGCTTGGCAACTTCGTTCGTAACACAGATATAAGAGGTAACTAGATTTATAAAGTGCCAATTCTTTGTATTGAAACCAGCGTACCCAGGGGCGTGACCTAAATGGCTGTTTAATATTTAGTGAAAAATGAAATATGACACCCTTACTTTAGAGTTGAATATTATTTATTCCTTTTGTCACAGAACAAAACAAGACTGCTAGTACATGCGCGGACACGCTTGCGTTGTTCCGCACACCCGGGTGTACGCGGGCCACGCCCCCTTGCTACTTCTATTAGGGTTAGCTTTTAGCGGTCTCTGTTCTGTGGTTCGAAACACTCCCGACGTTGCGTGCGGGGCGGGCGGCGTGTAGCGATGAATGAAAACCCCACGACTGATACACGTCACTTCCCCGCACGCACGATTTCACACCCGCGCATTCTTTCCGCCCGTCGCCCGCATATCATGGGAGTGTTATCAACGAACCTGCCAGACTATACTGGCAGCGCAACCGGAATTACCGTCTACCGTCTTTCATTGCGTTGAGACGAAAGAGATTGGACTGAGTCAGCGTCTCATCGACTAGGAATTTCTTGGTAAGAAAAAAATAAATGTTTTCATAGCCGTTAATTTTTGACGGCCTCCGCAGCGCAGTGGAATGCTGGATTGCAAAGGTTGATCATGATCCGTCAGCGCCGCGGCACTAGATATCTGGGGCGCACGCCCACCGGGCGACAACCTACGGCGATGGCGAGTGACATGCGCATATGTTACCAAGGGTTGGCAAGCACACAACCATCACAACTACGTAGGGCTGACACCAATTTAATACCACTAATATTACGAATAAAAGTTTTGATGTTTGTTACTGTTTGACCAACAATATTTTATGCGAGACAAGCTGACGTCGCGTGGTTCCTGTTCCCGTAGGAATACGGGGTTAAATAGCTTATAGCTTTCGTCGATAAATGGGCTATCTGACACTAAAATAATATTTCAAATCGGACCAGTAGTTCCTGAGATTAGCGCGTTCAACCAAACAAACAAACTCTTCAGCTTTATATATTAGCATAGAGTATAGATACTATACGAACTCCTGTCTATTTCTCTTGTTTTCTGTTATTGTTTTTTTAAGATGTAACATTTCATTAACCCAGTGGATATGATCTCTGCCATCGATTCCGGAGGGTGTGGGTTTGAATACAGTCCGGGGCATGCTTCATGCATCCAACTTTTCAGTTGTGTGCGTTTTAAGAAATTAAATATCACGTGTCTCAAACGGTGAAGGAAAACTTCGTGAGGAACCCTGCATACCAGAGAATTTTCTTAATTCTCTGCGTGTGTGAAGTCTGCCAATCCGCATTGGGCCAGCGTGGTGGACTATTGGCCTCCCCATCTCATTCTGAGAGAAGACTCGAAGTCAGCAGTGAGCCGAATATGGGTCGATAACGAATTACCCGACTATCGCTAGTGTATATAGAAAATAATTACATATTTAATTTATAAATCTGTTACTTGTGTCCTTATTGAATCACTCATCAAATACATATTCAATGAGTCATATATACATATATTTAATGATACAATAAGGAAATAAAAGATTTACAATTGAATCACCCCTATCTTTTGCTCTTGAAAATGAGTAACGATGAAAGATATCACAAGTCTCGTAACATAGAATACGTATAATGACATGAATTCGATTAATTATTAAATGAATGAAATCGATTATTATTTCTTTATGAAACACGGCTCACGCTTGTATTGCTATTAAGGTTATTGATTTAGTAGTCTAGGGATGTAATGGAGGTAATTTTATCGGAACGCGGAGTCGGAGTTTTTAAATTTGATTTATCGTAGTCGGAACCGGAGTCGGAGGCAGGGTCAGAAGTGGCAGGAGAGAGATTTTTTATTTGAAGACTCGTCGTTATCAACCCATATTCGGCTCACTGCTGAGCTCCAGTATCCTCTTAGAATGAAAGGGGTTAGGCCAATTGTCCACCACGCTGGCCCAATGCGGATTGGCAGACTACACACACGCAGAGAATTAATAAAATTCTTTGGTATGCAGGTTTCCTCACGATGTTTAATTTTTTTTATTTTTTTAAATTATAAAATAAGACACAAACAATGAAAAAAATACCATGTTTCCAAAAAAAAAAACATTAAATTAAATTAAATGAATTGAATACCAAAGTAGCAAATTATGCTTCGACCTCCAATTAAAACCTCCGATTAAAAAGTGTCGGGAGACGAATTCGGAACCAAAGGTGCAATAATATTATAATCGGAAGTTCCGACTTAACGGAGCCGGAGTCGAAGCTCCGTAACATCCCTGTTTTGTACCCCCAAACAGCGACGCATGTGTGCCACGATTATAAATAGCTACACAAATCAATACGTTAAACCTATCATAACCTATCTATAAGGTACTGTTACAAATGCTCTAAAATAACATGCTAAAAACTAAGTGCTATTAAGCGTGCTCCATACGAGCATGCTTATCATCAGTTTACATTTGCTAGCAATAAGCATGCTATTTTTAAGTATGCTCCTGAATAAACATAGTCAAAGCAAACATTCCAATTACACTTGGTAATTTGTATCTATTGTTCTCTGACTGTAGTATCGTATTAGACAGGGCGAGATGAAGGTGAAGAGAATACATCTAGCATGCTCAATAAGCAACCCTGTTCAGACGCGCTAAAAGCACGCCCCGTTCCACCCGCGCAGCAAGTAGCATGCTCATTGTTAGCAATGTTGCGATACACATGCTAATAAGAAGCAACTGCTTAATAGTAGCATGCTTTCGTGCTTGAAATGAGCATGTGTAATAGTAGCTTTATTCACCATTAATGACTACAGACTACGAGACCCACTCTACCCCATGCAGGTTGGTAGGTGATAATTTTAAACTCTATTACACTATTGCATGTTAATTAAAACGAGTGAAACTCGAACCCAGGACCGCGTCATCTGCAGTCACATAGGCAAACCACTGGATAAACATCTGGAAGCCGTATGTATTCAGTAGAAATTAATAAAATAATATTAGGGAAACTCAAAAAAAGAAATATAATACGAAATTGGCACGTATGACAGTAATGAGGTCTCTTGGGTACTTTTACTTAATAAACTATTTTACAAACAAAATGAAAGTCCTACTTAATTCATTTATAGTATTAACTCAAAATAACGAAATTAATTGCAAGTGTCATACGACACTAATATTATAAATGCGAAAGAACGTTTGTGTCTGTCTCTCTGTCTATTACCTTTTCACTCCTAGACTACTGAACCGATATGGATGAAATTTAGTACAGAGATAAATAGGACTTTGGAGCAGAGCATAGACAACTTTTTATCACGGAAGCAAATCCATGGTTCCCACGGGAGGTGTAAAAAACATAATTTTAATCGAACAGTAACTTTATGCTTTGTTCCTTTGAGTCTTCTGATTGGGTTTAAAAATATCCGACACCCCGCGGTTACACCTGCATAGTTCCCGTTTCCGTTAGAATTCGGGGATAAAATATAGATCATGAGACTCACAAATAACGTGGCTTTGGTTAAGGATTTTTTTTAAATCGGTTCCGTAGATCCACAGATTACCCCCTGCAATACCACAAACTTTACCTCTTTGTAATATTAGTATGGATAATACCGAACCCCGGACAAAGTCGCGGGCGTACGGTACTGTGAAACTAGCTAGGATGTTTTCGAAAGAATCCGTGGGCTAAGCCCGCGCCGTGTGGGACGGTAAAGCGCTAACCGTGTCAGTCTCACTTTGTGACCAACCTGGTGGGTATTACCCAAGTGGAACAAACCAAATATGATAAGATAGAGATGTTGATAAATATTGTAATGCACAAATTGATAAACTACTTATTTGTGCTATTTGTGCGTTTATGTTTATAGTTTACTTATTGAAAAATGACACATTTAATGTAAGGAAGCTAAAACTGTATGAATTTTCATCTAATTACGATAAAAGATTTTTAATAAATTTTGAAATTTTATAATCTTATTTATTTTGCAAATATCCAGACAATCTTTGCTTTTTATGTATAAATAAGTTAACATTGACCTTATTTATCCGAATGTATCATAAAAACCAATATATTCAAACCTAGTCATCATCGCCATTATGTTTTCTGTGCCTTCGTATGTTTCGGAGGTTGAAAATCGATTGACTTGAGCTGCAAACATCCGCATCTGTTATACAGCTATTGTACAACCATTGGAGCATCACAATCGAGTTGAACCATAAACCTGAGATTCGTGACACGTGATGAATAAGGTAAACCCTGCCATTATGTCGGCCAATCGGAGCGGGACAGAAAAACTTTGAATCGGCACACTTTTTGCTGTTATAACAATTGGCTCTTCTTATACAAGCTAAAGTGTACTTTATACTATCCAAATAAGGTTGAAATTTCAACTGGGTGTGGGGATAAACGTGACGTTAAGATTGTTATACATTTACAAAAGAGTTACTGTAAATATTGAATAATATGTAGGTAAATGTTATATTTAAATATCTGGGTAAACGAATATCGGATGATGTTTTAGGGTTCCGTAGTCCACAAGGAAACCTTATAGTTTCGACATGTCTGTCTGTCCGTCTATATGCCGTGGTTTAACGCAGAGACTATTACTATTAAAAAACTGTAATTTGCTTTGATTTTTAATGTTCATAACATTAAAAATGTCGACAAAGTCGAAAGCTGAAATTTGCCCTGAATCAAGTTTACACATATTAAAAAAAAAAAAACTGGGGTTCCTTTCCTACTTGTAAAATGAGGATTATTATTTTCTCGTCTATCCCACAGAGTGTGATAGTGACAGTATATCGCTATCAGTGTTTTTTGCATTTAAAGGGTTTAAAGGGTTTAAAGTGCTCATTTAATCCACGGAACCCTACACTGCGCGTGGCCCGACACGCACTTGGCCGGTTATTTTTATATTCGTATTTCTAGTAGCTATGTTTACTATAAAGCTTGCATACGTAGTGTTATAACTCAGACGGGACATGACACAGGAAAACTTACTTGTTTACAAAATACACCGTTGTTTAAGTTTTAGCTGGTGGGAGGCTTCGGCCCTGGCTAGTTACCAACCTACCGACAATGACGTACCACCAAGCGATTTAGCTTTCCAGTACGGTGTTGTGTAGAAACCGAAATGGGTGTGGATTTTCATCCTCCTCCTGACAAATTAGCAAGTTTCCATCTTAGATTGCATCATCACTTAGATACCAATAGGTGAGATTGTAGTCAAAGGCTATATTGTAAAGAATAAAAAAAAACGATTGGCATTTTTAAGTGATAACTTCTTACGGCAGAGTAACTTCTTCACGCATACAGCAGCAGGTTTAACAGCCAGTTTCTTCATATAAAACTAAAGTAGCAATAAAAGTAGTAAGTAGTAAAGAAGACTTTATTTTTCCGTGATTAAGACCGTCACTTTTGCTTTATGACGTTACTTTGACTGTTACTTATGTTCAAGAAACTGGCCGTTAGTCATTACTTCTGTGTGCCTAGTGGGAGTTTTCAACATTTTCATACTGTTACGATCAAGTTGACGTTTACGCAAATTTATATATGTCGGGTCTTCTCCGACCCGTGGTACACGGGGCGGGGGTACGGGCCTCGAGGCAATGCCTCCTTACCCGGGCATGTCGCGGGGGAACTTTCTCCCCCGGTGATTTCTTCCAACCCCTCCCGGGGTTGAGGCTTTTCAGCCTAAGGGATTGGGCTTTGGACCCGTTGGCCCCGCGCGGACTGCGATTCCTCGCTATCCTGCGTCGGGGCAGCGCCGGGTTCAATGGAGGTCCCTGCGCGGACTGCGATGTCGTCGCTATCCTGCGCAAGGACGGTGTCATGTCCGGTGGTTGCGTCGTCCTCGTCGTCACCGTAAGTACCTGCGCCTGCAGGGTCGGCCGCTTGGAGGAGCTCCCGAGGTAGGGGACGCCCGTTCTGTGGCCTGTCGCAGTGTGGTGCGATGTCGCGGAGGTGTATATTCGGTCCGTGGTCTGCACGCGCGAACATGCGGCATGCTAGGTCACGGACGAATTCCTCCACGGTGGGCATCTTCGTGTCACGGTGGATGACATCATTTCTGACGTATCTCGGAGCTCCCGTGGCAAGGCGCAGACACTTGTTCTGCTGGATTTGCATCCGGTTTTTCTGGTGCGCGGAGCACAGCGCGTACCAGGCCGGAGCCGCGTACGTAAGACGCGAGCGGACATAGGTGTTGAAGATCTTCAACTTGGCCCTCAGTGGTAGTCGGGAGGTTAGCACCTGGTACAGCATCGACTTGGCCGCCGCCGCCTGACACACGGCGTGGTCCACCATGTGTATCATGGTCAGGCTGGCGTCGATGGTGCATCCCAGGTAGCGGACTGAGGTCTGCCAACCTATGTCCTGTCCTCGTAATTGGAGTGTCCGCAGCGGGATCCGGATGCCGAACTAGTGCTGGTGGCACGGTGGTGTTCTTCAACAGCTTCGCCAGGAGGCCGGCATGCCACACACGGTCGAAGGCTTTCTCTATGTCGAGGAAGACTCCGACGGTGCAGTGCCCTTTATTCTTCTCACTGGCGATGAAGTGAAGTCCTCGAGCCAGCTGGAGCGTCGTAGAATGGTTGCTGCGAAAGCCGAACTGCTCATTTCGCAGTTGAATGTGGGGAGACAGCCTTCGCAGCAGCAGACGCTCGAACAGCTTGGCGATGTGTGGCAGAAGTGTGATCGGACGGTAGCTTCCTGGGAGACGACGGTCCTTTCCTGGTTTCGGGATGGTGACAACCTTTCCTCGTTTCCATATTTCGGGAAAGTGCCCGGTGCGAAGTACTCCGTTGAAGAGTCTCGTGAGAGCTACAAGGCCTCTTCTTGGCAGCTGTTGGATTGCGGCGATCGGAATTCCATCATAACCCGCCGCCTTCCTTTTGGGTAGTTGGGAGACGGCTTTCCTCAGTTCAGACGGGGAGATGAAATAGTCGCCCCGGAGCGGTAGAGGTTGGGTTGTGAGGAACTCTTCAATTTGGTGTTCGATCGCTGCAATGTGCTCGGTTGTTGTAGGATCTGTGGCCGGTGGGTTCGGATTGAACTGGTGTTCCATATACTCCGCCAGAATTTCCGATCTATCTTTGGCGGAGTATCTTCGTCTTCCCTCGCTGTCGAGCAGCGGGTAGACGGGTGAGGTCGTTTTAGTAAGCGTCTTGCAGAGATGGTGCAGTGAAGTTTCGGACTCCGACGCCGCGTCGATTTGTTTGTCCAAGTCATCGGCGGCGTGGTTCTCCAAAGCTATCACTATCTTCTCCGCAAGGTGGTTGAGGTTGCGCTTCACTCTCGGGCAGCGAGTTCGCGCCCACAGTTTTCGTAGGGCGCGTTTGTCTTCGAACATGCGCCGAAGCGAGCTCGGCAGCAGGTCTCGACGGCCGGGGTGGCGGAGGGTTGACGTGGCTTCGTCCTTGGCGGTTTTGATGGCCTCCGTCAGGGTTTCCGTAGCTCGGTCGACCTCTAGCGGGGTCGTGAAAGGGCCTGTGAGCTCTAGCTTCGACAGCGCGTCTGCATATCTCTCCCAGTCTGTTGAGGTCCTGGGAGGTCTCGGTATCGTGCAGTCGCGCTGGAGGTTGAGCGTGACCATAATTGGTTGGTGTTCCGTGTCGGCGTTATATATGACGTCGACACTGAGCGGGTGGTCAATCCTGTGGTGCAGCACGATGTCTAGTATGTCGGGCTGCCTGTTGGGATCTGTTGGGATGTTGGTCGGCGATGATGGAGCCAACACCCCAAACTGGCGATTCTCGCTGTCTTCCAGGAGCGCCCTTCCAGCCGTATTGATGACGCGCGATCCCCAAGCCGGGTGTTTCGCGTTAAGGTCACCCACGACCAGTGTAGGGCGTTGTGGTTCCAGCAGTGCCTGGACGTCCATGCTGTGGTATTCTTCATTTGGTGGTTTGTAGGCGGCATACAGGTGGAGCTCTTTTTCTCCAATCTGGATCCGTACTCCTTGTGTACGTAGGGATCGGTACGGAGTGTGGTCCAGTTCCTCGTGTACTAAGTCTCTCCTCACCAGAGCCGCCGTGCCTCTATAGGCATTTCCTCTGGGGGAGACTTCGTCGCGACGGTACACGAAGAAGTTGGGGACACGAAGCTCGAAGTTATTGTGGAGCTTCGTTTCTCCCAGGAGGACGACATGAGCGTCCTGCAACTGGGTGATTGTGATGAGCTCTCTGATACGGCCCTTAATGCCGCCTGGGTTCCAATAGATTACTCTTAGTTGGTGATGTGACGGAGTAAGGCTGCCATTCCTGTCTGAATGGCCGCCACCGGTCCCTGGCCCTGGAGGTATACGGTCAGCCCGGCCATCAGCGCTTCCACTACCACCCGGACTATGGCTGATAGGTCCAGGGTGGGCGTGGCTTCCTCCTGGTTCGTGGGGGGGGCTGATGGGGGGCTTGAGGTGGAGTCTCGGTTGAGGTTGTTGGCTGTGGCCCCATTCTTGTTCTCCTGTGAGTGGGGCGTTGTGGTTTGGGGGCTGAGGTCGACGCCGCCTGTGGTTCGCCAACGCCCTGTGGTCTGGAGGTTGATGGAGCTGGTGGTGTTGTTTCTGCTTCCGTCGTGGGCACTTCACGGTCCGGTTGAGCAGGTCCCTCGGTTTGTTCTGGGACTGGCCGAAAAGGTGGTTCAGCCGGTACTGTAGGTACTTCCGCCGCTTCCGCTTGCGGGTGGGGGGTCGATGCCGCTGCAGGCTCTGTTTGGTGACGACGGCCGCCTCTGCGTCCGCGTCTGCTGCGCGGCGCCTTTCCCCTTTCCGTGGGCGGGTTTGCTGGCGGGATCAGAGTACTGGATGCAGCCTGGTTGGAAGCCAGCCTACGCAAATTTATATGGAATTGAAACAGTTGTGCAGTAGTGCCACTAGATGGCGCTGTTTCAATTCCTTAGAAATTCGCGTTTACGTTACGTGACGGTAACAGTATCAAACTGCCACTAGGCCCTCTGTTGAGCGTTCCGAAACCTTTTTTTTTTATGTTCAAGGAATAAATTAAATCATGGAATCGCACAGCGAAACTCTAGCAATGGTTGTACGCCTTTAACTATGACGAATGCGTATGAGTCGCTCAAGATGTGTTACTTCCCATAACACTGGTATAATCAATCCATAAGGCCAACGCATATGTGGCGAGGTGCAACGTAAACATATAAATACTTAATGACTAATATTATAAAGAGGTAAAGTTTGTTTAGGGTGTATCTACTTGTTGAACCAATTTTTATTTTAACACTAGAAAGCCACGTTATTTGTGAATGTTATAGGCTATATTTTATCAGAAACTACGAGGGCAATGATGTTAAATACTATTAGATAAGTAATGAAAAATGAGGCGCTCAAAAGAGGAAATTTATAGTCAACTCAATGTTAGTTGTGGTCAACATCGAACGTTATTTAAAGAAATAATACCTAAATATCGTACAATGTCGAGTTGTGTGTTCAGGAAAAACTATATATTCATAAATATATAATAGAATTAAAGACAAAACCTCTCTGCCTCCGACTCCGGAGGGCGTAGGTTCGAAACCGGCCCGGGGCATGCACTTCCAACTTTTCAGTTGTGTGCATTTTAAGAAATTAAATATCACATTTCTCAAACGGTGAAGGAAAACATCCTGAGGAAACATGCACATCAGATAATTTTCTTAATTCTCTGCGTGTGTGAAGTCTGCCAATCCGCATTGGGCCAGCGTGGTGGACAATTGGCTTAACCCGCTCTCATTCCGAGAGGAGACTCGAGCTCAGCAGTGAGCCGAATATGGGTTTATAATGATGAAAGACAAAATTGTGCATGCGTGCGCACAGTACTGTAGCCTATTATTCGGATCACTTTTTGAGGTGGTTTTGTAGGGACCTAACCGATCTATAGTATAAAATTATCATTGTACGAGGGTGAAACTACAGGGCGTCGGCTACTCTAGTTTATTAATATTCGTCACAAGTGTTTATTTTCGGACATAATTGCCCTTCACATAGTTTACTTCTAATGAATACCTTAGGACAGGGTTTCTCAAACTTTCGGAACCTCTGTTAAAATATCTAAGTGACAGCGAACCCTTTACTAACTAATAAAAACCCTTTACTAACATCCCCCCCTCCCCTCCAAGAAAAAAATTAACTTCACTGTTGAAGAAAATAAGGTTTTTATTTGAATAAAATGTAACATATAAAGTACCAAAATAAATGTTTTTGTAATATTAATGTGATGGGTGTGCTTGTTCCTTGTCGCAAATGGATTCAATGTTAGGAGTAATTTTGGACTATTTTAATCAATTATCAATTATGGGTAGGTATCAATTATTAAGCCACCATTACGTAAATCTTGTCGCGGGCGGGTTCACTACCCCATTTTGAGAAACCCTGCCTTAAGAGATATCGCAGATTTAAAGTGAATCCGGAACCAACATAAATGCTCATTAAGTAGCAACACATGCATTTATGATGAGAATACGCTAACCAGCCGCTCTGCTAAATATAATGTACTCTTTACTTACTTTTACATATATAAGTAAGTAGGTACATATACCGAAATTCATGACCAGACAGTCTTTCCACTTCATTCTATCAGCCATATGATAAGGGAGCTACGAACACAGTGCATTCGCCTGCGTCCACAATAATGATAACACACATCATAATGACAATGATACGGTCGTCTGTTTGTAAACAATGTACCATCTATTAAGAGCGCGCAGCGCGTCGGTACGATATGGATAAAATTCGAAGCGCAAACGAGACGCCGAATTATGACTTTCACGTGAGTGAAAAGCACGGAGCGATTGACGCGCGACGCAAATTTTATGACGTGAGCGCTAAAACCATTTTTACCTAATTGCGAGTAAATTAAACAACATAACGAAAAACAAAATGGCCATGTTCAAGATATATACCTAATTTTCTATACAAAACAAAAATTTAAGAAAATAAGTTTGCTTTTCCCGAGATTGAAAGCAAAATGTGAGCAAAACATGTATTTTTCAAAAAAATAAAGTACCAAGAAAAGTTTTACAAATTGTGTATTTTGTATAGTCATAACGAAGCTAACACTTTGAAATATCATTTACCCAAATATCAGGCTCCTAACTTTTCCAGAATCTGAGATCCAGAACCATTTGTAACCACCAAATTACATATTGCACACTCTTAAACAGTTTAACACGGACCTACAATCTTATCACTTTTTTTTATTAATAGCTCATTGACCGCTCTTAAAAACACGTCGGCAATTATAATATAACATAGTACCGTATTATAGGATTAACTACCTATATCTGGCCTATAATCAACCGCCGACGGTAGGCTTTCCGTGTGGAAAATTTTCTAAAACTTTTTTAAAGGGGCTGCAATCTTGGACGTCATCATCATCATTATCAACCCATATTCTGCTCGCTGCTGAGCTCGAGTCTCCTCTCAGAATGAGAGGGGTTAGGCCAATAGTCTACCACGCTGGCACAATGCGGATTGGCAGACTTCACACACGCAAGAGATTTTTTTGGTAGGTATTTTTTAGGTTTCCTCACAATGCTTTTCCTTCACCGTTTGAGACACGTGATATTTAATTTCTTATAATTTCTTAGAGCAGTGATAACCAAGTGGATGACCTCTGCCTCCGACTCCGGAGGGAATTCGGTCCAGGGCATGCACCTCTAACTTTTCAGTTGTGTGCATTTTAAGAAATCGTGGCCAAAGTCTTTAATATAACAACATACTAAAAAATCAGAGATATTTAATCATCATTATATCAGCCAATTGACGTCCACTGTACGCCTTTTGTAGGTTTTCCAAACATCACGATGCTGAGCCGAACATTCTTATGTGGATCATACCTAGTCTCGGAACCATAGTTCTTCACACGCACTATTGACGACTTGAAAACTTGTCTTGAAGCATTGTTAACATGTTGTTTGCTTATTGTCGAAATTGGCCTATAATTGTACATTATGATATAAGTGCGGTAAGTTGAAAATTACAGCCGAGGCGATATCGCAAGCCCCTCAGAATACAGAAAACTCCAGAAGGTGTGATCGCGGATAGAAATGAAGCCGATGAAATTACTCTTTTTTGGTGTAATTTCACGAACAAGCGATTAGTCACTCTGTGTATGCCGTGTTGTGTGGCGTGCTATACAATTTTTGGACAGAATGCATGCTTTATAATGACGGCTGAATGTCGCTTCTGGTGTTTACTGTATTCTGAGGTCAACCCGAGCCGTAGGCGAGGGTTATGTTTGTAACCCTACAGCTGAGGCTGTAATAATCAAATCGCGCAAATGTCGTACAACGTTTTATAACAAATAACTGTTGAGCAGTTTTCTGACGTAAAACTCTCTGCTAAGATTTAAAAAAAGTACCGTTTGTTATTATACGGATGATAAACCTTGTGTTTTACATTACATTACGGCACAAGTGCGTAATGAGATACATTACGATACTGAAATTGGTGAAATAAAAGACACTTTATGAGCAAATGTGTTATAATTATTGTCTTATTATTTATTAGTGAAAGTAGTGAACGGACCATCGTTTATCTATACTAATCTATACTAATATTATAAAGCTGAAGAGTTTGTTTGTTTGTTTGGTGCGACTTGAAAAATTCTTTTAGTCTTAGATAGCACATTTATCGAGGAAGGCTATAGGCTATTATCTCCATACTCCTACGGGAACGGGAACCACGCGGGTGAAACCGCGCGGCGTCAGTAGTAGCCGATAAAGATTAAGTAACGGTGTACAACCACCATGCGGCGAGCAAGCGTGATTACTGATTAGACACTGGTTATTTTGGTTCAAGGCTGTGCGAGCCGTGACTTAGTTTCGTGTGCTCGCCCTTCACACCTTCTACTGAGTTAAAGACTATATACAACCACTATATATATACCAGAGCTTTAGGAATTGCCTAAAATGTCATCATCATCATCATATCAGCTGATGGACGTCCACTGCAGAGCATAGGATTTCCAAACGTCACGATCCTGAGCCACCTGCAGCTAGCAAATCCCTGCGACTCGCTTGATGTCGTCAGTCCATCTGGTGGGGATAGACCAACACTGCGCTTTCTAGTGCGGGGTCGCCATTCCAAAACCTTGGGACCCCAACGTACATAAAACATATAATAACAAGAGCCGTGATAGCCCTGTGGATACGACATGTGCCTGGAGGGTATGGGTTCGAATCCGGTCCGGGGCATGCACCTCCAACTTTTCAGTTGTGTGCATTTTAATAAATTAAATATCACGTGTCTCAAACTGTGAAGGAATAACATCGTGAGGAAACCTGCATACCAGAGAATTTTCTTAATTCTCTGCGTGTGTGAAGTTCCTCTCATTCTGAGAGAAGACCCGAGCTCAGCAGTGAGCCAAATATGGGTTGTTTATGATGATGATGATGAAAAACTAGAATAATTGTGTTTTGTGTTCAGTATATTTTGTATTTTATTTAGAAATAGTGATAAAATTAAAAAAAAAAACATGTACAGAATTAAGTATGTACTTTAATATTAAGTATACCCAATGACATCATTGTCTTTATAAGTCGCTGCGTGTTGAATTTAATCACTATGTATTGTACTAACTGTAAATTTATACTTACCTACTTGATTGACTATTCATAAAGTTTTCATTACATTTTACCACATTTTACATTTTAGAATAATAACTTCTAATGCTTGTTGCACTATGGATATGAGGTTAGTGGGTTCGAGTCCCGAAGTCCGAGCTGTGAAATATCGTAAACTAGCGGACGCCCGCGACTTCCCATGCGTAGAAAACAAGGTGCTATGCCAAACAAGCTCTTAAAGTTTTCTTGGCACCGCCTTCAAACCGATCAATAGAAGGACATAGATACGATGGTAGTTTTCGTATTATAGTAGGTAATACATCTTTAAAGTCGGTTAATTCTTTTTGTTAAAAATATTTTATTTTTTTTGTTTTTATTGTGTCCTATAATAGACAACTAGCTGACGCCGCGCGGATTCACCTGCGTGATTCCCTTTCCCGTAGAAATACGGGGATAATATATAGCCTATAGCCTTCCTCGATAAATGTGCCATCTGACACTGAAAGAATTTTCCAAATCGGACCAGCAGTTCCTGAGATTAGCGCGTTCAAGCAAACAAACAAACTCTTCAGCTTTATAATATTAGTATAGATTTCGTTCGTTTCGTGAAAATTAAATGGGAACAATCTGGAAGTATAATTTATCAAAATCCCACTTATATTATAAATGCGAAAGTTTGTGTGGATGTTTGGATGTTTGTTACTCTATAACGCCGCTACTACTGAAGCGATTTAGCTGAAATTTGGAATAGAAATAGATTTTACTCTGGATTAACACATAGGCTACTTTTTATCCCGAAAAATTCATGGTTTCCCGAGATTTGCGAAAACTGATGATTTTGATCATATAAATGTTTGATATTCTTTCACGCCTCAACTACTGAACCGAATTAGCTGAAATTTGGTATTAAGATATATTATAGCCTGGATTAACACATAGACCACTTTTTATCCCGGAAAAATCTATGATTTCCGAAGGATTTGTGAAAAACTTAATTCCACGCAGACGAAGTAGCGGGCGCCCGCAAGTTGATTAATAAATGACGAAGTCATGAGGTAACAAACATAAAAAACCATACGCGTCTAATAATTGAGAACCTCCGGTTAAAAAATGCACATAAATGAAAAATTGTAGGCGCATGCCCCGGAACAAAATTATTTGAACTTTACACCCTCCGAATTGAAGGCAGAGTTCCCATCCACTGAGCCATCACGGCTCTTTCAGTATTTAGCGTAATTCGCGTTAATTATAATCCATATGGTAAACAATAACGCACTACTCACAACAAAGCGACAACATTCAGGTCGTCAATTACTAGGCATTTTTTCAAAGTGTATCGAGGTTAATCACATTGAAATGAACTGCACATACGTTGAATATACACACCGCCTGTATGGTGGGTACGTTGAATTAATTGCCATTTGGGGAAATTAGTGAAAACCACTTTCAATTTAGTTATAAATAAAAATAAGTCGGGTTCCTGATGCTATAACTCTAGAACGCACCAACCGACTTCCACGGTTTTGCATTCGTTGGAAAGGTCTCGGGCTCCGTGAGGTTTATAGCAAAGAAAATTCAGGAAAAGGTAGGGGTAGGGTAGTGGTAGGGTAGCGGTAGGGTAGGGGTAGGCTAGGGGTAGGCTAGTGGTAGGGTAGGGGTAGGGTAGGGGTAGCGTTGGGTAGTGGTAGTTGAAAGTTTACATCGAGTGTCACGCGGACGAAGTCGCGGGCGTCCGCTAGTTTAGTTATAATTAAGTATGTAGTGGACGCCCGCGACTTCCTTGTTTCTATTGGATAACTTTTTTTTTTATTATTTACTAGTTAGCCCTTGACTACAATCTCACCTGATGGTAAGTGATGATGTAGTCTTAGATGGAAGCGGGCTAACTTGTAAGGAGGATGAAAACCCACACCCCTTTCGGTTTCTACACGGCATCGTACCGGAACGCTAAATCGCTTGGCGGTACGTCTTTGCCGATAGGGTAGTAACTAGCCAGCCAGACCTGAACCAATTAAGAAAATCTCAATCTGCCCAGCCGGGGATCGAACCCAGGACCTCCGTTTAGTAAATCCACCGCGCATGCCACTGCGCCACAGCGGCCGTCAAATCATCGTCAATTTTGAATAGGTTTCTAATATAATATTGTAAAGATGTAAAGTTGAGGGGTCGACCAACACTGCGCTTTCTAGTGCAGGGTCGCCATTCCAGCACCTTGGGACACTAACGTACATCGGCTCTTCGAACTATATGCCCATTTCAATTTTAATGTACATAAAAACTATAATAACAAGAGCCGTGATAGCCAAGTGGATATGACCTCTGCCTCCGATTTCGAAGGGAAGGGTGGGTTCGAATCCGGTCCAGGGCATGCACCTCCAACTATTCTGTTGTGTGCATTTTAAGAAATTAAATATCACGTGTCTCAAACGGCGAAGGAAAAATATCGTGAGGTAACCTCCATACCAGAGAATTGTCTTAATTCTCTGCGTGTGTAAAGTCTGCCAATCCGCATTGGGCTAGCGTGGTGAACTATTAACCTAACTTCTCTTACTCTGAGAGGAGACTGGAATTCAGCAGTGAGCCGAATATGGGTTGATAATGAATGATGAATGATGAATGTTTGTCATGTTAGAGGGTAATCTACTGAACTGATTTTGAAATTTCTTTTACCATTAGAAAGGCGTTTATTCGTATTAATAATTAAATTATTCGCAACGTATTCTCACGGGAACGGGAACTAAAAACCGCAGGGCGAAAGGTAGTCTATAATAATACAAAGGGGTAAAGTTTGTGAGGTTAAAGAATTAGGTATTTCACGCAAATGAAGTCGCGGGCATCCGCCAGTATTATTTAAATCTAATCCTAAGTAATTGATCAGTTAAGTAAAAAACTTGATTTATTGTTTGTTGTCAAGAGTAGGCTCCCAAACTGCTAGACTAAATTTTAAAAATTCTTTCACTAAAGAAAAGATACATTATCAGTGAATAACATAGGCCTAGGCCATTGTATCCTCTTATTCCCAGGGGAACAGAGACTGCACAAATAAAACTGTAGGTTTTTGCTAGATAAACGGACATCATATGTCTAAGTTGACATTCAGAGTCGGTAAACATTACACAATATAATCTGTCAGGCATCAGATATGTACTTAATATCTTACATTTATCATTTATCACATGAAATCTAAAAATATGTTGTATATATTTATCATTTTATTGTTTGATAATATTATTATATTAAGGTTGCAATGATAATATTTGCACAATATACTTAACTACAATGTATTTAAAATTTAATAATACTAGTATTTTTTAACCATTATAGGCAACTTTTTAACCAACTTCAAAAAAAAGAAGGTTCTCAGTTCAATACATATATATATTTTTTCATGTTTGTTACATTTAACTTTAAGTCAAAAATAACAACATACCTATGTCTTTTCTGGCATATGCAGTTGATATACAATGAGATGAAGATGAGATGAAGATATGAGATGAAGGTCCTGAGTTTGATCCTGGCAGGGCGAATTGAGGTTTTCCTAATTGGTTCAGGTCTGGCCGCTGGGAGGCTTTGGCTGTGGCTAGTTACTACTCTACCGGCAAAGACATACATACAGCCAAGTTTTGCATTTCAGTATGAAGTCATGTAGAAACCAAAAGGGTGTGGGTTTTCATCCTACTCCTAACAAGTTAGCCGGCTTCTTTTAGATTGCATCATCATCATGATGCAATCTAAGATGGAATGCCCATGTAGTCAAGGGCAAACTTGTGAAGAATAAAAAATATAAAAAGTCCATCTTAGATTCATCATCCATCCACCATCAGGTGAGATTGTAGTCAAGGGCTAACTTGTAAAGAATAAAAAGTATAAAGAAAACTTACATTGCATTGAATAAAAGCATAAAACCAGGACTTAGCTGTTAAAATGGTATAGTCTCTCAATCCATATAAAACCCAAGACAAATTTAGTTTAATTTCCATGCTCTTAAAAGAACAATAGCTGTATGGGAACTTGGTTTATTAAACATAACCGTTATGCTTTTGTTTCTCAACTAACCATGCCCAGTTATGGCTCTCACATATTTAGCAAAGTGTGTCTTGATAACCAACTTGGAACTGTGGATACTTATATGCAAGTACTAGCGGATATCCGTGACTTTGTCTGCCCTTAGGCCTCCTTATTCCAGCCCTATTCCAAAATTCTTTTTAAGCGGACCTTTATATAAAGAGGTAAAGTTTGTCATTTTGTAGGGGTAATCTACTGAACAGATTTTGAAAATTCTTTTACCACTAGAAAGCCACAGTTTTTGTTGGTGTCATAGATTATATTTTATCTCTGTATCCTCACAGAATCAGGTACTAAAAACCACAAGGCACAAACTAGTCAATACTAATATTTGAAAGAGGTATGTTCCTGGCAAATTTCATCTTTGTAGGTCAAACAGTTTTTGAGTTTTCTTGATAACCTTTCGCATTAGTATATTAAGATTTTTAGACAAATGACAGACAAAGTATAACTAGACTTATTAACAAAAGAATTTTTATCAACAAACAAATTATAAATTAGGGCAACAATAGGTAGATATGTTACATGCATACAAAATCACCACAAAAAGTGATCCGAATTTAACACATGCACAATTGTGTGTGTTTACAGTATAGTTTTTTAACAACTTCAAAAAAAGGAGGTGGTTCTCAATTCAAGTTTTTTTTTTACACTTCTAAACAATAAGACAATTAAATTAAGTGGACAATTTTTAGGTATTATTTTGTTATTTACTAAATGAAATTCAGACAATTAGCCACCTTTGGTTTCCTCACTTTTGACGCTCTAGTGACTTAAATACATCACTATTAGATAAAAGTATACAATCTTTGAATGAGGGTTTGAATTACCATTTTATACCTAATAATAATTTTAATTCATTAGGGGTAATCTCTAGATCTACTAAACTAATTTTGAAAATTCATTTTCGAATAGAAAGCTACATTATTTGTGAGTGGCACAAGCTATTTATTATTTTCTTATTTCCATGGGAATGTTTATAACATAATAGAAATTTGATACATTTAAGGTGAATTTTAAAAGGGAAACACATTTATAAACAAAACAACATTGTAGGGCTAAATGATAATTTAGTATGTATGCAAAAGTTAGTAATTTACCTCAATTAATATAATTCATAATAAGTTATTTATATATAATGATTTTTATGTTTTTAAGCTTGAATGTTATTCTTTAATGTGTGCCTACAATTAAAGTTGTACAATCAATAAATTAGAGAATGAGGGTACTTTATAATTTTATAACATGTGTACTATTTAGTAATCTAAAGTGAAGATATTCTAAATAAGAAATTTCTCATATTTTAAGTAAATTTTAAAAAATATTTCTATTTATTTAGCTATGTTTACATTGATTATCTGGATAAAAAAATTACTATTGAAAGAATTTTCAACCAAACGAAAATGAAGAATCTAAATAGCATCATTTATTTACTACACAACTTTTATACAGACATAATCGTAGGCGTAGTATTTGATACACCTTGCTAGAAATTGTAATAATATTGACAGCTCAACGAACCTTGAATCCATCAGCTATATCAACAATGTAGTGTGTCACATATTACAAGAAAATACTGACCTTCCGCACTCTGGTTTAGCGACGAAGGTGCCCCTGACGCCCCCAGGTCCTTCTTCGGGACCCCCTTGGGAGGGTCTGTGTCCGAATCGTCGAAAACAAGCGTCCGAACCGACTGGGAACACCGACGATCCATTGCCGTCCCACACTACACACCACACAAATAAACTATTGCCATTTATAAACACCCAACAACCATTGTAAGCCTCACAGGAACATAATACACCAGTAAACGCCGGTATTTACTGACTACGGACGCGCACCCTTTATTTCAAAGCAAAAGGAGTTGTTACATATTATTCGCCATAATCATTCACGCGATACAGTACACCATGGCACAGCTCCTTACAAATTGAAACACGAAATTAGATACAATACAAATCGAAAGCCATGTCGAAAAGTGACACTTTCACGTTTTGAAAGATAGTGCTACAGAAGGAAAATTGAAGAACTTTACCTTACCGGTTTACTCTATGGTACACTTTAACCCTCAGACGAATTACTTTTACCGAAATCATACAACGACAAATAAAGTTGGTCATACATTAATGCCTTTTTTCAAGATTGTGGAAAATGCACATGCGAAATCTTAGTCAAGAATTTGAAATTCAGCATTCATTTGCATTTCCAAAAGAGCATACATTTGGAAATGCAAATGAACTGAATATTGACTGTATTAGACATTAAAATGAGCCCACAGCCAAATCGTAGCTAGACTGCCTTTAAAGTTCGGACTACTATAGTGTTTTAGTCGAGTACGAACAATTTTTGGATTTTCCGCCCTAAAATCGTTCATACTCGACTAAATATATTTTCTGTGCTAAAAAACTAAAGTAGTCCGAACAACTATATAGGCATTGCTTTGACTATTTAGACTATGGACCTGTTACGCACCCAAAATCACCAACAACCACACCACACCAAAAAGTCTGTCGTTTTTTGAGGGGGACGAGGTAAACTCATACATCGAAAATATTTAACACCATTAAATATATACTGTGTCCATACACTACACAAAACTATAAACTTGACTCATAATACATACACGCGTAATTTTTACACAGAATAACAAACACATTGCTTAGACTATCCACAGAATATAAACATAGAATATTCGATTACTTGATCGAATTTTTGCTGTTCTGTCAAACGAATCGATTCTTTTTAGAAATTGTTTTTATTACAAATTTGATAAAATTAAGATAGAAATACTTACAAATGAAATGTTACTCCATCTTTTATTAAATTACAAGTTTTTGGCCGTTTTTTATGCCATTCAACTACAGAAACCGAAATTTTTAGGGAGCTCTTTACACGACGAAAACAATTACAACAATGAAACATCGATTTTATAGCAACAGTTTTTATTAACGCGTTAGATCATTGATTTTTGATCTTTGCCAGAGGGGTAACGGTTAGCGAGGCAGGTCCTGTTATTAATGGTCGAAGGCTCATTGCTTTCCGTAGACAGATAATAATAGGGTTTACCTATTCTCCCTCTACGTTGCTCTCTCCAATTATAATCTATGTCAACAAGGATAATTTTCTATTCTGTGGCTGTATATCTATTAGTCTATGGTATAACTCATACATTTTTTCCCGATAGACATCTATTGACTTAAAATGAAAGCAATTACAATTCTTGCCATGGTTCGAAATTTTCCTTGATTATGTTGCCACACATATATATTTTAATATTAAGTTAATATGAAACACCATTTGTTGAACCATTAACGAAATTCCTACTAAACTCAATTTATATTGTACTTTATTTTGATATAAAAATAAATAAACTAAACTAAAGCAATGTAATTATTTTCAAATGCTCACTGCGCTATCTAGTATCAACAATTGACAACTTTGCTTTTTTCCTGTCAAAAGAAACGGAAAAACACGAGTGTGCGTCGCCTGTAGTAGATATCAGCTGAATTATTCGGCTAAAATGCCCTGGCACGGGCATACGTAGTCGTCGGTCCGCCATTACGACGCAGCCGAGACACGTTCGTCGTATTTAGTTAAATATTTTCGTTTATAAATGAGTAATAACGCTCATGAGCTAAGCAATCGACTCCTGAATGCGTTGGATAGCAATTACAATGTAAGTTTGCGAGTTTTGAAGACCCTAAATCTGATAAGAAAGTTGGAGATACGGAAACGGTCCGCACGAGCTTGTGTGACACCCGATTCAAGTCGCGATTCGGCCTCAAGGATAGGAAGGTTAACTCGCTGCTGCTAAGCGCTCCGAGCGGGCGGCACGGTGTTTAGAGGCTCCCCGTGACGCAGGGAGCTCGTGTGGCGCGTGCTCCGCAGCGTATGTGTGGTGTGTGTTTGGGTACGTGAGCGTTGCGAGTGATGTACGGGGCCACTGACGTCGCCAGCGCCCGTCTCTTCCCTCCGTCCCCAGTGCCAAATGTTTTGCAATGTGAAAGTATGGAATTGTGCCACGCGTGACCTTTCCCAAAGATGTTCCTGAGGTTGTGATTAACGTCGCTCGGATAGCAAATGTGCTCCTCTTTTCGTATGCATGCTCGTGGATACTCCGCGGTGTGGTCTACCGCGGGCGCGTGGTCTGCAGGATGGTGTGAAACGGTGAAGCATTTGATTAATATGTACATACTGATGGTGCAATCACAGGTCAGTCCCATTTTTTCGAAATAGTTCCAGTATCTTCTTACTTGCATCAGAGTAAACATTCCAGAACACATGTAATATTAATATAATATCTGTTACTATGTAACTGCAACACTTATAACACTAATTAATATCATGTAAATGGTTAATGTTGTTATTAAATCACAATATTATTTGGTCTACTGGTATACATAAATGATTATGATCAACATGGCTACTCCAACAATATCTGCCTACTAAAGTTAGGATATAATTGATGACTTGGGAAAAAAAAGGCAATGTGGTCACCACACTATGTTAGGTGTTCATTGACCCTTACATGAATTAATCATGAATTACATTCTATATTTGAATAAATACAGCTGGATATTTAAAGTTGAATTATAGCATTTTTCAACCAATCAGCAAATTATTAACAGTTATTTTAAAATGGTATTATGTGGTTGTCTGTTGCCATGTGACCTTTATTCAGTATCATTGAACTTTAGAAAAAAAAGATTACTTACTTTTTATAAAAAACCTCTAATGGGGATTGATTAATGCATATTAAAGAAAGCTGCAAAATTAATGGGTGGAGTTAGTTTGCAGACATACTTTATTTAAATTAATTAATTAAATATGCATTTCAAATTCACAATACTATATTAGACCAATTAATGGAGTATTTCAAGTTTCAAATTCAAATTCTATAAATAATAAGATATTCTTTATATTCAAAGTACTTAACTGCCCTGAGAGATTTCAAAACAATCAAATCTATGGGCTGTAGAGAGTTGTTAATTTCACTGTTTTTCTGGCAATTTTTATGTTGAGATGCAAGGGTGCCTGGTTCATTCAGTGGCAGAGAAAATCTCCAAGAGCCTCAGACTTGAAATGTAGATCATCATCATATCAGTCAATGGATGTCCACTGCAGGACACAGGCCATTTGTAGGGACTTCCAAACATCACAATCTTGAGCCGCCTGCATCCAACAAATATCTGCGTTTTGCTTGATGAAGTCAGTCCACTTGGCGGGGGATCGACCTGCCGAAGATTCTAAACACGCTACCCCCACCCCAATATAATTAAAAGTGCATCAACAAATGTAGCACTGAGAGCAAAACTCAAGAAAGGCTCAAACAATTTAACTAATATAAGGCTTCTTATGGTATGAAAAACTTGGAAAATTTGAAAACTTAACTATATTATTGGATGCTTTTAACTCAACCATAGCAGGTGAATAGATTTAGATGAAATTTTGCATTGATATTTTTTTTATGGTCTCCTCGACTACAATAATGTCTAGAAAGCAATGTTAATGGTACACAATTCATAGGGACTAGACTGGACATAGATCTACCCTAAGAATTCATTAATGCCTACCCTAATAACCATATGGTTTTTTACAATTTTTATGTTTTGTGTCTAGCTACCCTAGTCAACAATTTTATGAACACCCCTGGGTCCTGTATAGGGCATGTTCGCCTAGACAGTGCCACTCTTGCCTTGAAGGTGTTTAGATTGTAATTGGCAGGAAATACAGACGTCAGAAGGGCATTTTACACTAGCTGTTCATATAAGAAACATTGCAATACACAATTATAGTCTAGTACAATTATAGTAGTAGTAGTAGTAGGCTACTTTTTCCTGACATTCCCATAGGGATGGAATCCGTAGATCAATGCACAAATCAAGAGCCTGAAGCGAGCTGATGTAATCAATGACTACACTTTGTTTCATGTATACTAATAGCATTAACAACTGAGTCTTAGGGCCATAAATCATTTCTCTATATCTATCTTGCTTGCACTTATGGGTCTTATGGAGCCGTCTAGTGAAGGGTGTAACAATGAAAGACATATTATCGATAAGTAAAGTTTATTATCGTATCTTGTTCACAAAATTAAAAAAATTAACAATATTTGATTTAATATAATACATATTTCATATTATATAATTATTAACTAAATAAAATTAATCTTCATCTGAGTCTTCATCATCAGAATCTTCGTCTTCTGCCAAATTTATTATATATTAGTATCCATAGTGCGCAACGAGTAACACATGAATGTATTTATTTAATTGCAGTAAACACATTTATAGCAAAAAAAATACGCAATGCAATTACATTAGAAACCGACCAATCAGAATCGTCCAAATCATTATTGACTCATCATTAGCACGTGCGCAGGTAGCCGTTTATCGATAATTAGGGTGCGCAGGTAGGCGCGCTGCACATTCCTATCTTTTTTGACTTTTATGACCGGACGACTCAGATGATAATGCGCATACTATAGGATGGTGCAGGTGACAGTTCATTTCACTCTTGAAAATTAGCAGTGATTCACGATAATAGTATGTATTATGTTTATATACAGGTGACTGTCACCATACCCATGTTATCTGAAAAACAAGTCATTTAGTTGATGGCAAAGCTGTGGCCTTCCTGTAAGAAACTGCCAATAATGAATACATGATAACCACTAAGTCAAAAAATAATAAATAGGTTTAAGAGGGTGATGTAAAAAAGTGTTTTTTTTGTCTGTTATGTCATAAGAATTGTCTGAATCTAAATAGGTTTTCATGCTGCTTTAAGCCAGTAGTAGGAATGTTTGCAGAAAAACAAGCGTTATTTATTAAAAAATGACTGTAGCAATATAAATCAAATTAGATGGAAACAAGTAGATTAGTTTTTCTTTGTTCCTAGATATAATGGCAATTTTTTGGCTAGGATGTGTTCTCAGATTTGCTTTGCCCTAAGTGAAACCTGTTGATGACCTTAATTATATATGTTTATCCATATATAATATAAAATATTGAGTTGTTCTTTCTTCCAATAATTTAATTATTAGTCCAGAGTTAAGATATTTGTGGTGTAACAACCCTGTGCTGTCAGCTGGTACTGGTTTTAGTCCTAAGTAGGACCCAAAATCCAGAAATTTATGATTTGTAGCCAAACTTGTATTTAGATAATTGAATGTTATGGATTGAATAGGCTTTAGGTTATTATCCTGTAATCTCAGACTGTCTTGTCACTTAACTTCATGTGTGATTGTTGTTAACAGCTATTGTTATTGATGAATATCATGGATTTCATATTCTAAATTTGAATAACAATAATTTTACAATAGGGTATTGTTGTATTGGATCTTGGTTCTAAATCTCTCTCCCGTTATGAAAGATAGGACCTCTTGGATGTTATCCAGGTCCCTGATGATGGTAAAATGAAAGCACTACCAAGAAATAAAACAATGGCAGGAAAATACACAGTAGATAATGCTGTGTTAATTTAAGATGTCAACCATCTATTTCTTTAAGTATTCTTTTGTTCTTTTATGGTGAAAAACCACCTAAATTATAAGATGAATTTGATTAATTTTGTAAAAGGTATATTGACCAATAGCTGCTGATAAAAATTGCAAAAACAATACATTTATTTGTTATACCTTCACCGTTTTTAGGGTTTATCTAAATGGTACAACATACTCAGTTAGACGTCTGTCTATCTGATGAACTGTTATAGTTACACGGCTGAATTTTTCACAGATGATGTATTTCTGTTGCTGCGAGTACTAAAACACAGAATAAAATAAATACTTAAGATAGGGAGGGGGCTCTCATTTCATTAGTATGGAACCTTTCTTGTGTAAGTCAGACTCACACTTGGCCACGGCCAGTTTATTTACTATTACAGTTGTGGTAAATATACCTATATTCAATGTTTAGACATTGTTTCTAAATTCTGTGGTTTTATTATGAGTATTGTATTATATAGATAGATCTTGTGATGAAACAATATTGCTATAATTACATCACTATCAAACTTTGTTATCATAATAATGATTAATTTTAATATCATAATATTTATAGCTTTATGCAACATTTTTCTTAGAACCTTTTATTGTACCTCTATACTTAGGTATGATTTTATAACTCACCACCACAATTTTTGCCATAGTGGCCAATCTCATGAGACTTACAACCATATGTTATAAACATGGTCTAGTATTTAAAGCTCAATTTTTTTCAAAGTAACATGAACTTTAAATGGTATTGATAAGGTCCACTTTACTTTGAATAAAATTGAGCTTTATATCCATGTTTATAAATATTTTTGTTGGCTTGTTTTTTCATATCCAGAATGGGAAATCCCCATGGATAGAGTTAGGTAGAGCTGGACTCTTACCGGCTAAAACCCCTTGTGTTGCCTATGTACCCTGCCTTTAACAATAGTTGTCCAGTTATTGGCTGTTTCCAATATTCTGGGTTTTCTTGTGCAATAACACCCATATTAGCACAAAGTTCTTCTCTGTTAGTCTGTTCATAGTGAAATATTGTGCAAGTGCAATTTGTTGTCTGTTTCACAGTACGCACGGGTCACATCCAGCCTTTTTCAAATTCCTGTGAGGTTACAAATATGGCTGAGAAAGTAAAAAGTGCACAAGTTTGTGCAATAAATACAGATGAACACTCTATTTCTTCACTCTCATAGGTAGATAGGTGCGGTGCAGCGATAAAGTTGTTATTAGCTGACAATGGGGATGATGACTAGGTTTGAATATATTGATTTTTATGATACATTCGGGTAAATAAGTTCAATGGTAACTAATTTATACATAAAAAGCAAAGAATGTCTGGATATTTGTGAAATAAATAAGATTATAAAATTTCAAAATCTATTAATTTTTTTTTTATCGTAATTACATGAAAATTCATACAGTTTTAGCTTCCTTACATTAAATGTGACATTTATCAATAAATAAACTATAAACATAAACGCACAAATAACAAAGATATTAGTAATTTTGTTTGAACGCCCATACAACGATCAACGAGCCAACAACGTCACTATTCGTGCCATTTTGTATGGAGACAAAATGGCACGAATGGTCTGCCAGGGATCCGCGGCAGCGCCGCAAATCTGACCCTTTAAATCCCTGTAGCTCCGAAAGTAATGATCGCAGATATCCTGTTACTTTTAGAAAATTGCTTTACTATTAGCATACTCTTAATTTATATACAATTTAAAAAACTGTCATCATCCCTATTTTAAGGTGCATGTCCTCGATGGGATTCGAACTTATGCTCTTCAAATCGAAAGCAGAGGTCTTAACTACTGGGCTAAAAATAGTAACAGGCTGCAAAAAACAGGCTACGACACTGGTTATCAGTGATTTTATTTTTATAGTATTCATTTTTTGATGGTGCTTCCAAAGATCGCAAAAATCGATTTTCATTTCTGTGTGGAAAAGTGGAAATTTATTTTTAGCCAAAGAAACAAACAAAACATTACAATAGTAGGAAATTGGTGGCATTCGTTTCTTTCTATTTACCTACAGTCGGGCGAACTGTTGTGGTCGGTCGTAAAACTACGCTGCTACTATAAAATGAATGAAATAATTTAACTACCTACTGTATAATTTTAATTTATTATATCGCTGTAGGTAGTGGACAAATTATTTTTGATTTTCTTAGGTTTGTAAACTTTTATGTTGACGTTGTTGGACCTGCCAATGCATAGCTTTAAGCAATGTGTTAAAAAACATTTACTTAGGTTACTACAACATTGATGAGTTCCTTAAAGATAAATTGCTTGGACGCCATTGGATCAGCTTCCACCTTCACACAGGAAATAAAACTATAAGAAATTGTAATTGTTATCAATTGTAAATTATAATACTGTATGACTTTTTCAAAAGAGCAACTGTTGAGTTTTTTGCATCTTCTCAGCAGAATCTGCCTTCCGAACCGGTGGTAGAATCATTACAAATAGTCAACTGACGTGTCAAAAGTGCTTGTAAACTGAGCCTACTTGAAATAAATGAATTTTGATTTTGTTAGATTATTATTATTTAATGTCCTGCAGTTTCACCAGCGATTATGTTCCAATGGGAATACGGATAAAGCTTATGTTACTAGCTGGTAGGATAGATATTTGGGATTTTAAAAATGGGCTAAGTGATTAGCTTAAATTTTTTGGTGATTATATTATTCATATCTACATGTTCATAGAGTAACATTGCTATATTTCGTCCCCATATGGGAATGGAAATATAATATAAATTAAGTTTATATGTTTGCGCTTCGCTACAATCAAGATAGAAAGAAAATACATTTATTCATTTGTGTCACAAGTTTGTTGTGTGTTGTGTGTGTGTTTTTTTAGGAAGGTTGGGGGTTATTGTAGGGGACTGACACAGACAGCCAGTAGGGCATCCCATACTTTTGCTGTATAAATAAGAAATGAAGATGCAAAACCTTTTTGTGTGTCGCCTGGATATCTACCACATAAGGGTGCTACTGTTCCCAGAGTCTTGCTGTTCTGTGGCAGGAAGGGGAAGGAGGAAAAGATGGTGGTGGTTTATGGGTTGTGTAAAAATCGACACAAGCAACTGGTGACAGTGATGCAATGCAGAAAGAAAAAATTAATTATTATAAACCAGGCACCTATTAGTTTTGATTTTGTTTTGTTTGCTCTTACAAAAATGTGATTTAGATATTTGGGATAGTTCAAAAGAACAGCAGATAAGTGAAAAACTATCCAAGTTGGGTCTTTGACTGTAGAGATTTCAGTAAAATATGTTAGGTAAACATCATGATGAAACCTGCACACCAGAGAATTTTCTTAATTCTCTGTGTGTGTGTAGTCTGCCAATCCGTATTGGCCAGCGTGGTGGACTATTGACCTAACCCCTCTCATTCTGAGAGGAGACTCGAGCTCAGCAGTGAGCCGAATATGGGTTGATGATGATGTATTTAGTAAAGAATTAATTGGTTTTATATTTCTGTTTCCAGGTCTTGGACATGCAGATGGTTAACGAAATCATATCCATTTTGGAGAAATTCAATATTACGAAGGAGCTGTTGGAGGTGAGAACTTTGCTTGAAAATTGACTGATTGACTTCAGATGCGCTGGGGTATATTAATACCCCATGCCTTTATAGTCGGCGTGCTCGAAGAAGCTATAGAGAGAACAGTACATTAATTATAATTCTTTTTCTGTATTTATTGGTAACATTGGTAACATTTACTTCATTTGAAATCCATTTCCCTAGCTAAGTTATAAAGGTTACAAAATGAAAACTAGAACCACTGATCTAGAATCAGACACCACTTTATCCACTGGGAACTCTGACCAAACAAGAGAAAGAAAGAGAGAAAAATGCGTTTATTTCGAAATTATGCCACACCACAATATCTCCAGTACACAAGAGCACATTGATAGTGATGGGGATTCCCTAGGCGTCTATAGTTTTTGTACGGGTCCCCTAGATTCTGCCAGATCCATAACATTTCCTGATAGACGTCCGTCCACTGCAGGACATACATGGCTACGTCGTCAGTATTTCTAATGAGGGGTTGACCAAACTGTGCTTTTTCGTTCTGGTGCGGGATCGCCCTTCTCTTGAGACTTTAGTGTCCAAATGTGAGCCAGATGGGTCAATATAAAAAAAATGTGTGCTTTATTTTGTTATTTCTTTTTCAGACCACCCGACTGGGTAAGCATGTGAACGAGCTACGCAGGAAGACCACAGACCCGACGCTGGCTCGCCGCGCCAAGGTGCTGGTGAAGCGATGGCGCGACCTCGTCATCCCCGCCGTCGCATCGCCCGCGCACTCTGGTAACATCACAGCTCAACGGTTCATCTTATAATAGAACTATAGTGGAATGTGCTGGCATCGGAAGTGCCTATTCACTCTAAGATTGGAAGATACTCATGTTGAAGATCGAAAACGGTAGTCTGTAAGACAGTCCAAATCTTTGCTGTATGAATATAGAAAGAAAAGTTGCTTCGTAATCATAACCGCATCCAAGGGATATCCTACAGCACATCGGTGCAGAATTCTACTATGTCTGGCAGTCCATAATAGAATACCGAAGGAGGAATCAGATCAAACGTGCAGTTACCAAGTCGTTATCAACCCATATCCGGCTCACTGCTGAGCTCAAGTCTCCTCTCAGAATGAGAGTTAGGCCAATAGTCCACCACGCTGGCCCAATGCGGATTGGCAGACTTTACACACGCAGAGAATTAAGAAATTCTCTGGTGTGCAGGTTTCCTCACGATGTTTTCCTTCACCGATTGTGACACGTGATATTTAATTTCTTAAAAAATGCACACAACTGAAAAGTTGGAGGTGCATACCCCGGACCAGATTCGAACCCACACCCTCCGGAATCGTAGGCAGAGGTCATATCCACTGGGCTATCACGGTGCAAGTTACCAAGTGCACACCCCTAAATATAATATTGTATTTCTTAAGACTTTACTTTTAATCTCCGTACCAGGAACAACAAAACTTACAGTATAACATGTATCTTCTTCTTTCTTCTGGGCCGTTTCCGCACTTAGCCATGTGATTGGCCGTTGTGCGTTAGTATAACATGTATATTAGCTTGAGAGATTATTGAGTTGAATGCACATATTGAATGTTGCAGGGAAAACAGAATCTGGTAGGGTAATTCTAAATTTTTGCAGAGTGTTTGAGAAAAAGAGAACCCAACCGCTTAGTACCAACAGATATCGACAAAATAGTGGTGCTGAATTTTGTTATGCCTAGCAGTACTAGAACCATGACAGAGGAATGAGAACAAACGATTCCCAAGCGTTTTCCCTTAAATGTGTCATTTTACGCATTTATAAAACTTAATTGTTAGTAAGAAACTGTATACACAAAAGAGTTTTTAAAAAAAGTTAAATTAAAAAGGTAACTTAAGTATCGTAATGTTGTCCCAGGTTCGAACCGGTCGTCAGCAGAGAGGCAGGTGCGTCGGCTGGGCGGCACACCGCTCACTTCGCCGGCGTTATCGCGGGTACTAATATATTGCATTAGGATGATTCATGATTTTGGCCTGTTATGGTCATTATAAAACGCTAAAAGTTTATCGGCCCATGCTCCTATTATAGGTAAGTAGACTAGAGAAGAGATTCAAAATTCACAATAACCAACTGGTTATGATACTTTTCTATGGTAGGAGCATTGATTGACAAGTTTTTTAAATGACAAAAGTTTGGCATTAGCCTTCATTCGCACCTTTTTTAACGGACGTTAGGAAAGTGTTCAAATTCCACAAATGTTTTCCCAAGTTTCCCACGACAAGGTTTTCACAACGCTTTTTATTGAGCAGTGTTGCATTTTCAATTTTGGGAAATAGACCTTCATTTAACTTCATACTATATTTCAACACTTCTTTATCGTCTGTTAAAGAAACTCTTGTGCGAATGAGGGCTTATAGGCCATCACTCTATTTAGCTATAGAACAGTTACAAAGTGCCACTTTGGCCCAATGGTTATGCTGAGACTATAAGATACATGTCCCTATATGATCTCCAGTTGTGCTAACACGCGTCCAAGTGAAGATAAATAGACAAAAACCCATAGAAAGAGATAACCATATTTTTGGTTGAACCGCCATTGATTGAAATTTGTCTATTTCTTTTCACGAGATTGCATTTTTGTTCAGCATGTTAACGCCATAGAGCATAGTATGAATATCAACACCACTGGCTTCCCAACTTCGACTCACTGCTGAGCTCAAGTCTCTCTTAGAATGAGAGGGGTTAGGCCAATAGTCCACAACTCTGGCCCAATGCGGATTGGCAGACTTCCCACACGCAGAGAATTAAGAAAATTCTCTGGTATCCAGGTTTCCTCACAATGAGACACGCTCCTTCACCGTTTGAGACACGTGATATTTAATTTCTTAAAATGCACACAATTGAAAACTTCGAGGTTCTTGCCCCAGACCAGATTCGAAACCACAATCTCCGGAATCGGAGGCTAAGGCTATCACGGCTCACTCGCTATGACGGCTCATTAAACTTTTTATTAAAATCCAATTTAAAAGCAAAAGTCTGTAAGCTTCTTTTAATTTTACAGCAAGTCGTGAGTCCCGCACTGTCCATCCCCCGGCCGCCGTCTAGACCAAGTAAGTTATATAATCGACTTCGACACAGCTTAGACCAAGTAAGTTCTTAAACATTGCTTAGACTAAGTAAATTCTTATCAATGCTTAGACTAAGTAAATTCTTTAACATTGCTTAGACTAAGAAATTTTTTATCAATGTTTAGACTAAGTAAGTTCTTAAACATTGCTTAGACTAAGTAAATTTTTATCAATGCTTAGACTAAGTAAATTCTTAAACATTGCTTAGACTAAGTAAATTCTTATCAATGCTTAGACTAAGTAAGTTCTTAAACATTGCTTAGACTAAGTAAATTCTTATCAATGCTTAGACTAAGTAAGTTCTTTAACCATCTTAAACATTGCTCAGACCAAGTAAGTTCTTTAACCAAATTTAACAATGCTCAGAACAAATAAGTTCTATAACAGACCTAAACACTTATTTGACCAAGTAAGTTGTTTAACTAACTTCAACACTCTAGTCCAAGTAAATTCTTTAACAGTCTTAAACACTGCCTTGACCAAATAAGTTCTTTAACAGTAACTCTGGTTCTTATCAATGCTTAGACTAAGTAAGTTCTTTAACCATCTTAAACATTGCTCAGACCAAGTGAGTTCTTTAACGAAATTTAACAATGCTTAGACCAAATAAGCTTTAAACGGACCTAAACATTTCTTTAACTAAGTAAGTTACTGCTTAGAACAAGGTATGGTCTTAAACCGATTTACTGCTACTTTGGGCTATGCTCGTTTTTCATTTATACTTGGTTTACGCATATTGTAGTATATCTATCCATTAGTTTTTATTAATATAGTGATTTATTTAATTACTTCTATTTTCCAGCATGGGGCGGTTATGAGTCAGACTCACAGGACGTTATCCTGGTGGATGACGACCCCCCTCCGCCCGCGCCGCCGCCCCTCGCGCCGCCCACCATGCTCGCGCACAAGCCCATCACCCCGCGTAAGTATACACCTGGTCACATGACGAGTATACGAGACAACTCCCCTCCACCCGCGTAAATGTATTTATAACATTAATATCAAAAGTTATATTTCATTCTTTCTCATGAATAATATAATATGACTAGCTGACGTCGCGCGGTTTGACCCGCTTGGTTCCCGTTCCCGTGGGAATATGGGGATAATATATAGCCTTCCTCGATAAATGGGCTATCTAACACTGAAAGAATTTTTCAAATCGGACCAGTAGTTCCTGAGATTATCGCGTTCAATCAAACAAACAAACAAACTCTTCAGCTTTATAATATTAGTAAAGATATTAGAGTGTATGAAGTTTATAATTTTTTTTACTTTTCATTATAGCGGTGAAGCGGCCGCCCTCCCCCGAGCCTCTTTACGACGAGAAAAAGGCGAAGAGAGATAAGAAACCTAAGAAGAAAAGGTGAGATTTACCTTTATCATCTTTTTTTCCATTTCTTTATAAGAAAGACCTAGCTTTCCAGGCTCACCTGATGGTAAGTGAGCGGGTTAACTTAAGAGATTAATTGGGTTAGGAGGAGGATAAAAATCCATACTCCTTTCGGTTTCTACGGCTGTGTTTGTTGTGGGCTCTTCCCGGACCAAGGCGAGTTTGAAACCCTCGTAACTTTAATTTTAAGTGTTAATTATTATCATTATCTAATAATCTATCTAATAATATTATTACCTGAGGTTTCGAAAGTGCTTATAAACTAAGCCTAAGACGTCACACCAGAACGCTAATTCGCTTGGTGATACGTCTTTGCCGGTAGTATGGTAACTAACCACGACCGAAGCCTATCTATCTATCTATCCTTACCTTATCAGCCGATAGACGTCCATTGCTGGACATAGGCCTCTTGCACGGACCTGCAAGCACAACGATCGCGAGCCGCCAGCATCCAGCGGCTCCCTGCAACCCGCTTGATGTCCTCGGTCCACCTAGTCGAGGGTCGACCAACACTGCGCTTTCCGGTGCGGGGTCGCCATTCCAGCACCTTGGGACCCCAACGTCCATCGGCTCTTCGAACTATGTGGCCTGCCCTTTACCACTTGAGCTTCGCGACTCGCTGAGTTATGTCAGTGACTTTGGTTCGTCTTAACTGTATATGCAAAGCATTTCTTGATATTCAATGTTTGAATACCCAGGGGTCACAGTCGCGCGGGGTCCGGCACGGAGGCGCCGGCGGCGGGCGAGGCTGAGCACGCTCCCGCTCCCGCGCTCGCGCCCGCTCCGCTCGCGGCGGGCGCGCACGCGTGGGGCGGTCGCAACGGCTCGGCGCCCGAGCGGCGGCGGAACGGAATGCGGCCCGACCCTTATGCCGCGCTTGTTAATAGGCTACCGCCCGCTGGCGCTAAAAAGGTAAACTAAGTCATGTAGTTCTTGTTCCTATGAAAATTATCATTATCAACCCATACGACTTATTGCTGAACACGAGTCTCCTCAGAATGAGTGGGGTTTGGCCAATAGTCCACCACTCTGGCCCTATGCGTATTGGCAGACTTCACACATAGAGAATTGAAAAAAAAATTAAAGTATGCAGGTGTTCTCTCGATGTTTTTCCTTCACCGTTTGAGACACGTGATGTTTAATTTCTAAAAAGGCACATAAATGAAAAGTTGTATGATATGCCTTGATGAGTTGTGTGTCTAGATGACATCCAGGATCTGATGATGGAGCTGGATAAAACGACAACCCTTTCGAGTTTCAGATCGTGTGATACGCCTTGATGAGTACTTTGTATCTAGATGACATCCAGCATCTGATGATGGAGCTAGAAGGTGAACATAGGAACTTGGTTGTTAAACGACATAACCCTATCGAGTTTGGGCTTGTTTGATTCGTCTTAATGGGCACTTTGTTGATTATATCTATGGTTATTGAATGTACCAACTTGTGACATTCCAGGTGAAAACAACGAAGGAACTGCTGGAACAGATCCAATCGCGTGGTAAGGCGCCCTCGCGCCCTGCGTCCCCCGCGTCGCCTTCCTCGCCCGACGTCATGCTCATAGAGGATGGTCAGTGGACACTACTTTATCTATCTTTTATATCATCATCATCATCATCATCATCATCATCATCATTACCACCATTATCATCATAGAAGGATCATAGTAGATCGTTGGTTAACAATTTAAGACCATTTAAAAAAAGTGTCAACTAATCTATTCGAATAACATTCGAAATTTTCTGAATAATTGTATATTGTTGTTGTGTTCCTTTAACCTGAGCAGCTATAAAAATGCTGGCTGCTTAAACCTAGATGTTTCGAAGTCCTATGTCCTATGTATATTTGTAGACGTCCATTGTCCATATGCCCATGAAGATAGTGCTTACTTCCTCTGTTTTACCTCCATTACCATAGCTACGGTCATGCTGACAGAAAGAGGCTTGATTGTGATTAGGCAATGTGTTAATCATCCAATGTTAATAATATTTACCACAACTGTTTCCAGGATGCCCCATCAGTGTGGGGTCGCCGCTGCGTAACGGTGGCACTGAAGCTAAACATGAGCCTGAGCCCAAGCCCGAACCCATCATCCTACCTCCACTAGAGGATGAGAGGGAGTGGGCGGACTGCACCTGCGGAGAAGAGGTCTCCGACAGTTGTCCCGCTGCGGTGAGGACTGCGCTGAGGCCTCTCCACGTGCGGGCCTTGCACAACGCCTTGCTCCCGGGCCTCAACGGGACTCGCGCCCCCGCGGAGCCCCACAAATTCGCCGTGAGGTCCCTCAAACTGCCGGACCAACCGGACCTGTTCGCCAGCGTCGTACCTCTGTACAACTATTCCGACTACGCTGACGACTATTGCGCGAAGAACATGGCTCGGGTGCCTCTGTGTACAAACATCCCCTGGAGCAGCTTCGCCCCCTCGCCCCCTTCGCCGCCCCCACCTAAATCTCCACCCCCTCTGAGGCCCTACCCGTCCCCGGCTCGCGAAAGTGATACAAATGTCGATATAAAGTTAGATAGCACAGAAGAAGCGCCCGAAGCGAAAGTGAAAGAGAAAGTGGAATGCGAGAAGCAAATGCCGACAGTCGTAGCGGAAATGGTCGGCGTGCCTAGTTTAGAACCGAGCGAGAGACTGAAAGCACCTTTACTGTCTGCAGAAGACGAAAAGCAGTTCAATTCGGAACGGCGAGTGGTTGTTAAAGTTGAGAAGCAGTTTGTGTGTGAATCGCCCGAACATCGGACAGTGGAACGGACGAAAGAGGACTTGGACGGTCGGATGCTGTATGCTTTGTGCGAGACAGCGTTGAGGACCGTCCCTTATAACTACGAGCAAGCTGCCTCCGCTCCCATTGTGACCTTGCCGGCTCTACCCGAGGTGCCAGAGGTCGGTTGTGACCCTTCTACAGAAGTGGAAGCCAGCGAGACTCTGGAGAAGGCTTTGGAGGAAGCTGCTGAAACGACTGAAAGGGATGAGTTTGGGAGACCCGTTCGTCCCACTCGCTTTGCTGAGTGGCATGAATGCGCTCGCCTCGGGGAGCTGATCGCGTTACCCTACGTCGTTATAGATTAACGCGTTGTGCCAAATATCGTTATGTGCCGCCTTACGGTGCCTGTGACTAACTCAAAAATAGACGAAATTATAAATCATGGTAGATTCCAATCACACAATATATTTTTATTTGAACTTTAATTCTTCGCCTAAAAACATCAACACAATATATTTTGTATGTATTTTTTGTGGCGAAGAATTAAAGTTTATTTATCAACTTGTGTGGAATTGCTTGTTGCTAGTGATCCTAGCTTGATGCAGTTTATAATCCGAATTAACTTTTGTACTATTTATTGAATACAGTATTATGTGCTTAATATATAAAACAAAATAATCCATTAAAAAGATAATTAGTCACAAAACACATATTAAATCAGAAAGAAATTGACACAATAGCTCTTCACTTTTATCCGATTAGTATATCCATTAAGAATTCTCATACAAATAGACAGCTTCAGTATCATACTTAAATTCACCAACAAAATTTATTGTCGTTTTTTGAGTGGGATTAGGTAAACTCTCACATCAATAATATTTACCACCTATAAATTTATCCTGTGTCCTTACACTACACACAAAAATAAATCTAAATTGTAATAGCCACATGTGTAATTTTAACACATTTGATCATGATCATATGTGACAGGGGTAACCTGTAGCAATGCAGGTCCTATAGAAGGTAATTGGTCTGAGACTCCAGTGACAATTTCTTTCCGTATTGATATGATTTATGACCTTAAGAAATAAATTTATAACCTAGAAATGTTCACAAACTATTGAGATAATGTCACAGGCACCATAAGTAGTGGGAGTGTCAGTCAAGCAGTGTTGTTGTGTGCCTGACCAAAGCATCCAATGTCTCAGTGTAGTGTCAAGTGTCCTTACGTTAGATATAAGTGACTGTGCGAGTGATGATGAGTTTTGTGCAGTTAAACCGGGCTGAATCCTGAACACCCTGTACTTAGCTGATATGGGTAAGTGATCCCTATATCTACCAGGGAATTAATTGGATTTTTTCATATCGGTTCCAATTTCACATGAGTACCTATTTCTTTGACAATCAAATATTTCCATTGTAAGATTACATGTTTTTTTTTAAATGGTTTTTTTTTGGAACTGTTGAAACTGCATGAGTAGAATTTATAGTTGTAAAATTAAAATCTTGAATTAATTTTGTCTGACTTAATTTCTTTTGTCATGTGATTTTGCAATTGATGTGAAATTATTTTATTGGCAGCCATTTTCAATACAAACCTGTAAAATTTCAGTAATAGCCATCAATATTTTGTCAATAATACTATTCAGATATCCAAAATCGTGATTTTCCAATTGTGTATTTGATAGTATGGGTTTAATTTGGATAAATTTAACAATTTTAACCTTGATAATACCAAAGTCCTGAGCGTCAATGGACCCTGCTTGATGTTGTCAGATTATGTAGAGGGTAGTCAACCCCCACTAAAGCTTCATTTGTGCAAGAGATTTAACAGACATTAAAAAAAACATACAAATGACATGTAAAATATGTTCAAAGATGTTATTAATAATGACTAGGACTAACAGCTTATTGTGCTATTCGAGGCACCAAACGCTGGGTTGAGAATTCTTACTAAGATTTTTTAGAACAAAAAATATTTAATATTTCATAGCTGCTACTATCAGATACATCAATGCTTACGAGCAGATCGACGATTATAAAAAAGCAAAAAAATTAAATCATAGTGTACCTTATACTTAACCAAAGACTTTGTGATCCGAGGCCAATGACGCAGTTAATGTATAGACAGGTTATTGAAAATGGCTGCTAGTAATAATTGTACCCATCAGACTAAGTAGGTTCCCGTAAGTTGTGATATATCGTCCGCGCACCTGCCCGGAGTCTCTCCGAGTAATCTCTAGAGTGTAGACTGTTCGACTGTTCGTATCGAGTTATCTTGTTACCCAATGTGATTTATGAGAAAATGAAAAAAATTAGGTAATTAAATAATATTAATAATAGGAGTTCCAATTGTATATTATACATATATATATTGCTATATCGAGTCAAATATCAGAATATAATTTATAGTGTTGCGATTATGTGCTAATAAGTTTTTTCAATTTGACCAAAATCGTTGTGGAAAAAAAAAATTAAACGAATTTGTTCATTTGAAAACTTCAGGATTTTGTACGAAATTGTTTTTTTAAATAAAACTGATTGTTAATTTTTGACTAATTCTTACAAATCAAACTGAAATATTTATAAAATGTCTAATCTGCCATTTTTAATTGTAATGAATTAAAACTATTATAAATCGATTCAATTATACATATTATATAATCATTTTCTTGTGCGATAAAAATCATTATATGTTCAAATCCATAGTGAATGAAAACTTATGTTGAAAGAATTTCGTACAAATCTTGCAATGTCGTCCTCGTAAGTGAAAATGTTTAAGACAATTTGATAAATTATTTTCAATACATTGAGAGTGATTTTTAGATGAAATAAAAAAAAGTATCTAATATAAACCCGTTGGAGGTCCCCACGAATTGTGTTGTTTGTTTTGTCGTTTGTTTGTTTTTATTCACTGATTGAAGGAAAAACATAGACATGTTATAGACCTCGTGAAAATTAAATATAGCATAATATTTTACATTTTATTTTAAATTTTTTACTGATGATTGGTGATACTGAGTGGACTAGTAAATAAGAAATTTTTTGATTGAATTTTATTGTATTGACAAGTTACCATTTTTTATTTTTATTTTCCCATACTTTCGCAGTTCAAAAGCGCAATAACTCATATAATTTAATTTTCGAATTCGGCGTCTCGAATTTTTTGCTGGGCATATGAGCTGTCTATGATTTTCGTTTAGTCTGTGTGGTTGGTTTGGTTAACTTGTGGTTAAGTTTGTCGCGCGGGACCTCTGACGGTCGAGGCCCGGTTTAGTGGATCTGACCAGGTCCCATGTGCCAGAATGATTGTGCCAGAATGCAGTTTTTTTTTTTTAATTTGAAATCTAAATCATGTAAACACTAAGAGATATGGCAAGGCTCAGATGGTAATGGTGTGTTTCACCACTTTCTTTTGTTACTATTTCATGAGATATTGGTGTTTTTCACCATATTCTCTTGTTACTATTTCATGAGACATTGCGTTTCGTTGCTTAATTGATACGTGGAGATGAGTAGAGTTCTATAGTAAACAAGCAATGTATAAGTTACTATAGTCTGGCGGAACTACATGAGTATCTCGACATAAAAACAGTAAAGGAAGAGGTTGAACTCAGATCAATGTGCTATAAAAAACGCATTAACACCCATGAAAACCAACTTGCTACTGCCCTCAGTCATCCAATAGATGTTAGAAGGCTAAAGCGCGCCTACATATGGGATCTCCTGTAAAAAAAAATCAAAATAATAAGAATGTACAAATGTACTAATGAAATACAAAAATTAACAAATAAAATAAATTAGCATGGCCTTCAATGGAAGGTCAGCTACACATGCCATGTAGTACCCACAAGCAATTTGCTTAAAGCTGTTGCAGCTGATTGCACAATAGTAATGAATTTAAAAAAGAAAAAACTATAGTCTGGCAAGTTCGTTGATGACACATCCATGATATGCGGGCGACGGGGAGAAAGACTGCGTGAGTGTGAAATCGAGCACGCCCCCCCAGCCCGTGCGTACCATCCGGAGTGTTACAATCGAAGTTGCCAAGCTATTAGTGCACCCATCTGATAGAAAGAAAGAAAAATGTGTTTATTTCGAAATTATGCCATTGAGCTATTTTTTTATTAATTTACTGTTTGTAATAAGAATTAAATTGTTAAATAATTCAAAGGTGTCAATGGAGTTAGTGTCTTTTTCTTCCTATCTGTCTGTCTGTCACAGGGCATGCAGCGAAATAGTTACAATTTCTTGACATGTGATACCTTTGCCATTTCTCTTGTCTGTGTTCTGTGTTAAAAGTTCCAATCTGAGGATTTATAATATGTGGACATATTTAAATAAGTTTATTTTATAACTCCGTTTAGAAATTCGATACATAATTTTTTATGAAATAATTATGTACATTTTATAAACTAAAAAAAAATAATAGCCTTAGTGTTTATTATAATGTTAATTTATTGCCAACATACATGTTTAGTTTTACTATTTTGTTTCCTATTTCTGTTATTTTTTTTTAATTGTTTTAACGACATCTTTATGGTGTCAGGTACAGCATGTTTTAAGTTTGGAATCTTATTCTGATGTTAATGAGCTAGGTAATCCTAAATTTCAATATTTAATGATGTTCTGAATAATGGTCTAGAAGGAATCTATGAAGGCCATTCATCATTATAATATACAAGATGGAAGTTTTAAAGCCCAATTGCAAAAGCAAGCAATTATGGCGTTTGGTTCATAGTAACGATATCTTGGTTTACCACGAAACTAAGTGTATGATGGTGACTAAGTATATTATTCCTCATATTATCCCAGAAGAAGTGTAAAAGGAGATGGTCCATTTCAGGTCCACTACCCCGTATCATTTGAATTTAAAAAAAAAATACAAAGATTTTATTAAAATCTAAATAAATAAATAAATCTAACAACAACAATAATAAAAAGAAATAAAAAAATTAAAACCCAAGTTTTCGAGATATATCAAGATGGCGCCCTTTTAGCAACTATGACATGACAGTTGACAGCATACGTCAAATCGACTACTGCATTGAAAACGTCATCTATCCGCCATTATTACCCATATTAGTGTTGCATTTCTTGGGCGACAGTGAATATTATTTCGAAAGAATTAAAGTAAATTCGTAGATTTGTATAATCAAAAATAGTTGAAAAAAATAATTTCCGCCAGGTTACAATGACTGATCCCCTGGGCTCCATACTATTTTAGACCATCTCCTTTTCGCTTGAGATTTTAAGCTAATCTTTTTACCATGGTCCGATTTCCATGGTTGCCCACCAAACTTCCCTACCCTGACTACATTATATATACAATACCTTTTAAAAATGACATCTCGCTCTGAAAACTGAAAATATGAAGTTCTTGATATTTTTTTATGTAAATAAACTTTGTTGACTATTATGTTAATTCTTGTGTCTCCAAACATAAAATTAGTCATTCTTTTATAAATCGCAAACAGTCGTTAATTTTCAAAAAAATGAATCCAATCATACAGACCAAAGGCTTATTATAATCTTGAGGACCAATTAAAAAAATTTGTAAGAAAAGAAATAAATATTAAAATTATCTCAAAGTGTACTTTTTACTTATTATTACTTACCAACTGTTTCATATTCTTGTTTACTTTGTCATTAAATTGTTTCTAGGTGAAATTATGTAAATACGTTTTTTGTTACTTAGGCCTCTTTGCTCAGGATGTAAAAATAAAGCACTTAAAACATTAGTTACAACTTTAGTTAAATTATTATTTCAAGTGGACTTGTACGCAAGCGCTTTTGAAAGTTAAGTCCACATTCGCACAAGAGTTTTTTTAACGGACGTTAAAAAAAGCGTTCAATGAAGGTCTATTTCCAACGCCCAAAATTGAAAATGCAACACTGCTCGAATAAAAAGCGACGTGTTTTAAAAAGGTCGTCATGTGAACATACACTCGGGAATGCATTTGTTGTATTTTAACGCTTTTATTTAACGTCCGTTAAATAAACTCTCGTGCGAATGGTGGCTAAGACTGTCAATAAGTAGTGCTTCTAACATTGATTCAGAAAGCACATACTACATATAAAGAACTAAGCAGTTTCTATTTAAAAAAAAACAGGCGTTTATGTTATAGTCTGGCAAGTTTGTTCAAACTCTCCCATGACATGCGGGTGACATGGGGAAAGAATGCGCGGGTGTGTAATCGTGCGTGCGGAGATGTGACGTGCATCAGTCGTGGGTTCTTCATTCACCGCTACACGCCCCCCGGCCCGCGCGGAACATCGGGAGTGTTACGAACGAAATTGCCAAGCTATAGTTAATAACAAGCAAGCCATCAAGGGTGATAATGTCAAGTGTTGAACATGCAAAAAAGAAAAAAATTGACAACTCTGGCAAGTCACAATTACTTTTTCTTTATACACTCATGATGGAAAGATAAAAGAGTATATTTAAATCTGGTCTGGAATTTAGAAATTTTAGTGCAATCAAGAAATTAATAAACAACAAATGTAAAAAGAAAAGCGCACAGTTTTTAATTTTATTTCGTTTATTGATAATAATTGCTTTATTTCATGAGTGGAAGCCATTTGCAATATTATTTTGTAATTCTCTTTATAATTTTAAAAATAGTTTTGAGCTGCACACATCGCTGTTTGTAAAATATATTGTTGATTTCTTATTTACTGTGAATTATGATTTATGATGTTTTGAATAGGGTGTGACACGATAACTTACACTTACTATTTATATGGAGGACTAGCGGACGCCCGCGACTTCGTCTGCTCTTAGACCTCATTAATCCGGCCCTCGCAAAGTTCTTAGTGGCCGTCTACTACCTAAGAACTACCTACCTGCCAAATTTGAACTTTGTACGTCAAGCGGTTTACATATATTAAGATAAAGATGGCTAAATATCACCTTTACTTTATAGGTTGCGCTCTACCCCCTCCCCCTCCCTACCCCTTAAGCCTTTACTACGAAACTTATAAATAAATAATGTACTTTTTTTTAAATACTTTCATTGTTTTCTTTTGTGTAATTTTTGATTTATACCATTTTACCCTGTCGATTGTCCACAGCCATAACAAATACAAAAAAAAACAGAAAATGCTCTTTTTTCATTAAAATAATTTGTTTTAACTTGTCATGTCATAGTATATTTTATTTCTTAAGATTTATTTTATTAACCAACCTCAAAAAAAGAGGACGTTACCAATTTGTCTAATTTGAATTGTCTAAATTGGCTTGAAATTCTAATAATATTTATTCTAGCTTATCTACGAGTAAATATATAAAAGCGAAAGGTTGTGTACAACTTATCGTAGAACAATGAAATGGTTTATGAGTGAGTTGGCGTCTGCTATGAACGGATTTTGCGACAGGGCCGGATTAAAGAGGTTTAAGGACGAAGTTCCGGGCAAGTTTTGTAGTAAAAGGTTATCGTGTCGTTCCCTATTGAATTTATGTCCGTGAAATACCAAAATTAGCAAGTGTTAGATACATCTGTACATAATTATATAAATACTTATTTGTTGGAATGATAAAATACATTGGTATCAAAAACCGTAAGATATAGTTCCTGCTAAATAACTATTTTCCTACATTTACAAAATATTTTTAATTCTTCAACGATTCTGCACCACACTTGTGTACAATATTTCTCAATTTTTTGTATGGAAATGAAAAAGTATTGTTTTTCGAGTTGTACCATTTTGGTTATGATTTCGGAAAAAGAATCTTAGTAAAACAATATTATTGTTTTTCTATCTGGAAATTATGTATTTGTACTCAATTTAATATAAATTTCCTTTTTTATTTCAATAATTTGACTTATTTTGTGCAACAATCAAACAGAAAATAATTCAGAATTTTTGTATTGCGTATCTTGGTTTTAGTATCAATGGCAATTATTTCTTGAATATTTTTTTTTTTTAATAATTATAACTTCTAAGTAATACAGAACGCGGGACGTTCTGAGTTTATATTTAAGAGATTAATTTGCGACTCTCAACATGAGATTGTTAACTTTATAATTGTCAGTGAGATGTTACTACATCTAGAATGCACAGCGCACATCGTCTCGCTTTAGATGTTACGATAATCATGAATGAGATAAGATAGCTATCTGTAATCTGTCGGTCAGTTACCTAGCAACAATGTTAATTCGTTTTGTGTTAATCTTAGAGATGAATCATTTGAATATTTAAATAGTTATTTTTGCGTTTATAGACTTGCTGATATGGCCGAGTAAAAGTAACTTTTCCGAGCAAGTGAGATAAAAATATATTTTTGTACAGATAATACTGTTATGTATTGTTCATGGAAGTTAAAGAGCTGAATTAAAATTTGATTATGACATGAAAATTCTTAGTAATTAGGGATGTTTTTTCTTCCTTTTTAAATAATATTATTGAGAAATACTTACTAAATAATAAGCCGACTAGTCGGCGCTCTTTGCCGATAGTGGACCTTACCGACTAGTCGGCTAGTTGGCGCATTTCTAGTTTACTTGCATTGAGTGAGGACACAGTACACGGTGTGCTTATTACAGCTCACTCTAGATCTTGTCTATTGACATTTGTGACGTCACGATACGCGGTTGCATAACTCCCTAAAACGGCCGACTTTTTAATTGGCGGCAAATTGTCATTATCAGATTATTTTGTGGCATTGTTTTGGTATGTCAAAAATCGATTAAAATTAAAAAAAACATGCATGTAAATGTACTCCTTCTTACAATGTAATTAGTGTGGACTTGCGTTGCTTAGCAACCAACCGACAGATTACAGATGAGTTGTTGTAAACTCGATGTTGTGTTTTTGTATTAAATTTGAACGTCTCACTGTACATCTAAATTATTTTTACTTGACGCCTCAACACAACTACACTCGTGCTTATGTAGTGTCTATGAATTGACGCCAGATGTCTTCTACAGACGCCAAGTGAAGCCTGAATAGAAACATATTTTTCATTGCCACCTACCCACCTACACGCGTATCTATAAAATACGTCACACTTTCATTAGATTTTTATATATTTCTTTAAGAAATCTTTTAAAAACGTTCAAGTTCAAGTACCTACCTAGGTACCTAATTATATTTATAAACAAACTGAGTACCTATCATAAGCCCATAAAAGTTGAGTCCTTTTGATGATTTTAATACGTTAATACCCAAGGCATGAGACATCTAGCCATGTTATAAGTTGCATATCTATTCTCTTTCTACAAACAGTAACGCTTACAAAAGTAAAAAATGTACTGAGTGGCACATATGTTTAATAAGTTGATCACATGACCTATTAATAACTAATGTCATTCCCTTACATTGTGAGTGTTTGTGGAAATAAAATCTTTAGGTGACATGGCTAGAGGACCCTATTATGTAACTCGGTGTACCATTCAAATAATAAGTCACTACATCATAATTTCGTTATTATGATCATTTAACATAGTTATTTCAACGAAATGATCTTTGATATGTCATTTTACATCAAATTGCAGTGATCTGCTCATTTTACATCTAACATGATTATTTCAACGAAATCACGTAAATTACGGTTTTTCGTTGAAATAATCTTACCACTTGCTACTACCACTTCTATATTACTGCCGTCTGCCACTTTACGTAAAATAACGATAATTATGTTATTTCGTTGAAAAATCGACGTTAGATGATTGCATAAACGAAAATATGATGAAAAATATTGTAGTGACTCGTTGTTTGAATGGTCCCTGCTGGTCACCTTCCTTCCCTTCTCTCAACTACAGGGCAATATTTATTATTTTTCTGTTCAGGCTACATATAATGCGATATAATTATAAGCTCTCTTTTAATGGTTTTATTTTTTATAATCAATATTACGACGTATCCCGTATGTATGTAAGAGCAGATCCACTAAACTGGGCCGTGTGAGGGCCTTACGTGTAACGCGCGGCCGAGGCCGGGCGCGGAGCTTGTATAGCGGGCGTGGTAACCCGGAGACTGCCTTGTTGGAGATGATCCACACATTTTGGTAAAATAATATAAAAGCAAAATATATGTGTTTTTATTACGAGTCGCATGTTTTATTTTGTTGACTACCTTAATAATATTACCCCTTCTGACGCCACTCCAAGATAAATAGTCTAGAAATATCGAGATAATTGATTATCTGTCTCTAACAGAAAATTATTTCGTTATCACTTGTCGCCCATTTTAGGTCAGAAACATAGACTAAGGTCTGCAATGCTACCGTGGTCTGATTTTAATTGATTAAAACATCATAGACATCTTTAGGAGTTAAATAAACTAAAATACTTAGTACCTAATTAATTGTTAACAATTATGAAGAAATAAAAGGCTTTTTTTTATTTATTTATTTATTTAGGCATCTTTAAAAATTAATTGAGGTATAGGCTAACTTTTAAAATCACTATGTTTGCATGTCGAATCAGTAAGTTTCTACCATCAAGTTATATTATGTACTCGAGAAGCAGTACCAATCAAATAGGTAGCGACAAAAACAAGGGGTGGAAAGTATTTGCCGCAGCCTGCATCGCTGAAACGATTGAAAATTAATAACCCAATAGTGTAAATAATACTGTTTTTTGCGACCAAAACCTAAGCGCCATTTATTTGCATTTTCGCATTTCGGTAAGCGAGCAAGACTAGTGCGGCGATATAGCCTCAGCTGAACGGAACACAGTAGTGATAAGTTGTCTTCTCTAGCACGTAGTAACTCAATTGTCTGAATATAATAATAGTTGATCAATGATAAGATCATGAAAATTGGTATGCGCATTGTAAAAAAGGCTTTTGGATATTCAGATCAAGGAACATATTTACTCAGGATTCAGATTGTAATCAGAGACAGTAATAATTATACAGAACAGAGTAATAAAGTCAATAATCTATCATAGATGGCGCTACTTTAGTTTTTTGTTAATGTGTAGTACACTAGGTGGCGCTTTAATGTTTATGCTGAGTTATGTATTGCGGTAAGAAAATCTTTTCGCGACGCATGACTACCCTATGATGACTTGATACTGTTATCGCTTCTCGGCCTTTTGGCTAAGATCAAAGTGTAGTATCTGTTCTTTTCAGCTTAATATCTGAAAGTTCCCGCAATGCGGGACCAGTATATTAAACTGATTTTTGTAAACTGACGGGATGTTCGGGGCTCGCTCCACTCTCGTCACGGGTCGGCCCGGCATTGCAGTGCCGCCGGGATCGGCCCACAGAATTCACTTATTACTCATTAATAGTTAAATACTATAAATTTTTAATGATCAATACATTTAAAAGCAAAGAAAAAACAGTGTTTTGTTTTTCTGTATTCTGTCTGAGTAAAAAAGTATATCCATATTTCATGACAATACAATGGAATGAAATTTCCTTCATCTTTCATCATTTTATTAAAATGGTTTTATATCATTAAAAAAGCTGAAAAATAAAACTTATTAAATTCGATCAATAGGAGCAGAGCACGAGCAGTGAAGGGAAATGTTGGGATAACGGGAGAAGTTACTCCATTTTTACAGCGATACTACTGTAAGGGCTGGATTAAAGAGGTCTAAGGTTCCTGTTCCCGTAGGAACTAGAATATGGGGTTATAGTGACACACAATTATTTATATTAAGGTTTTCTATTGGACATTTGGTAAAAAAGTATTTAAAAATCGGTTCAATAATTCTACTGATTATATAACGACACTTTACCTGTTTATAATATTTGTATAGATAAATACTAGAATATTCAGAAGTTCTTGAACTATTTCTGTGTGTGTCCACATTGTCGTTGCAAAATAAAACACAAAGTTATTAATAAAAATATAATAAAATTTGTACACTTAACTTGACAAAGCATTTGCTCTTACCGAGTACAATATTATTAATGGCACAGTTTTTGTTAGTGCTCTAAGATATAATATATTTGTTTTATATAAAATAGACTAGTTAATAACCATTAAAGATCGGGAATTCCTTGTATTTATTTGAGAGCGTTACCTATATCAATTCATCCAATATTTAATGTCTCAATTACTCAACACCAAAAGTGCCGGATTCAACACCAAGAGGTCGTGGATTCGATATCCGCCTGATTGGACGTGAACGAGAAATATTTAAAAGATATTGCAAACAAAAAAAATCCTTCTTCTATGTGGAAAATACGACAATATTTCAGCGGGCAGGGATCGAACTTGGGACCTTAGTAAAGAGCGATATACACATATTGATGAAGTTTGAAATTAATTTTTTCATGTTATTTAAACTAGCCTAAATTATGTATTCATACATTTTGAATTATAATAACATTATGAGAATTCTTTGTTTTTAATTAAATAATTATTTCTAGCGAAGTCTGACTTAAAGTAAGTTATTAGTTATACTGCCCTGAGTTTTATTTGTTGATTTACTTAATTCCATAAAACGTTTTAATTGTAGAATAAAATTAGTTAGGTTAGATACAAAATTGTTATATACCTTTCTATTCATCATTATTTTTTTATTTAAAAAAAAGGTATGTAAAATACAAATTTTAATGTGAATTTAAAAATCAAGGGACTTCGTTTATCGTTCGGTAGTATGCTATCAATAGATGGCGCTACTAGTACAAAAGTTTTTATCTTAACCAGAAAAAAGTTGTTTTTTTGTAATTATAATGATAAAAAATGCAAGTGTAAGTAAATTATACATCCAACACAAATTTTTGACGAGATTACACAAAGAAAACACATCAAGTTGTGTTTATTAGAAAAATTAACACAGATGCAGCAAATTCTAAATTTTATAATAAATTATACTCATGGCGGCATATTATTATTATACAGGATGTTATTAAATTAATATAATGTTTTTAATTCGACTTCTGTTTAAGTAGGTATTTTTTTAAATCGATAAATCATAAGAGTCAATATCAGTCAGTATACAGAATGCTTTAAAATCAAAAATTAAAGAGTATCGTAATAGTATGAATCACATGTCATTCGAAATCTGAACTTTTATTTATCCTGTGCCTGTTTACAGGTTGTTCTATATACCTACAGATACAGAGTGTTCCAAAATCAAGAACTACCTATTTGAAATTTGAACTTGTACTTTTATGTATCTTGTACCTGTGTACAGGTTCCAAAATCGACAAATTTACATTTTTTGAAATCTGAACTTGTACTTATGCATCCTGTGCCAGTGTACAGGATGTTCTGTATACAGAGTGTTCCAAAATCGGCAACTTTACATTTTTTAAAATCTGAACTTATATTTTGTATCCTGTGCTTGTGTACAGGATGTTCTGTATACAGAGTGTTCCGAAATTGACAAGTATATTAGAATGGTGCGTCTACATGATGACGCAGGGCATGGCACAGCACAGCGGCAGACAGATGGGCACAGCAGTCTTCTTCTCCGAGTGCTTCTCCTTGCTGCGCGAGCCTGACTCGTACTCGTACATGCCGCGGCCTGAGGCGTACGCGCCGCCGCCTTGCATCATCGCCTGGAACACAACAATTAGGGTTAATTTTATAAAACGAACGAAATAAATTTTATAAAACATTAATAAAACACGAGTGAATTTTATAAAACGAATGAAATGAATTTTATAAAACATTAATAAAACACGAGTGAATTTTATAAAACGAATGAAGTGAATTTTATAAAACCAACGAGGTGAATTTTATAAAATTAACGAAGTGAAGTTTATAAAACGAATGAAGTGAATTTTATAAAACCAACGAGGTGAATTTTATAAAATTAACGAAGTGAAGTTTATAAAACGAACGAAGTAAATTTTATAAAACCAACGGAGTGAATTTTATAAAACGAACGAAGTGATTTTTTTAACACCGACGAAGTGAATTTTATAAAACCAACGAAGTAAATTTTATAAAACGAACTAAGTAAATTTTATAAAACCAGCGAAGTGAATTTTATTAAACCAACGAAGTGAATTTTATAAAACGAACTAAGTAAATTTTATAAAACCAGCGAAGTGAATTTTATTAAACCAACGAAGTGAATTTTATAAAATGAACAAAGCTAATTTTATAAAACGAACGAAGTGAATTTTAAAATAGAGACATTTAATATCAAGTTATGTAGAGTTTCATACTCTACTTTATCTAATGTCATGCAATAAAATAAGTATTATGAAAACTTTTGGACCATTACTATCGTATCTTACATGAATAACTTGAACTGTTTTACTCACATCCACGCTAGATCTAAATTTTTTGGCATATTAGTTAAATTATTATTAACATTTAGATGAGTAGAATTCTACTCACAGTGGATTCATCCAATCTATTACTTAGTGGAACACAGTAAATTATATGGAAAGAGTACACAACAGGCCCGCTACATTCTAGTTGTGTCTTTTTTGATAATACTAAGTAGAATACCACTCATAGCAGAATGGTATATTACGGTAGTACACGGTTTTTCTGCTACGTTCTTGCTATTGCCCATATAACGATGGCTTAAATAATAAGTAGAATTCTACTCACAGCGGATTGGTATCCTCCACCACTAGCGTCTAATGGTGTATCTTTCTAATCGTAAGACACATGTCCTGGTGGGTAGTACACTGCGGGTTCTGCTACGTACTTGTTGGCTATAGGCAGCGATTGTGTCTTTGTTTTAAGTAATTAGTAAAATACTACTTACAGCAGATGTATATTGGTAGTACACGGTTTTCCTGCTACAGTCTATAGGTAACTCCGATAGATAACAAGGACTTCATTAATGTAGTAGAATTCTACTCACAGCGGATTGCTATCCTCCACCGGCGACTACTGGTGTATCTTTCTTAGCCATAGACATATGTCCAAGTTGGTAGGCACATGTTCTGGTAGTACATAGCAGGTCCTGCTACATCCTTGCACCGTTTACATGCAGCGATAGCGTCTTTGTTATATAAGTAATTAGTAGAATACTACTCACAGCAGATTGGGGTAGTACACTGTTTTCCTGCTACGTTCTATAGGTAACGCCGATAGAAAGAATGAAAAGAAAGAAAAATGCGTTTATTTCGATAGGTAAGTAGAATAATACTCACAGCAGATTGGTATCCTCCACCACCAGCGACTACAGGTGTATCTTTCTTGGCGAAAGGCACATGTCCAGGTGGGTAGTACACCGCGGGTCCAGCTACGTTCTTGCTGCCAACGATTGGCAGTGATGACTTCTTAGTGGTGTCTTCCTTGGCTTGAGTGCTCTGGGTCAGACCCTCGTGGGTCACTTCCACCTTGCGACGAGTGATTCCGTCCGGTTGTGTGGGGAAACGCTGTAAATAAAATAAAATTTAAGGGAATTTGGAATGTTAAGTAATTTAATCGCCTACTTAAGATAAATAATTAAACCAATAGAAATGCGAATTTGTTAACTTTAACTAAGGTGACTAAGAAAATTATAACATCGAAAATGCTTTGCCGTACGCTGGCGTCTCCGTTTACCAACAAATGGTGACAGCCAGCGCTGACATATATTATTATCATCATCATCACCAGCCAATGGTGAATGGCTGGTGATTGGCAAATGCAATTTTTTTATTGTCAAAAAACACAATATAAAACTTAAGCTTACTTATCCCAATAACTATACAAATCATGTCCACGTGGGCTGGTTGCAAAGCTGTGTTAGCACAGCTCGTTCTATCGCCCGCAGTGAGACTCTGAGCCTTCTTAAGATGCCCATACTTAGCGACCAAGTTTCGGAACCTTCTGTCATTATACTATTTGAAATAAACTAATCATCTAATGTTTACCGCTTCAGGGAAGTCCGCGAGCAAGTCGTCCAGTTTCTTGGGTGGTTGCTGCGTGCCGCCCGAGGGTGTGGCGGGGCGCGGGAAGGGCGAGGGGGAGGGTGACAGGGTGCGGTGGGAGGGCGCGGGCGCGGGGGAGGGGAACCGCTGCGTCGAGTTCTGGGTAGAGTAGGTCGTTTCACTGTACTTGTAAGTTGATGGACCCTGAAGAGTGAACAATATAATTAGATTTTTTTTTTTATTCTTTACAAGTTAGCCCTTGACTACAATCTCGCCTGATGGTAAGTGATGATGCAGTCTAAGATGGAAGCGGACTAAATCGCTTGGCGTACGTCTTTGCCGGTAGGGTGGTAACTAACCACGGCCGAAGCCTCCCACCAGCCAGTCCTGGATTGATTAAAAAAATCTCAATGCCCAACAGGGGATCGAACCCAAGACCTCCGTTTTGTAAATCCACCGCGCATACCACTGCGCCACGGAGGCCGTCGAAAATAATATGATAAATACATGTGTTTTTTTTAATTGAATTTTAGTCATATTTTTTCTAACCATGTCTAATATTTCCGATTCTCCGTCAACTAAGTGAAAAGCTTTTGCTAGGAACGGATACCGTAAGTACCTCATTTTCAAAAAGTGTTCTTGCGGAACGTAAAATTAAGAAAAGTGCGCAAATTTTTCAGAAATCTCGAGGACTATTTTTGGACGTTTGGTACTATGACTATATTTACGTACATAAGGGCCGTGTCCATTGTGCGGGTCGCTAGGCGAGGCGGGCAGCAGCGTAGTGTTGGCGGGCTGAGGGTATAGCACGCGCTCGCTCGTCACCTCTGGAAATAATTAAGTCAAATTATCATTAATAAAAGTAATCTATACTAATATTATAAAGCTAAAGAGTTTTTTTGTTTGATTGAACGCTCTAATCTCAGGAACTACTGGTCCAATTTGAAAAATTCTTTCAGTGTTAGATAGCCCATTAATCGAGGAAGGCTATAGGCTATATATTATCCCCGTTTTCCTACGAGAACGGGAACCACGCGGGTAAAACCGCGCGGAGTCAGCTAGTAGATAATATATTTAAGTAACAAGCAGAAGATCCACATGATGGTAACTCAAAAACCATCGTGTATAAACAGAACAACATTTCATAGGGCATGTAAAATACGTATTATCTTACAAGGTATAGCAAGGAGACGTAGGCGTTAAGCCTCATGTGCTTGTAATTATATAGATAATAATGCCCGTTACACTGAAACGAATATTGGCGTGCACACTATTTAAAAAACAAGTAACAAAACGTAAATCAAAGTAAACAAGATTTAATATACAAACTCAATCATTGGTGGAAAAAAGACTGAAAATGATAATGATCATTTTTATTTTACTTATATTAAAAACTTTATTTTACATAGAATAATAAAACGATCGACATGAAAAAAATAAGATGAAAAATATAATAACCATAACTTTCACAAAAAAATAAATTTAGTAGCATTCTACTAAATGAGTACAGTAGAACCCGTTTAATACGATTTCGCAGGGACCCCAACTAAAAACGCGTCTTAGATGGGAAAGCGTATTAAACGGGGTAAGGGTGGAAGATAGTAATGTACCTACACATACATAGTTATAAAAAAATTAGTGTATTTGATGTAAAGACTACCTAACTATGCTATTTAAAGTAATCAGTTATTCGGGTATGACAAAAAGATTTTGATGCATTAGCAATTACGAAATTGTCAATTAAATTAAACAGTGCGTCTATAAAATTTTCTGTTTAAAATCGCATCATGTCAAGGGTCGTTTGCTGTCAGGGTCTTTTAGTTTTCTATGATATCCTGTTTTAATCTTGTCCTGCAACCTTGTTTAAGGACCATCATGATGTCCTGATCTATATTTTGTAATATCGTGTGACATGTAGGCGTATTAACGGGATGACGAATCGTATTAAGCGTTAGGAAATGTATGAAAACATGTCTCAAATCTTCTCAAGTTGTAAGGATTGGCGTAAAATGACGTATTATGCGATAAATCGTTTTAAGCGTGATCGTCTTAAGCGGGTTGTACTGTATTTGTAGCTTAGCTGCTTACCATCGGTGGCTTGTGTGCGGTAGTGCAGGCGCGTGTTGCAGTGCGAGCAGTACTGGCAACCGCCGGCGGGGGGCGCGGGGGGAGCGGCCACCAGCTTCACCGGCGTCGATGTGTTTGTTATCGATGTGCTGCTGGGAAATTATCTTTATTATTTAATTAATAAACGGGACCGCTTCCACTTCGTGCCCGTATCGGTGGGGACTTCCGGTTGCTGGGGCAGGGACGCGAGGGAGTTCTTGGTGGACATAGGTCGGCGCCTAAGGGACAAGAGCCACGATGTGCGCGCTGGCGAGTACTTGGCTCAAAGGTTGTCAATTGCTTTTCAAAGAGACAATGCCGCCAGTCTTTGGGCGAGGCGAAGGCATAGATCACTATGACTCTATGATTATATATTTTATAAAGTTATTGTAATAATTTAACAAATTGATAGTTTATTTTCTTCAATGACAAGTTAGGCCTTGACTACAATCTCACCCGATGAGTGATGCAGTCTAAGATGGAAGTAGAGTAGGCTTATTTGGTAGAGGTACAGACTATTCTACCATGCTTATCCATTTTACAGGCGAATGTGATTTTCAATTGAAGAGCTATTTTGTACCTGAAAGAGGGGAAAGAGGGAGAGATGTCGCTTGTGCGTGACCTAAATAGGTTGTTTTTATTTATTTTTTAGAGTAGGTACAATGAGGAACTTAAGCTAACTTAATCTAATAACTAAATAAATAATGCCCACACGGACTGGTGGCAAGAATACTGGCTGTTTGTACTTAATTTCAAGTACCTAATAGATTTTTTTATTGAAATTAACCGTTAATTTACCTACTTAATTTTATTTACATATAACAAATTTCATGCGATTCAAAACTCAATACCCTTAACTATTTAAAAGTAAAATAAAAGTGTCACAAAGTATTCAGTAGAATTCTACTAAATATTTTTTGTTATGAGAATATTTGTCATATTTAATTATGACCATTACAGCACAGTATGTAACATACATTGAAGGATGTAATGGTCACTCAATCTGGGTTTGATGGATTTTGATACCTAAATCACTTTTAATAAAACATATTAAACATAATTTTTAATTTAAAAAGAACATGAAAGTTTCTGTGTTATCTATATCAGCTATCTGTTTATACACTTTTATACCAAGGTGCTGGAATGGCGACCCCCCACCGAAAAACGCAGTGTTGTCGACTCCCCATTAGGTGGACCGAGGATATCAAGCGAGCTGCAGGGAGCCGCAGGATGCTGGCGGCTCGAGATCGTTTTGTTTGGAAGTCCATGCAAGAGGCCTATGTCCAGCAGTGGCTGTTAATCATGATGGTGATGATTGTAAGGTCCCTTATCCTTACTGTAATAGCAGTAAGTCACCGTCTCACCACTACACTAATATACATTATAATGGCCAGCAGCACACATCCGCCTTCTCTCGATACCAGAGACAGACTGCCCGCTTTCTCCCACTACCTGTGTATATACATATACACAAACACTACAATGATGATGATGAATACACTCACTCGTGCGACACGTGCTCGTTGTGCGTGTGTGTGTGCGTGTGCGAGTGCTCCGGGATGGGCACGGTGGTCGGGTCCTGGTCGGCTGGCACCTCGTATGTGTACGTCTTCACCGTGGTCGTGACTTTGTTCATGCCGGGCCGGGACAGCTGCGACACAACACACACATTTATAAATTAAACAAAAAAAGAAAATTGTGTGTCTATGTGTGCGTGCGTGTGTGTGTGGTGAAACCACACACAACATGTGCTATGATGCCTCAAAACCGATTTCGGCAACAGCGACGCTTCTGACTCCTCAAGTCTCGGTAAAGAACTCGGATGGATAGTTCTCTGGTGTGCTTTCCAGTGACTAATGTACCCCATTTTGGCCTTAAAAGTACGACTACATAGGGCACAAGTTAACACACCATCACAGTAATTGTATGGAATTGCGGCAGGTGGACAAAGCTTAAGATCATCTCGCATGCAACAGCATGTGCTACGCTAATGATGGATTCACCAGCGCTGGTCTTCCATGGAGTCAAGTGGTAAATATACATTGTTCAGCCGGCGATGGTGCGAGCTACACTTGGAGTGTCTCTGCGTGATGGAATCAGAAATGAGGAGATCCTGTCACTGACATAGCTCAGCGAGATGCAATGGGCAGGGCATATCGTTCAAAGAACTGATGTGTCTCAAGGTGTTGAAATGGCGAGTCCGCACTGGAAATAGCAGTGTTGGTTGACCCCCACTAGGTCGACCGAAGACATCAAGCGGGTTGGAGGAATGCTGACGGCTCTAAACCGGTGTTTAGAAGTCTATACAATAGTTTTATTTCCAGCAGTGGACGTCCATTTGTTGATAATGATTATGTTGATGATGATTTTTCGAAGGGAAAGTCCAAATCCAGGACATTCTCAATAATGGCTAGGTCAAGAGTACCCTAAACTGAGAACTTATATGAAAGGTATGTTGTATGTAGGTAGGTATGTGACACTCACCGTGCCGGTGTTGGACGGCTCGTGGTGGCAGTGCGCGCAGATGGTGGGCGGTACCGCCTGTGGGATGGCAGGTGACACCTGGGACGGCACCACTCGAGATTCTGAAACATTTTATGCTAATATTTATCTTTATACCCAGAAACGAGGATTCCACGCGTTCCTAGTGGGGATGCTAGAACAATGAGTAGCCGCCAGACGGCGCTTTAGTGGGGATGTTTAAGCAATGAGTAGCCACTAGATGGCGCTTTAGTGTGGATGTTTAAGCAATGAGTAGCCACTAGATGGCGCTTTAGTGGGGATGTTTAAGCAATGAGTAGCCACTAGATGGCGCTTTAGTGTGGATGTTTAAGCAATGAGTAGCCACTAGATGGCGCTTTAGTGTGGATGTTTAAGCAATGAGTAGCCACTAGATGGCGCTTTAGTGGGGATGTTTAAGCAATGAGTAGCCACTAGATGGCGCTTTAGTGTGGATGTTTAAGCAATGAGTAGCCACTAGATGGCGCTTTAGTGTGGATGTTTAAGCAATGAGTAGCCACTAGATGGCGCCTTAGTGAGGATGTTTAAGCAATGAGTAGCCACTAGATGGCGCTTTAGTGAGGATGTTTAAGCAATGAGTAGCCACTAGATGGCGCTTTAGTGGGGATGTTTAAGCAATGAGTAGCCACTAGATGGCGCTTTAATGGGGATGCTTGAACAATGAGTTGCCACTAGATGGCGCTTTAGTAGGATGCTTGCACAATGAGTAGCCGCCAGATGGCACTTTAGTGGGGATCTTTGAGTAATGAAATTGTTACCAGTTTTCTCCTCCCTGTAGACCTCTTGCCGGACCTCTGCCGCGCGTGTCACGGTGGGGGGCGGGCTGGAGCCCCAGGACGAGGACTCCACGCGCTCCTCGTGCTTGAGCGTCGAGTAGCCGCTAGATGGCGCTTTAGCGGGGATGCTGAAATAATGCAATAATAATAAATTATGATTGGAGAGAGAATACATTTTTTTTTTATTTTTTTTCAGATATTTTCACTGAAATTTTGCTGCTATGCATTAACGATTTAATGTTTCAGGCATCAGTTTTATTCTCATTTTCTCTAAAACTGTGAAAGTGTGTGTAAGTAGGTAAATAAAGAAAGTAACGTTTAGGTAATTTGATTTTTTATTTATATTTTGGACATCATTTATTTACTTACCTGACTTTATTGTGATATAAAATAACATACGGTATATTGTATGTATCTATGCCAGGTGATTTTTGTAATGATTTTTAATACTTTATTTTACGAGCAAATTCTAATTAGTATTCATTTGCTATACCTACTATAATAGGACTCTAAAGGTGATTACAAATATAAGAAAAGTAATGTCGAGCAAAGGTTATGATTCACAACACTTGTCAGGACAACATAATTAACAAATCAAACTGTAACCAAATTAAGACCCTAGAATGGCAGAGAATGACCTTGAGTGGAGTCACGTACTTGCGAACGATGTGTGTACCCTACACACATCGTTCGCAAGTACGAGAGTAAGTAAAGGCGCCTTTTACTGATATCAAACACTCCCCTTTTCCACTCAAGTCACTCTCCCCGACTATCCCAAGTAACCCATAAAGAATTACACAACAAGAGACGTGGACGACTCGAACGCCACGAGCACACTGAAGCCAACACGAGATCGAGCGACGTCATATCCGTCACAGACTACTATTTCCAACACTAAACGGCGATAACACTACCTACACTAAATGACCGTCAAGAACAGATGAACTTACCCTCTTCTGTAGTCAAACGAAGTGCTCTCAGCTGTGTCAGAGGTGTAGCCACCTAAAATGAAAAGTGTTTATTACATGAATGGAATACATTATTATAACAAAATTTTAATTACATTGTTTTTTCAATATTTTGTCCAAGTTTGTGAGGATGTAGGATTTAATCGATTTCTATTTCTATTCCAAACTTCACCCAAATCGCTTCAATAGCCGCAGCGTAAAGGAGGAACATACACACACACTCGCACGCACACACACACACACACAGACTTTCGCCTTTATAATTTATGTGTGCTTCCCATATTTCTACGGGAACAGGAACTACCCGGGTGAAACCGCGGGTCATCAGCTAGTAGATAGATAACAATAAAATATATTTACTCTTGTATAGCTGTCGCTCTTGGTCCTTCTGCAAGTCGTCGAGAAGGGAGTCCAATTCATCCACGTTCTGAGTCAGTTCCTTCGTCACCTTCGACGTTTTCACTTTCGAGTATCCTGAAGATTTAAACAGAAATTATTGCAAATCAGTTTTACGAAGATCTCCAACTTTTCAGTTATGTGCATTAAGAATTTAATCACGTGTCTTAAACGGTGAATACATCGTGAGGAAATCTGCGTAACTGAGAATTTTCTTAATTCTCTATGTGTGAAGTCTGCTAATCCGCATTGGGCTAGCGTGGTGGACTATTGGCCTAACCCCTCTCATTCTGAGAGGAGACTCGTGCTCAAGTTTCCATCTAGATGGAATGGTCCCTAGTTAGGATTTATCACCCGTCTGGTCTCGTCAGACGTCCTCTTCACAAATTATAATCATGCCTGAGCCTGAGAGAAGCCTAGTAACATCGGAGTGTGAGAGTGAGGAATGGATAGAACCTTTTGGGTTGTTTTTGTTTTTAATTTAAAGGTAATAATATAGTATAATGTCACTGTGGGTATGTATATCCGTAGTGTCACCTGGATCGAGGTGGCAGCTGAAAATCAGCGCCGCTTGGCCAAGTACTTTGCTTGGTTTATGCGGCACAATGCTGAGCTGTTACCTTTTTTCAAGGTCGTGCCAAACATGACGAAGTGGTTTTTGATGCTTCAACTACTTTAGTTTTGATTTTCAATTGTTTAAAATCAGGTGGTTGAAGCATCAGACACAACAATAGTGGTATTTAGGCATTCTGGTGTACGGCACAATTTTTTAAATAAATGTTTTTTTCTTTCTTTCTTTTTCTACCTGGAGTGGAGCTGGTGCTCTCATAGTTGTATGTCCTGGTGCCGCCGCCGATGGCCGGCAGCTCTCTCTCCTCGCGCTCGTAGTAGTATGAGCTGCTCTCTGATGCCTTCGGGATGCTCTTCGGTGGGATTGTGTACTCCTGAAACATTTGTCATAATATTTCAATAAGAAGATAAGTATATACAACATATACATCATCATATCAGCCGATGGACGTCCACTGCAGGACATAGGCCTTTTGTAAGGACTTCCAAACATCACGATACTGAGCCACCTGCATCCAGCGAATCCCTGCGACTCGCTTGATGTCGTCAGTCAACCTGGTGGGGGGGGTCGGACAACACTGCGCTTACTAGTGCCATTCCAGCACTTTGGGACCCCAACGTCCATCTGCTCTTCGAACTATGTGCCCCACCCATTGTCACTTCAGCTTCGCAACTCGTTGAGCTATGTCGGGGACTTTGGTTCTTCTGCGGATCTCCTCATTTCTGATTCGATCACGCAAAGATACTCCTAACATAGCTCGTTCCATCCATCGTCCCTAAATCGAAAAATGGTGTTTCCAAACGCACAACAATTTTAAAAGACCTATCCAACGACTAGTAGACGCCGCGCGGTTTTACCCGCGTGGTTTCCGTTCCGATAGCGAGAGAGTAAGTTACTAACCTCAACGGTATGCAGATCCTTCCTGTCGTACTTCCCGGAGGGGTGTTTCTCCTCTTTGTACTCGTAGTGGTACTCCCTCGCCCCTCCCCCTCTGCCCAGGGAGTCCAGCTTACTGCCCTTCGGTAGCAGTTCGGATTTTATCATATCTGTAAGTTCGAGACAATTGGTTAAAGAAGAATGTTCATTTTCTGTTTTAGAATTTACGAGTAAGTCAAAAGAAATATTTTTTCGTTCTACCCGCTTTCTACCTACAAAACGATATTCGGTGCGAAATCAACCACAGAGTGTTAAAATCACTGTAGGTAGAGTACTTTTCATGAAAGAAGTCCCGCGGCTAAAACCTGAACTAAAATTAACAGCGCCTTACACAAATGACAATAAGACCGTCATTACCAAATGAGCGCCATTAAGACATTAGGGTCGCATCTGCGGGACCATGACATTTTCTTTCATGGAAAGGGCACTCCTATTTCATTAGTATTTAAAGATTTGGCATACTCCACCGTATTTTTCATTTTATTAACTTCTGTAGGCCTATAGTATGCGCTAACATCATAGGTAACTCGTGAATCGTTCGTATCAACGCAAGAAAAGAGAGGGCGATATTTTCTAAAGTGCCGCTATTGCTCGACGTACAAGCGTGGTTCACGAAGAGAGATATATATAAGGCGATGGAGCGAGCTATGCATGGAGTTTCCCTGCGTGTTGGTCGACCCCCACTAGGTGGATCAAGTCGTGTACAAAACGAAATGGGGTATGGATTTTCATCCTCCTCCTAACAAGTTAGCCCGCTTCCATCTTAGATTGCATCATCACTTACCATCATATGAGATTGTAGTCAAGGGCTAACTTGTAAAGATTAAAAAAAAAATAAGGAGTTTCTCTGCGTTTTGGTCGACCCCCCACTAGATAGACCGAGGATATCAAGCGCAGGGAGCCGCTGGATGCTGGCGGCTCGCGACCGTTGTGCTTGGAGGTCCATGCAAGAGGCCTATGTCCAGCAGTGGGCGTCCACGTGATAAAGATGATGATGATGAAGCCATCGGAATTTGTCTCTAAAAAAAAAAAGAATACGTACCAAATTGTTCATCTGTGTAAGGCACATTGCCTCTGCTGCTGGAGTACTCTTTGTACTCCTTGTGTTTGCTGTACGATTTGGTTGCCATGGCTGTGCGTTATCTGGAACAAAAGAAAACACATACAGTGGCTTGCACAAGGTTTCAAACTAGGGTAGACTAAAATAATACACGAAAGAAAATTTAACTTTTTGTGAAAATTCTTTCTCAAAATGCCGCCCTCGGGAGGGGATCATTATCAAAGTCAAATTCAAATTCAAAAGATAATAGATATAATTTTATATTTTATTTTTATATTATGTTTAGGTTAGGTTAGTGACTAGTAATTTAAATATTGTATTTAGTTTTAAAGTTGATTACAGTAAAGTATGTTTCCCAATTCAAAATGTTTTTATTAGGAATTAGTAGTCTGGGACGGATATGACGTCGCTCGATCTCGTTGGCGCCAGGTGGCGCGAATTGTTTCCGTAAAGAGTAGGGAGTTAGAAAGGGGTAGTGGTTGGCGGGAACGACTTGCGATATATGGCGCTCGTCGTATGGTTGGCTTCAGTATGCTTGTGGCATTCTAGCCATCCACATTTCGTGTTGTGTAACATTATGGGTTACTTGGGATAGGCGGGGAGAGTGACTTGAGTGGAAAAGGGGAGTGTTTGTTAACTATCAAAGGCGCCTTTAACCCTACACACAACGTTCACAAGTGCGTGACTCCTGCACGTACTTTTTAAATCCATTTTTGAGCCGTCTGCTAAAAATATTATATTTTGTGCAATAACAACCTATTTCTACGGCAAACTACAGGGAGGGAGGGAAGAAAGAACCCTTATTAAGCGTTGGCCCAGATCTTGATCAGATTTGCCTTCGGATCAAGAAGACCTGTATTCGACTCCTGGGTCGCACTATGAAATATTGAACTTTACTTTATTGTAAGTAGAAATTCATAGGTATTGAAATATTTACATTTTACATTGTTAGGTTAGGTACATCGCCGTGCTTCGAAGAGCTTAGAGCACGATATCGTCCATCACAAATCCATGCTCGGATTTTGCTGAGATGCTCACAAAAAATAGCGTCTTTTGTCGGTAGGGTGGTAACTAGCCACGACCGAAGCCAAAAGGACAAAGTAACCATGACCTGCTAGCGTTCAAGTAAGCGATACCTACTCGTTTCCAGATTTGGAAAGCGCAGCTGTTCGTTTGTTGCCCATTAATTATTATTTAATATATTAATTACTAATCTATATCAATGAAACCGTGATAGCGCAGTGGATATGACCTCTGCCTCCGATTCCGGAGGGTGTGGGTTCGAATGTTATTTAAACAAATAATATCTAAATATCGCCTAATATCTAAATATCGCCTACAATGTCGAGTTGTGTGTTAAGGAAATGCTATATATTCATGAATATATAATGAAATTAAAGACAAAATTATGTGTGCGCTCAGTGTTGTAGCCGCATTCGGATCACTTTTTGTAGGGACGTAACTTATCTATGGTATAAATTTATCATTGGGATGTACCATATTGGGGTATTCTAAGTTATGTAAGTATATTAGTACAAAGATAACTTTGTTCAAAGCTAACGAAATGTTCTCATCCGGTGACGTCATATTTCCTGCGAAACCTCCAAAATGTCTGCGGCGCTCGCATTGTCACCTTTTGTATGTTAATTCTTATTTTCGACTTCCAAAATTAATTATTCTTGTTTCTTCAATTCAATTCAATTTGTTATCAATTCGATCCGTATGTGTACCTAATATTGTTAGAATTGCACATAACAGTTTTTGTACGAGTAAATATTTGTATTTGGCGCATACTTCAAAGACTTCGAATTGCAGTTTCTTTTAATTATTCTTTGCAAGTTAGCCTTTGACTGCAATTTCACCTGATGCACAGCTTGATGGTAAGTGATGATGCAATCTAAGATGGAAGCTGGCTAAAAGTAGTAGTAGGATGAAAATTCCCTTTCGGTTTCTACACGACATCGTCGATTTTCCTTCTACTCGTAACAAGTTTTGACGGCCTCCGTGGCGCAGTGGTATGCGCGGTGGATTTACAAAACGGAGGTCCTGGGTTCGATCCCCGGCTGGGCAGATTGAGATTTTCTTAATTTGTCCAGGTCTGGCTGGTGGGAGGCTTCAGCCGTAGCTAGTTACCACACTACCGGCAAAGACGTACCGCCAAGCAATTTAGCGTTAGCTAAAAAGTTAGTTAAAATTTTACTGAATTATTTCACTGCGGTTAGTTGCCTCAACTGGTGACAGAAGGGCTGGCTCATTTTGCGCAAAGGATCAGTCTGGCTGTCCAGCGCGGAAATGCAGCCAGTATTCTTGCCACCATACCACGTGGGCATGATTTGTATAGTTATTAGGATAAGTTAGCTTAAGTTCCTTATTGTATTCTTTCTCAATAAAAAAACGTTAGCTCGCTTCCATCTTTGATTACATCATCACTCACCATCAGGTGAGATTTTGTCAAAGGTTTAACTTGTAAAGAATAAAAAAAAACAGCACCCGTGCGATTAGTAGATTTATAAACTAACCATATCTAATGAGTTTATCGTGCAAACTCGAGACGCAGCATCTATTACAACATCTTTGATCTCCGCTGAATGTTATTTTCGCCTACGAGCGGTCGAATTCGTCACGAATACCGGGTTACTATTAATTATACAAATTATCCTGTCTCAGAAAACAACCTTCTACCTGTTAAAATACGACTTATTTTTCAGTGTTTCATAACTATTATAATGTTTGTTTTTGAATAAAATTGTAAACTTATTTGTACAGCTGAGTCTTTTGGAAATTGATAATAGACTCGCTGAGGCCGCGCGGTTACACCCGCGTGGTTCCCGTTCCCGTAGGAATACGGGGATAATACATAGCCTATAGCCTTCTTCGATAAATTGGCTATCTATCACTGAAAGAATTTTTAAATTGGACCAGTAATCCTGAGATTAGCGCGTTCAAGCAAACAAACAAACAAACTCTTCAGCTTTATAATATTATTAGTATAGATAGATAATATACGGACGCCCGCAACTTCGTCCGCATGAGATTCAACTTTCACAACTTTCAAAAAAACCTTAATTTTACCGGGAGAAATAAACATGTTTTCCATGCCCACACTAAACAATTTATGATCAATAATTACTTACAACACAATACATTATCAATAATTACAACAAAACTTTATTGCACAAAATCACTAACGCGACTGGCAGCGTGACGGTGTCCACGCTGCCTAACAAACAACTGAGCTCAAGTCATCATACCCTCTTATTTGATACCTCCCCTCCACAATAACATAAATAATAATTAATGTTAATACCATCCGTAATCGAGGAACTTGTAAGAATATACTATCCCCGTGTTTCTACGGGAACGGGAACTCGCGGGTGAAACCGCGCGGCATCTGCTAGTATTGCATAAAGTCGGTTAAAAAAAGGTTTTTTTTTTATTTTTATTATTACACGGCATCGTACCGAAACGCTAAATCGCTTTGTCGGTAGGGTGGTATAAGAAAAACTCAATCCGCCCAGCCGAGGATCAAACCCAGGACCTCCGTCTTGTAAATCCACCGCGCATACCATTGCACCACGGAGGTCGTCAAAACGTGACGGTGTCTACGCTGCCTAACAAACAACTAAGCTCAAATCATCAAATACCCTCTTATTTACCAACACTACTGATACCTCCCTTCCACAATAACATAAATAATCTTCCTACGGGAACTGGAACTCTCGGGTGAAACCGCGTGGCGTCTGCTAGTATTTTATAAAGTCGGTTAAAAATAGGTATGTTTGATTAGAAGTTAGAACATGCGAATGAGCTAAGTATCCGGAATGATTTCATCGCTTCCGTGTTTATATTGGTTGCTTCATGCAGTACCATTTACCATCATCATTTATTCATTATCAGTCAGTGGGCATACCAACCCATAGTTGGCTCACTCTTGAGCACGAGTCTCCTCTCAGAATGAAAGTGGTGTGGCTAATAGTCCACCACGCTGGGGCGTCCACTGGGCTAACACCTTATGCGAATATATGGGGGGGAGGTCAAACAGATCGTTCGGATCGTACCGGAACGCTAAATCGCTTGGCGGCCTTCATCCAGCCAGACCTGGATAAATTAAGCTGGATAAAAGCTCAATCGGCCCAGCCGGGGATTGAACCCAGGATCTTCGTCTTGTAAATCCACTGCACATACCACTGCGCCAGGGAGGCCGTCAAAATAGTTGTCTTTAAATGTGGCTAATATGCCATCTTCCCCAATGAAGGGAAAATTCATCCCACAAGCGGAAATCGAACCCAGGACCTCTGGATATGTAGCAAACTACTCACTACTGAGGTTTATATGCAACACCCACTTGTGTTTTTATATTTTTTGTACCCGACACGTCAAGCAGCGTGGGTGTGGTGGGTGAATGAGCGACGCAAGCGGCGCCCACGCGTTACGACACGCAGCCTTTATTGGAAAGGCATTTGAGAGCGGCCGGTAACTGGCGTACCTACCCGATGTGACAAAATACCTGTTTCTAAAGTATCTAAGGTATTATTGTCGCAAACTATCGCCCTTAGACGAAGGCTCAGAGTCACACAGCGGGCGATGGAACGAGCTACGTTAAGAGTGTCTTTGCGTGATCGAATCAGAAATGAGGAGATCCGTAAAAGAACCAAAGTCACTGACATAGCTCAACGAATCGCGAAGCTGAAGTTGCAAAATGGGGCTCTAGTTCGAAAAGCCAGTGGACGTTGGGGTTTCAAGGTGCTGAAATGGGGACCCCGCACTAGAAACAGGGTGTTGATCGACCCCCCACCAGGTGGACTGACGACATCAAGCGAGTCGCAAGGATTCGCTGGATGCAGGTGGCTCAGTATCGAGATGTTTGGAAGGCCCTACAAAAGGCCTATGTCTTATTATTATTATTGTAAAATGGTGATAAAAAAAAAAAAAAAAAGTCCTTGCCTGAGTTTGTTGTAGGCTCTTTTCGGGCCAAGGTGCGATTGGAAGTTGGAACCCTCGTAACCTTAATTTTAAGTTTTCGACTTTAATTATCACCATGATCTACTCGTAATAACATTTCCTGATGATTCAAAAGCGCTTGTAAGCTAAGCCTATTTGAAATAAATGAATTTTGACTTGACTTGACTTATGGCAACGATATTTTATACTACAGATATGTTATGTGCCTACAAAATCACCGCAAAAAGTGATCCGAATTTAACTACTTCACTGAGCGCAGACATGCAAAATTTCGTGTTTAGGTACTTACAATATATATTTATTGTTTTTACATTACAGTTCCTAAATAGGTACACAACTCGACATTTTTGACAGTATTTAGGCATTATTTATTTAAAAACCTTCGTTGTTTATTACAGCGGTGCCCGAATTCTTTTGACTTCAGAACCCTTTTTGTTTCACCATTTTTCGGCGGAACCCTAGCTTAAGAAAGAAGTAAACTAAAAACGGAAATACTCTAACGTCTCGTGGCGTGTGGTAGCGCGCCAGAAGCATATCGGTTTCCGACATGGTGCCATGGAATTTTGGAATGCAATATTTAAAACAAGTAAATTGAAAATGAATAACAAATTACGTTAATTAATATTATCACAATTGAAACGATTTACAATATGGAAATCTTGAATTTTCGCGGAACACCTAAGGGCCTTTCCTTTTCATCCCCTTGAAGAAGAAGAAAAAGAAGAAATGCACGGACAAAAGACGGCAAATTATTCCACATTTTGACAGGTTCAGAAGTAAAAGACTTGCTATAAAACTTTGTCTTAGAACAAGGTAGAAGAAGAAAGGTTATCACTTCGAGAACGTAGATTGAGAAGATCAATTTCCGATGTAAAACGGAAACGATCTTTCAAGTAGGAAGGAGACAGAGGGTTATAAAGGATAGAAAAAGAGGCAAAGAAGATGGAACTGACGGCGTAATCGTATTGGTAACCATTTAAGACGAGCACGATACTCGGAAATGTGATAAAATTTACGCAAACCACATAGCGAATGCATAAATTTTGAAGGCGTTCGAGCTAAGGCCCCTTGAAACGGCGACTTTATAAAATTAAGACAATTAGCCACCTTTGCTCGCATCAATTACGCATTAGTGACATATCTAAAAGCATATAATCTTTGCTACACGCACTGTTTAAGGCATCGCAGCAGTAACCTTTGGCTAACCTTTTGAAAAAAAAACAAACATCCCGCGAGTTCCATACTAAATGACTGCAAAGATTCATCTCAGGTACCTTGACCGCTATAATACCCGTTCCTACCAGTACCATGACATCACCGCCCGTTGTACCACTCCGTAAGACTTTTCGTTTATTTTTGCACACAACCCCTCTCTTTCAATCTCATACAAAGTTCACGTTTAACTCTTTCTCGCTTATGCAATTAAGTGGGAACAAAGATCTCAAAGTTATTACGCAAATTAAAGACAGGAAATTCTCGTTGTGATACTGTATTAATTAAAACTCTTTAGTTTAAGTTCCTGACTTTGCGTGTTGTAAGTGCATTTTTACAGGGTTTCAGGAAAAACATGGCAACGAACAGCCAGATACAAATATAGAGTCCTTATAAAAAATATTTAAAAAAAAATTAACACTACTAACATATACAAAAGTAATCATAAAAAGCAAAGATTGTCTGGGTATTTGCAAAATAAATAAGATGAACGCACAAATAACACAGATATTAGTAATTTTGTTTGAACGCCCATACAAATCTAATGATCATTACGACCTACGACGTCATTAATTCGTACCATTTTGTATGGGACGTTTTTCAGGGATCCGCGGCAGCGCCGAAAATTTTACCCTTTATATCCCTATAGCTCCGAAAGTAATGATCGCAGATACCCTGTTACTTTTAAAAAATTACTTTACTATTAGCATACTCCTAATTTGTATACAATTTAAAAATCAGTCATCATCCCTATTGGACTTGTATTGCACTTAAATTCACCAACAAAATTGTCTGTCGTTTTTTGAGGACGAGGTAAACTCACACGTCGAAAATATTGAACATCAATAAATATTTAGTCTTTAGACTACACAAAACTATAAATTTTAAATCGTAATACACACACGTGTAATTTTAACACTATAAAACATCGATTCTTTATACGCAGTTTGTATGAAAACGTTTGATCATAATCAAATAGTTTTAACAGAGTTACTCTGCAAGTCAAGCGTGCGTGATGAAGAGTTTAATAGCTGGTCAAAATATCGATATTAAAAATCTCGTCGTTTTATCGTGGTATGTACCTGTTAAAATAATATTCATAATGAACAACCACGAAATAAGTTTAAAATCATTAGTCGGTATACGTTTTATGTTTTTGAAGTCGATTGTATTTTTATAATTGAAATAATAATAAACATTGGACGATTCTACAAGGCCCTTACTGGGCCGGATGTAGATCAAATAACATCTGTATCTTGGTTGCAATTCGGTGACCTCTTTGGGGAAACCGAGGGTTTTGTCTGTGCAATTATGGACGAAGTTATAAAGACGAGAAACTACCGGAAACACATTATGAAAGATGGCACTCTAGACATCTGTCGAGCGTGTCATCGTCCTGGGAAGTCCCTCAGGCATATTGTGTCCGGGTGTTCTCACCTTGCTAACGGCGAATACTTGCACAGACATAATCAAGTAGCCAAGATAATCCACCAACAGCTTGCTCTTCAATATGGCCTTATCGATTTTGAGATGCCTTACTATAGGTACGACCCAGCGTCAGTTCTTGAAAATAGCAGTGCATTGCTCTACTGGGACCGAACGATTATCACTGACAGGTATTTTGTAGCCAATAGACCTGATATAGTGCTAGTCGATCGGTCGGTGCGCCGTGCAATAATTGTTGATATTACTGTTCCACATGACGATAATCTGGTTAAAGCCGAAAAGGAAAAAGTATCAAAATACTTGGACCTTGCTCACGAGATTACCGCCATGTGGAATGTTGAGTCAACTATTATTGTTACGATAGTTGTTTCAGTCAATGGTCTTATAGCGAAAAGCTTCGACCAACACCTTAAGAAGCTTTCGCTTAACTGTTGGATCAAGAGTCGGATACAAAAGGCAGTGATTCTTGAGACGGCGCGATTTGTGAGGAGGTTCCTCACTCTGGAGCCCTGACCACCGGTTGCTTGGACACTCAAATGTCCCGCAGCGGGAGGGTGAATTTTTTTTTATAAATTTTTAATAATGTTTTGTATTTTATACTTATATTGTTAAAAATTTAAAAAAAAAAGAAGTAATAAATAAATGAGAGAAATAAACATAACATCTTCAACTTATAAGGCCACGATTTTAACAGAAATAGATAGGTATTTTAAGAATGAATCAACTATCAAAGTTGGAGATGACTCGATGAGTAACACAACACATGATGAGTGAAAGAATTGTTTATAATTGAGATCGTGCTAATTGCTGTACGACCGATGCCCTCGCGCCGATAGCCCTTGTATGACGCAGCGGTGGATATAGCTTTATACTTTTTTTTGAAGCTGGTTAATACGTTACGAAATGTGTAATCGGGTGAGGCGAATGGACATTAAGAGGGAGAGTTAAAACTAATTTACGCACGCTTGACTTGGGGAGTAATTTGGTGAATGTGTTACAAAATGTGTAATCGGCCGAGGCGAACGGACGTTGAGAGGGAGAGCTAACAACTTCTATACGCACGCTTGACTTGAGGAGTAAGCTGCTGAATGCGTTACGAAAAGTGTAATCTGGTGAGGCGAACAGACATTGAAAGATAGAGTTAAAACTTCTTTACGACCGCTTGACTTGGAGAGCTGGTGAATGCGTTACGAAAGTTGTAATCGGGCGTGGCAAACGGACGTTGAGACTTGAGAGCGAAAGTTAAACTCTTCATCACGCACACTTGACTTGTAAAGTAACTCTGTTAAAACTATTTGATCATGATCAAACGTTTTCATACAAACTGCGTATAAAGAATCGATCTTTCATTGTGTGTATTACGATTTAAAATTTATAGTTTTGTGTAGTCTAAAGACTAAATATTTATTGATGTTCAATATTTTCGACGTGTGAGTTTACCTCGTCCTCAAAAAACGACAGACAATTTTGTTGGTGAATTTAAGTGGAATATAAGTCCAATAGGGATGATGACTGATTTTTAAATTGTATACAAATTAGGAGTATGCTAATAGTAAAGTAATTTTTTAAAAGTAACAGGGTATCTGCGATCATTACTTTCGGAGCTATAGGGATTTAAAGGGTCAAATTTTCGGCGCTGCCGCGGATCTCTGAAAAACGCCAAAAACGCCATACAAAATGGTACGAATTAATGACGTCGTAGGTCGTAATGATCATTAGATTTGTATGGGCGTTCAAACAAAATTACTAATATCTGTGTTATTTGTGCGTTCATCTTATTTATTTTGCAAACCAGACAATCTTTGCCTTTTATGATTACATTAGTTGACATTGACCTTATTTAAACGAATGTATCATAAAAATCAATATATTCAAACCCTATTATAATTGGTCTGTGAGACAGACACAAACTTTCGCCTATAAAATATTGTAAAAGATACAAATATAGACAATCTCAAAGAGACAGATAAGACCCAGTTTGCATTGTAAACTTGACCCATTTGGCCATTTTTGTCCGTAACCTGCTACTGACCTCATGATGTCATACTTGCATCGTGATAACAACTTTTCAACATTATCAAGCTATTTTAATTCCACGGGGGCATGATGTTTATAGTTATTTCCTTTGATTACTTTAAAATCAAAGTTTATTAATGCTAAGTCAGCTGTCAGCCCAAGTTTCTTGTTGTATTCTTTCTCAATACAAAATAACAAAAAAAATTAAGGTTCCCTCCTAGAGCTTAGTCGAAATTAAAAACCGAATAAGTGCGAGACGGATTCACCCATCGATGGTTCTCTACATATTAGTACGAGTAGGTATCTATTATGTGTTCTGTGATAAGTATAACTTCATCACGTAGTTTTATTTATATTTTTGATGAATATTATTATATATATTGTTTCATAAATTTATATATATTTTATAGTCAGTGGAAAGTAGGTAATAGCACCATCGAAGTGCACTTCATACATGCATTAAAGTTCTGCATACCCTAAGATATGTTTTCCTTAATGCAGATTTTCTCAGTTTGGTTAAGTTTTCTTACTAGTGCTTATCCTGGTCGACAACCTTATGGACACCACTGAATAGTACCTATAAAATTGTGCTCTTAAGTGTCGAAATACACGTTTTTTACAGCATTCGCGGTCATTACGTTAACTTGATTTTTTTTTAGTCTCTTGAAACTGGGTAACTAAGTAGATTTAATTTCAACTGGATTTCCACGAGATATAAAGAGCCTTGACAGACAGACAGACGGAAAACGAAGTGATTCTACGAGTACTTTTTTTCTTTCGCTGTAACTACGGAACCCTAAAAAAAGGAATACCTATACTTAGCCAGCATTCCGATAAGAATCAACATCCTTATTAGCGATTAATCACAATCAACTGCATCTAAAGTTCATCTTCATCTGAGATCGTCACCAATCTAAAATGAATTTATGGTCATCATGACACAGTCACATAAACATGCAAACAATTATGAGCATTACGACTCATGAAATAAAGGTGGTGTTTCCGTAAATATTTTTGAAATTTACTATTCGGTTGTAGGTTGTATTGTATACGTAGGTGTAGGTACAGTCATTATGTCATAAGTGTTGACAAGGACGTAGCGAGGTAACTAGTTTTGTGTATGTACAATATGACACGATAACAATACCTTTTTATGTTATTTTAAAGTGTACATTATAGCTAAAACATGTGGACACGTTTTTAGGGTTCTGTAGACAATAAGAAACCCGTACAGTTTTGACACGTTTAGCTCAGTATGCTAAATCTATTAAAACTCTGACACTTAGAGTAGTAAAATTTAATCTTGAAGTCGTGTCCCCTCATATGTAAAGGGAGATTATTTTTTGTCTTCTAACGCTTGGTGTGGAATGTAGTTAGATAGGTATCTCAAATATATTGTGGGTATGCAAATACTATTTTTCAATTTAAAGCGTAAGTGTCAACTATCAAGTAGGTACTAAGTGCTAAAGTTCAACTTTAAACATTGACCTCTTGTATAGGGGATCGATGACTTTAAAGCGCTAATTTTTGTTAGAGTCAAGTATCCCCTTCTCAGCCAGCTAAACGAACGTCAATAAGTAAAAATGTAATGAAATCAAAAGAAATACTCACAATAGAATTAAAATTTAAACAGTTGAACAACCAAAAACCACTATTATAAGTCGGCATTGCGGAACCCTACACTGCGCGTCGCCCGACACGCACTTGACCGGTTTTTTATGAAATAAAATAAGCACATTCTATTCTATTTGCGTGCGGCGTTCAACCTTCATACGTATCTGGAGCGAGGAACGTATACAAGATGCTTTTTGTGAAATCATTTTCGCAGAGAGAGCTTTGTTATTCTTACGCGCGATTTCAATCTGATAAAATTTTATTGAAGACTAGCGGACGCCCGCGACTTCGTCCGCATGAAACTCGATGTAAACTTTCAACCCCTATTTCACCCCCTTCTATTAATATTTTCGCATGTTTTATACATAATAAATAGTCAACAAATCATTTTACAAAAATATACCTATTTCGTGAACGATTTACATTTTAAAAAATTCAACCCCTTTTTAACCCTCAAGGGTTAGGATTTTTAAAAATCTTGAATGATTTTTTTTTAATCTTTAGTTATATACAAAGTTTCAACCCCTATTTTACCCACCTCTTAATTTATTCGTTACAAAAAGTATCTTATAACCTTTTTCGTGTTGTGGTCTCATATGGGTATGGTATCGTGTCAAGTTTAATTTGAATAAGTGAACGAATTTGCCCATTCTGTGGCGCTTACGGTCACTATACATACGCTAAAAACAGAAAAAATTAAAACCTTTTTAACAAAAAAATTTAACCGACTTCAAAGAAAGACGAAGTTCATTTACTTCGCCTTCAAACCGATTAATAGAAAGGAGATAGGTACGTTATTTTTTGTAGAGTTAGGTAATGCATCTTTGAAGTCGGTTAATTTTTTTTTTAAAAAGGTTTTATTATACCATGGACCCAGCCCTGGTCAAAGCTTAGAGCCGTGAACTTTGTTCGGTGGGCGGAGGCATTCTAACACCTTCCGCCCACGACCTGCGGCCTACGAGAGTTTTATTGACCTACACTCATTCATTTAATGACGAAATCAATGCCAGCACTTCCGATTTTATTTATGTGCTAGCAGACGCTAGTTTTACCCGTGTAGTTCCCGTTCCCGTAGGAATACGGTGATAAAATATAGCCTATGTTACTTACAAATAGCATGGCTTTCTATTGGTAAAAAAATTTTCAAAATCGATTAAGTATATCTAAAGATTATCTTATGTAAGAGATCTGCGTGTGTGAAGTCTGCCAATGGGGATGATGACTAGGTTTGAATTTATTGATTTTTATGATACATTCGGGTAAATAAGGTCAATTTTTAACCGACTTCCAAAAAGGAGGAGGTTCTACGTTCGGCTGTATGTATGTTTTTTTTTTTTTTTTTTTTTTATGTATGTCCAGCGATAATTCCGTCAATTATGGACCGATTTTGAAAATTCTTTTTTTGTTTTGTAGGGTTTACTTCCAGGGTGGTCCCATTTTTTCATGTCAGGATCTGATGATGGCATCCTGGAGAAATTGAGGGGAACTTTCGAAAGTTGTAGAGACGCCTAGTACGTTTGTTAGTGTTTCCATAAGGTATTTTAAACCACTACAACTTTATGAAGGTTTGGAGTTGGTCTGATGATGGAGCCGAAACACAGACGATGGAACTCGTCAAGGATTTACAGCAGTCGCCTTTTGTTTGGGCTTGATTAATTTGTATTGATGAGTACTTTCCACCTATATGGGTTGTGACTGTATTAAGGGTCTGGTGATGAAGACGAGGGACAGTGAAGAGAACTCCTCGACGGTTTACAGTAGCTACCTTGTGTTTGGACTTGATAAATTTGTATTGATGAGAACTTTCCACCTAGATGGATTGTGACTGTATTAAGGGTCTGATGATGAAGACGAGGGACAGTGAAGAGAACTTCTCGACGGTTCACAGTAGCTACCTTGTGTTTGGACTTGATAATTTTGTATTGATGAGAACTTTCCACCTAGATGGATTTCGAATGTATTAAGGGTCTGGTGATGAAGACGAAGCACAGTGAAGAGAACTCCTCGACGGCTCACAGTAGCTACCTTGTGTTTGGACTTGATAATTTTGTATTTATAAGAACTTTCCACTTAGATAGGTTGTGACTGTACACACGCAGTGGGTATGCTAACACTAAAAATAAAAAAAAAAAAATTTAATAAAAAAAATTCAACCGACTTCCAAGTCAAAAAATAACTTTAACTAAAAAGCAAAAAATAACATCCTACCTATGTGCTACCTACTGATCAGTTTGAAGGCGGTGCCAAGCCAGTGTCGTGTTTTAATTAAAGCTGTTTCTGGAATAATCACAGAAATTTAGTTTAAACGTATTTAATTAAAACATCACTGGCTTGGCACCGCCTTCAAACTGATCAGTAGGTAGCACATAGGTAGGATGTTATTTTTTGCTTTTTAGTTAAAGTTATTTTTTGACTTGGAAGTCGGTTGAATTTTTTTTATTAAATTTTTTAACTAATTTATACATGAAAAGCAAAGATTGTCTGGATATTTGCAAAATAAGATTATAAAATTTCAAAATCTATTAAATTTTTTTCATCGTAATTAAATAAAAATTTATACAGTTTTAGCTTCCTTACATTAAATGTGACATTTTTCAATAAATGAACTATAAACATAAACGCACAAATAACAAAGATATTAGTAATTTTGTTTGAACGCCCATACAAACCTATCAGCGAGCCAAGACGTCACTAAATCGTGCCATTTTGTATGGAGCGTTTTTCAGGGATCCGCGGCAGCGCCGCAAATCTGACCCTTTAAATCCCTGTAGCTCCGAAAGTAATGATCGCAGATACCCTGTTACTTTTACAAATTTGCTTTACTATTAGTATACTCTTTATATACAATTTAAAAAACTGTCATCATCCCTATTGGGCCAGCGTAGTGGACTACTTGTACATATGTTTCCTGTGGTATTGGCCCTCACATTCTGAGAGGAGACTCGAGCTCAGCAGTGAGCCTGATGATGAGATGGGTCTATAATGATGATAAATAAATAAATCGTAGATTCATTTCAGTTGACGAAGTAGGTTACATAGGCTCATTCTATTGAATTTAAATATTTATGTACCCCTCTTTTATTTTTAACAATGTTTATAAAATAAAAAAAACATTTTTTTTTATTTTAGCTCTCCTTCCGCAGCGGGCGCCCAAGCAACCTGTAGTGGGCTTCAGAGAGAGCCTTTTGCTAGGCTATTCTGTAACGATATTCTTATAACTCGCAAGTCCGAGTTTCGGGTTCACCTCTATCTCTCTCTGTTTAACACGATACTATAGAATAAAAAAGATAGCAGTGAATTCGAGACTCGCATTTGCGAGTTTCACATAACATCGTTAGAGAATAGACGTGCAACTGTATCCGACACTAGCTGACGCCGCGCGGTTTCACCCGCGTGGTTTCCGTTCCCGTAGGAATACGGGTATAAAATAGCCTATAGCCTTCCTCGATAAATGGGCTATCTAACACTGAAAGAATTTTTCAAATCGGACCAGTAGTTCCTGAGATTAGCGCGTTCAATCAAACAAACAAACAAACAAACAAACAAACTCTTCAGCTTTATAATATTAGTATAGATTCCGACCATTGATTCAACAATTTAGATTATATTTTGTGGATTTGTTAAGTTTTTACTAGATAGGTAATTTATTTATTTCTCGTTTAATTATATTCGCGCGAATGTAGGTTAGATGTGCTCTTGTGGCCTTCGTTGTGTTTACGATTTGTCAGTGTATAGATATCACTGTTTAGCTCAAACCACAATAGCCTACAGTTCTATATTTATCAGCGATTAAACCTAGATTTGCGTTGTATCCAATGTTATTTGTGGAGGGGAAAGGAGAATATTGGCTTGTTGAGTCGTGTGTAAAAATGAAGGCAAATTAAAATCCAAACTGGAAATCAACATAGCAGAGGGTGAAACAGGGGTTGAAAGTTTGTAGGAAAGCCTTCCATTCCATTTTCAAATTATTTTTCTGATAACTGGTGCAATAATCATGAAATGTGGTATAAAATTGGTCTAAAAATATATTAAAATATAATAAATTGGTCATTTATTTTTATTAAATATTAGTAAATAAAATGAATATTGTAAGTAGGTAAATCGATAGAACAAGACGACCAATACAAAAAATGTGTTACGAATAATTTTGTAATTTCACCCCTCTGGGTTAAAATAGGGGTTGAATTTTTTTAATAAACTCTGTCATTGCTTTCACATTCATGGTAATTAACTATCATTAAAATGTAATGGGGTTCAAAAGGGGGCGAAACCTTAGACTGGGATATTTATTTACTAGCGGATTCGCAGGTGTACGCTATTTTTAACCGACTTCCAAAAAGGAGGAGGTTCTACGTTCGGCTGTATGTATGTTTTTTTTTTTTTACGGTATGCACTTACCTAATAAGTTTTAACGAAATATTAATACAAATTAGACGTGGAATTACTATTGTTATTTTGCTAAGTACATAGATATTTATGTAGGTAGATAACACTAATGACAAAACACAAAAATGTTTCACCTGTGCGCTACTGCCGTCCTTTTCTGTTTCTCTACTACGGGAACGTTACCTCTCACTCTGCCGCCTATAAGCATACCGGCCATAGCACTTCAAGGCGAATTGGTTTTAATGAATGAACGTAAAGTTAAATATGCTGATAGGTATAACACGGTCGTTAAATTGAAGGTTTTATGAATAACTAGCGGACGCTCGCGACTTCGTCCGTGTGGTATTCAGTTTTTCAATAATCCTGCTGGAACCATGGTTTTTTCCGGGATGAAAAGTAGCCTAAATGTTAATCCAGAGTAAAATCTATTTCCATACCAAATTACAGTCAAATCGCTTCAGTAGCCGTAGCGCAAAGGAGAAATAAACATACACACTTACACATAAACTTTTGGCTTTATAATATTAGTATGATACATTACCAGTAGACGTCTGTAGAGGATAAAATATATACTATGTTACTCACTGATAATGTAGCTTTCCATCGGTGAAAGAATTTTTAAAATCGGTTTGTTACGGTACACTGAAGTAACTAGTAGTTCTTCTTGTATTAATAAGCTTAGAACAATTCCTTATAGATACTTAGGAATAACATTATAAACAAATAATACATAATTTAAAATAAATAAACTATGATTTTGCCAAATATCATGCCAACAAACAAATTAGAAATGAGACAAACGCCTCAATAGCTCAACGGTAAGAGCGGTCGAACTCATCACCGAGGGGTGGTGGTTCGAGCCCCGCCCCGTTGGTCTATTGTCGTACCCACTCCTAGCACAGTCTTTTCCGACTAGTTGGAAGGGAATGGGAATATTGGTCATATTATAAAATATATGGCAAATATTCTTTTTTAAAAAAAAAAAAAAACGAATTACAAATGAGGCTAGGCCACATTTTTAATTTGTTTGTTGGTAAACAGTACCTACACATTCAGTAAGAAATTCAGATATTGACATTATATGTAAAGATAATTTGACTTTTGATGATCCTATTAAAATAGCGGAATTATTTAATAATCATTTTATAGAACTTGACGATAATATAAAAGACTCTGTACGTAAACCCAATTCATATGACATTACTAGTAATTATAACACCATATTCTTAAGCCCGACAGACCCATATGAGGTACTCGGAATAATAAAGTCTCTAAAAAATACTAAATCTGTCGGATATGACGAAATACGCACTGACATATTAAAATCCTGCGCCATTTACTTGATTGATCCATTGTCTTATATAATAAACACATCATTTGAACAAGGAATTTACCCAACTAGTTTGAAAGTATCAGTAGTGAAACCATTGTTCAAAAAGGATGATCCTAAAGAAATTAACAATTACCGACCCATTACTCTAATACCCATTCTTGCTAAAATATTTGAGAAGGTAATGTTAAAACGATTAAAATGTTTTGTTGATAAAAACAACATAATTATTAAAGAACAATTTGGCTTTCGCGATGGAAGTTCAACTACATTAGCATGTTTTCATCTTATTAAACTAATCACAGAAAATTTGAATGACAAGGTACCTATTACTGCAATGTTTCTAGATATGACCAAGGCATTTGACTATGTAAATCATAAATTACTTTTAAGAAAACTAGAAAAATATGGTATAAGAGGTAAAGCTCATCAATGGCTTGAATCGTACCTAAAAGATAGGATGCAGTGCACTGAAATATGTAAAATAAATAATAGTGCTAAGAACAAATTTAGATCTAAATTCAGAATAGTTCAGAGAGGCGTGCCACAAGGCAGTGTAATGGGTCCGTTTTTATTTCTAATTTATATAAACGATCTTCCAAAATGTGTAAATCATTCTTGCATTTTATTTGCAGATGATACAACAATAATAATAAAAAATAATAACATTGATCATCAACAGGTTGTAAATGAAGCACTAAATAATGTAATAGAATGGTTGGGACAAAACTATTTAAAAGTTAATTTAGGAAAAACAAAAATTGTGCAATTTCACTCCTATCATTCAAAAAGGGCTCCTTTAAGTGTTCACTACGATAATATAAATATTAGCGAAACTGATATGAGTAAATTCTTAGGAATCATATATGACAAGCACTGTAGTTGGAAGCAACATGTCAATGTTGTGTGCGGTAAATTAAATAAATTCGTTTATGTACTCAGGAGATTAAGAATGACAGTGTCTAAGGAAGCTGCAATAACTGCTTATCATGGCTATGTATCTTCAGTCCTCTCTTATGGTCTTCCTATTTGGGGCAATTCTGTTGACGTTGAAAGAGTTTTTAGGACACAAAAAAAGTGCATTCGAGCTATTTTTGGTGTAGGACCGCTTGTAAGTTGTAGATCACTATTTAAACAGTTGAATATATTACCGCTACCTAGTATGTATGTAAGAGAGATTTGTATTATTGTTAAGAAATACCCTAACTACTTTAAGCATAAAGACGGAAATAATCAAAGATTCCCTCATAAAATATGTCAGCCAAAATGTACTTTAACTATATTCAAAAACAACGCTTACTATATGGCTATAACGGCCTTTAATAAGCTACCCAGTAAGTTGCAAGCAATGCCTCTCCAAACTTTTAGGAAAGAATTAAATAAATGGCTGCTCGAAAAGAGTTTTTATAAAATAAATGAATTTATCAATTTCATGAAATAATGACATTATGACATAAGCATAATTAATCTATTAATTTTCATCATCGATTTATTTTTCATTTTCTTATTCATTAAAAGTTTTGTTCTGTAAATAGCAAAATTTTATTTATGGTTTATTATAATAAAAATTGATGGCAATAAAAATTGTAATAAATATATGTTAAATTTAGGTTGAAATTTTTATTGTAAATTTTCACATCAAATATAATTATGTTATAAGGATAAATTATGCATGCATACTGTAATCAGTTGAATGTATAGGTGACTCAATATTTTTAAGACCAAAACATGTACCACATTCTTGCAAATAAATGATTTGATTTGATTTGATTTTGATTTACACATCGAAGAGGGCTGTAGTAGATATAATGAATCCTTGACGAATATTATAAAGCCTTAGTGGCTTAGGTGTAAACGCGTACCAAACATACAAACTCACATTCGTATTTGTGCTATTGTCGAAGATTTATACAATAGGGATGATGACAGTTTATTAAACTGTAATTAAGAGTACGCTAATAGTAAAGCAATTTTGTAAAAGTAACAGGCTATCTGCGATCATTACTTTCGGAGCTATAGGGTTTTAAAGGGTCAGATTTGCGGCGCTGCCGCGGGTCCCTGAAAAACGCCCCATACAAAATGGCACGAACTAATGACGTCGTAGGCAATGTAATGATCGTCAGATTTGTATGTGCGTACAAACAAAATTTCTAATATCTTTGTTATTTGTGGGTTTATGTTTATAGTTCATTTATTAAAAAATGTCACATTTAATGTAAGGAAGCTAAAACTGTATGAATTTTCATCTAATTACGATAAAATATTTTTAGATTTTGAAATTTTATAATCTTATTTATTTTGCAAATATCCAGTCAATCTTTGCTTTTTATGTAATGAAATGAAATGAAATGGGTACATGAACGCCTGCCACTTGGTTCAGTATATAAAAAATATGTGATCGGGCCACGAGATATTGATTTTTTTATTTCCAACGACATCACAAAAGGACAAAAGAGTAAAAAAATCATCTCCATTTTGCATCTAAGTAAAGAAGGTATCCTAAAAAAATAACTCATAACTCTAATTTTAAGTTTTCGTCTTTAATTATCACCATTATCTACCAAAATCACTGGACATTTTAGTAGTGCTTATAAAGTAAACCCAAATGCAATAAATTTTGATTTTGACTTTTTATTTTGCACAAATTTATTTTAGTCGTGTCAGCCACTGACAATCAAGTAATTTCATATGCCTGCAGCGCTAACGGCTTGACAGCCATTAAAACTGATCGTGTGTTGGTCGCGATCGGCATTATGTCATGTAAGAATAGGTCGTTAGTGGCTGACATTGGCGTTCGAAACCGCGGACAGAAATCTGACGGACATGGGGATTTTATAAAGATTACTTATTGACTGCGGAACCCTAAAAAAGAGTCTAAGCCTGCAGCAATGTGAAAAGGTCAGCCAGTCTGGTGATCTAGTTCCCAGGTGATGCAACTTCCTGAGTCAGCGCGCCCACTTGGCAGACAACCAACACCTTTGTAAGATTTGCGTGAACAAGATTAAACACCTATTCATACGACTTTGACTACTCATTATAAGCCTAAATCTATCCGAATATATGAAAGCTGAAGAGTTTGTTTGGTTTAACGCGCTAATCTCAGGAACTACTGTCCGATTTGAAAAATTATTTCAGTGTTAGATAGCCCATTTATCGAGGAAGGCTATAGGCTATATATTATCCCCGTATTCCTACGGGTACGGGAACCACGCGGGTGAAACCGCGCCGCTAGCTAGTAGTTAAATATCTCCCTCCCTTCGGATAGGAGAGAGAGCTGCTGCAATGCGGATTGGTAAACTTTACACACGCTGAGATTTAAGAAAATTCTCAGTAATGCAGGTTTCCTCACGATGTTATTCCTTTACCGTTTGAGACAGATGATATTTAATTTCTTAAAATGCACATAACTGATAATACTGTTGGAGGTGCATGCCCCGGACCGGATATGCCTATAAAATATTTAATTATTAGGACATAATCTAGGGAAGCACCAGAAAAAAACAAGCACTCATAAAGCAATTTCAAAATCCGCCCATTTTAAATGAACATTGATTGATAATTAATTAATAAACTACAATATTATTATGAGGTAAAGTTTGTGGTGTAGGGGGGTAATCTCTGGATCTACGGAACCGATTTTGGAAATTCTTTTATTAATAGAAAGCGACGTTATTTGTGAGTGTCATGAGCGGACATTACTTGTGAGGGATATTTTATCCACATATTCTCACGGAAACGGGAACTATATATACATAAGCACTGCGTAAAGTGCTCTCAACACTGCACTTACTTCGGGCTCAGAATTTCTACTTATTTCACAGCCTGAGCAAGGACTCGAACCTGTATCATATAGATTAACCACTGTGTCTACGAGGCATTTACCACGTACAGAGGCCAACAAAACAATTTAAATTAAATTGGGTGAACACACGAAATTCGTCAATTAAAACAGCCGTAAATAGTAATAAACGATATGGTTCCGACTGGTGGCAACTATAAACCAAGGTTATTCTGTCTGAGCAAAACATACATTAAATGCATACTGAGCAACCGAACCTGTTTTTGGTGGTTTGTGGTCTTATCTTTAGTATTTAGTAATTATATGGGTATGTAAAATATTACATAATTATTATATTTTAGTATATTAGTAGCGGACACCTCGAGTTCCCTTTCCCGTGGGTATACCTGGATAAAACATAGCATGTGTTACTCGTTGATAATGTAGCATTACATTGGTGTAAGAATTTTTATAATTAGTTCAATGGTTTAGGCGTAAAATCCTAAGTCATCACGGGTAAGTAAAATATTACATAATTATTATATTTTTGGAGCGTCAAAAGTTTTTAAATACAGTTATCTCGGCTAATAGTTTAGCCTATTTAAGTATTATCTTCATTAATAAATACAAATATTATATTTTAGTATATTAGTAGCGGACACCTCGAGTTCCCTTTCCCGTGGGTATACCTGGATAAAACATAGCATGTGTTACTCGTTGGTAATGCAGCATTACATTGGTGTAAAATTTTTTATAATTAGTTCAATTGATTAGGCGTGAAAGATTAAATCATCACAAAAAAACAAATAAACTCACATTTAATTGTTTGATTTGGCTTATTTGATAACAGTTTTATTAACCGACTTCCAAAAAGGAGGAGGTTCTACGTTCGGCTGTATGTTTTTTTTTTTTTATGTATTGTCCAGCGATAATTCCGTCATTTATCGCTATCAGTTTGAAGGCGGTGCCAATCCAGTGTCATGTTTTAATTGAAGCCGTTTCTGAAGAAACCACAGAAACGTTGTAATTTAAACGGCTTGAATTAAAACATCACTGGCTTGGCACCGCCTTCAAACTGATCAGAAAGTAGCATATAGGTAAGAAGTTATTTCTTGCTTTTTAGTTCAAATTAATTTTTGAGTTGGAAGTCGGTTGAATTTTTTTTATTTAAATTTTTTACATTTGTATCGCAATTAGGATGTTGAGAATGCTTTGCTCTATAACCAACGTCAAAACCATATTGTGTGGAAGTTGACGGCCTCCGTGGCGCAGTGGTATGCGCAGTGGACTTACAAGACGGAGGTCCTGGGTTCGATCCCCGGCTGGGCTGATTGAGATTTTCTTAATTTGTCCAGGTCTAGCTGGTGGGAGGCTTCGGCCGTGGCTAGTTACCACCCTACCGACAAAGACGTACCGCTAAGCGATTTAGCGTTCCGGTACGATGTCGTGTAGAAACCGAAAGGGGTGTGGATTGTCATCCTCCTCCTAACAAGTTAGCCCGCTTCCATCTTAGATTGCATCATCACTTACCATCAGGTGAGATTGTAGTCAAGGGCTAACTTGTACAAAATAATAAAAAAAAAAGAAGTACTTGTATGTTCAGCAGTGGACTCCATCGGCTGATAATGGTGATAACCTAGAAAACCAGGATCCTGGTTCTCAATTCCTTCAATCTATATTTATACGTACATACTTCTATATAGGTAAAATTTAGAGGAGAGAGGTAATATCTGGAGTTACTAAACCAATTTTGAAAACTTTTTCATTACTAGAGAGCCACGTTATTTGCGAGTGTCATAGCCTATATTTACCCCCGTATTCTCACTGGTACAAAAACTACGCAGGTGAAACCGCGGGGCATCGGTAAGTGTTTTATAAGCTTTTCTGTATGTTGCTGTAGAATTAGCATGAAAAAATATACTTAGTACATTTAAAGAAAATATAGTATTTCTTCCCGCGAATGCGTGACGTCTCGAAAATGGCAACACTGTTTACACAATTACCAATTCCTACTCCAACATCCCACCACATAGTTTGGTAAACTATAAATGACCTGGTCCTTCGAATAGCCCAGAACACACAACGTCGATTGGGCATTTCGCCCGATCAGTATTTTTATGGAATAAGCAAAAAAATAGACAACGATAATTATATTAGGTTTTTTACATTTAATTTAAAAATTAATGAAAACCAATATTAAAATAGACTCGTTCGCATTTTCTACACATTAATTTACGACAATTAATGCAAAAAGTATAATATTTTTGCGTGCTATATATTTCTTCAACAGTATTTAGTACGAAGATCCAAAATATAGTACTATATTACAATATCATAGTACGATAGGCAACCCTAGTTGCTAGTCCATGGCACAGGATACATATTATTACTCTGTCCAGGGTGGGAGCCTGGATTATCAACGCCCTTCACCTACAGTCCTATAATATAAGTCACATGACCTCTAGACACAAAACACATCACTATCAAGGTCAGCTATTTGTTTTCCCTGAATCTGAATGTTTCTCAAAACAGCCAAGTCAGGGTCGGCAGTGATTTCATTGCATCCAGTCATCTTTATTATTCACTTATACACAAATGTATGTGCTAATAAGTATTTTATTTCTTAAGACGGGGATTTATTTGGGTCGGCATTAGAGTGAGTGAGGTCCTTCCTAGAAATAAGATGATGATATCAAAGGATATTGTGGAGGCTCTTATTACCTCTACATGATTTTAGCCGCTGAGACTGATAGTTTTTTTTTATTACGAAATTTTAGGTTACGTACGTAATCTATATATATAAAAATGAATTGCTGTTCGTTAGTCTCGCTAAAACTCAAGAACGGCTGGATGGATTTATCTTATCTTGGTCTTGAAATGTTCGTGGAGTTATAGGGAAGGTTTAAAAGGTGAGAAAAATTAGAATAATTACCGGGAAAACTACAAAAACAACCCTTTTCTATTTTCCATACAAACGTTTAAGAGTCAAGAGGTAGGGGTATGGTAGGGGTAGAGTAGTGTAGAGTAAGGATAGGGTGCACACAAGTCAAAGCGAAGTTTGACAGGGTCTGCTAGTGTTAGATAAATACTTTAAAAAGTCAAAATTTGGGCACCCCGACTCCAAGCAGTCTTGTCTGCCCTACCCCTAGAATGTTTTTGTAAAGCGCGAAGCCAGAAGCTCGCGAAGGAGTTCCTGAATGAAAAAAAAAATACAAAATCTTTATTGGTTATAATATAATACAAGTTTTACAAGTTTTTATAAATTTCATTGTTGAAACCTTCTTTTGGGCATGGTGCCTGTGACAGAAGGCCTCAATGAAGCAAACCTATGAGGCCTAAGGTCGAATAGGTAAAGCTGAATGAATAGGTCCCTAACCCTGACACAATGTTTACTCGAATTACTCGTAATTTACGTAAAAAACATACATACAGCCGAACGTAGAACCTCCTCCTTTTTGGAAGTCGGTTAATAAAATAAATACCACAGGCCTCTGTTTTATTTTCATGTCACAATGTTTGACACATTATTTATTCCAAGTAGGTATTACGTCAACTTGGAATAAATGACCTTAAAAGTAACAGCTTAGCGTGCGAAATGTTAAGGATAACATCTCCGGCCTCACGTACTCACTGGCGTGCATAGGGGTATAGACAAGGGTAAGCATTCAACAGTATAGTAAAGTGAGTACAGGGTCAGGTTTTCTTTCTTGTAAATAGAAGAGAGCGTATGCATTTTATTCCCACCACACTATTCCAATGCGGGTTGGCGGGCTTAGAGTGATAAGCTTGGCAACTTCGTTCGTAACTATCCCGGTGGTCCGCGCGGGTGGGGGGGGGTTAGGGGGTTGTGTAGCGATGAATGAAAAACCCACGACTGATGCACCTCACTTCCCCGCACGCACGATTTCACACCCGCACAGTCTTTCCCCCCGTAGCCCGCATATCATGGGAGTGTCTACAACGAACTTGCCAGACTATAGACATTATTTTTTTAAGAAACACGGCTAAAACTCACGTGATACAATTTCGGAGTATACTTCAGATCGTGCCGCGATGCAAGAACCAGCTCATGACTAAGGATTCGAAACTGGTCGGGCATACTCCGACGTACCACGTGAGTTTTAGCCGTGTTTCATATTAAATTAATATGAATAATACTCACGATAGTTTAAATTCTAAAATAAATAAATCAAGCTGCATGGTCGGTGTAAACTCCATATCCCCTGTCCTAAGGAAACCTGACCCATGGTTGAAAATGTCAAAATGAATACCTGAACCACAAACCTAATGCTCGCTGTACGCATAGACAAATAAGTTAATAGCGATTCTCTTTCTACAAACGCTAACAAATTCGAAAATTAGAAAATTTATGGTAGCGACATTTGCTATTGACAGGTCACGTGTTCAAGTTGTGGATCGCATCTGTCATTCCCATGCTTTCGAAACGTTAGCGTTTTTAGAAAGAGCGTTTAGCGTTTAATTCGCTTGGCGGTACGTCTTTGCCGGTAGGGTGCTAACTAGCCACAGTTGAAGCCAAATTTAATCAAAACTGCAATCTGTGTAACAATTTTAGGTCACTTTGAAGTTTATTTTTTTTGCGGCCCATAATTACAAAATGCTATCGCGAAACCAATTTTTAGTATCAAATTCAATATTTATCGATAGGTTAGTGACGTCTCCATCGATCATTAGGCTATTTGACAACAATGAAATTAACCTACAAAACGTAGTCAATCAAATAATAGGGTGAAAAATGTTTATTTTCAAGTATTTTCATCTAAAATATCAATATTTATAGCAAACTAGCTGACGCCGCGCGGTTTCACCCGCGTGGTTCTCGTTCCTGTAGGAATACAAGGATAATATATATCCTATAGCCTTCCTCGATAAATGGGCTATCTAACACTGAAAGGATTTTTTAAATCGGACGAGTAGTTCCTGAGATTAGCGCGTTCAATCAAACAAACTCTTCAACTTTATAATATTAGTATAGATTGCTTGAAAATAAATTACAATATATTTAACATCCATTGCGACTGGTTTTTGCGAAACGCAAAATATCAATGACAAATATCACGATCCATTTGGACAATATGCATGGAATACTTGATATTAAGTGACGGTTCGAACCGTTAGCGTTTTTAGAAAGACAATCGACGTGCGATATGGCTACAAGCTCTGTGGCCTTACGTAATCACGCCCACAGATTGCAACCTTATTTTAGTCGTCGCTGACAAATTGACTGACTAGTGATGTTTTTTTTGTGGTCAAAGTGTAAAAATACTCCGCCCTTTGCAATTCTGGGAACAATGTTTGGGCGATGGTGTAAAGTATAAACAGTGCGATGACATCAGTTGTCCGGGCCGCTAATATTAAAACTTGGCACTTGGCCATACACAAGCGCCGCGAGATATGGATTATATAGGTACATTATAGGTATGTTCTGCTGACCGAAATTCAATGGACCAACAGGAGAATATGCTTAAGTGTGTTAAAGTCCGGCCGCTCAGAAATTGCAGGACAGGTCGTGATTGAATATGACAAGCATATTCAATTACAATTTACAGACAGTTTAATTGGCAGACTTACACTTAAAGAAAAAATTTCTAATACTCCATAGAAGAGTACTTTGCTGATGCTTCAATGAAATAGTTGTAATTATATTACCTTTAAACTTAATGTCATTTAATTTTAATTTTATTAATTAAACATTTGTATACTTATTAATGGCGAAACATTGTTAACCTAATACATAAGAACATCTTTGTATAACTAAATTTAATGTTTCTTGCATATAAATGATTCTGATTCTGTTTCTCGTTGTTTGTCTCATAACTACAAAGTCAAACAGTTGGCATAACCTTGAATCAGTGCAGTTCAACCTCGTACGCCAGTTCGAAGTTACATCACCCATTCGATCACGACCTGTCAGAAACGCAATCTCTGAGCGGCCGAACATTTAGCATTATTATCAGCCTATTTGACTGTTACAGGATCAAAAGAGAAGATATACTTACTCCTTATACGAGTTAGCCCTTGACCTCAATCTGATCTGATGTTAGGTTAGGTGACGATATATGTAACTGTATATATGTAAAAAATGTAATATATGTATTTAACGATTTTTTTAAAAGATCTCACACTATAATTACAATATTTATTTAACTACCCGCTAATGATTGTTCTTGGTTTTTCTTCTCTTTTTGTTTGTTAATTAATTTTTTTCTTAAATATTGTATTATGTAATAATAACCAGTGCACAGTAAACCAACTGTGGTTTGTGTTGCGCTATGGTTAGGCTTAATTTAAATATGTTTTTTTGTAGAATAATAAATAAATAAAAAAAAAATGACTTATAACTTTTATGAACTGACAAAGGTCTGGTACTCACAGGCACTCAGTGGGCGCAGATACGTGTCCATGTGGTCTTTGCTTAAGTCGAATCGCGTTATGTCATAACAAAATTCCAATAAATGTATCTTCAATACCGATTGCTCAGACTTACACATCAAAGTTGCTCACAGTTATTTAGACAGTCCAGTGAAACACTAACCGCAAGGCTATGCGTCACACTACACCATCTGTTATACGTAAACTGAAGACAAATACGAATTTAAGTAGGTATTAAAGTCGTGATAGTCCAGTGGATACCTCTGCCTCTCATTCAGCGTAGGTTCGACGGCCTCCGTGGCGCAGTGGTATGCGCGGTGGATTTACAAGACGGAGGTCCTGGGTTCGATCCCCGGCTGGACCGATTGAGGTTTTCTTAATTGGTCTGGCTGGTGGGAGGCTTAGGCCGTGGCTAATTACCACCCTACCGACAAAGACGTACCGCCAAGCGATTTAACGTTCCGGTACGATGTCGTGTAGAAACCGAAAGGGGTGTGGATTTTCATCCTCCTCCTAACAAGTTAGCTCGCTTCCATCTTAGACTGTATCATCACTTAGCATTAGGTGTGATTGTAGTCAAGGGCTAACTTGTAAAGAATAAAAAATGAAAAAAAAGGTACAAATCCGCTCCAGGCCATGCAAGTCCTTTTCAGTTGTGTGCATTTTAAGAAATTAAATATCACGTGTCTCAAACGGTGAAGGAAAACATCGCGAGATAACCGGCATACCAGAGAATTTTTTTAATTCTCTGCGTGTGTAAAGTCTGCCAATCTGCTTTGGGCCACCGTGGACTATTGGTCTAATCCAGAGTTTCCTAAACTTTTTTGTGTCGTAGACCCCTTGCCATGTTTTTCCGTGTTGGGTAGACCCCCTACTTATTTGATATTGATTTTCTGTATCCTTTGTTTAATAACTTACACAATTTTATAAACATATAGTATAATAAATTTTTTACTTCATAGTTACTTTTAAAGGTACTATCAGTCTATGTGCTATGATCCACTATCGTGGAAACTATTTTCATTTAATAGACCCCCAATTTTTTTTGCTGACATAGACCCCTTGCAGTATGTCATAGACCCCTAGGGGTCGATATAGACCACTTTGGGAATCACTGGTCTAATCCCTCTCATTCTGAGAGGAGACTCGTGTTCAACATCCAATCTTTACTGTCTACTAATAATTACTTTTTACACTCCTGGTTACAATTTATTTTATTTCTTTCCAGTTTTTATATTTGATGCGGTCAGGTTTTTTATTTTTATATTAATTTGTTTGGTGAGATTGTAGTCAAGGGCTAACTTGTAAAGAATAAAAAAAAAAAAAAAAAAAAAAAAAAAAAAAAAAAAAAAAAAAAAAAAAAAAAAAAAAATTGTTGGTAAACAGTGCACATCGAGTATGGCTTCAGTTATAGGTATATCAAAGAGAAGGTACTTCAAAAAGAAGGTCAACTTTCATCTTATAGAGCATCGGCACTATCGCTAGGAACACCGAGAGCTTGCAATATTCAGATATACCTCATTCTAGGAAAGCTGGAAGTTTGTACCATATTTGGTACAACCGACCGTCCGACCAAAGTAAATTTTACTTTACTCGAAGTCAATAAATACATTGTAATTAATAAAATTGTAGTGTCTGTCTGTGATTTAAAATTAACTGTTTTCTTGAGTGCTTACAGATACGACACCATGACAAACAAGTTTTTTATACAAGCTAGCTACCTAGGTAGCACGGACTATGTATATATATTATCATCATCAACATTATCGACCCATATTCGGCTCACTGCTGAGCTTGAGTCTCCTCTCAGAATGAGAGGGGTTAGGCCAAAAGTCCACCACGCTGGCCCAATGCGGATTGGCAGACTTCACACACGCAGAGAATTAAGAAAATTTTCTGGTATGCAGGTTTCCTCACGATGTTTGCCTTCACCGTTTGAGACACGTGATATTTAAATTCTTAAAATGCACACAACTGAAAAGTTGGAGTATTGTGGTCTCAAATAAGTTGGTGATTTGAGGTATTGTGGTCTCAAATCGTTATCTAATCAAGAACACACTTTTTGTGACAAAAAATTTAATCAAAAGGGGATGAAACGGGTTGAAATTTTGTATGGAAAGTCCTTTATTTTCCAAGTTATATTTGTAAAAATTTATATGTGTACTACCAGAAAAATACTAAAAATAATATCATTCAAGATTTTTCAAAATTCTACCCCTAAAGGCTAAAAAGGGGTTGAAGTATTTTTAACCGACTTCCAAAAAGGAGGAGGTTCTACGTTCGGCTGTATGTATGTTTTTTTTTTTTTTTTTTTATGTATGTCCAGCGATAATTCCGTCATTTGTGGACCGATTTTGAAAATTCTTTTTTTGTTGTGAAGGGTTTGATTCCAGGGTGGTCCCATTTTTTTCATGTCAGGATCTGATGATGGCATCCTGGAGAAATCGAGGGGAACTTTTGAAAATCGTAGAGACGGCTAGTGCGTTTGTTAGTGTTTCCATAAGGTATTTTAAACCACTACAATTTTATGAAGGTCTGGAGTTGGTTTGATGATGGAGCCGATACACAGACGATGGAACTCGTCAACGATTTACAGCAGGTACCTTTTGTTTGGGCTTTATTTATTTGTATTGATGAGAACTTTCCACCTAGATGGGTTGTGACTGTATTAAGGGTCTGATGATGAAGACGAAGGACAGTGAAGAGAACTCCTCGACGGTTCACAGTAGCTACCTTGTGTTTGGACTTGATAAATTTGTATTGATGAGAACTTTCCACCTAGATGGGTTGTGACTGTATTAAGGGTCTGATGATGAAGACGAAGGACAGTGAAGAGAACTCCTCGACGGTTCACAGTAGCTACCTTGTGTTTGGACTTGATAAATTTGTATTGATGAGAACTTTCCACCTAGATGGATTGTGACTGTATTAGGGGTCTGGTGAGGAAAACGAAGGATAGTTAAGGGAACTCCTCGACGGTTCACAGTAGCTACCTTGTGTTTTGACTTGATAATTTTGTATTGATGAGAACTTTCCACCTGGATAGGTTATGACTGTATTAGAGGTCTGGTGATGAAGATGAAGGAGAGTTAAGGGAACTCCTCGACGGTTCACAGTAGCTACCTTGTGTTTGGACTTGATAAATTTTATATTGATGAGAACTTTCCACCCATATGGATTGTGACTGCATAGGGGGTCTGGTGATGAAGACGGAGGACAGTCAATTCACACTCAGTAGGTGTGCTAACACTAAAAATTAAAAAATAAAAATTTTAATAAAAAAAATTCAACCGACTTCCAACTCAAAAATTAACCTAAACTAAAAAGCAAAAAATAACATCTTACCTATGTGCTACCTTCTGATCAGTTTGAAGGCGGTGCCAATCCAGTGTCATGTTTTAATTAAAGCTGTTTCTGAAAGAACCACAGAAATTGTGTAATTTAAACGGCTTGAATTAAAACATCACTGGCTTGGCACCGCCTTCAAACTGATCAGAAGGCAGCACATAGGTAAGATGTTATTTTTTGCTTTTTAGTTTAGGTTAATTTTTGAGTTGGAAGTCGGTTGAATTTTTTTTATTAAAATTTTTATTAATATAAATCATTCATATTTTGTTATATTTTTGTTTTTGTTATCAAACGATTAGTGGCCTATATTATATACAAAATATGCGAATATATATATATAGAAGTCGAACTAAAAGAGGGGTTGAAAGGTTAAACCGATTTCAACGCGGACGAAGTCGCGAGCGTCTGCTAGTTATAAATAAAATTGAAGAGTATCTGACATTTCAAATTAACTATGTTTTCTTGAGTGCTTATAGACACAACACCAAGACACAAACAAGCTTTTTTAAAATTTTTGTCTGTATGTCTTCCTGTTTGTGGAAGTTAAATATGATTATTGAGCTACATATTATAGGCTATTTTTTATCACGGAAAACCCCATGATTCCCAAGTGGTTTGTGAAAAATTGAATTTCACGCGAAGTAGCGGGCGTTCGCTAGTTTTATAATAAAAACTCTTTAATGTAAGAAAGGCAAGGAAATCTCCCTTACCTTCCACCCTTTCGAAAGGTTTTCTCTTTATGTTCCTCAAGATAAAATTACGTAAATAGAGTACATATTGTAGCTAAATGTACTTGAAACAAGTTAATTTTAATGAATAAAACATCTCATTACAATACTGTAAGCAGTAAACAAAATAATAAACTGTTAACTTAATGCCGTTGTACAACTTACTTTCAACTTAGCCTCGAGCGATTCCAGTCCAGATCCTACTTATCATCCTAGACTAGGCCCATATCTGAGAAGTAACGGAGGCAGAGTGCCATAAATGGCCACTAACTTATCTCGTGAACAAAATCTCGGTACGAAACACATTACTTACGTCATAAATTCATAACAAGATTGCAAATAACATCTTCGCTACACACTTAGCTAAAAATGTAAAGAAAAACACTTACCTATAATATAAAAAATAAATATTAATAATTTCGTTCAACAATTGTTTAAAACACAGCACTAGACACAATATTTTTTGAAATAAACAATTCACTGAAATACTTGATAAGACATCATTAACTCACAGAGAAAAATTCTTAAAAATACGAAAATAAAATCGATTTTATTCGGATCGTAAAGTGCGCGTGCGATTCAATTTGCTTCGCGCCGCGAATGACTTCTTACTTCTAGCGCAGCGCAACTGGTTTTTCGAACTTCGAATTTAAAATGATGCTGAGGAATTTTTACTACTTCTACCGAATTAAACATATTTTCTCAATGTTATAAAATTAATTATAAGTATAAGACAGTTAAAATAAAACAAAGGGAAATTTTAAGATAATTTTATTTAATAACGCGGCTTTTCCACGCAAAACATTTCAAAAGTGCCGCCAAAATATTATGTAAATGTCAAATCTACAAAGATAAGTATTCCACGTACAGATGTCGCTAAATGGAACTTTGAGAGGTTTGAGTCAAAGACTGGTTGTGAAGCGAATTACGTCGTGGTGTTACGTTGAAAAAGAAGATGGCGTTATTTCAAAATTAAAATAATACTTTTAAATTCCAATCCTCAATCTCATTTTTATCCTTCTTCTAAAAAAGAAGGAAGTACTGTGTTCGGCTGTATGTATGTATTTTATTTATTATAATTCTACTTTATGCTGATGTATTGACGTATTTACACTTTTATAGGCTTGGCACAATGGGCTTGATACTGAGGAGTTAGAAATGCTTATAACTTTAAAACTATTTATCAAAAAAAATATACATACAGCCTTCTCCTTTTTGAAAGTCGGTTAAAAAGATTGTATAATTAAGTATGTACCTAAATATGATTTATGAATCGAGTTCATAACCATATCACAGAAAACATAATATTATGTACAAGTATTTATCCCTAATCCATAAAAAGGTGTTCGTCGTCAGCTGTTGAGTTGTTCCTTGCTTCCTTGTCATCTTGATCAACATACATTCAAATTGTATAGCAAAAACAGCAAGAATGTATCTGTCTGTGTGGGTGTGTGTGTGTTTAAATTTTAGCTAAATAAAATATATATTACATTTTCTCACACATGAAGGGGTGTAGGAAAATTGTTTATTTGCTGGTCGGTTTCCTTACTACCGCTTATCCAAGTTACAGTACCTAGAATTTTAAGTTAAAATCCATAAAAATATCACAGACGGTACATTTTGTGTTAGTGTGCGGAAGTGCACCCACATACACAGACATATTTGAATCTGGCGCTGTCAAACACAGCTGCAAATTGAGTTACTTCAAGATGCGGATGCCGTAGTGTCGTTGAGAACAACTTAATGCTGCTATCGATCTTCGATAGTAAATTATTGTCGCTTTTTACTTTATTTTATACATGTATACATGTAATTCTTTCTTATATTTCTTAATTTCTGTACATATAAGTCGTACTAAATTTAATTAAAAAAAACTAGTGACTATATTATTACAGAAAATGCAATAGGTATTTAGTATAACATTGATATTAGTTTCGTCACCTTATTATTTTCTCATGCATACCAAGAATTACAAAATAGCAAGGTCTGAGCTTGATTTCATAGTTTTCAGTTTTATTTATGATTTTCGCTGAATAAATCATAAGGTAAATGATTTCATATTATGTTGATGCAATGTGACGTGGCAGTCTTAAATATAAAACAAACACGAGTGCAATAACAAGTGATTTATTAGACATTTTGTTTTCTGTATGATACTGTGATATAATACGACTCTTTATTATTATAATTTCTTACTTCTTACAAAACTAGGTTTTAGGAGAATTTTATGATAGAAGCATTACAAAACAATAATTATTATTTAGACTAATATTATAAAGCTGAAGAGTTTATTTGTTTGTTTGTACATTTGCTTGCACACTTGTTCAATATCGGTGAAATACTACAATGAAAAAGAAGTACTCTGTTTCTTTTTTTTTTTCAAATTTACTTTTTTATAACCGATTTCCAATATTGAATACTAATAAATTTCCTTATCAAACATGATTCTATTTTAGTGCATAAACGCATTCTTATCATACTACAGGAAACAGAACAGGAAAAACATTTTACAACTCCGACAGTATATTCAACCCATAAAATGAGTGTAACTAGTCTGATTTAGTTGTGTATTATAATATATTCTTACAGAAACAAAATATATTTAGTATATTTTTAGAAATACTTATTTGGTTCGAGGTTCATTCTTAATACTAAGATGCCCGTAAGTATTCCTACCTAAATTTAAATTTTATTCCATAATCATTTATTCTACTATATTATTGTACTATTGAGATAACAATCAATAAGGAAATTCACACAAAATTATTATTAGTTAATGATCGAATTACGGAGGTTTCAAACATTTTTTGTAATTGTAATTGTTTTTTTTCGTAAAAACAATTACAATTTTTTTATGAAACTTCATAGGACAGATTCATCCTCGTAGACAGTAGACCGTCATGGGTCTCGGGATAACTAAAGCCAGTCACCCCTTTCAGTAGGAGTCCACGCAGCATACCTACAACTATAGATTATATTGAATATCCAATTATCCAGGTTGCTGGATAGGACCTCAGGAAACTGGTTAGATTGCCCAAAAATAGATAAATGATTTCAACACTTACGCAAATTTTGTTATCGAGTCTTCCTATCGATACATCCCTAATCTTGTATGAATCACTATTCCCATAATGGTAATAATATTGCATGTGCGCTATTGGTCGATACGCCTATGCGGCATTCGGTTTAGCCAATCAGGTGATGGAATGGGAAGCGTCGGTCCCCCGCAACGCCGACACTATAAATACCCGCCTAACGGATTTTTTGGCGTTATTAACCGTTCGGCAAGCCTCTTAACCGGTCGCGCTGAACGTCGACTGAATTTATTTAATAAATTATTTCTACGTTAAGTTCAACAAAACTCAATCAAAATGGTAAGTTCATCTTTATTTTATTTGTACATAGGGTTTTCTTGAGGATATTTTGGTTTTAGTAGATGTTTTACGTGATTATCGACGTAATGCCGGTTCGTCGTTCCACCATTTTGTCGGCATCACGTTCCAACTTCCACGAGGCCGGGTGGCGTTCTTTTTTCAAATTATTCATTCTATATTATCGAAAACAGTGTCCAAAACGTTAATATTAGTTAGCTTACGTAGTAATATAAAGATTTTCCGAATTCTGTTATGACCTAAATCAAGGTAGCCGCGCCGGTTGACGCCCTTCCCATGTCTAATCGATAAAGTTGTGAATAATCTCGAAGTATGGTTAGTCATTTCCTATTTACTCATCTCTATATATTATTTATTTGAATATTTAGATTCTTTAAGCAATAATATTCTTTTATCAACCGATATGCAGAATGATGACGTGTTCTTGACCTCATTCAAGGATTTCTGTTAAATAGTGATGTCACCAAGTCGGATGAAAATGTTGATTTCTAGAAAATGATGATTACAATAGAAAGGCAAGAGTAACAGTTCTATAGAATGGGTTATTGTATCGCTTTCACCGACCTTTTTTCTGAGCGGCGATTTTTCCTTTCTCCTTTTAAAGTTAACTTCTTACTTGGTAATGCGATCACTTGAATATCGATTGCGGATGGATTATTTTACTTTTGAATATTACGAATGCTCTGTACTGGGCTTCTTTTATTTTTTTAGTAACTAGAGTAGGTGTCATGTAAAAGGAACACTATACTAATAGCATTAACAACTGAGTCTTAGGGCCATAAATCATTTCTCTATATCTATCTCGCTTGCACTTATGGGTCTTATGGAGCCGTCTAGTGAAGGGTGTAACAATGAAAGACATATTATCGATAAGTAAAGTTTATTATCGTATCTTGTTCACAAAATTAAAAAAATTAACAATATTTGATTTAATATAATACATATTTCATATTATATAATTATTAACTAAATAAAATTAATCTTCATCTGAGTCTTCATCATCAGAATCTTCGTCTTCTGCCAAATTTATTATATATTAGTATCCATAGTGCGCAACGAGTAACACATGAATGTATTTATTTAATTGCAGTAAACACATTTATAGCAAAAAAAATACGCAATGCAATTACATTAGAAACCGACCAATCAGAATCGTCCAAATCATTATTGACTCATCATTAGCACGTGCGCAGGTAGCCGTTTATCGATAATTAGGGTGCGCAGGTAGGCGCGCTGCACATTCCTATCTTTTTTGACTTTTATGACCGGACGACTCAGATGATAATGCGCATACTATAGTATGTCTTGCATAGTAATTTTGAAAGTCTTGTTGCTGATGGAAATACAAAGTTAATAATTTTCGTAGACAACTAACTAACAACATAACATCTCATGATAAGAGATCACTACTACAATGGTCATTTTACACTGCAACACCAGAGATCCTCATATTGTGTTGACAAAATTTTGGTTTGGTTTATATACTTATCCTTAATTCATTATCAGCCTATTGTAACGCCTCTCCAAGGCCAGGTCTCAATCCTTATAGGAGAGAGAGGATATGGAGCTTACCCACCATGCTGCTTCAATGCGGGTTGATGGGCCACTTCTAATTCAACACCATATTCTAGAAACCCTGCAGTAATTGGTTACACAATTTTAATTATATTTTTTTTTGTCACCAGCGTGAGTGCATCTCAGTACACGTTGGCCAAGCCGGAGTCCAGATCGGTAATGCCTGCTGGGAGCTGTACTGCCTGGAGCATGGCATCCAGCCTGACGGTCAGATGCCCACCGACAAGACCATCGGGGGCGGAGACGACTCGTTCAACACCTTCTTCAGCGAGACTGGTGCTGGCAAACACGTGCCCCGTGCTGTGTTTGTCGACTTGGAGCCCACAGTAGTAGGTGAGGGATCTACCGACTAGTATTTGAAATAATATCATCAAATAACTTGATGATAGACAAGCATTAAATAACATCATGACATCTGTAAATGTAATACCTACCTACCTGGTAATCAAAATTAAGTTTTTAACTCTTGGAGTAAGGATTTTGGATTTTTAACTCTTGATTGTTATATTCTATGAGATATTAAGGGGTAAAATAGTAATGGATCAAAATTATAAAGTTTCGTTTAAACTTTAAAGCTTTATATTTTGGGTATTTTACTTTTGCAGGCATTGATTTACTTTAGCTTTGAATATTAACATGATGTTTCCTTGTCCACAGATGAGGTCCGCACCGGCACATACAGACAGTTGTTTCATCCAGAACAACTTATCACTGGTAAGGAGGACGCGGCCAACAACTACGCGCGCGGTCACTACACCATCGGCAAGGAGATCGTAGACCTAGTCCTCGACCGCATCCGCAAACTCGCCGACCAATGTACCGGCCTGCAAGGATTCCTGATCTTCCACTCCTTCGGTGGAGGTACCGGCTCCGGTTTCACCTCTCTGCTCATGGAACGTCTCTCAGTTGACTACGGAAAGAAGTCCAAACTCGAGTTCGCGATCTACCCTGCTCCCCAAGTCTCCACCGCTGTCGTTGAACCCTACAACTCCATCCTGACCACGCACACCACCCTGGAGCACTCCGACTGCGCGTTCATGGTCGACAACGAGGCCATCTACGACATCTGCCGCCGCAACCTCGACATCGAGCGCCCGACCTACACCAACCTGAACAGACTGATCGGTCAGATCGTGTCCTCCATCACTGCCTCCCTGCGTTTCGACGGCGCACTCAACGTCGATCTAACAGAGTTCCAGACCAATCTGGTGCCCTACCCGCGTATCCACTTCCCCTTGGTGACGTACGCGCCAGTCATCTCCGCCGAGAAGGCGTACCACGAACAGTTATCCGTTTCCGAAATCACCAACGCTTGCTTCGAGCCAGCCAACCAGATGGTGAAATGCGACCCCCGCCACGGCAAATACATGGCCTGCTGCATGCTGTACCGTGGTGACGTCGTACCGAAGGACGTGAACGCGGCTATCGCCACCATCAAGACCAAGCGTACCATCCAGTTCGTGGACTGGTGTCCCACCGGTTTCAAGGTCGGCATCAACTACCAACCCCCCACCGTAGTACCAGGTGGTGACTTGGCCAAGGTACAACGCGCTGTGTGCATGTTGTCCAACACCACGGCCATCGCGGAGGCGTGGGCGCGTCTTGACCACAAATTCGACCTCATGTACGCCAAGAGGGCTTTCGTCCACTGGTACGTCGGAGAGGGTATGGAGGAGGGAGAGTTCTCCGAGGCTCGCGAGGACTTGGCCGCTCTGGAGAAGGACTACGAAGAAGTCGGCATGGACTCCGCGGAGGGCGAGGGCGAAGGCGCCGAGGAGTACTAAGCGGCAACGTTCAGCGCACTCACCGAAAAACACATTCCGGTGATTGAAATAAAACAAAATTGAAAATTATTTACTGCTTTTCTTTTGTTGATCCCTACAAATACATACCTTTGTGTATATCAATAAAATAAAATAAAATAATAAATAAAAATATCTTTTGAATCAAGGGGGTGGTTACGGTACCCAGTCATGAGGGACTAAGTGGAGAGATCTTAAAATTATTTTAATTGAGAAAAGTATATGGTTTCATCAATAATTTAAAAATTATCTTAGCTTTTATAATTACAAAAATCCGCTAAACACTGGTCAGCTGCACAAATAAATACCAAGATATCCAAGAATGACCTATGCAGAGCAGTCGGCAGACTACGTACCTATAATCTTAGTTTATAAAACTGTTCGAATATAAATTATAGTTCTAGTTGATTTCTATATTATAAAGAAAACATTGAGGTCTTGTAGGTAAAGGAAAAAAATACAAGACTTGCAGCTTCACCGTGGTAAAAGCAAAAATTAGTAAAATGTAATCCACAATCTCATTTCATCTGGTGCTTCCCGTCAGTGGTGGTCACTTAGGAACTTAGACCATCTTAGGAATTGACAAAAGCCGCAAAAAAGCAATCTCATTTTTCCTGAGTACCCAAAAATGGGCGCGTACCCAAAAAATGGAAACATCTTATACAGGTAAACCTGATTATCTGCTACAGGGTACCTAAGGCACACTACGCGGTACGCCACTGATCCTTGATCTTATATTGGAGACGTTTTAAAGATTGCATTCAACTATACTCGTACCTACCAAGCTTATCTTACCTTACTTTACCTTATCAGCCGATAGTCGTTCACTGCTGGACATAGGCCCTCTTGCATGGACCTCCAAGCACAACGGTCTCGAGTCGCCAGCATCCAGCGGCTCCCTGCAACCCGCTTGATATTCTCGGTCCACTAACAATGGAGGGTCGACCAACAAATCGCTTCCCGATGCGGGTTCGCCATTCCATGACTTTGGGCTCGTCCATCGGCTCTTCGAACAATGTGGCCCGCCCATTGCCTTCAGCTTCGCGACTCGCTGAGCTATGTCTGTGGATGTCCTCGGTCCTGATTCGATCACGCAGAGAAACTCGAAGCATAGCTCGCTCCATCGCCCGCTGATCCTAACCTCAAAATCACTCAGCGGGCTATAGAGCGAGTTATGCTTAGTTTCTTTGCGTGATCGAATCAGAAAATAAATGAGAAGATCCACCGACGAACCAAAGTCACTGACATATCACACAGCTCAGCGAGTCGCAAAGCTGAAGTGGCATTGGGCAGGCCACATAGTTCGAAGAGCAGATGGACATTGGGGTCCCAATGGTGTTACTGTTGGAATGGCACCGGAAAGCTCAGTATTGGTCGGATTGCATAAAGCCGCTGGATGCTGGCAGCTCGAAACCGTTGTTTTGAAGTTCATACAAGAGGCTTATGTCCAGCTGTGGACCTCTATCGGCTGTTAATGATTTCTATCTACCATTTTTTTCAATTGAGGTACCTACGGAACTCTAAAAACAATTACACAATACGAGTGTATTCAGGTTGGTAAAGCTATACCTACATAAGTAGACAGTGAAAAGTGTTACGAGCAAAATACTTATCGCATTCAACAAAAACTAGTTGTGTCCCTACACGAATCCTTGAAGTGCCTACGCCCAACAAGTAGTGCTAGTGGCCGTAGTGCGCGGGCGCAAGATCGACTTGTAGTCGTTACTGTGGGCGACATGACATCATCTCCCGTTGCCACTTGCCATAAATGGTAAACCACTTGGCTGTTATAATTCTTATGAATGGTGACATAATTTCATTATTTCTGAATGTGTGTAGGCGTTTACTCGTTTTCTGATTTAAGTAGAGGCCATAAGTTGTTTTAATTAATAGATTCCTTGATTTGTTTTATTGGTAGGTACGAGTAAGTACACTATTAATCTTAATTTCTCAAGCATATTACAATTAGGCTTTTACGGCGTTGGTCTATGTATTTGAAGTCCTTACTTCTTATTTATTTATTTATTTATTTATTTATTTATTTTATACACATATATATATAAACATTACAGGCGTAACCTAATGTGTTTATATAAACTATCTATAATTCCTGAATTACTTGAACGTATCTGCTGAAAGTTCTGTGAAATTCAGCAGGCGAGGAGAAAAACAAATCTAAATCCGGGTCCCACTCCAATACCCCGCTTAGCAATGGCAACGCGCGAACAAGAGGTGACTCGCGGGTTTGCACCAACCTACATGTTGGAATAGTGAACAGTTTCATTTTGCGTGCCCTTTTTTGTATATTGGGTATATGGAATGAAACCAACTCTAGTACTGAAGGGTTCAACAATTCGCCCCTAATCAGGCGGAAGAAGTAATCCGCTAGAGCTACGCTACGTCTCACCTCTAGTGAATCATACCCCAGCATACCTTGTAAAAAAACCGTGGGATATACGTAAGGATATCCAACATAATAACCGTACTGTTTGCGGTACAGCCACCTTAGAAATTTTTTTTGAAGTTTCTCCAACATGAGTTTGTATTTAACTTCATGTGGACTCCAGATAACTGAGTTACTTTCTAATATACTTCTCACAAAGCTATTGTAAAGTAATTTAATCGCTGCGACACTTTCAAGATCTCTCGATTGTCTTAATACAAAACCGAGGGTTTTGTAGGCTCTAGTTGTGATAGTCCTTATGTGGTCAACAAAACTTAGATCGGAACACATCAATACCCCTAAATCCTTCACGATAGATTGTCGTTCCAATACAACGTCTCCCAATCTATAGTGGTATTCATAAGGTCTGAGCGATCTACAGAACACTTAGTTTCATTAAACATCAGCCGATTACGGTCACTCCACTCAGCGACATTTTGAATGTCTCTCTGTAAAAGGTCGCAATCCACCAATGTCCCGGTTCGTAAGAACAATTTCAAGTCATCAGCAAACAACAGACAGTGAGCTGAACTAACAACATCAGGCAAGTCGTTAATGAATATAGTAAATTCTAGAGGACCTAGGTTCGAGCCCTGGCTTATTCCGGAATACGTGTGATATGGGTTCGAAACGTGTCCGTTGAAGTGAACATACTGGCTCCGGTTACGGAGGTAGTCGGAGAAGAATTTCAGCAACGTAGGAGTAAATCCGATACTCGCAAATTTACGAAGAAGGATGTCATTATCTACGGTATCAAACGCCTTCCGGAAGTCAAAATACGCTGCATCAACTTGACATCCACTGTCCAGAACCGCAGTAGCATATGCATGGAAAGTTAATAGGTTACTGGCAGTAGAACGTCCGATCCTGAAGCCATGCTGTGCGTTTGAAAGTTGACTTTCAACTTGACGGCTTATATACCTATGTATGATGTGTTCGAACAACTTGCCAAACACTGACAGTACAGCTACCGGCCTGAAGTTGCTTACCTCTGACCCGGAACCGCTCTTAGGAATCGGAACAACTCGCGACATCTTCCACACCTGAGGATACCTGCAATTCCTAAGGCAAGTATTAAAAATATGTAGTAACGGCTTAATAAATATTAAACGACAGTCTTTTACAACAAAAGGTGGAATACCATCTGGTCCTACCGATTTCTTTGGCTTCAGATCTCTTAAAGCTTGCTCAACATCTTTAAAGCTAATTGTATTGATAAAGACTGTGTTACTGCTCCCGTTTGACAACGCCATTGCTTCTTGGACATCCAATTTCGGTGGGAGAGTGGAGTAGACAGAGCTAAAATAATCAGCCAACATCTGCGCACCCTCCTCATCCGAAACTGTTTGGCCGTTATTGAAAAGATTTAAACGTTTAATTTTCTTTCGTTTTGCTCCAATATAGTTCCAAAAACTTGAAGAGTCACGTTTTATGTCACTTTCCATCCTAATCTTGTGAAGACGAAAATCGGCTCTGATATTCAACTTGACAAGTGCTCTGTAGTACGAAAACTTTATACGGTATTTAATCAAAGACGTTTTTTTATAAAGACGATGAAAGTGCGCTTTAAATTTTATGTGGCGCTTAGTGACGGGCGAGTACCACACAGGGTAAGAGTACCGAGGTGGCATCGCCATACGCTGTTTTCTGGGTACCCAGTTATCAAAACATTCATTAATTATAGAATAGAATACTAATACGGCTTCGTCCGGATCTTCTATGCAGAGAAGGGACTGCCATTCGATGCTATTAAAACTTTCATAAAGCGCGTGATAGTTTGCCTTGCGAAAATCCCATTCAGTACTAGAATTAGTCATAGAAAGCTTTTGTTCCATACAGGACGTGCCGCGTTCAATACATACCTCAAGTGGTGGATGGTAGGCATCAGGCGAAACCAGCGCGTCAACCGCTCGCTGCACGGTGACAATACCCAACGATGCACTGGCCAGGACCAGGTCTAGAGTGCTGCCCTGACTGTTACGAATAAAATTTAATTGCCTCATTTCACAGAATTCTTATGAATACGTCATCCAGGCCAGACTTCTTATAATATAGAAGAGAAGATATAAAGCTTAGACGCAGCTTCAATGCATGTTTAAGGCTTCTTGTAGACTTCTGTTTTTTCACCGGATATCAGACGGATTTTTTTTACGGACTTCGCGGTGCTGTATGGTTTATAATGAACTAGCGGACACCCGCGACTTCGTCCGCGTAAAAGTCGATGTAAACTTACAACTACCGATACCCTACCCTACCCATACCCCTACCTTACCCCTACCCTACCCATTAGGGCTACATACGCGACGGCACTTAAAATATGGAGTAACTTCTCCCGTTTTCCCAACATTTCCCTTCACTGTTCTGCTCCTATTGATCGTAGCTTGATGAACAGCATACTATAACTTGCCCAGGAGTATGAAGAACAATTGTACCAAGTTTCGTTAAAATCCGTTGAGTAGTTTTTGTTTCTATAACGAACATACAGATAGACAAAAATTTTACTGATTGCATTTTCGGCATCAATATCGATCACTTATCACCCCCTGTTAGTTATTTTGGAAATATATTTCATGTAGGTACAGAATTGACCTCTACAGATTTATTATAAGACTAGATAACACTAAAGACGCTTGAGGACTTCCGTTTTTTCTCCGGATATCGGAGCGTGTTTTTTACCGGATTCACGATGTTTTCTGTGGTGGTGTATGGTTTTTACCGATATCCGGTGAAAAAAACATAAGTCTACAAGCTCTAAGCCCTAAACATTGAATTGCGTGATGGGTCTAAGTTTTATATCTTATCTTCTTTACTATAAGGAGAAGTCTTGGCCTGGACGATGAATGATGATGGTAAACGGTGAATTAGATGTTATAGGCAAGAGTTATTTTCGTTAAAATAAGTTCAACGAACCGATTTCTATTTATACTAACCATCTCTCCCATCTAAACTGTAACAGGACAGGTCAACGATCTAGTTGTTTATCTTTTAACGGACATTTTAAACCGATATTTCGTTCGTGCGTAAATTCAGATTATTTTGTAGGCAAAGATTTTATACTATTAGACATACTACTAGCGCGAACAAAAAGAACAACTCAAAGTTGAGGCGAACAAAAGTGGCAGTCTTAATTTCATTTCGCATTGTAAAGAACGAAAGTTATTAAGTTATTAATTAAACAAATAATACCTAAATATTGTCTACAATGTTGAGTTTGGTGGTCAGAAGTGTAAAAACTATATACCTATGACTACATAGATAAATATATAATGAAAAGCAGACACAAAATTGTGCATGTGTGCGCTCAGTGGAGTAGCTAACAGATCACTTTTTGCGGTCATTTTGTAGGCACGTAACATGTCGAATAGTATAAAATCTTTATTGGAGGTAGGTAGTCTAGATCGATTAGATAGATTTAGATCTGGACCAATTAAGATAACCTCAATCGGCCCAGCCGGATATACAACCCAGGACCTCCGTCTTCTAAATCCACCGCGCATACCACGGAGGCCGTCAAATAATAGGCCGTTTAATAATCAATTAATGAAAAATATTAGTGTGATGAGCATGGGTGTTTTCTTGTGTCTGGGTATATTTATTTTATTTTATAAGTGCATTACAGTACAAATATACGAAATGGGAGTAGCAAAACAAAATTCCATCCTCCTTTTTTGGTAAAAAGAAATCAACGCGACGTCGCCGTCTGGCCTCAAAATACCTCCATCAAAGTATACGAACGCAAGCAAGTACCTACTACGAGTAGGTATACTATATGGCAGCCAAGTTTATACTGCGTTGCACGGACTTGCGCATGTAAGAGACTCGTATGCAGTGGTGTGCACAACGTTTCTAGCTAGGGTAGGCACTACCACGTACAAATTGTACAAAATGGAAATCACAAACGAAGTTTGTAATCTATTCTAATATTATAAAGTTGAAGAGTTTGATTATTCAAATAATCAAACTCTTCAACTTCGCGCAAATCTCAGGAACTACTGGTCCGATTTAAAATGATATTACAGTGTTAGATAGCCCATTTATCGAGGAAGGCTATATGCTATATATGATCCTCGTATTCTTACGGGAACGGGAACCATGCGGGTGAAACCGCGCGTCGTCAGCTAGTGAGTCTTAAAGCTAAAATGAAATTAAATATAATTGAAGAAAGGCCAATTTTGTCTGTCTTTGCTGATTACTGATTTTAGAGTGCTGTCGTCTAAACAGATTACTGATTTCAGAGTGAAAGCTAAAAGATGTTGTATCTATTAATTTGTGGTTGTTGTATACTTAGGGAACAAATAGAAGTATTCTGTTTATGAATCATCATCATCATTGTCAATCCATATTCGGCTCACTGCTGAGCTCGAGTCTCCTCTCAGAATGAGAGGGGTTAGGCCAATAGTCCACCACGCTGGCCCAATGCGGATTAGCAGACTTCACACACGCAGATAGTTAAGAAATTTTTTACAGTATGCAGGTTTCCTCACGATGTTTTTCCTTCGCCGTTCGAGGCACGTGATATTTAATTTCTTAAAATACATACAACTGATAAGTTGGAGGTGCATGCTCCGGAATCGGAGGCAGATGTCATATCCACTGGGCTATCACGGCTCTGTTTATGAATATAGAAAAATAAAACTATAAATGTCACGTAATAATTTATTTTCATAATTTTACAATCTGTACTTTGTCTATTGGTTAAAAATTAGTCATTGAATGCTGTCACCTAAGTGTACTTTAATGCCTAGTTCGGACTACTTTAGTAATTTAGTCGAGTACGAACGATTGGGCGGTAAATCGAAAAATTGTTCGAATTCGACTAAAACACTAAAGTAGTCTGTACGGCCTCTCACATCAGACAGAGAAACCTATAAATCAGCGCATTAGTACTATTTTCATTCTTAATTGAATTTGTAAATGTTATACATTCTATTACAAAAGAATCAATTACATTTAATTTCATTCTTAATTGGATGGGTGGTAAAAATTAAGGGCTTTGTCCCTTTAGTAGGTATCTATTGTGTTATACTGTTTAGACACATTGATTATTATTGAAACAATCAAGCAAATTATATATTAAAAAAAAAAAACAAAAATATCAAAAGTATGAAAAACTTATTTGCACTTAACTTTCTATAGGTTTTTCTGTCTTTGTTTAATTTGTATTTTTTAATTATACAAACATGGCGTTGACTTATACATGACATACATACAAATGTAAAAAAAATGTAGTGCCAATTGGATAGTAATTGTATGTACAAGCAAATTAGCACTAACGGCCATATCACACTGTTCCAGTAACTTTGTGTACTTTTAACTCGATTCGAGACTAGTGTGTCCGCATTGGTTGCCGTCATCAACCCATATGCGGCTCACTGCTGAGCTCGAGTCTCCTCTCAGAATGAGAGGGGTTAGGCCAATAGTCCACCACGCTGGCCCAGTGCGGATTGGCAGACTTCACACACGCAGAGAATTAAGATAATTCTCTGGTATGCAGGTTTCCTCACGATGTTTTCCTTCACCGATGGAGACACGTGATATTTAATTTCTTAAATTGAGCATTCGACTGCAGTTGGTTGTACCATTTGTGAATTGTACAGACAAGCATTTTACCAGTGACTTGATGTATAAAACTGTCAGCGTGTGTGTCCGCAGCGCAGCGATACACATACAAACACCTTTGGTATGTCATATTGCCACTACACATGCAAAACCAAATGGACTTTCTGGAATAGATTGACATTAACATCCTATCGACAGTGTTATGTTAAACATATGTTTATTTATACAATTTATAAACCACAAAACAAGGGAACAAACAATTTAACAAAGAAACAAAAATAAAAACTAGGATATACAAGGCGGCCTTACCGCTCGATAGCGATTTCTTCCAGGCAACCTAAGTTTAGGAAAATATTAAAGCGTATTTTGTTCATGTTGTCTAGTATTCTTATTTCTCTTAAGCACTTAACGTACTACGCGGCGTCTACCTCGACAAATGATCTGATTACTGAATAAACCATATGAATATCGCGCACTTGGCCTTGTTTAAAACGATATGTTGCACCACCACTTGACCAACAAACAAAAGGAGTTTTTCTAAATACTACTTTGTTGATACTTTAGAAGTACCAGTATAAATGTTACAACTAGCTACTGATACAATGTGAACAGGCCGCAACAACTAGCTCTAGTTTAAATGCAATGATGTTATAAATGAAAAGCGGGTGAACATTGATCAACAAAGTCTAGCTTTTAGCCGTATTTTACTTTTTTTTAATCCGGTCCAATTGGAAGGTGGGAATGACCCGGTGACGCATCCAAAATAGTATCTGTTATCATAGATTTACGAGTCGGTACAAGTACCTAAATTCTATGGTTACCATAGCATTTCCACACCTTACAAGAACAAAAAAAACTAATCTTACCACTTTATAATAATATTTTAGATTTTCCCATCCTCGAATTAGACCATTTTAACCATTTAATAATCCAACAAGTATAAGACCAATACTTTTTATTTGTAACATCATTGGGATTATTAAAGCCTGATCGGAAAAATAAAATACCTCACCATTTTGCGGAAAGAAAATGAATTATTTTTTCCATTAATATATATACCAAACACATCATAACTTATTTTAACCACCACTCGTCACTGGCTCAGACTAATTACCTTCTATAGGACCTGCCTCGCTAGAAGTAACCCCTCTGTCAAAACTATATGATCATGATCAAATGTTTCATACAAACTACATCTATAGAATGTTTCATTCTATTCATGTTTATATGTTTCATTGTGTTAAAATTACACCTGTGTGTTACGATTTAAAATTTATAGTTGTGTGTAATGTAACGACACAGGATATATGGGTGTTAAATATTTTCGATGTGTGAGTTTACCTCTTTCCCCTCAAACACGACAAACAATTTTGTTGGTGTGTGTGCGAAACAAGTCCAATAGAAGGCAATTGGTCTGAGACTACAGGTGGGTAAAAACTGCATAACTCATCTTTTATGGAGTTAAGACCCACCACGCCGCTCCAACGCAGGTCGGCGAGTAAACCTAACGCAGACAGGTATAAAACACTAGTGTCGCCCTCTATCTATGTTTTTTATTTTTCTAGTCAGGCTGCTTACGTTACTATACAAAAATACTATAACAACATCACTAAGACCGGTTTCACCAACTTCTGTTTAGTTTCGGATAGTCTTAACACAAGGATTTCCTAAACTTTCTTAGTGTATGTCAAATGCAAAGATTATAGTATTAAATAGTATTAAAGAGATTATAGTATTAAAGAGTATTAAATAAAGATTTTTATAATAGAGATACGTCACTAGCGCCTCAAAATTGAGGCGAACAAAAGCGGCTAATTGTCTTAATTTCATTGAGTCGCAGTTTGCATAGTAAATAACGAAAGTTATTTAAACAAATAATACCTATATTTACATATACAATGTCGAGTTGTGTTTAGTTATCTTAAAAACTGTAAATACATAAATGTACAGGACGCTGGGCAGTATTTCCCATAACTCTGGGGTTATATTCTTTATCGAAAAATTTAAAATGTTCAAGGTCCATGTATTTAACATTTTCTAAGTAAAATTAACATTTTCGGGGTAAATAAATCTTAAAATGTGATCTGTATACTTGTAAGTTTTAAGTATTTTAAAATGCAAGGATAGATAAAGGCGTGTGTTACATGGATAGTCGGAATTATTTGAATTACTTTGTATGAAGACAAATAGTTTTTATTTTTTAGTTAAAAAAAATATTAGTTATATGCAGTTCGGCTCCTTTAAGTGGATTCGTCAACATCTTGAAGTTATGACAAACACTCCCGAGCACCCTGTATAATGGAATTAAAGACAAAATTGAGCATGTGTGTTCAATGGAGTAGCTAAATCCACCTCACGTTTTGCGTTGATTTTGTAGGCACATAACGTATCTATAGTATGCAATATCGTTGGTCAAATGATAAAGAAAAAACTTGTGAATAAGTAAAATAACATCTACAAAAAGTTGGTGGAAACGGCCATTAATGTTTTAATGTAAGTTTACAAATAGAGAATGCCGAAATAACAGAGCAACGTATAAGTGTTTTCAGATAGCATGGGTATGGTGACACTTGCCTTATGACGTCCACAATACGACCAAGAGCGAAACGAACTGTCACCCGCACCATGCTATCTGTCTAAAAACACTTTAGCTGTAAACATCATACCAACGAGAAGGCATAGATATTTTATTTTCGGAGTAAGGTCTGGCTTTGCTTCTTGTGATAAGATGTACAGCTCGTGCGGATTAATATGACACCTGACTCGAATGACGTTTGTTTATGGAACCGCAAAAGTATGGAGTGAAAAAAAGTTTTAATTTATTAGTGTCCGACCGAACTTTTGGTTTCGGCCAAGGATCAGCGCAAAAACAGGTTCCGCTGAAGTTAATAGTACATTTATTAATATTAGTTAATTACGTATACTTTGAAAAACTACGGATAGCTGCCAAAAGCATACAAATCGGTTAATTTGATCCAGAGTGATTAAAGGACATGTCCCAATTTTGTATGGAGGCTGGTCCTTTATTCCGAGTGTCAAGTAAGCAGAACAAATTATTTTCATCTTACAAGAACATAAAATATAGGGCTTAGAATCTAAAATATTTTTTTTGGAACCCGCATTTTTTAAATTAATTAAACATAATGTAGTTTTTATCATTAGCTGACGACATTAAGAATTTTTATCATGGCAACATGCTCGTAGCACACACCCTGACAGATTGTCAGTGAACTTCGCGTAGTCGCGTTCGTTTATGGCGTTTTTAAAGCAACATACGGAATTGTTTTGTTTCATGGAATTGTTTTATGTAATGGAATGGGAGAGAAAACCCTCCCATTCCATTACAAAGTTACAAAATACCCTACAAGTTCTCGAGTTATAAGCGCGATTATGTTTTTACTTATTTTGAAGGAAATAACCTCCTAATTAATCGATAAATTTTCTGAGCATTTCAGTAAGTCAAAGTAATAAAAATTGCTTTTAAGTCTGTAGTTTTTTTTCCACCGCTAAAAGCGAACAAAGTAAATAACCATTTATTCTTCCTATAATTTAATCTACCAAATGTAATCGGTCCCCGCTCAAGTAACTGCAAATTTAGCATCCTGGGCTCCCCTACTATAAGGAGCCCACTGCACTTACATAGAACAAAAGGGCTACTTAGCGTTCTGCGCCTGATGCGGTAGGAGTGTCGAGTTTGAGACTCAATAGCTCAACGGCAAGAGCAGTCGAACTTATCACCGAGGGGTGGTGGTTCGATCCCCGCCCCGTTGGTCTATTGTCGTACCCACTCCTAATACAGTCCCGACTAGTTGGAGGGGAATGGGAATATTGGTCATATTTAAAAATATGTCAAATATTCACAAAAAAAAATAAGTTGTCAAGTTACCTCGCACGAGTAATATGTTATAAATTATCGCGTTATATCTATAAAAACCAGTTAAACGCATGTCTGTACATATTATCACAGACATCACAGAAACCCAAACATACGTAAAAGTCGATAAACTATACAAGAAAATAACTAACTCTGTATTCAATAAACAATAACCTATATCTTATACTACAAAGTATTTATATTATATATTATTATTAATAATTAATCATTGTTTAAAACAACATTTGGCTATAAAATACTTTTTTTTTAGCTTAAATGGAAGAGTTCCATATCGTATGGCTTTCAACTGTCTGCAGCAGTACGGAGATTCTCTTTCTACAATAGCAAACGCTTCGAAAATTAAAAATATGTATGGCTATGCCATTTGCTAACGATAAGTCACGTGATCAAGTTATCGATCGGTGTGCTTATTTGGAGTTTTCAATATTTTCATACTGTTACTATCGCGTTGACGTAAACGCAAATTTATATGGAATTGAAACTATTGTGCAGTAGTGCCACTAGAGTGCGCTGTTTCAATTACTTAGAAATTCGCGTTTACGTTAACGCGATAGTAACAGTATCCATCATTCCATACATTTATTTAGTACTAGCTGACGCCGCGCGGTTTCACCCGCGTGGTTCCCGTTCCCGTTGGAATATGGGGATAATATATAGCCTATAGCCTTCCTCGATAAATAGGCTATCTAACACTGAAAGAATTTTTCAAATCGGACCAGTAAGTCCTGAGATTAGCGCGTTCAATCAAACAAACAAACTCTTCAGCTTTATAATATTAGTAAAGATTCGAAGCGTTAGCGATCGTAGAAAGAGAATCGACGTGCCACATGGCTAAAGGCCCAGAAGTGATATAAGATTATTAATTACTATTGCTTACATGGAATGAAATGTGTTATAGACCCCGGCAACTAAGTTGAACCAAACGACAGGTACAATTATAAACAAAAGTGTTAAACGTTGTTGGAAATATAAAAATGTCAAAATCAAATTTTGAACGCGTTTGTAATGACGTCAGCGTATTAGTGTGGTTACTCGTCTTTGGAGTTACTTCGTATAGTTGACCTTATATGCCACTATCTACCCCTTGTATTCATAAACATGGATTAAGATTTAAATATTGAATAGAAGCAGGCGTTATTTTGCGGAAGTTCATCATGAATAAGTATATATTAATTAATTGATTATGAAACACGGCTAAAACTCACGTGATATTAGGTCGGAGTAAGCTCGACTTCGACGCGTTTCGAACCCATACGGGGCCCTTAGTCATGAGCTGGTTCTTGCATCGCGGCACGATCCAAACTCCGACCTAATATCACGTGAGTTTTAGCCGTGTTTCATAATCAATTAATATGAATAACACTCACGATAGTTTAAATTCTAAAATATATATTAATTAATTTATTTTGCTATCATCCGCGAAAATTCGACGAACCCATGCGACAACGTCACCCAGGTCCGACAAAATACTCTCTACGTACGTTTCACCCCGAAACCGGAGCATCCTCAGGGGATGTTGACTCTACAACGTGCAATAAATTATATAAGATTTAAATTTTAATATTCTTCAAAGTAAATGGATCGAGAATTGTAGAAAAGCTTGGAGTAAGCCATTGTCCTAAAAGACAATCAGACAAATTCCGAATATAGGCTTTTATTAAAGTGGTCCTAATCACAACTGCGAAAGTTCACTTTACTTTGAGGAAAATTTGAGGTTTAAGCCATAAATCCTAATCCACGTTTATAAATAAGGCCGTATTCATTAACATGGATATTGATTTTCAACTCAATTTTCTTCAAAGTAAAGTAGACCTTAATTACTACAATTCAAAGTTCACTTTACATTGAAGAAATTTGAGGTGTAAATCCATGTTTATAAAATCCTAATCCACGTTTATAAAATCCTAATCCACGTTTATAAATAACGTTCCAGTATAACTATAATTGATTCATTAAGGGGTCAGTTTGACGTAATTATAGTAGTTTTTGTAACTCCGTGAAATTCTGACATTTCCAGAAAACAAATTCCCACACAAAAAGACAAATTCAAATAAATCTCGAAAATATCGCTATCTCTTTCTTTGCATTTTTGGCACGAAAAAGATAGCGATATTTCAACTCCACCGGTATTAATCGACAATATGTTTTTTATAACATGGGCACGTTCGTATTGTTAGAATCACCAAAGTAAAATAAACCTAATATATCTTACAATACGGTAGTTATTTCAGTACAACCGATTATTGGTTTCGTTAGGCACAAATTCGGTGATGGATATTAAACATTTTTAAATTCATTTCGAACGAATCTAAGCTTTATGCTAAGGCATATTAGGTCTATTTTCGTCTGATACAAAATCTCGTTTGTTTTCGTTGTTTTTAACCGTTTCTTTATTTGTGTGCGTACCAATATCATAATAGGGATACAAATAGCATAGCAATCTATACTCGGTAATATTATAGTCAGGGATCCGTAGAACATTTTGTACACCTGATTACTAACAAGCAAATTTTTCGTGAATAGCAGCTTCATCTCGATGAGACGATCAACTTTTTTATTCACGAAAATTCTTGATTCTGGTAGCTAACTGAGTTACCAAGAAAACAATACAACTTAACAGCCGCAATGTCGTACAATTTGCGTGGCACATTATTTCGTTACGACGCTCTGAAATTTTCATTTTCTGGTAACTCAGTTAGCTACCAGAATCAAGAAATTTCGTAAATAAAAAAGTTGATCGTCTCATCGAGAAGAAGGTACTCACGAAAAATTAGCTTGTTAGTAATCAAATGTACTAAATGTTCTACGGATCCCTGACTATTACAAGTCTTCTCTACCCTAAACAAAATGTATGACACAATTTTTTTCAATACAAACTATTTTCATTAACAATACACAATAATATAATATTATTACAATCTATATACAAATAAAACGCTTGCTTCGCAAATTCACTGTGCACTCGTTCAACAAAAACAGGCCCTAATATCATCGTCATAAGGTTCAATTTATTGCATCTTTAATTTAATCTAATTCTTCTATATAACAGTTTCGATTAAGATGATACCTGCGACGTCGTGGCGATACTGAAAAGAAAAAAAAATGAGAATATATAACTATACTAGCGGACGCCCGCGACTTCGTCCGCGTGGAATTTAGTTTTTCACAAATCCCTCGGGAACCATGGATTTTTCCGGGATAAAAAGTAGCCTATGTGTTAATCCATGCTATAATATATCTCAATACCAAATTTCAGCTAATTCGGTTCAGTAGTCGAGGCGTGATAGAGTAACAAACATTCATATCATTAAAATCATCAGTTTTCGCAAATCTCGGGAAACCATGGATTTTTTCGGGATAAAAAGTAGCCTATGTGTTAATCCATTGTAAAATCCATTTCGATTCCAAATTTTAGTCAAATCGCTTCAGTAGTAGCGTCGTTAAAGAGTAACAAACATCTAAACATACATACAAACTTTCGATTTTATAATATTAGTAGGATTAGGTTGAATATCGTAATGGTTGCCGTATGCCGTATTGTATCAGAAATTACCGCCGACGGGAAGTGTGTATTGATTGTTGTTTATTGACAACATTCCATATTAATTGTTTTAAAAAGAAATTTAAATACTATTGCTTTGCAAATCCTGATTTAGACCTTGCGTCTTCTTTACCTAGAGTTAGATAGGTTTTCGGGCGTATCTTGTATGTATGTATGTATGTATGTATGTATGTAATATTCTTTATTACCTCATATCTTCCAAATCGCTGGACGGATTTACGCAATTAAGATATCATTAGATTTGTCTTAATAACCCAAGTGTTCTTAGATAGGTGAAATTAAAAAACAACAACAAGACGACTGTGAGACGCTATAGACTCGAGGTGAAAAAAATTTTTTTTTTTTACAATTGCAACATGGATATCAAAATCAAGGACTTTTTGTGGGGAATTCAAAATGGTATATTTTGAATTCCCTGTAAATAATGTAGACGAAAATCATTCTATTCAATATAATAGGTCCCGACTGTTTTCTAATTGCTTTCTACACTTCTGGACTGAGCTTGTTTTTTTCTTTTCAGTTTTTGTATAATTTATGCAGTCGGGTTTTTTTATTTGTTTAATTAATTAATTTTTTGTTCTATACACACATATTTCGTTTTACATGTAGTTTAACATTAATCTAAATTTAATATTGTTCTTTGTACATTAAAATTCTGTATTCATTATAAATTATTTTATATTATTATACCTAGTTCGAGATACTTTCTTGTTTTAGTCGGGTGCCAACGTTTTTTGGTTTTACCGCCCAAAAATCGTTTGTACTCGGCTGGATTACTGGAGTAGTGCGAACTAGGCCTTATCCTTATCCTTAGTGCATGCTGTGACAAGTGGGTCTGCAATAATTGCCGTAACTTATATATTTCTTTATATTTTATTGGTATTAGTGTCCTGTTTAAAATAAATAAATAAACATATAAAAAAATCAGCGCTCAGACTTTTATATATGTTTTATGGAATGTTATTCCATCTATTCCGTTACTCAGAAAATAAGTAGTGTCTGGGTGGTGGCACTGGGATCTTGAATCATAAGATGTTAAGTGTGACCCAATTTAAAAAAACACGTTTTTGGAGTAAAACTTATTTTGCCAAACTCGACTTGGGGACTATACCTTATACTTTGTCCAGTACCTCCACCGAGTATGAGCCCTTAATATTGGTGGGTACGTTTAGGGCAACCAAAAAAAAAACTAACTTCATATACTCAACCAGCACGTCAGATTAAGATAAGGTAGGTGAGTTGATAGCTAAAAACTGCACATTTCGAAAATCTGACGATTTGAGCGTAACGTAATGGAATGGGAGGGTTTCAAAGTTACAAAATTAAACCCTTACATTTTAGTGCTCGAGGTACGAGTGCGATTAATTTTTTACTTATTTTTAAGGAAATAATCTCCTAATTAATCGCTAAAATTTTCTTACAATTTCAGTAAGCCAAAGTAATAAAAATTGTTTTTAAAGTCTGTAGTTTTTTTCCACCGCTAAAAGCGGAAAAAGTAAATAACCATTTATTCTTCCTATAATTTAATCTACCAAATGTAATCGGTCTCAATGACGCTGGAGTAACTGCAAATTTAGCATTCCGGGTTCCTCTACTATTAAACGTTTTTGGTACATAAAACTTCTTTTGACAAACTCGACTTGGGGTCGTCTCAAAAAGTGTATTCGGACGAGTTGAAGGGATGTTGGGTGGGACAGCTAAAGAAGTTCTACTTCAGTCCTGTGGTATAAACACACTTGTTTTATCCTTTCTTTCTTTTTAACAGGGTACGTGCGTCATAGTCTTGCACTGGCATTGGCATTTTGGGATACAATGCGTTGATTAAGCGTTGCGTTGACTGAAGCTCAGACCAATTATAGAAGGACCTGTATCGCACTCATAGTCACGAACAAAATTGTCTGTCATTTTCTGAGGAAAACGGGCTTAGATTTAGTATATATCTTATACTAAACTAGAAGTTTTTGCCCGTATTTTACACAATACAATTACACAAAAAGGTATTTTTACGGAGCTCTTTAACCGACGAACACGATTACAACTATTTAACATCGATTCTGTAGAGACAGTTTTTATAATCGCATTAGATCGTTGATCATATACTTTGACAGAAAAGTAACGTCTAGCGATGCAGGTCCTGTACAATAATTGGTCTGAGGGGTAAAGGTACACGTCTGACGTCACGCCCGCGGCCCGCGCCGCACCAGCGACGGGTACCGTCTGACGTCACACACGTACCGTCTACAGGCGCGTGCTTTAGATGCGCACGGTGTACAGCAGGCGGCGCTAGAGCGGCGGGCTGAGCAGCGCGCCGAACTGCAGCAGCGCCTCGCGCAGCGCCGCGCCTGCGCCGCCCGCGCCCCGCGCGCCCGCCAGCCGCACCAGCGACGGGTACCGTCTGACGTCACACACGTACCGTCTACAGGCGCGTGCTCTAGATGCGCACGGTGTACAGCAGGCGGCGCTAGAGCGGCGGGCTGAGCAGCGCGCCGAACTGCAGCAGCGCCTCGCGCAGCGCCGCGCCTGCGCCGCCCGCGCCCCGCGCGCCCGCCAGCCGCACCAGCGACGGGTACACGTCTACAGACACACAAATATAACTTTAACCTATACCTTTTTAGAACGACAACACAAACATTGCCATTCACATAAACTACTTTGAGAATCTATTCCAAAAACTCCATACATTCCTTGAACAACAACACAAACATTGCTATTACAGAAACATCTATTCCAACCACTCCAATACACTACTTGGACGACAACAAAACATTGCTATTCACATAAACGATTGAGAATCTATTCCAACCACTCCATACATTACTTGAACGACAACACAAACATTGCCATTTGCATAAACGACTTTGAGAATCTATTCCAACCACTCCATACCTTTTTAGAACGACAACACAAACATTGCCATTCATATAAACATCTTTGAGAATCTATTTCAACCACTCCATACATTACTTGAAAGACAACACAAACATTGCCATTTATATAAACGACTTTGAGAACCTATTCCAACAATTCCATACATTTCTTGAACGACAATACAAACATTGCCATTCTCATAAACTACTTTGAGAATCTATTCCAACATCTCCATACATTTCTTGAACGACAACACAAACATTGCCATTCTCATAAACTACTTTGAGAATCTATTCCAACATCTCCATACATTTCTTGAACGACAACACAAACATTGCCATTCTCATAAACTACTTTGAGAATCTATTCCAACATCTCCATACATTTCTTGAACGACAACACAAACATTGCCATTCTCATAAACTACTTTGAGAATCTATTCCAACATCTCCATACATTTCTTGAACGACAACACAAACATTGCCATTCTCATAAACTACTTTGAGAATCTATTCCAACATCTCCATACATTTCTTGAACGACAACACAAACATTGCCATTCTCATAAACTACTTTGAGAATCTATTCCAACATCTCCATACATTTCTTGAACGACAACACAAACATTGCCATTCTCATAAACTACTTTGAGAATCTATTCCAACATCTCCATACATTTCTTGAACGACAACACAAACATTGCCATTCTCATAAACTACTTTGAGAATCTATTCCAACATCTCCATACATTTCTTGAACGACAACACAAACATTGCCATTCTCATAAACTACTTTGAGAATCTATTCCAACATCTCCATACATTTCTTGAACGACAACACAAACATTGCCATTCTCATAAACTACTTTGAGAATCTATTCCAACATCTCCATACATTTCTTGAACGACAACACAAACATTGCCATTCTCATAAACTACTTTGAGAATCTATTCCAACATCTCCATACATTTCTTGAACGACAACACAAACATTGCCATTCTCATAAACTACTTTGAGAATCTATTCCAACATCTCCATACATTTCTTGAACGACAACACAAACATTGCCATTCTCATAAACTACTTTGAGAATCTATTCCAACATCTCCATACATTTCTTGAACGACAACACAAACATTGCCATTCTCATAAACTACTTTGAGAATCTATTCCAACATCTCCATACATTTCTTGAACGACAACACAAACATTGCCATTCTCATAAACTACTTTGAGAATCTATTCCAACATCTCCATACATTTCTTGAACGACAACACAAACATTGCCATTCTCATAAACTACTTTGAGAATCTATTCCAACATCTCCATACATTTCTTGAACGACAACACAAACATTGCCATTCTCATAAACTACTTTGAGAATCTATTCCAACATCTCCATACATTTCTTGAACGACAACACAAACGTTACCATTCACATAAACGACTTTGAGAACTTAAGAAGTCGGATGCCCAAGATTAGGCACAGTGGGCGAGGTTATTTTTTTTTTATTTTATTCTTTACAAGTTAGCTCTTGACTACAATCTCACCTGATGGTAAGTGATGATGCAGTCTAACATGGAAGCGGGCTAACTTGTTAGGAGGAGGATGAAAATCCACACCCCTTTCGGTTTCTACACGGCATCGTACCGGAACGCTAAATCGCTTGGCGGTACGTCTTTGCCGATAGGGTGGAAATTAAGAAAACCTCAATCTGCCCAGCCGGGGATCGAACCCAGGACCTCCGTCTTGTAAATCCACAACGCATACCATTGTGCCACGGAGGCCGTCAAAATATGTTGGAAAGCGGACCACCACACCAGTGGGATCACGCTAGAAGAAGAAAAAGAAGATTTTGCCTCTACACATATACTCATGAGGCACAATTATCCGCCCACTTTAATATACCGCGAGTATATTAAAATGGGCAGATAATAGTGCCTCTGAGAATAGTTAAGACGTTAGTGCGACAATGTAAGACATACCTATGAGCCGGTGCCACGCCGCCGCGTCCACTCGGGAAGGCGGCGCGCGCTTCATGGCCGCCGCCAGCGCCGCCACGGCGCGGAGCACGAACGATATCTCCGACACTTGGTGTCTGGAAACAGTTTAGACCTTGTCCAGAAGGGGCGAATTCGTCGCGAACCGTATCGCGCGAATTCATAATACGCGTGTAAATCGCGTGCACTACGCCAGACTCTCGATTCGCGCGTGTTGCGGGCGAATCGAGATACTAGTGACGCTTTGTTGCGTCCAGTTAACGCGCGAACTACTACTACTCATGTTTCATACTAAATTCCTCCCCAGATGTTCGCGCGTTGGTACGCGCATTGGGGACGCAACGGTCTCGCGTAATACGCGCGAGAGAATCGCGGCGAATTCGCCCTTTCTGGACTAAGCCTTACTGGTTAAGTTCATTGACGACCCACATTCGGTTCACTGTTGAGCGCGAGACTCCTCTCAGAATGCGAGGAATTAGGGAGGGGAGCAAATAGTCTACCACGCTAGCCCAATGCGGGCTGGCAGACTTCAAACACGAAGAGTATTAAGAAAATTTTCAGTTTTGCATTCTCACGATGTTTTTCCTTCACTGTTTCGAACACGCGATATTTATTTTATTTATTTATTCGGAAGCCAACGTTGTATACAAAAATCTTATGACTAATATTAAAAATAATATGCTACATTATACACCCCACTTTCAGGCTAACTCAACATGCGTTTAATTATTGACAATTCTTAATTTACCATTAAAAAAAAACAAAATCTACCAACTAACCTAAAAAAAAAGAATTAAAAAAAATTGTATTTACAATAATAATAATGGGAATTGACAATAAGAAATTACATTTAAAACAAAAACAGAATGCATTTAAAGTACATTATACATCGACATATGTTTTTTAACTTTACTTTTGAAAGAATTAGAACAACTATAGAAAATATCCAGATTTGCTATTTTAAAAATATTATTATACGATCTCACTATTCTTTCAATAGGAGCATTTCTTTCCAGATTAGTTTATTTAATTTCTGAGTGTTTTTCTCACTGCTATACGATGGACCTGACACCCATGAATCCATGGTATGCTAAGATATTCTTCTATATAGCATGGAAAACATAATACCTGGGAAGAGGCTCCGTGCTATCCTCGTCCAGGTTGTACCTCGATATCACTTCTTGAAACCGGTCCAATAGAGGCATTATGGCTAAAGGGTCATTGTCACCTGAAAAAGTATTAGATTTACAAAGTTTCCTCTTATCATAAGTTGTCAATGTCAGAATTCAGATAAATATATATAAAAAATATATTCGTTACAACTTACTTTCAGAGCAAGTCATAGAGTCCATGTCTTCGAGCATGGAAAATTGAAGCAGGGTCTCGAAGCACGTGCGTGCAAACTCCTCTCGCTCCTTCAACTCTTGCTCGTTTTCTGTTACGGATGACAGAGATAAATCAAATAACGTTGAGAGAAATGAAGACAGATTTCGAACAATATACCTAATAAAATTCCTCTTGCTAACAAGTTAGCCCACTTCCGTCTTAGATTGCATTATCACTGTACCATAAGGTGCAACAATATTTAATACTAGAGACAGTTTTGATACACTAGAGATTATAAGTGCATCAAAACTGAGGCGGACTAATGTGTATAATTGTCTTAATTTCATTTAGTTGCTTATTAAACAACGAATGTTATTTAAATAAATAATAAAGGTATGTTCAGTAAGTGTAAAAACTATAAATACATAAATATATAATGGAATTAAAGACAAATTGTGCATGTGTGCGCTCAGTGGTGTAGCTAAATTCGGATCACTTTTGCGGAAATTTTGTAGGCACGTAACCTATCTATAAAATGATCATTGATAAGTTGAGATTGTAGAGGATATATTTAAACTTATAACAATAGTTTACGTGTCTGAGGCTGGTGGCGGTGCAGCGAGCCGGCGCGTACCAGCGCCAGCAGGCGACGGGCGTGCCTGGCGGGCGCGCGGGGCGACCCGCGCAGCACCTCGTCTCTCACCATGCCGACCACCTCGCGAGCCTGCGCCGTGCCGCCCACCCTACAACCATTTATAATTATCAGCCTATTTTACAATAACCCATAAAGGATCCGTCCGTCTGTCTAGATAGCCCAGTGGATATGATTCTCTACCTTCGATTAACAAATAATAATTAAATATACACACACAATGTCAAGTTGTGTGTTTAGTTACTTTAAAAACTGTATATACATAAATGTACAGGACGCTGGGCAGTATTTCCCATAACTCTGGGGTTATATTCTTTATCGAAAAATAATTTAAAATGTTCAAGGCCCATGTATTTAACATTTTCTAAGTAAAATTAACATTTTCAGGGAAATAATATTTCTTTTGTAAATAGATATAAGTCGTATAAACTTGTAATTATGACGTAGCCAATTTTACGTATTTTAAAATGCAAGGATTGATAAAGGCGTGTGTTACATGGATAGTCGGAATTATTTGATTTACTTTGTATGAAAACATACAAAGCTTTTATTTTTTAGTTAAAAATATTAGTTATGCAGTTCGGCTCCTATAAGTGGACTCGTCAACACATTCAAGTTATGGGAAATACTCCCAAGCACCCTGTATAAGTGAGCCGTGATAGCCCAGTGGATATGACCTCTGCCTCCGATTCCGGAGGGTGTGGGTTCGAATCCGGTCCTGGGCGTGCACCTCCAATTTTTCAGTTGTGTGCATTTTAGGAAATCAAGTATCACGTGTCTCTAACGGCGAAGGAAAGCCAGCGTGGTGGACTATTGGCCTAACCCCTCTCATTCTGAGAGGAGACTCGAGCTCAGGAGTGGTCCGAAATGATGATGATGATGAAACAAATCTTGCAAGTTAAATTTGATCCACTTTGAGCTGAAATTTTGCATGCATGTATAAATCGGACGACAATGCAATGTTATTATGACATAGAGTTGATCTGACGGTGGAGCTAGAAGGTGGTCATAGGAACTTCGTCATTAAACGACGCAACCCCATCGAGTTTGGGCTCGTTTGATTCGTCTCAACGAGTACTTTCATACTAGATGGTAATACTTAATATATTAATGCAAAAAGTCATTCATCACAAAATCTCGAAAACCGCTTAATGTACATAGCTGAAATATGGCAGGGAGGTAGTTTACAGTTAGTAGGTATCCACTAAAGACGGATTTTGCGATAGGGCCGGATTAAAGAGTAAATTCGATCCCCGCCCTCGGGATTATTCCTAACACAGAATTTCCAAATAGTTGGAGGGGATGGGAACATTGGTCATATTTTAAAAAAATAAAAAAAAAAATTTTTTTTTTTAAACATCGGCTAGTATGATGGGGATGATGAAGTAATAAAACAACTTACGGCGGTTCGAACATGAAAGTCTCCAACACAGTGGGCAGGATTTCCCAAAATTCAGAGTACTCGTCGGGATGTTCTCTAGCTAACGGCAGTCCGGTCGCCAACACCTGCAACGTTTGGCACGTGATGTAAAATACTTACTAAAAGCAAGAGAAAACAATATTTTCGAATAGCAGACCCAGTCAAGTTTTGCTTTGACAGTTACACAACCAACCAATCGCAAGAAAAATATCGGCGACAGAAAGAGTTTTTAGTCGCCGATTTTTTTATATTAAAATATTGTTTTTATAATAAAGCTGCCCGGTCTATATTAAAAAATCAACATGAAGTCGCTTCTTCATGCTGATTTTTTATGACTGACTAACTTGTTAGGAGGATGAAAATAAAAACCCCCTTCGGTTTCTACATGGTATCGTACCGGAACGCTAAATTGCTTGGCGGTACGTATTTGCCAGTAGGGTGGTAACTAGTTACGGCCGAAGCCTCCCACTAGCCAGACCTGCACCAATTAAGGAAAGCTCCAAACCTCCAAAACCAGGCGTTTAGCGTTTCGTTATGATTATGTGAACCGAAATGGGTGTGGATTTTTATCTAACGCCTAACAAGTTAGACCACTTCCATTTTAAATTGCATCATCATTTACTTATTCAAAGGCCAACTTGTAAAGACTAAAAAAAAATGTCCCTGGGCCACAACGCAGCTCACACTCAAAGATCGCCTTGAAGTGTCTACCTCACCACAGACTTCACTTTTTCTTAGTCTCTCCTTCAGTAATACTCCATTCATAATCCTCAATGCCTGTACGCTACCTATGAACCTCATTAGAAGGCTCAAAATCACTCAACAGGCGATGGAGCTAGTTATACTTGGAGTATCTCTGCGTGATCGAATCAGAAATGAGATTCGCAGAAGAACCAAAGTCACAGCTCAGCGAGTCGCGAAGCTGAAGCAATGGGGAGAGCGCATAGTTCGGATAACCGATGGATGGGATCCTAAGTGCTGTAACTTCGCACTGGAAAGCGCAGTGTTGGTCGACCTCCCACCAGGTGGACCGAGGACATCAAGCGGGTTGCTGGGAGCCGCTGGATGCTGGCGGTTCCCAGCAGAGACCGTGGTGTTTGGAAGTCCATGCAAGAGGCCTATGTCCAGCAGTGGCTGTTAATGATGATGATGATGATGATGATGATGGTGATGATGATGATGATGATGATGATGATGATGATGATGATGATGATGATGATGATGATGATGAGTACCTGTAGCAGGAGCGAGGCGATCTGTGTGGGCTCGTCCGGCTGGTCTCGCTCCCTTTCGCTGTTTCTGCGCCGCTTGTCCGGAGTGCATTTCTTTACCGCTTCGTGGAGAGCCTGCATATTTGGACGAAGAACGAATTAAATAATAATCATTTTTTTTTGAAGTCTCTCTGTCATAATAGACATATTTTATTACAAATGTCTTCGAACAGTGCGTGTTGCCAGTGCCTATGGTTCCGAGACTTGGTCGACTTGGTCTCAGCGTGCACGAATTAGAAATGAGGAGATCCGCAGAAGAACCAAAGTCACCGACGTAGCTCAACGTGTCGCGAAGCTGAAGTGACAATGGGCGAAACACATAGTTCGAAGAGCCGATGGACGTTGGGGTCCCAAGGTGCTGGAATGGCGACCCCCAATAGGTGAACGGACGACATCAAGCGAGTCGCAGGGATTCGCTGGCTGCAGGTGGCTCAGTATCGTGATGTTTGGAAGTCCCTACAAAAGGCATATGTCCTGCAGTGGACGTCCATCGGCTGATATGCTGATGATTACAGATGCTCCGCGGTTTTACCTGGGTAGTTCAAGTTCCAGTGGGAACTAATACATTGATGGGATAAAATATCATGACACTAATAAATAACGTGGCTTTATATATCAAAAAGGATTTTCAAAATCCAGAGATTACGTTCGAAATCCATCCGAATAAAAAGGCTATGTAAGAGTGGCTACAACAATAATGTATCAGGCGAGGATTTAACTAGTCACCCTTTAACGTATTTTATTTTAATTGAATCATATTTAAACAATTATACAAAATCTTTATAAATCTGTGGTTAACGGTGTAGATTAACGATTTAGTTTTAATGTCAGTAATTTTTTTTTGAATTGTAATCTTATCGTTTACTGTTTTTTAACCCAAATAAATAAATAAAAAAAATAAACTCAAAAAAAAAAGAAAAAAAAAACTCAATATACATTTATATCAATTAAGCTTAGTTTACTAGCAATTTTGAAATGTCAAGTTATGTCATGATTTAATTGTGATAATTAAAGTTACGAGGGTTCCAAAGAAGACTTGGTCCGAGAAGAGTCCACAACAAATTCAGCCAAGAGTAATTTTTTGGTTTACGTTTAGCGCAAGTCACTTTAATACAAAGATAGACGTATATACGTACCTTTTTTTTGTTTTTTTTTTTATTCTCTACAAGTTAGCCCTTGACTACAATCTCACCTGATGGTAAGTGATGATGCAGTCTAAGATGGAAGCGGGCTAACTTGTTAGGAGGAGGATGAAAATCCACACCCCTTTCGGTTTCTACACGGCATCGTACCGGAACGCTAAACCGCTTGGCGGTACGTCTTTGCCGGTAGGGTGGTAACTAGCCACAACTAGACAAATTAAGAAAAACTCAATCTGCCCAGCCGGGGATCGAACCCAGGACCTCCGTCTTGTAGATCCACCGCGCATACCACTGCGCCACGGAAGCCGTCGTTTACCTGCAGCAGGCTGGGCAGTTGTCGCGCGCTGGGCGCGGGCGCGGCGCGGTACAGCGCGGCGGCGGCGGCGAGGCAGCGCGCGGCGGCGGCGGGCTGCTCCTTGGCAGCGCCCGCGAGCGCCGTCAGCGCTGCGAACATCGCCGGCAGCAGCTCGTGCCGACTCAGCGCCTCCTGCACCAAAAGAACAGCCGTCAGTTACAAGGCTTTTTGTTAAATAGCCTCAGACCAGGGTAGTTGACTCGTATCAACTCTATATATATATAAAAGAAAGTTTGTTACAACATTTATAACTCGAGATCTGTTTCTCTCCAGTTTTTGATTTGTTGGATTTGTCTCCGCCTAGAATAGCAGAATACATCTTAAAAACAATGAAAACTCGACGAATAAATAATTATGAAAGATGAATAATTTTCCATAAATGTTACTTTGTTTAGGACCTATCAAACATTTGTTGTCCATCCTGTCAAGTACTGTATAAAAGTAATGATTGACATTTATACGTACGTTCGGAAATACTAACAAATGACTCACATTTACGCGTGCGTTCATTTTATCTTGAGTAAATTAATAAAATTAGTAAATTATGTTGTCTATGATTTTTCCAAGATATAAGGGTAGGGTTAGAGTAGGAGTAGGGTTGGGGTAGGAGTAGGGTAATGTAGGGTAGGGATAGGTAAGAAGTTCACATAAGTCAAAGCGAAGCTTGACCGGGTCCTTTAGTTTAATATAAACAATATTAATTTCGCATAGTACATGGAATAATGGTCCGAAATCTATCGATATTAATTAATAAAATTTCAGTATTATAAAATTTACAAATCATGTCAAATCAAGCTTTTATTGTCTGTCTGTTTGTCCAGGCTAATCTCTGTCAAGGCTTAAGCGATTTAAATAGACTATTCACTGGTAGATAGAGGAGGTTATTGAACAGGTCATTGGCAGATTGAGATTTTCTTAATTTGTCCAGGTTTGGCTGGTGGGAGACCACCCTACCGACAAACACGTACCGCCAAGCGATTTAGCGTTCCGGTACGATGCCGTGTAGAAACAGAAAGGGGTGTGGATTTTCATCCTCCTCCTAACAAGTTCTGTTCTCATCTTAGACTGCGTCATCACATACCATCAGATGAGATTGTAGTCAAGTGTAAAGTATATAAAAAAAAAATATATAAAAGCTACTTATTATCGCGGAAAAATCCATGGTTCTCGCGGGATTTATTAAAAAATGAATTACACGCTAACGAAATTGCGGGCGTCCGCTAGTATATTATGCAAGTCGAGGGCAAAGGCCGAAGGCTCCATGTTGCACACGACATAAGAGCAGACACACGCACCTTGTGAACGGTGTCGAGGCAGTGCAGTGCGTGCAAGCTGACGGGCGCGCCGCCGCCGATGCCGTCGAGCGCGGAGGCCGAGGGCTCCACACTGCACACGATGGACAAACACTCGCCCAGCTTCTGTACGTCTGCACCCGTGAACCTGCAGACATTTCGTTTTTGAGCGGCATGTTTCACTTGAAGCAGAGCTTCTCTGATATAAACCCGGCTCGAAGGACCAAATGTACGCGGGTACTACACAATAATATAAAATACTAAAGACAAGACTTAAGACTTAACAAAGTGATATTTCATAATTTTCTATCATTGTGCAGTTCCAGCAAATGCATGTGGTACTTCAAATGGCAAGTTTACATCACTTGACTATGAGTCATGTGGTTCATAGCCTGGCTGATTTTAAATCCGGCTCGAAGGACCAAATGTACTCGCATTATTTACTCGCGGTACAGCTGCTATAAATGCTAAATATCACTTTGATTATATTTTTAACATTTCCTAGTGTTGTGTTCCTGGTACCGAACAGCCTACATAATGTTTGAAGTAATAGTGCCGGATCGAATGCAATGTTTGAACTATACAACAGATCCGTGGATACAGATCCGAATATGGATATTTGATGTTAACCTCCCCGGAATCGGTTAAGAATCTTAATTACCATTCAATAGAAACTTCCGCAGAGTACAAGTAAGTTCTGCTTCATTTAATAACGGATACGGATCATTCCTCTATGGATACGCGGCACATCACTAGTTAGAAGTAACCCCCGCAGTACTCACGTGGGTCGAATGTGTTGGAAGATGAGCGGGAAGATCTGCACTAGCGTGGTGAGGAAGTTGAGGGTCGGCGCGTACGCCTCCGCCGGCTTGCCGTCCTCCTGAACTGAGAGGAAACATAGATTCATCATACATCATCATCATTATTATCATATCATCCGATGGATGTCCACTGAAGGACATAGGCCTAGAGTAATTGCGTAGGGACTTCGCAACATCACGATCCTGAGTCGCCTGCATGCTGCAAATCCTGGTGGATATCATACAGTAGGTAGATGACATTACTCAAATGATTTGATGTTGATAAAGACCGAAAAAATTGTGAATAGGCCAGCAGGTGGTTGAGACATCGGACACTACAATAGTGCTTAGGCATTGTGTGGCATTGTCGTGATAGAACAGTGAGTATGACCTCTGCCTCCGATTCCGGAGGGCATAGGTTCGAGTTCAAGTGGAAAAACATCGTAAGGAAACCTGCATACCTGAAGTCTACATGTGTGAAGTCAGCCAATCCGCATTGGGCCAGCGTGGAGGATTATTATTGGCCTAAACCCCTCTAATTCTGAGAGGATTTTCGTGCTCGTGAGGGTACCCGAATATGGATTGATGACTACTACTACATTGTGTGGCACAATTTAAAAATTAAACTTTTTTTTTCTTTATTTATATTACCGGGAGCGTTGGCAGCCAGGCCTTCAGCGATGGTGGTCCATGCGGCCCAGGCGGCGGGCCAGACGCGCTTGGGCGCCTCGCCCTCCGCGCGCCCCGCCGCCGACACCACCTCTTGGAACGACTTCAGTGCTGCCACTGACACCTGGGAAACAAAACCATTCACATTAATCCATTTGCACACAAAATGGACATCTTTACCTTGCTAAAGCGCGTCGCGCGTTGCGAAAGGGGTCTAAATGGAAAAAATTAAGACCAAAAGATGTAACGACACTTTTTGCTAGTTGTAAGCCGTGCGGCGTGCGCGTGTTTCTCTGTCTGTCTCTCTCTCTCTCGCTCATAGAAAGCAAGCCAGTTTTTTTCGTCTCGTCTTTCTATTTCGCATTGCATTGCATCGCATTATATACAGTGTTTTTTGTACACAATAAATAATAACAACTTCGTCCCATCCCGGTGTCCCTTGGCACCTCTCAAGGTTTTTTTTTAATTTGTTCTTTACAAGTTATCCCTTGGTAAGTGATGATGCAATCTAAGATGGAAACGGGCTAACTTGTTAGGAGGAGGATGAAAATCCACACAAATCCGAGGTTGTATTCGTAGCATAATTTGCTACTTTGGAATTAAATTCATTTAATATATTTCTTATTAATTTGGAAACATTTAATTTTTTTTTTGGAAACATGTAAAAAGAAAAAAAAACTGTTTTATTGGTCCTTAAATAAAAAAAATCTCTCTCTTGCCAACACTTCTGGCCCTGCCTCCGACTCCGTTTCCGAATCTGATAAAACGAATTTAAAAACACCGACTCCGCCTTCGGTTCCGATAAAAATACCTGCTATAAGTATAATTTCATGTCATATTTGACCACTTTCGCCATTATTTGATAAAAAACATTATTACTTGAGGACTATAGGCAAAAATTTCGAAGCTATGATGAAAAAAAAAAAACATGTGCCAAAATTTGTATACCATACCTCATGACTGCGCCGCAAAGCGAAGTCGGTGATGTAGTCGAGCAGCGCTGTCCAGGACCTGCCGAAGTCACCCACGGACGCCAGCAGCTGGAACCGCGAGTGGAACACGCGCGACACGCCTGACAGCGTCAGCACCTGCAGCCAGTGGCGTGCACAACGCATTTAACTAGGGTATGCCCTTGGTTCTTAGGCGATCGAGATATGCTGAGCCGAATACAAGTTGTTAATGATGATGCAATATAAGTACAAATTGGGATGATGACTAGTTGTGTTCCTATATATTATTATGAAGACCAATATAAGGGATAATCAAGGGATAATATAAGGGCCCGTGACAGCCCAGTAGATATGACCTCTGCCTCCGATTCCGGAGGGTGTGGGTTCGAATCCGGCCCGGGGCATGCACCTCCAACTTTTCAGTTGTGTGCATTTTAAGAAATTAAATATCACGTGTCTCAATCGGTGAAGGAAAACATCTTGAGGAAACCTGCATACCAGAGAATTATCTTAATTCTCTGCGTGTGTGAAGTCTGCCAATCCGCATTGGGCCAGCGTGGTGGACTACTGGCCTAACCCCTCTCATTCTGAAAGGAGACACGAGCTCAGCAGTGAGCCGAATATGGGTGATGACGACGAATATAAGGGCTGATAAGACCAAAATTAACTAAAAAACAAATACTGTCAGGATGTTTGTAAATTAAATAAGGTTATAAAAATAATTAGATATACAACTAATCGTTTTTATTGTACAAATGGGAGCTCACGTCCACGTACCAGTAGCGCTAACGGCTTGACAGCCGGTAAAACTGATCGTGTGTTGGTCGCATATGATGATTATGAATTTAGCAGTATGTTCTAATTAAAATTAAATAAAACGACAACAAGAAATCATTAAATTTTCATTTGTAATAATACTAATAAAATAATAAAAAGAAAACAATTACTTGGTTTAAAAACTTTCATGTATGCAGTCCATATGACTGACAGTTGAAAACAGCCAATAGAGATAACTCCTAAAGTGATATGTCTAAATCCATGGGGGTACATTAACATCAGAGAGAGCTCCGCGCAAGAGCATCGTCGATGTGGACTTTTCCACTATAAGGTATGCAAATGGGTCGTCCAATGTAACATTTTTCCACAAATTTGTATTATTGGAATTTTTATAGAACGGAGTAGAAGTCGAAACGACTGTATTGCTCTCTGAGACAGAAATTGCCACTTTGTGTGCCACTTGGAAAATATACACTTTTTCACTAGCCAAATCGTTGAACTTTGCGTCCACTCTGTCGAATATACCAGTAAGTCCCATTTCGAGCAGTGGTTTATTTAATAGCAGATTGGACTGCGCTCTAAAGTTTGGTAACTTGACCTCGACCTCTTTCAAACCGAACGTGTCCACATCACTTTGCAGTTTATCCAGAATGGCCTTGACGGATACGCTTCTGAGATTGCTCAACACTTCTCTGACGCTGTATCTGTTGTGCGGTCGTATGAGGAGCATGCAGTACTTGTCCCCTGTGTACGGCAGCTCTGTGACTGTCGCTTTCAATGAGTCTAAATCTGAGGAGCGGAGTCCTGCTCTCAGCGACATCATTTCCATTGATTCGTCATCTCTATTGTAATTTTTCACTGAACGTTGAAACGGATGCGCCCACATCGCGTAAAATCCTAAAAAATTACACATTATCATCGTTGATTCAGTGAAATCTTCCTCACCTATCAGGTGATAGTCACTATCGAATAGTTCTTCCATCGTTAGCCTCGCTATGTCCGCCGCCTGCTGGGGTTCGCCAAAATTAAGTCGTCGCGTAGTAAAATGAAAATCATTCCTCAACCTTTTGAGCCAGTCGCGATTTGCGCGTGAATTTTCATCATAGAAAAGGAAATTCAACACCTTAAAATAAACATTTTCACTGTCGAACACCGATGTGTTTAAACTCTTGAACTGTCGCACGCATTCGCCTCTGTCCTCTGGCAACGTGAACACTTGGCAACTTGGTCCCGAGTGCTTCCCGAAGTTTCGTACGCTACACTCAATAGCATATACAAAATAGAGTAAGGTGACACCATTACACAACCATCTGGTTCTAAATGTTTATAGGCATGATATAAAAGTTCGGAGCTAAAATGTCTAGTGTTGGTTATAAAATCTAAAACACCGAACGACGGAGTGACAGTGAATATAAAGAATATTATTAGACGCATAGCGGTGCGGCGGTAGATGCGATTGATACCAGACTGAGTGACCTTTAGCTGACGTAAGAACCGCCTTGATAGGATATCTATTATAGCTTTGCTGTAAGCTACGTCCGCGTTAATCTCAGGTCATATTACATCTCGACCTGTGAATCCCGTTTTACGGAATCGTTATATAACTTACTAACCAACGCTCGCGACTTTGTCCACGTACGTCTGGGGGAAAATAACATCAACCTATGTCCTCTCTGTTGATCGGTTTGAAGGCAGTGCTATGCCTTAGGCTTTAAAAGTTTATTGTGTTGTTTGTATCTTTGAAGTTGATTATTTTTTATGGTAAAAAAAGATTTTATTTTTCTACTTTTAGCTTAGTGACCGAAATTGCCACAGTACTGGCAAAGTTCGTTTACTTATTTCAGTTATTTTGAGTTTAGGATGAAATTACTGAGCTGATTTAAACAAAAAAGAATTACCAAAATTGGTTAATAAATGACGGAATTATAAGGTAACAAACATATATATATATGTATAACGTAGAAGCCGTATCCTCACTAAAATAATCACGGACAGAACCGGTGACCTGACATTGGTCATCGGCTCTGCCATTTGCATAGGATCACTTCGCATAATCTCACTAATCGCTTACACAATTAACTACTAGTTCTACTATTTATCCTGATTAAGGATAAAGGATTATTATCCAACAAGAGCTGTGGACGGATCGAATTCCACAACAAGAATGAGCTAGACCGTCCGAATGCCCGTAAATTGAGAACCTCCTTATATATATTATCCCTGTATTCCTACGGGAACGGGAACCACGAGGATAAAACCTCGCGGCGTCAGCTAGTTTATAATATACTAGACAAGAAGGTTTTACCGGACCCGCATTATTTTTAAATAGTGTTATTATAGATAGTGACCTTTAGCCTATTATCACGTATATGTATTTTGTTGCACATTAAACGATATAAAATATGCGTGAGTGATATTATAAGGGTTCCGTTTTAGTACTTACAGACGTTCGAAACCCTAAAAACCTTTTTTTTATTATGTATAAGCATGCGCTTAGCTGCAACTGCAAAGTTGGGGGTGTGTGCCCCAGACCGGATTAGTACCTACGCCCTGCGAATCAAAGGCAGAGGTAAAGAGTTCAAACGGATAATCAAGTATCTCGGTATCACTATTCAAAACATACTTAACTACATAGGTTTACGTTTTTGCGTTTGCAAGATTATTTTAAGAAATTATGTTAATTTTACGTCAATTCGTTAACTTAACGTTACTAAACTAAATACCGCACTACGAGTATTGCCACTTTATACAGTCGATAATTGTGTAATTTCGTTGAAGAAACAATGTTATGTAGATGGCCTATGGAATCGTTATAAAGGATCGGCAGAAAGGGGTTGCGGTCGTGATGGATTATGACCTGAGATTAACGCGGACGTAGCTTACAGCAAAGCTATAATAGATATCCTATCAAGGCGGGTCTTACATCAGCTAAAGGTCACTCAGTCTGGTATCAATCGCATCAACCGCCGCACCGCTATGCGTCTAATAATATTCTTTATATTCACTGCAACTCCGTCGTTCGTTGTTTTAGATTTTATAACCAACACTAGACATTTTAGCTCCGAACTTTTATATCACGCCTATGCACATTTAGAACCAGATGGTTGTGAAATGGTGTCACCTTACACTATTTTGTATATGCTATTGAGTGTAGCGTACGAAACTTCGGGAAGCACTCGGGACCAAGTTGCCAGGGTGTTCACGTTGCCAGAGGACAGAGGCGAATGCGTGCGACAGTTCAAGAGTCTGAACACGTCGGTGTTCGACAGTGAAAATGTTCATTTTAGTATGTTGAATTTCCTTTTCTATGATGAAAGTTCACGCGCAAATCGCGACTGGCTCAAGAGGTTGAGGAATGATTTTTATTTTACTACGCGAAGCCTTAATTTTCGCGAACCCCAGCAGGCGGCGGACATAGCGAGGCTAACGATGGAAGAACTATTCGATAGTGACTATCACCTGATAGGTGAGCAAGATTTCACTGAATCAACGATAATAATGTGTAATTTTTTAGGATTTTACGCGATGTGGGCGCATCCGTTTCAACGTTCAGTGAAAATTTACAATAGAGATGACGAATCAATGGAAATGATGTCGCTGAGAGCAGGACTCCGCTCCTCTGATTTAGACTCATTGAAAGCGACAGTCACAGAGCTGCCGTACACAGGGGACAAGTACTGCATGCTCCTCATACGACCGCACAACAGATACAGCGTCAGAGAAGTGTTGAGCAATCTCAGAAGCGTATCCGTCAAGGCCATTCTGGATAAACTGCAAAGTGATGTCGACACGTTCGGTTTGAAAGAGGTCGAGGTCAAGTTACCACACTTTTGGGCGCAATCTTATCTGCTATTAAATAGACCACTTCTCGAAATGGGACTCACTAATATGTTCGATCAAAAGGATGCAAATTTCAACGATTTGGTTGATGGAAACGTCTATATTTCCCAAATAGCGCACAAAGTGGCAATTTCCGTCACACAACATAATACAGCCGTTACGACTTATACTCCGTTCTATAAAAATGACAGCCTATACAGAAATTCGAGGAATAAATTTACATTGGATGATCCATTTGTATACATTATCGTGGAAAAGTCCACATCGACGATGATGTTCGGCGGAGCTTGTTTTGATGTTAATGGGTATTAAAACTGATCGCTTTAGGAAAGGTGGATATGGAGATCATATGTTTAAATGAAATTTTTTAACCAGTTATGGTTTTCTTTTAATTATTTTACTAGTATTATTAAGAACTACATAAACAAATGAAATGTATTTATATAATATCATTGTTGGTTCAAATCACGGAATTAAAAATACATGGAATTCGATTCTGTCATATTTAATTTTGAAAACTACGTACCCACTAATAAATATTTATGATGTTGACTTAAAATAAGAAATATGTTATTATTTTGCAGTAAGCTTCATTTCCTTAACAACTACTTATTATTTTTTATTGACACAGATAAAAAGCAAAATTATTATAAAAGTCCCATTTTGTCTCTGTTTAACTTATATTTTTTCGAGAAAATCGAATTTATAGTAAAAGAATATAGTCACAGACACACGGAGTAAAGTTTAGGTAGTACTTTACTGATTTACAGTGATATAGCACTAACTAAAGTTTACTCGACGTAACCTTTATCAAAGTCGATTTTCATATATAATTTAATACAACCAACCAAGCGTACGTCCTCATATATGAGGATACGCGGGCCCCGCTAGCTAAAGCGTTAGCTTTAGTTTTTTCTACGATCTGTGGTTTAAATAATTAAACATACGAACACATTATTTCACTCATAACATAAACAAAGATAGCATAAGGTCAACTAGTTTCCGCTTATCATTATGTGCAATGTCCCACTAGCGATCCGCTAGCTTAGTGTTGAAAACTTGTACTATGACCATTCATTGTCAGGGTTCCGTGCGTGAGCAAATAATGGTATCCTTATAGAATCACTCGTCTGTCCGTCTGTGCACCCGTATCAACTCGTACTAGACCGATTACAACTATATCCAAATCTATACTAATATAATAAAGCTGAAGAGTTTGTTTGTTTGTTTGTTTGTTTGATTGAACGCGCTAATCTCTGGAACTACTGGTCCGATTTGAAAAATTCTTTCAGTGTTAGATAGCCCATTTATAGAGGAAGGCTATAGGCTATATATCCCTATATTATCCCTGTATTCCTACGGGAACGGGAACCACGCGGGTGAAACCGCGCGACGTCAGCTAGTGAATAGATGAAATCGAAATAATATGGGTGTCAACTTTGGGGGACAAGATGTAAATAAAATTATTTACAAACTGCATTCCGACACATAACAAAAGCTCGTTGTGATAACCACAAATTTATTTTTTTTGTAATTGAAAAAAAAAAAATAGTTACTACTGAACATAGCCCTCTTATAAGGATTTCACAAAAGAAACCGTTATCGTAGTGTAACCAAAAAATCAACAGCATTCTAAGATCATTAATGAAATAATATATCATACTGTATTTTGATTACATAGAATAAATGGTCATACTTAGTAAAAAATATGTTAGTATAATTTGCTTTTTTTACTTTTCAACAGATGTTACGAGGGCGTCTATTATTTTATCTGTTTACACGATATACAGAAATAGGGATGACATTTTTTTTTTCTAATTTTATATAAATTAAGAGTATGGTAATAGTAAAGCAATTTTGTAAAAGTAACAAGGTATCTGCGATCATGACTTTCGGAGCTACAGGGATTTAAAGGGTCATATTTTGCGGCGCTGCTGTGGTTCACTTAACAAAGGCATTCAAACAAAATTACAAATTACTTGTGAGTCTATGTTTATATTTCAAATAATGAAAAATAACACCAAGCATTTAAGGAAACTAAAAATGTACATGTATTTGTATCTATATAAAAAAAATTGAATTGATTTTATATCTTACTAGCTGACGCCGCGCGGTTTTACCCGCATGGTTCCCGTAGGAATACAGGGATAATATATAGCCTATAGCCTTCCTCGGTAAATGGGCTATCTAACACAGAAAGATTTTTTTAAATCGGACCAGTAATTCCTGAGATTAGCGCGTTCAATCAAACAAACAAACTCTTCAGCTTTATAATATTAGTATAGATATAGATTTTTTTACAAACATTCCGACAATCTTTGTTTTTAATCTATTAATTAGTAACTATTGACCTTATTTACCCGAATCTCTCATACAAATCAATATATTTTAATCTAATCATCATCCCCATTATCTTTCTACTATATACAGACCTGCGTCTCCGCCCATTGCTTCTGCGCAGTGTTTCGAGTGTGGTGGATGAGGATATGTTCTCCGGTGTCCACCTTCTCCGAGCTGGCGATGTTCGACTGCTTCTGGACCTGACAACAACATGACACGACTGACTGACTGACTCTCGCCAGCCACACACGATTATATACCGTCATGTGAGCTGTTGCAGACTTGATGGTGTGCTGGTCATGCTTGATGGTATGGTTTCGTTGGGCTGGCTAGCGTAACACTCCTACTCTCTCCTCTACATATTGACATGCAGATAGTCAAGAAAATTGTCTAACGCGGAACGTTAGACAAAGTCAAAGTCAAAATTCATTTATTTCAAATAGGCTTAGTTTACAAGCTCTTTCGAAACGTCAGGTAATATTAAACTTAAGATAATGGTGATAATGATTATTCGAAAACTTAAAATTAAAGTTACGAGGGTTCCAAACGCGCCTTGGTCCGAGAACAGACCACAACAAACTCAGCCAGGTTTATCCATTTTTAGTTTATCACCATTTAACAATAGGTATATAAAAATGCTCCTATTGAAAGAATAGTGAGATCGTATAATAATATTTTTAAAATGGCAAATCTGGATATTTTCAATAGCGGTTCTAATTCTTTTAAAAGTAAATTTATAAAACATATGTCGATGAATAATGTACTTTAAATGCATTCTGTTTTTGTTTTAAATGTAATTTCTTATTGTTAATTCCCATTATTATTGTTGTAATTACATTTTTTTTCTTTCTTTTTTTTAGTTTCTTTTTTTTTTAGTGGTAGGTAGATTTAGTTTTTGTTTCTTTTTTTTTAATTAAGAATTGTATTAAAATAAACGCATGTCGAGTTAGCCTGTAAGTGGAGTGTACAATGTAGCATATTACTTTTTAATGCATGTTATGTTTAATTAGTCATAAGCTTTTTGTATACAACGTTGGCTTCCGAATAAATAAAATAAAATAAAAATATATAAGTAGCCTGTCATGTAATACATTTCATTTCCAAGCAATTTTGTTATTTACGTAAGCATTGACACTATAATACGACTTTTCTATAAGCTTACGTTTAATAAAAACTTTGAACTTATTGAGAGACATGCCAGTGATTTCATTTGGCAGTTTATTATAAAAACGTATAGAATTGCCCTTAAAAGAATTACTAATTTTTTGTAAACTAGTGTGATGTGCAACAATTTTATTTTTATTTCTGACATTAATATTATTACAATCACACCTTCTTTCTACAGTCTATCTCAATCAAAATGTTGCCTTCTATTTCATTGGTTGTGTGTATAGTCGGTTTACGGACGATCATTTTACACCTGTAAATAATAAATTGAGACATTGTCATGATACAAGGTATAAAGCTGTCGGTTCTTCATTATTGAGTCAGTCGTTCCTTTGCTATCTCAGATGAAACAGGTGCCAAGTGATTGTAGTGAAGTGTCATATATCTCTGTCGTATTGATGACACATTGATGTCGTATTGATGATAATAATACACAGTATTGAAGATCAACAAGTGAATAATATTTCGAAATCCCTCTGAACTTAACAATTATTAAAACTACGCTTAGTTCGATTGTGCCTCACTTATTACGCAACGTGATAATGAATCATGCTTTTTCGTTCGTGCAGCCGGTGTTCATCGATTTATAAGTATATAAATACGTCAAAAATTATTTAGTCCATTGAAATGTTTTTGACGGCCTCCGTGGCGCAGTGGTATGCGCGGTGGATTTACAAGACGGAGGTCCTGGGTTCGATTCCCGGCTGGGCAGATTGAGATTTTCTTAATTTGTCCAGGTCTGGCTGGTGGGAGGCTTCGGCCGTGGCTAGTTACCACCCTACCGGCAAAGACGTACCGCCAAGCGATTTAGCGTTCCGGTACGATGCCGTGTAGAAACCGAAAGGGGTGTGGATTTTCATCCTCCTCCTAACAAGTTAGCCCGCTTCCATCTTAGACTGCATCATCACTTACCATCAGGTGAGATTGTAGTCAAGGGCTAACTTGTAAAGAATAAAAAAAAAAAAAAATGTTACATTTTTTAGGCCTAACCTTGCGTTTTTCAGAGGACGCAATTTTATTTTTTTGCTGTGTAGGGGGGGTCATTGTAAAGCTAAAACCAAGTTTGTGGGGTCGCCACCCTTGTCCCGCGGCGGCCATCTTTAAAAGAAGGGTTGAAATGGTTTTTACGGTATATCTCTTAAACTATTCATCTGATAAAAAAAAAAATTGTTAATGTTTTTTTTAGCAAATTAAATTTTCTACAACTTTGGTCCAGTAACTTTTTATCGTAAAACAATAAATAAAAAAGTTATAAGCAAAAATGTTCAATGTTGCCGTGGGTCACATACCTGGTCCAGCATAGGAAAGAGTACGGCGAGCAGAGCGCGCCAGGCGGGCTTGCTGAGCAGCGTGCCGTGCGCGCTGATGCAGCTGAACAGCGTCTGGCTGGCGGCACGACGCACCGGCGCGCGCGGCTCGGTGCACAGCTCACCTGCGTAAATCAAGAAACCATTTAATCTATTGTTACAGAAGACCTTAATCGTAGGAGGTTAAGGTTCACAATTGCAGGTAGTGCGCTATGTTCCACTGACACAAGTGATCGGTACTCACTCAGTCGTATGTAGAGGCACATCCACAGGCGGTCGAGCGGCGGCAGGTCGGGCTGCACGTCGGGCACGCTCGCCGCCTCGCTGCTCAGCGCCGCCGACAGCTTGTCCCGGTTGTGGTACAGGTAGTGTGACATGTTCCACTGACACAAGTGATCGGTACTCACTCAGTCGTATGTAGAGGCACATCCACAGGCGGTCGAGCGGCGGCAGGTCGGGCTGCACGTCGGGCACGCTCGCCGCCTCGCTGCTCAGCGCCGCCGACAGCTTGTCCCGGTTGTGGTACAGGTAGTGTGACATGTTCCACTGACACAAGTGATCGGTACTCACTCAGTCGTATGTAGAGGCACATCCACAGGCGGTCGAGCGGCGGCAGGTCGGGCTGCACGTCGGGCACGCTCGCCGCCTCGCTGCTCAGCGCCGCCGACAGCTTGTCCCGGTTGTGGTACAGGTAGTGTGACATGTTCCACTGACACAAGTGATCGGTACTCACTCAGTCGTATGTAGAGGCACATCCACAGGCGGTCGAGCGGCGGCAGGTCGGGCTGCACGTCGGGCACGCTCGCCGCCTCGCTGCTCAGCGCCGCCGACAGCTTGTCCCGGTTGTGGTACAGGTAGTGTGACATGTTCCACTGACACAAGTGATCGGTACTCACTCAGTCGTATGTAGAGGCACATCCACAGGCGGTCGAGCGGCGGCAGGTCGGGCTGCACGTCGGGCACGCTCGCCGCCTCGCTGCTCAGCGCCGCCGACAGCTTGTCCCGGTTGTGGTACAGGTAGTGTGACATGTTCCACTGACACAAGTGATCGGTACTCACTCAGTCGTATGTAGAGGCACATCCACAGGCGGTCGAGCGGCGGCAGGTCGGGCTGCACGTCGGGCACGCTCGCCGCCTCGCTGCTCAGCGCCGCCGACAGCTTGTCCCGGTTGTGGTACAGGTAGTGTGACATGTTCCACTGACACAAGTGATCGGTACTCACTCAGTCGTATGTAGAGGCACATCCACAGGCGGTCGAGCGGCGGCAGGTCGGGCTGCACGTCGGGCACGCTCGCCGCCTCGCTGCTCAGCGCCGCCGACAGCTTGTCCCGGTTGTGGTACAGGTAGTGTGACATGTTCCACTGACACAAGTGATCGGTACTCACTCAGTCGTATGTAGAGGCACATCCACAGGCGGTCGAGCGGCGGCAGGTCGGGCTGCACGTCGGGCACGCTCGCCGCCTCGCTGCTCAGCGCCGCCGACAGCTTGTCCCGGTTGTGGTACAGGTAGTCCGATATGTTCCACTGACACAATGAAAACATGCTGCATTACGTGACGTTCAAGTGTAAGTGTCAAACGCCACTATTACGATAGACGTTATACATCATAATACGGGTGATGACATGGTTTCAATATATTGATTTAAGTCAATCTTTCGTGCCATTTAGTATGGAGCGTTTTGTATTGATCCGCGGCAGCGCCGCAAAATTGTCCCTAAAAGGGTCAATTTTGCGGCCCCTGTGACTCTGAAAATATTGATCGCAGATATCCTGTTACTTATACAAAATTACATAACTATTAGCATACTCTTAATTTACATACAATAAAAAAAAGCTGTCATCATCCCTATTATCAGCCAATCAGGTGGCGCATATATTTCTGTAATCCTCACCATGAGTCCGACAGCCGAGAGACTAATGTTGAGCTCCTTGGTCTGCCTGGCGAAGGCGGCGGCGGCGGCCAGCACGCGGCGCAAGCAGCGTGGCCCAGCACAGCCGAGCAGGTCACCCGCAACCAGTTGTGCGCATTGGAAGGCCGAACGGACCAGCTGTTCACTGGAAACAAATGAGAATATAATCCTTCAAACTAATACTAGTATATAAAAAAATATTAAAAATACATTTTGTGTATGAAGGAAATTAAATCGAAACATCTATACTAATATTATAAAGCTGAAGAGTTTGTTTGTTTGTTTGATTGAACGCGCTAATCTCTGGAACTGAAAAATTCTTTCTGTGTTAGATAGCCTATTTATCGAGGAAGGCTATAGGCTATATATTATACCCGTATTCCTACGGAAACGGGAACCACGCGAGTGAAACCGCGCGGCGTCAGCTAGTCTTGAATAATATTGGGATAACACGTAATGTGCTTTAACAATAATTGAAGATTACAAAAAGAGACAAACAGTTGACAAACATGATACATAAATTCTGTTTTGATAAAACAGCAATCATGATGCAGTTTGGTTTGTTTACATTTGAAACACTGCTGTTTGGTGAATGATAAATCTATTATATACTATGATATGAGTTTGTTGTGGGCTCTTCTCAGTCCAAGGAGTGTGTAATAACTGTGTTTTGTCGCCGTTGTATTAATTCAAAGTCGAGTTCACTTTACTATAACAATATAATCTGACGTCTCAAAAGTGCTTGTAAACTAAGCCTACTTGAAACGAAGTTTAGTCTCACCTGTGATGGTCGCAAATGGCGGATATGATCTCCATCATGAGCGGCCAGGCGGCGCCGAGCTGGTCGCCGCGCGAGTGCAGCAGCCGCGCGGCGCACTCCAGCTGCCTCGCTCGCACGTCGCAGTGCCGCACCGCGCACAGCTCCGCCAGCGGCTCCAGCACTAAACGTTCACGGGCCTACAACGACATTAACATACAAAACTATAAAACACTATCTTTTCTTCAGTAACCATCAAGTTTATACCGAAGTTCAGATAGATGGACAGCTTTAGTTCTTTATTTGTCAAATCTCTTAAATATGACAAACTAGCGGACACCCGCGACTTCGTCCGCATGGAATTTAGTTTTTCACAAATCCCTCGGGAACCATGGATTTTTCCGGGATTAAAAGTAGCCTATGTGTTAATCCAGGCTATAATATATCTTAATACCAAATTTCAGCTAATTCGGTTCAGTAGTCGAGGCGTGAAAGAGTAACAAACATTCATATCATCAAAATCACCAGTTTTCGCCAATCTCGGGAAAACATGGAATTTTTCGGGATAAAAAGCCTAGCCTATGTGTCAATCCAGAGTTAAATCTATTTCCATTCCAAATTTCAGCCATTTCGTTAAAGAGTAACAAACATCCAAACATCCTACAAACTTTCGCGTTTATAATATTAGTAGGATGTTGGCATATATTCCTACTCCCCTCCAACTTGTCGGTAAAGACTGTTAGAAGGAGTGGGTAAATTAGTGCTCGTCGATTAAGGCTTTAATATAGTTACCTCGGTGACGAGCGCCGGGTTGTTGTGGTGGTACTGGAAGGCCGCCTGCACCAGGTACGTGATCGCCTCCACGCCCCACTCGCGCATGCGAATATGCGGATGCTGGCACACCTGCTTTGACCACTTGTGGAGTTAGTGAGTTACTTGTCACTTCTGGACCAACAAAGCGGCGGATCGAAAACATCGTTCTCTTTCGTCCCATCGCAACGAGAGAAAGAAAGAAAGTTTGTTGACGCACACACACACACACACAATACACAGAATATACCAAAAAAAAAATTAAAATAAAGTAACTATAGGGAACCGACATAGCTCAACAAGACGCGAAGCTGAAGTGACTATGGGCGGGGCATATATTTTGAAGAGCCGATGGACGTTGGGGTCCCAAGGTGCTGGAGTGGCGAACCCGCAGTAGAAAACGCAGTGTTGGTCGACCCCCAAACCGGCGGACTGACGACGTCAAGTGAGTTGCAGAAATTTGGTGGATAAAGAGAATATATGGAGAAGATGTTTGGCAGGGGAGATGAATGTACTCGTAAATGCATTTTAAAGGATCCTTTAAACCTACAACCAAAGTTCACAAGTCCTGGGACCTGCTCGAGGTGTTTCCTTTACCACAAAATGGTTATACAATCACAGTCGCTGCTTCCGGTCACTTTATATAAGGCATTGGGGTACCGTTTTCACATTGACGGATGACATGACGGTGCCCCCAGATTATGATGATAAGAGCAAGCTACGAACTCGTTCTCGGTTTTAACTTATGTTTTTATTGTAATAACAAATATAATAATAAAAAAAATAAATACTGACCTCAAGTAAATGGTTAGTAATGGGCCGCCACATCACTTCTATTCTGTGCATGTTCGCAAGACCTGTTTCCAGAAGTTTCGCCACGGCGAACAACGATGGCTCCTGTAACGAAATTTATTTTTATTAAAGGCAAAGGCAAAAGGACTTTTGTAGGAATATAACTCAAAAAATTTATCGATTACTAGCAGGCTCGACTAACGTTGTTTTGCCATTTATGAATTTCTTTCATACAAAACTGATGACTGTAAATGTCAAAAGAAAGTAGCATTTTCAGGCATCCGTAAACAGGATCCCACTATGAGTATTATATGTATATTGTATAATTAGATATCCGGAAAACATGCATCTGCGTGACACTGGACGATGAATAATGTCAAGGAACGAACCAATCTTAACAGAATCAGTTGAAATAAAATTCACAAGGGCAGGAAGAGTTTTCTCCGCCTTACTGCTAACTTCAATTTGAGGTAGGTGGATGATGCATATAAAGATATCTGGAAAACGTACATCTGGAAGACAGTGGAGTAAATGGATTGACAATGTCAAGGAGCGACTTTAATTTGAGGAAGGTACCTTAGGTACCTGATGGTTTATGCATATAAAGATATCCGGATTTTTTTTTGTCCACCTTATCGCCGCACTTCAGTTTGAGGAAGGCAACCTATGGTAGATGAATATAATACACTCACCCTATTAGAGTAAGCCAGCTCCATAGCCTCGTTGGAGAGTTTACACAGCGCGTCTATGAGATGGTGCAGCGCTTCGTCGTCTAGATTTTTCGACGCCTCGAACACACGGGACAGCATTGCTGATAATGCTGTAAGAAAATACGATATAGCTTTTGTTTAAAGTAAGGTTTTTATTCGTCAGAGACGGAAAGGTTATTATCCCTGAATTTCCGGAAAAATGTTCCACGATTGTGAATTTATGTAAGATTTAGTTAGACCTGACTTAAAATATGAAATCTTATTGTCTTTGTATTAACATGACCAATAGCTTGGTACAAGTAAGCACGCAAAACTGGTCAGGGACTGAAATTAAATATTTCACAGATGCCACAATTTTTTGGAAAACTGTTCCACAAGCATAAATTTTTATAGACCTACAAAAATCATTCTATTATGAAAGTTTTCTTATTTAAGGTTAATATTTAAGTTATTAGCAGTGCTTGTAAACGTAAAACAAGACATTTTTGCAACCTACGGTGGACCGCGTTTACTTAGTAGGTGTTAGCTTCAAATACTTAGGTATCTTCATATTTCTACAAAGATTTGTCATAATTACCACTTGCCATGCAGTGTGGTGATCACAATTTTGGCAGTATCGAATAATTTGATACGATTTAATATATCAGGTAATAAGCCATGCTCATTCTCGAAGCATCCCAGACCATTATATTGCGAAATTTTGCGTTGCGTTTTTTTATTTTAAAATATTAGTGAAATTAAGTAATTACTAAAATAAATATATAACTTCTAAAATATTACACTTCATATTCATTCTTCCGTAAATAGACGAGTATAATCTTTTAAGCGTATTTCAGAGCACAGTGCGTAGAAAAATAACGTGTCAAACATATTGCCTCATTTTAGGTAAACTTGATATAGTATGATTGATATTGTTGCTAATTCTGTTTCGTTCAAATTATCAGACAAGCCATAAATTATCTTCTCCTTTTTAAGAGATAATATTAAAAATCCACTCTACATTTTTAACCAGTCAATTTAGATTGGTTAACTGACTGCTTTTATTATTATTAAAAAAGCCAGCCAGTAAATACTGTTAAGTATATGTATGCTTGTAAATTCCATAACTTCTGCGATTGGTCTACATTGAGAGGTTACAGAAGTTTGTTATTGTAATGTCGGTTTGTTGTAATACGTTTGTTACAACAACGACATTAAGTTGTTCTTGTTACTGCCATGTCGCTTGGATCAATCATACGATATCAAGCAATTTTTTTACATGTGATTGCTGTATGCGGTGGCAATATAAAACAAATTTGTGCAAGACAAAACAAAAGAGATAAACATGGCCAGCAAGCTCCTTCCCCAGAGCGCGAAGACGGACAAAAGCGACCCCTAGCGGCAAGACGTGTTCGAACAAGGTAAAATCTACTTTATTGTGTATTTTTTAAAGTAGATTTTGCAATGCCTTACCAAACAGAGTTTGACATACCAAATCCCAAAGATTGTGTCTATTTGGAATTAGAATAATGCAAAAGATGAAGATGTTTTAATATTTCAAAATAATTAAATAAAATGTATTTATAAAGAACAAGTTCGGTTTAGAGTCTAGAGAAACCCAAAAGTGAGTCTAAGGAAAATTGTTTACAACTTTAATAAGTAAGTAGTAAATGTAAATTTACTTATTTTCAAAATTCAAATTCGTTTATTTTATATAGGTATATGAGGTAGCCTAATGGTGACGTTTATAAGCCTTTCTGAAACGTCAAATTTGACTATTTGTAAAGATTCTACCACTGGTTCGGAAGGGAGGTTCTGCTGAGAAGAGCCGGCAATAAACTCAACACTTGCTCTTTTAATTTAGCTGTTTAAAAAAAACATCTATTAGATTAGGATGCCGTGCAGAGATCACTTGTTACTTGTCAGCCATAATGCCGCCTATTGTACATTTATGTAAATATATTGTATCTTGTCCCTGTAAATTAATGTAAATCATTTGTATTCTGTGTGGTGTGCAGTAAAGCATATTTTCATTATTTTGCAACTTGAGAAACATAAAGGTGTAAATTACAAGTAAATTTGCAAAAAGGATAACTTTGACCTTGATTTTTGAAATCCAATGAGAGTGAAGTGCTATAAATATATTTTGATTGTATATATTAAGCAAGGCATGGTACAGTATATTCCAAATAGACACAGAGTATAAATCACGTTTAGTATACCACTCATGACTCCGAGCGATTCCGCCACTGGAACTTGCTGACCTGCAAACAATTGGTGTTACTACTAATAATGTTCTCGCTGTCCTGTCTGTAACCTCGATCATTCATCAACATTAACAGCCGATGGACGTCCACTGCTGGACATAGCCTTTTGCATGGACTTCCAAACAAAACAATCTCGAGCCGCCAGCATCCAGCGGCACCCTGCAGCACGCTTGATGTCCTCGGTCCACCTAGTGGGGGGTCGACAAACACTGCGTTTTCCGGTGCGGGGTCACCATTCCAGCACCTTGGGACCCCAACGTCCATCGGCTCTTCGAAGTATGTGGCTTGCCCATTGCCACTTCAGCTTCGTGACTCGCTGAGCTATGTCAGAACCTTTGGTTCTTTTGTGGATCTCCTAATTATTGATTCGATCACGCAGAGAAACTCCAAGCATAACTCGCTCTATCGTCAACTGAGTGACTTTAGACTTTAGATACTTTGGAATAATATGAACATTTTATCAAAATGCCGTCAATTTATTTCAATGATGAATGTCATGCATTAGTTACCAGTAAATGAGCATGCGTCAACATAATATCTCGTGTCCAGAGGAAAGTATAGCCGACCAATAGAGGTAAAACCAAAAATTTTGCTCTGTCGTTCTTTACTATAAGACGAATTAGAGTGATATTTTGGACACCGCAACTATTGGTCGATAATATGACAAGAGATACACGAGACACGATAGACATGCCGTTATTGAATATTGTTGCAGTGATTTGTACACTTCAACCAGTACGCCTTTGATGCTCACTACAACTCATAATGAGGCGAGAAAGAGACAAAATATCGACCAATAGTGGCGCAATAACAATATCGCTCCTTCTTTCGATGCATAGAGACTAAAGAGAGCGATGCTTCCAATTCCCCCGTATTGGTCAACATTCGTCTTTTTCTGGCGTCCAAATACATAGTGGTGTGCATTTTAGGGCTAATAGAATTCTGATAGAACGATACTTTTATTTCTGCGAGACTTTGACTACAATCACGCTCGTGGAAGGCAATGGTTCAAATTGAAGCGTGCTTACCTTGAAGATTTCCTTTTCACTACTAAGTAAACTCAAACCTTACAGCATTAAACCAACCATAAATCAAACCATATTATCAGTTATTAACATGGTTTGGTTGGTAGAAGAAGATACACGATGATTTTCCAAAGTAATGCAGTCGAACAAGTTGTAGCACAAGTCCTCGCCCTCGCAGAGTAATGGTGCAGGAGTATGACAACTAGCATATGGAACTCTCTCCCGAAGTCAGTGTCTCCAAATTGCCGTACTAGCTCAACGGTAAGAGCGGTCAGACTCATCACCGAGGGGTGGTGGTTCGATTTCCGCCCCGTTGGTCTATTGTCGTACCCATTCCTAATATAGTCTCTCCCGACTAGTTGGACGATAATGGCAAAAATTCTTACGACCTGGACATATCTAAGATGAGAATGAATAGGTATCTTCTAGACAAGCGCGTTCCACCTAAGGCAACATCTACACTTATCATCAGGTGAGATCGTGGTCAAGCGCGAGCTTTTTCCATATATAAAAAATAAAAAAAAGAACAAATGTATCATATACATGACGAATCAAAATGGACAAAAACTTTCACTAAATAAAGGAATTTTTACTTTGAATTCGACTTTATGGAAACGTACCTGCTTGTGTTACGGGGGCGAGGAATCTTTTAATGGTTTGCCTATAGTAAGATCTATACTCAAACTGAAGTTATAATCACTGTCTTTAAAGAACTATAACTCGAAACAAGTATAGCAAATCAATACAATCATACCCGGAAGGTCGGCCATGACAGCGGAAGTGCTCATAACGGCGTTAGCGTCTGCGCTGGCGCGGCTCGCCTTCATGCTGCCGCCCGTTGAAGGCTTCAGCCCGAGGATCCAAACCTTATGGAAACAAATATGAATAGATAAGACAATAAAATATAGCCCATATATAGACATATGTGGAAAAAGAATTTTCAAAATCGGTTAAGTAGATCTAGAGATTATCCCTAAATTTTTGTTGTATTATAACAAAAATTTCCTCTTTATTAGTATAGATAGTATATATGAATAAATTATTGTGGTATAATTATTGATATATCCAACGGGCTATATTGCCCAGTGGATATGACCTCTGCCTCCGATTCTGGAGGGCGTAGGTTGGAACCCGGTCTGGAGCATGCACCACCAACTTTTCAGTTGTATGCATTTTAAGAAATTAAATATCACGTGTCTCATACGATGAAGGAAAAACATCGTGAGGAAACCTGCACACCTGAGAATTTTCTTAATTCACTACGTATGTGAAGTCTGCCGCAACCAGCGTTGCGGACTATAGGCCTAACCCCTCTCATATAGAAAAGAGACTAGTGCTCAGCAGTGAGCCGAATATGGATTGATAATGATGGATTATTGTTTAGTGTGGGCATGGAGAACATGTCGGGCAGGGGAGGTGATTGTGTGAGTGAGGAGAGCATTCTGAAAGGTACCTTTAAACCTACACCCAAAGTCACAAGTCCTGGGATTTGCTCAAGATGTTTCCTCTAGCACATGATGATACAATCTTTGGCGCTGTTACTCGTCGCGTTATACTCAGTAACAAAAGGCTCTACTATAGCTTGGCAAATCCATTCGTAACACTTCCGATGGTCTGAGCGGGCCGGGAGGGGGGTAACGATGTCCCGCGCGCACAACATCATACCCGCGCAGTCCTTCCCTCTGCCCCGCGCGCACTTCTTCATACCTGCGCAGTCCTTTCCCCCCGTCGCCCGCATATCATGGGAGTGTCATGAACGAACTTGTCAAGCTATACTCATATGTACCAAATGTTGAAGCGTGGTGAGCACGGGCAGCCAGGCGTGCTGCAGCGCGTCCCCGTCGCGCCGCGCCGCCGCCAGCAACGCGCGCATGGCGGTCACGTGCCGGGACGTCACCATCACGAACGACTGCTGCTGACCTGACCAACAAATTGTACGCGTTTCATCATCAACATGGACATGGACTTCAAAACAACCTCCCTGCAAGCTAAGCTCCACTTTCACTTGACTAACGTTTTCTCCACCCCATTCACGGATTGTCTTTCTTTTGCCGGCATCCGAACTGCGTACGAGTAGCACTATTTTTAATTTGGGTGTAGTTTCTCCCTTAACCTTGGTGCCCCAGGGTCTTGGGGCAAATAGCTTGAAGGGAGCGACTTGGCCAATATAGCACTAACAGTTGTTTATTTATTTTATTTTATTTATTTATGCTTTCTTGCACGAAACAAAAACATTAACAAAAAAAAACATAGAAAACAAGTATGTGCAAAGGCGGTCTTATTGCTTATAGCAACATCTACCAGACAAACTTTGGATAAAGAAATTAATGTTATTTTGGTAACGGTCCAATTAATAGTTGTACCGACTTTGTGACAATAAGGTCACGACAAGGTGTTTCAACGCATCATCATCATCATCATATCAGCCGATGGACGTCCACTGCAGGACATAGGCCTTTTGTAGGGACTTCCAAACATCACGATACTGAGCCACCTGCATCCAGCGAATCCCTGTTTCAACGCATAGTGCAATTTATTCATGTAAATCTTTAAACGCTTGTCATTCACATAGCTCAGCGAATCGCGAAGCTGAAGTGGCAATGGTTAGGCCACATAGTACGAAGACTCGATGAACGTTGGGGTCCCAATGTGCTGAAATGGCGACCCAGCAGTATTGGTCGAACCCCTGGCTGTTAATGATGATTATCACTCACCGGTGGGCTGTGAGCACGGCAGGGGAGTCCCCACCCACACCACGTGGTGCCGCAGGTCGGCCCCGGGCGCGGGCGAAGGCCTCGCCGCCGGCCAGGGGCAGGCCAGTGCCGCCAGCGCGCCCAGCACCGGCACGCAGTACTGCGCCGGCAGCGCGCAGCGACACAGCGCGCCGATGCACGCGTCCCGCGCGTTGGTCACGCCCATCTGTGTCGATGTTTATGTTATCGTTTATTTGTGGGCTTTGTCCATATAGATTAATGCCCGTAAAATGACCACACTGGGCTGGATTTTCCGCACCGGTGTCGCTGCTGCCCGCTAAGCCGCTGAATGCTGGCGGCTCGAGATCGTTGTGCTTGGAGGTCCATGCAAGAGACCTATGTCCAGCAGTGGACGTCTATCGGCTGATAAGGTAGGTAGGTAAGGTAAGGAAGGGTAAGGTTTATTTGTGGGCTTATTTTTGTACTATTTTACAATCTCTCATTTACCATTTTTTTTTTAAATTTCTAACAATGTTAATATAAAAATATAATAAAAAACACTATTAAAAATATATAAAAAAATAAACCTTCCCGGTGCGGGACATTTAAGTGCCCAAGCAACCGGTGGTCAGGGCTCCAGAGTGAGAAACCTCCTCACAATACGCGCCGTCTCAAGAATCACTGCCTTCTGTATCCGACTCTTAATCCAATGGTTAAGTGAAAGCTTCATAAGGTGTTGGTCGAAGCTTTTGTACTATTTACTGTTATATATTTGTATGAATGTAATTATGTACTATAATTCGAATGTAATTATATACAAGAGGCGCTCCGCACGTCTCGATGACGTCCGAACGTCACTTTAACGGACACAGCAATGTGCTGAGTGGAGACCCTTTTAGGATCACATCATGCTAGTTGTAATGTTTTTTAAATATTGTTTTTATTTTTTTTTCTCTTTCCTTTATATGATGTGTATTCTGAATAACATTCTTTCTTTCTTTCTAAATAATATTATGGAACACTAGGGTTGTTATACATAATATGATGAATACATTGAATTTTATAACACTTTTGGAAAAAATAAGACAATATTAGTCAGTAGGAGTAGGGTCCGCTAGTGAAAAGTACAAACTTAAACGCACAAACAATAGAGTAATTTTGTTAGAACGTCTATAGAAATCTAATGATTTTACGTATTTATAATGTCCCAATTGAGTAGTATTAGCGCCGTAAAGATGCCCCTGTATCTCCCCTAAAGTAAAGCTTCAAGTTTGTACATTACATATTGGTATACACGTTACCAAAAAAATTCAAAATTCATTTATTTCAAGTAGGCTCAGTTTACAAGCACTTTTGATACGTCACTTGACTATATGTAAAGATTCTACCACCGGTTCAGAAGGCAGGTTCTGCTGAGAAAAAACCGGCAAGAAACTAAACAGTTGCTCTTTTAAAAAAATCATACAGTATTATAATTTACAATTGATGACAACATTACAATTTCTTATAGTTTTACTTCCTGTGTGAAGGTGGAAGCTGATCCAACGGCCTCCAAGCGTCTTTATCATTAAAGAACTCATCAATCTTGTAGTAACCTCGACTAAGTAAATGTTTTTTGACACATTGCTTAAAGCTATGCATTGGCGGGTCCATCACAGTCTTAGAAATCTTGTTGTAAAAGAGTACCACCCAAACCTACCTTCCCACTGACTCTAGCCAAGGTCTGTATAGCTCGCAGGATGTTCTCCAGCTCCCCGATGCTCGCTTCGGCCAGCACGGACAGGCCCCACACCAGGCCGCACCAGGACGACTTTATTAACTGCAAACACATTACACACACATTACAGGGTATAACCCTGGATCTAATACCTACCTAATCCTGGACCTGGATCTAATGACTCGAAGCGATCCGAGGTTCCAACACTAAGCGCCTCGCTACACTATTCGGCTCACACCAGGACTTCGTCGAAGCGTTGAAAATGGTGTATTTGAGGCTTTATTACATCTATGTAATGCCACTTCGTGACCAAAGTGTTAGAGAACCTAAGACTAGGATTCAGGTACAACACTATTATGGTATACTAGCGGGCGCCCGCGACTTCGTTACCCTACCATACAGGGGATGAGTAGGGACTCAACCCTAACCCTAACCTACTCGTGCCCTATACCCTACCCCTACCAAATCCCCATCCTACCCTACCCCTACTCTACCCCAACCCTACCACGCGACGGAAGCTTAAAAAATGGAGTAACTTCTCCCGTTTTCCCAACATTTCCCTTCACTGCTCTGCTCCTATTGATCGTAGCGTAATGAAGAGAACTGGCTGAGAATTTGAACTGAAATTATATTTGAATTGGGAAAACGAAAAGCTTAGTATATTTTAACCTGACTCAAATCCAAAGTCAGAATTTAAAGATTTTTCTTTCATATGGAGTAAAATACCCTATTCCTACCTGCAGTTTAAGTTGTCTCTCTTTGTCATCAGAGTCGGGATCTATTTTCTCCACAACGTTGCAGTTCTGATCCGCCTCCCCCGTGTGACCGTTGTTCGTTATTTCTGCTTTGTGCTCTAAACTGCTTTCTATTTCTGAAAATGTACATTCTATTGTTTCTTTTTCATAACTAGCAGACAGACACGAAATCTATAGGTCTAGCGCAGGGTTTCTCAAAAAGGGGTATGTGAACCCCCTGCCTTCAAATGGCGAACCCCTAGGGGTTCGCCATTTGAAGGCAGGGGGTTCGCGACAAGATTTACGTAATAGTGGCTTGATAACTGATACCGAGTCAGAATTAAGGTTAAAATTGTCCAAAATTACTCCTAACATTGAATCCATTTGCGACAAAAAACAAGGACACCCATCACATTATTATCACAAAGACATTTCTTTTGGTAAAAACCTGAGGTTCGCTGTCACTTGGAAATTTTAACAAAGGTTCGTGGAACCGAAAGTTTGAGAAACCCTGGTCTAGCATATTAATGTAATATATCGTGAAATCAAAAAAAAAAATTAACTGTCAACCAATAGCAGTGGAGTTGAAATATCGTTTTCAATTTATCATTTGGGAGATGACCAGCAACGAAATGGAGATCGATATTTACATTCGTCTTTCTCTCATCTCGTAAATTCAGGATATACATATTATGTTGTGGGGCTAAATTGACTAATTTATTTCAAGTACTGACCTTTATGATTGTTCGTTGTTTTGTTAGAATTAATTTCTTGTTCTTCTCCGTCATTTTGAGAATCATCGTACAGTTCTTGTAATCTACAAATAAATGATATAAAATAGTTTTATTTAGACTTGGATTTCGTTATGTAAATCCATATCTATGCTAATCTTATAAACCTGAAGAGTTTGTTTGTTTGTTTGATTGAACGCGCTCAGAAACTACTCGTTATGTTCTGTTAGTTAGCCCATTTATCGAGGAAGGCTATAGGCTATATATCATCCCCGCATACCTACGGGAACGGGAACCACGCGGGTGAAACAGCGCGGCGTCAGCTAGTTCAATAAAATTTTTAACAGTCCTAACCTAACCTTGCAAATACCAAGTGTAAAAAGGAGCTGCCTAGTATCCAATTAGGTGTTACGCGCAAAAAGAAAAAAATAAAGAAAGAGAATAAGTTTATTTATTTTTAGTGTCACAAACAGTACATCCTATCTAAGATATTGTACAACTGTCTGTGACACCAAACAGAAAGGGTTTACAGCTCAGCATTAGACGTTCATCGCAGAAAAGCAAAGCCCGGCGTTGATTTTGAATTAACTAAAAACTAGGTGTTACGCAAGAAACAAGGTGTTACGCGAAAAAAACCAGGTGTCACGCGAAAATTTAGGTGTTACGCGAAAATCTAGGTGTTACGCGAAAAATAAAGCCGTACCTGAAGTACTCCTTGCCTTCCAGGGAGATGGCGATGGAGCGGATGATCTCCACCAGACACGCGTAGGCGACGGAGATGCCATAGCCCTCCTGGATCATAGGAGCCTCCGTGCGATCCAGCATTTCTATACTGAACAATTCAATAAAATTAAGTTTTTTGTTTCAACTAGGCTTTTGTAACGTCAAATTCATCTTTTTGTAAAGACTACCTCTGGTTAAGACGTCAGATTCTACTGAGAAGAACCGAAAATATTTTCTACAAATTCTCTTAGAAAATAACCATTATTCACATAATTTATTGTTTCGTTACTCAGTTCATTAAACCTCAAAGAAATTGTCCAAGGGTCCAAGGGTCACAAATTGTCCAAGGGTCCAAGGGACACTCGACAGGGGTCGAAATTAAATGTAAAATTGGGGGTACACGAAATTTTATCAAGGTCATATAAAATGGGGGGTTTTTAAAATGAAACAAGTTAGATTGGTTCTTTGCGCTGTGAGTAGATGTTATAAAGGTTGAATTGGATGGAATTACTTTTTTTGATTTACCAACTTTGTTTTTTTTACATCAACTGACAAGACATTCAATCAATTCTCATTTTTGTTTTTAACCGACTTCAAAAAAAGGAGGAGGTTCTCAATTCGTCTGTATGTTTTTTTTGTATGTATGTTACAAGGCGGTGCTAAACCGGTATTGTGTTATTATAAGCCGTTTCTGAAAGAATTACATAAAAGAACACTGTCTGAAAAACCTAAATCTTACATGTCTTGAATTGATACATCATTGGACTAGTACCGCCTTCTTAGTTTTCAGTATGTTTTATGTTTTTGAAGTCGGTTGAATTTTTTTTTTTTTAAATTTGTTGTTAATTTGTTTAGAACTCAGCAACGTAAATTAGGTAGATATAGTTTTCACATATTTTGTCAAATTTTACGAAACGGCACAAAAGACCAAAAGAGCTGCAGCGAGTCCACCGAACCAGCTAGATTAAGAAAGTGGTCTATGAGGAAAAAAGTTTGAGAACCACTGTCTTAAACGATTCAATACAAAATTTCACTTACTATATTGACTTAGCAGTCCCTGGCTCGAATGTGATACACAATGGGAGCCACACGCCCTTCCAGTAGAAGCCTGCCTGTTGAGGGATGCTTGACGATCCTGAAACAACAATTAAATTGTTAGGCATAAGAAGTAGAATTAATTATTTTACGTAATGACTAGCGGACTATTTTTTTTTTTTTATTCTTTACAAGTTAGCCCTTGACTACAATCTCACCTGATGGTAAGTGATGATGCAGTCTAACTATCCACACCCCTTTCGGTTTCTACAGGGCATCGTACCGGAACGCTAAATCGCTTGGCGGTACGTCATTGCCGGTAGGGTGGTAACTAGCCACGGCCGAAGCCTCCCACCAGCCAGACCTGGACAAATTAAGAAAATCTCAATCTGCCCAGCCGGGGATCGAACCCAGGACCTCCGTTTTGTAAATCCACCGCGCATACCACTGCGCCACGGAGGACTTAATCCACGTGGGTGTGGATTTTCATCCTACACCTAACAAGTTAGCCCGCTAACATCTTAGATTGCACCATCACTTACGATCAGGTGAGATTGTAGTCAAGGGCTAATTTGTAAAGAATAAAAAAACGTGTAATTCTGTTTTTCACAAATCTCGCCCCAACCATTGATTTTTTCAAGACAAAAGTACTCTATATGTTGCTCAATAACTTCTTTTATCTTCCAGTGAAAGTCTCATTAAAAACGGTTCAGCCGTTCTGGAGAATAACCAAGACAGATAGACAGACAGACAAAAATAAGAAAGCATGATTGTGTTTTAGTATCCTGAAAATAAACTATATACGAACTCGGAAAAACACGGTCATTTTAAAATCCCAGACAGACACTTCTTTATATGTATTGATGATAATAAATAAAGAATGAAGATTTTAAAAGAGCAACTGTTGAGTTTTTAACCGGCTCTTTCCAGCAAAAACTGCCTCCCGAACCGGTGTTAGTCAACAAATATATAACACACTTTTAATCAAATATGAAATTAATTTTGATTTAATTTTGTGTGCGTGTGCACACATTGCTACACGTTGTGTAGTAATAGAACTTACATTCTTGCTGTTTTCATTGCACCCTTGCACTGTAAGCGATTGCAAAAAAGAGTCGAGCGCGTCATCGTGGATTGACTCAGACCAATTATAGAAGGACCTGTATCGCACTCATAGTCACGAACAAAATTGTCTGTCATTTTCTGAAGAAAACGAGCTTAGATTTGGTATATATCTTAAACTAAACTAGAAGTTTTTGCCCGTTTTTTACACAATTTAATTACACAAAGAGGTATTTTTACGGAGCTCTTTAACCGACGAACACGATTACAACTATTTAACATCGATACTATAGAGACAGTTTCTATAATCGCATTAGATCGTTGATCATATACTTTGACAGAAAAGTAACGTCTAGCGAGGCAGGTCCTATACAATAATTGGTCTGAGTGGATTGAGCAATCTATACTAACTAAATGTAAATGAAGTTCTTATAAACTACATTCAAATTGAATTTCCCGCGCATTAATTAACGTCAAAGTATTATCTGTGGTGGCAGCACTTTTTTACTCTATGTTTAGTTTATAATTCATCTGTTAGAAAATTCTCGAAGTTATTTTGTACAAGTGAAGCGTTAACGATTTTATTGGAAATAATTTTGTTCTATTGAAAAAGAATATTTGAAGCAATAGCTTTTAATGTTGTTTCTCTTTACAGGTTTGTAATTATTAGTTGTTTGTACCGTAAAATTAAGTTGTATTTGCAAGAATGACTTGATGTTCAAAACAAATAAATTTCTCTTTACAGAGCAACAACTATACTTTTGTTTCAATAAGCAGCAATCAGCATATTACATTATATTCAAAATACGTGTGTTCGAATAAAAAAACAAATATTATGTTGTTAAAAAATCTATCGGGCCATGGTTTCTGTAAGGTTAAAAGTCATAATATACCAAGGATGCGCTATTTTAGTAAACTTGTTTTGTGTGTGTTAGCGATTATTTCAGTTTATAGTAGGAATTCCGATGAATGGCGACGTAAGGAAACAATTTTTCTTTACCAAAACACCAAACTTCTAAGCCTAAATTGCGATTGGTAAACTCGCCACGACTTAAGTCGTTGTATCGGGATAATAGTTTTCTAACAACAAATCAAAGTTTGTCCCTCAATCCAGAATTCCTTATTTGTAGACAAATGCTTTCATAGTCAAATTGATGGAACCTACCTTAGGCACATTTAAACGTCGGTTCCTCTCAATATCATTCATAGCTAATGGTGTTAGTAGTGGTGAGAAAAACGAAGAGTAGAATAAAGATGTCATGGCTACGAAATAAAATACAAGTAGACTGGTAAAAAAGTCGGAGAACTATCTGCCTAATTATGGACAAGGAGAAGTTTTAAAACTGACTACCGACCTTCAGTAGTAAAGACACATTTAAAGACGAAGGGCTGATACATAGTGAAACAATGTCATCCTAAGTCAAATTCGCATTGGTATTCAAACAGCCTTCCTTTTCTTTTGGTAAAAGATTTATCATAATCGGTTCCAAGATCCAGAGATTACCCCCTACTTCTTCTACTTCTACTTCCCCCTACCCACAAACATCACCTCTATATAATATTAATATTTGCATGTATAAAGTATATAGTATACATGAGAACTGTGCTACATACATACCGATATAGTCAATCATATCAATCTGAAGATGCTGATGATGATGAAAGGACTCGCAAGTACGTCTAATTGTTAACATTTTTTACAGCCAAAAGATCTAGATATAGCTACCTAGTGCGCTGCACGCGGCGGTTCACGCCCGGCCTGTGTAGCGAACCCGTGACGTCAGTCTGGACCTTCGTGTTTCACAGGCAGAACTGCACGTGTGTATTGCCATTTATAGCAGCACTAGCGGAAGCCCGCGACTTCATCTGCCCTTAAGCTTCTTTAATTCGGCCTTGTCGAAAATTCCTTTCTTCCCAAATTTCACGCACGCACGGCAGATATCGGCCGTCTAAATGACAATTCAACTACGCCGCAAGTTACTAAACACGCAAGCCCCAAAGTTGGATGCCAACCGAGTTTCGCCGTGTGGAAATGATCGCATGCGAAGGGTGACTAAAATCGACCGCAGGCTGCTTAAAGTGTGTTTTGCAAGTTCTTCTATAAAACATGCGTTCTACTCAACATTTTCTTTAGACATTAAATAGTGGCATGCTATTTTTGTCCACCGGTTTAAATGGCGTGGCGATTGTATTTTTACAAGAAATGCTATTGGTGACTTGTCGCACCGCGAAGATCGACCTGTGTAAATGCCTCTTTATCCTCCAGAGAGCGCTACGGATGTGCCCAGGATTGGCGCACGAACCGCTTCACCAGCCACGCCCGGTGCATGCGGCGCTGCAAGCCGCTGGTGGACCTGTACTTTGAGCTACTGTCCCGCGAGCCGCAGAACCTGTCCGCTTATATGCGATCTCAACTTTGGAGTGAGTCATGTCCCTCCAGCGACACTATGAGCTTCACTGACGGAGTTAATTAAAACAAAGTTAAAAGGAGAATTTCAAGAAATTAAATATCACATGTCTCAAACAGTGACGGAAAAATACCGTGAGGAAACCTGCATACCTGAAAATTTTCTTAATTCTCTGCGTGTGTGAAGTCTGCCAATCCACATTGGGCCTGCGTGGTGGACTATGAGCCTAACCCCTCTCATTCGGAGAGGAAACCCATGCTTATCAGTGAGCGGAATATAAATTGTTCGTGATAATGATGGATGATGATGAAAGAAGTAGGAAGAAAGTAGAGCGACTAAATAAACAAATATATAGATGCGGACGATAAAAGCAGAAAGTTAAACACAATGAAAACTTTGATCTGTCGATTCACGCTCATCTCCAGAACACACTGAACGGTTTAATGCGGTTTTTTACAGGGTTTTAAAAAAATAGCTACAGATAGGCTACTAGCAAAACGGTACGATTTATTCCTCACCGGCACGGTCGAAGGGTACGGGGTAGGACAACAGAGGGGAACGAAAGTAGTGCAGGAGGCAGGCCCATAATAAATATGGCCAATATTCCCGTTCAACATGTCAGAAAAGGCTATGTCAGGAGTGAGTACGACCTTAGCCTAACGGATGAGGATTGAACCACGACCTCGGTGATGAGTCGAGCGCGAGCCCCTTTACCAGGATCTATTGCGGATTCAAATTTTAATAGGCATGCACGACGCCACTCGCTCGTCTCCCGCTCTCTTGTAATCATACGTCACAGTACCGCGCGAGAGAGGACAACTTGCATATAAAGTTTTATTAAAATTAGACAAGAAGACCTACCAATACAAAAAAAAAACACCGGATTTGTAATATACCTCTTTCCCTTTCTTTTGTCCCAACGCAAAAAAGAGAAATCGATTTTTTCGATTCCTGCGATTATTGGTCTATATTTTGTCTTTCTCTGTCTCGAAAATGTCTATCTCGAGATACGAGTAGGTTGCGGTGCGCATTCTAAGCCAGATGAATGGCAACGATTAAAAAAAGTTTCTCCTACAGATAAATCAGCAAGGAGAGATTTCAACTATGAGAACGATACTGCCGACATTGAAGAAGATTACGAGCAGCTCAGTTCAACAGTTGAGGACATACCGCGCGCGCCTGTGGCTAACATAGGGAACGATGACGCAACGAATCGTAATGAATGGGCAGTTGCTGACGATATTGATGATTGAGTTTAAGCATAGCAGTAGGTCAATTGTACAATAAAAGACAGTCAAAACATCAACATGTAGAAGTGAGTGAATTGTCTCGTTTCAATGCAGCATATCCCCGTCGTATGTATATTTAAAATGATGACGGTGAATATGTAAAAAACAAATGGCGCTGACAGACGATATATTATATTTCGAAATATATATCCACTATCCCCATTAATTAGGTGTGGGTACGATAAAAGTACAAAGGGCGTGGACCAACCCATGGCCTCTCCAGCCAAGCATAGCTTCGATTCTCGCCCGCAGGACTATTGTCGTACCCTAACACGTTAGTGGCCAAGTCGGAAAAGGCCCAGAAGAAAAAAGAAAGGAGAAGAAGAAGACCCTAACTCGTTCTTCCGACTAATTGGAAGGGAACTGGAATTACACTCACATCTTAAACATATGACAAATATACTTTAAAATATCGAACCTGTATAAAACTGTGTAAAATCAAGAACAAAATATTTTTTGTTTAAAATATGGCAAACAATATATAACCTTTAAATATTCTTGTATTTATCTATGACATCCGAGAATGCAAACCGTATGCAAAATTACATTAAAATTACCAATATTACACGTGACTTGATGAACTGGGGCCGAAGATCAAGCCAAATCTTACAGCATCTTATCTCAAAGTAAGACAGGGTTCGGAAAATTTTCAAAAACGCCCCGGTGGTCACTTACCAGCAGGAGTGTTGACTTGCGAGGCGACGAACAAGCTTTGCACGTAGGCGCCCAGCGCGTTCACGATGTCTTGGAATATGTTGGTGGCGTGCGGCTTCATGTCGTAGCACTCGCAGAAAGCTTTCAGTAGATCTGCAAACATGTTCGTCTGTTTATATCTCAGACCAATTATAGAAGGACTTGTATCGCACTCATAGTCACGAACAAAAATGTCTGTAATTTTCTGAGGAAAGGAGCTTAGATTTTGTATATATCTTATACTAAACTAGAAGTTTTTGGCCGTTTTTACATCATTCAACTACACAAAAAGGTATTTTTACGGAGCTATTTAACACGAACACGAACACGATTACAACTATTTAACATCGATTCTATAGAGACAGTTTTGACAGAAAAGTAACGTCTAGCGAGGCAGGTCCTATACAATAATTGGTCTGAGGTTTATATGTTCTGCATATAGGCTTAAGGTGCCCACCACGAGATATCTTGTGACGAGAGAAAGTCAAATATTGACCAATAGCGACTGAATCAAAAATAAAGCTGTCTCTTTAGATGCGTTGAAAGAAAGAGCGATATTTCTTCTATTGGTTATCCGCAGCCATTGGTCTTTTGTAAGCAACCCATTTTCGGCTCATTGTTGGGCACAAGTCTCCTCTCAGAATGAGAGGAGTAAGGCTAGTCTAGCTAACAAATGCGGATTAGCAGACTTCACACACGCAGAGAATTAAGAAAATCCCAAGGTATGCGGGTTTCCTCAATGTGCACACTCAACACTCAAAATGCACATAACTGAAAAGTGATAATTGCGTATGGGAGGGTAAACCACTTCGTAACGTAACGCATTACAGAGCCACTCTGTCTGGCTTCTCTTTCTCTCACGCATACTACAACAGAATTAAATTATCATTTCTGTCGAGCGTCTTGAGACACCCACGTTTGTTGTTGACATATGCTCAGGGTCTCTCTAGACGTGTTTTTTTGAATTGTCTTCAGTGGCTTGAAGAAGACTTGGTTGCTGACTATGAGTCTTATTAGAAGGCTCAAAGTCACTCAGCGGGCGATGGAGCGAGCTATGCTTGGAGTTTCTCTGCGTGATCGAATCAGGAATGAGGAGATCCGCAGACGAACCAAAGTCACTGACATAGCTCAGCTCAGCAGCGAGTCGCGAAGCTGAAGTGGCAATGGGCGGGCCACATAGTTCGAAGAGTCGATGGACGTTGGGGCCCCAAGGTGCTGGAGTGGCGACCCCGCACCGGAAAGCGCAGTGTTGGGCGACCCCCCACTAGGTGGACCGAGGATATCAAGCGGGTTGCAGGGAGCCGCTGGATGCTGGCGGCTCGAGATCGTTGTGCTTGGAGGTCCATGCCAAGAGGCCTATGTCCAGCAGTGGACGTCTATCGGCTGATAAGGAAGGAAGGAAGGCTTGAAGTACTAACCTGGTTGCACGGTCATCCGGTGTAAGACCTCAAGAGCCAGCGCGCGTTGCCACAGCGGCTTGTCCGGGTCCAGGAACTTGATGGTCAGAGACAGGAATATCTCGCATTCCGTCACCTGGACACACATATTCTTGTCGAAGTGAAAGATCACCAGAATATACGCACATACAGGTTTTTGATTTGCTCGCTTAACCAGTAATGAAATATCTCGTGAAGAAGACAAATGTCTACCAATGAGTTGTTATAATGCCAGCTCTTTCGCCCCAACGCAATAAAAGAGAATAAGAGAGATTAAGAGATGGGATTGACCTTGACTACAATCACTTGGGTTACCGATTACCAATGCTCCTTGGTACATCAATAATTATCGCTTGCATCGTGAACTAAAAATTAAAACTATAAAGACAGAAGTTGCACACTCAATGATCAGTGAAAACATACCAAAAGCGTATTCGGAAACATACAAATCAATTTGCAAGGAATCTAAGGATGAAGAAATCTGGTATAACTTTCAAAAGGCTCAAGAGACGAGCGCCACAAGATGTCATGACAGCTACTACATTTGGGCAAATCATTAGATTTTGCACCTAACACGCCTTAATAGTAATACTAACAAATCCAGCTGAATGTTCACGACAGACTGCAGGAATGATGAGAAATTAAAAAGAAAGAAAGTTTGAGAGGGCTTGTCTGAAAGATTCACTCTTGCCTTCAAGGTGATCAAATTAAAGATGACGGGAAACATAGACTTCGGAAGGACATTTTGTGCTTGCTGTCTAGATAACTACTGTCGACTAGTAATCGACGTACATCTGTTGATTATGGCGGTGTTAAAGTGAAAATAAGTTAATTTATTTCAACTAGGCTAAGTTTACAAGCACTTTTGAAACTTCAAGTAATTTTTGAGTTAATGGTGATAATTATAGTCGTTATCAACTTATATTCGGCTCACTGCTGAGCTCGAGTCTCCTCTCAGAATGAGAGGGGTTAGGCCAATAGTCCACCACGTTGGCCCAATGCAGATTGGCAGATTTCACACACTCAGAGAATTAGGAAAATTCTCTGGTGTGCAGGTTTCCTCACGATGTTTTCCGTCACCATATAAGACACGTGATATTTAATTTCTTAAAATACACACAGTTGGAGGTGCATGCCCCGGACCGAAATCGAACCCACACCCTCCGGGATCGGAGGCAGAGGTCATATCCACTGGGCTATCGCGGCTCATTATAGTGGAATACTTAGAGTTACAAGAGTTAGGATATAATATAAGAAGCAGTGATGTCCACTCACGAGCACGTCGTGGTACTTGTGTATGATGATGGAGACGAGCCGCAGCAGCCGCATGGTGACGGGGAAGTGCGGCCGTTCCCCCCCGGCGCCCGCGCCGCCCGCCGCTGCCGCCGCGCCGCCGGGGATGTGCGGGGACGAGAACGCTGCCCTGGAACCAATCACATAGCTTTTTAAAGCATCCTCCATTAACGAGTCCTCGACCGCGTGTGGCAGGCATATAGGATTGAGAGATGTGGGCTTTCCAATAATAATTAATCAATCACTGTAATATTATTAAGGCTAAAGTTTTTGTGCAAGTGTGTGCGTGTATGTAAGTGTGTGTGAGTGTGATGTTTGTACCTCCTTTACGCTTTGGGCTTTACGGAAATATCCATGGTTCTCGCGGGATTTGTGAAAAACTGAATTCCACGCGAACGAAGTCGCGGGCGTACGCTAGTCGAGAATATGTCGATCCACCCAGTAGGACATGATGCGCACCACAAAATATCTAGTGACCAGCAGGCATACGATCAAGTAAAGAGAAATAGACAAAATATCGACAACTAGCGGCGTAGTTGTCCTAGTCGCATCTCGTTCATCCCAACGCAATGTAAGATATAGCGGTTTCCAGCGGTTTCCGGTTTCGCCGCTATTGGTTGAAATTTGTCTATTTCTCTTTACGAGATATGTCGTTAGTCGCATGACATTTTGAAAGATTTGTATTTGAAATAAGCGGGAAATTGCAGCAATGGTCTATAGGCTCAAATGACTAACTAATTTATATTTGCTATCATGGCCGAAAGTCAACTACAACATTTAAGAAAAAACACGACAGTTAACAATAAAGGACATACAATACAAACTCACCTATACTTAACGTTGGGTGAAAACAGTCTTATAATGAGAGCACAAACATGCTCTTTCAGGAGAAACCTGAACTCTGCTATCTGAAAAAAAAAAATTGGTTGTCTGTAAAGTCTGTAAACTAATAATAGTTGAACGTGACAACGTCATAAGAAAATACTGATGGAATGGTTGCATTTTTCAAAAGAAAATGTACGTTTTTCTAAAATACTGTTTAATAAACCAGAATATACTTCATTTCTTGTAAAAAAAGTTGGCAACCCTAGAGCGAGGGAACGACGCATGACATCATCTTTTTTCGAGTGTGCAGCCGGCTCCATCGAATTATAAGACGTTGTCACGACAAAAAAACCATGCCGTTAACCTACGAGCAGCAAGCTGTAAACACGACGTCGGCGTCGCCTAGCTGCAGCTAAGTCGACGCGTGGTTTTAAATAAAAAGTGTGTGTCAGCTCCGATGCACGAATGGAGTTTACTATTTCAGATCGTCTAAATAGGTGTATGTTATGGTATGGTTAATATAACATTTTATAAACAAACAATACATAATTTAAAATAAATAAGTTATGAAATGACGTGCGTTTTCTAAATTCATTTCTAATTTCTTTGTTGGTAAACAGTTCTCATCAAGAAAGGCTGTAGTATAGATAGCTAGGCCGCAAAGTATGATAATTCTTTTTAGCATAAGTATTTTTATGTATGTATGTACACCAATTACTCGAAGATGCCTGAACCGATTTCGAAAATACTTTTTTTTAATGACGATTTTAGTGTTTTAGGAATTTAGGATGATGAAAATTTTTACTTGTATTAACAATTTATTAATCTATTCCAATCTACATGTTTTATGTTCGATTCGGCTTACCTTAAAGAATACGTCGGAGAAATCGGTCAGCACAGTGTCCAGTAACTCCAGGCCGAACGTCTTTGGCACTTCCGATATGCCCACCAACCACTGGGCCGCGTCTCCGTTTATTAGTTGAATTATATCCTGAATAAATATACATCATTATCAACACATATTCAGCTCAGTGATGAGCACGAGTCTCCTCTCGAGAATGAAAGGAATAAATAATATGATAATAGTGGTTCAAATATAATTGTGCTAGTTCAGGGATCTGCAACTTTTAGTCGGAAGAACCAAAAATTACTAATTATGGTATTTACAAAATTACACAGTTTTTAGTAAAGCCTATTATTTAATTCTTGTGAATATTACAGTGTTTACTTTGCATTAATTTTGAATCCAAATTAATAACTTTTTTCAAGTATTAACCAAAAAATTTGTAAATTAAATTATACAACTTATTTGTATTGAGTACTAAATGAATACAAGCATTGGCTTGCATGTTTTTTGAAAGTTTGGACTTTGGTTCAAACTAGTTGTACACATGATGCCTACCCACTCACACATCAATTGCAAGAATTTATTAGGTTTTCTTAATAAAACATTTTATGGAATGGTAAAGAATCACAGGTTGCCGACTCCTGGATTGAATTGTTTTTAACATGGAAGTAGGATAAATAGATAAACCGCAAATGTATTCTACACAAGGCAAATAAATAGCGATTATTTTTCAATATTTTCGTTTTACCTGTAGAATGAGGTAAGCATCTACCGCACACGGTTTAAGATCCTTTGGTGCTCTATTGTTTGCTTGTATTCTGACGTCAGCTGGATTTACTTTTAGAGTGCCTAAAATTTAAAAAAACAATAAAAGATTATTTTTATTTAAAGAGCAGTTGCAAAAGCAGAGCAGCAATAGTGTAAAAAAGAATTAATAAACTAAATATAGTCTATCAATCCCCATTGGAGCAAATCCCTAGAAAATAATTCCAAGTTACTAGTGGACCCGGTCATGCTTCGCTTTGACTTTTGTGCACTTCTTCCCTACCCCTTTGACCCTACCCTACCCCTACCCTAAAAAAACTCTAGTTATCATTGTATTGTTTTTAAAATGTGTTCTGCTATTCGGGGCGGAGACAAATCCAACAAATCAAAAACCATGAAAATTGGTCCAGCAGATTTTGAGTTATAAGTGTTGTAATATACCCGTCTTCGTTTTATTTATTTTTAGATATCCTTTGAAAATGTCACTTGTGCTAAAATTGATACTTATGATAAACGTGTCGCTTACTATAGTTTGACGGTCGACATATATATTTAATATATGATTTGTACCTCTCCCTGGTGCTGCCCAACTAGTCAGCAAAGACTATGTTAGAAGCAGGGTACGACTTTAGTTCATCGATCGGGATCGAATCACTCCTTCTAGTGATGATTTTACTGTAGAGCTATTAAGGCTTTTATAAAAAATCAGTCCATTAATTTTAAATTTTCTTAATAATAATAGTATAGTGTACATTACCATTAGCCTCCGCCAATGCCCTCTCAAACACGAGCGCCACCAGCTGACGCACGGTCGCCGCGGCCGCGTGGCTCGTGCTGACGTCACGCGTCTCGCTCGCCGACACCATGCGTATACACATCACCATGGTCTGAAAAATATTTTGAAAAATTACCATTAACTACTATTATCTAAAATTATAATAAAACAGGTCAAACTCTGTACATTCAAAATATTTTGTAAAAATTTTGATGTAGGGCATATATAATGGACACTGATCCCAAAAATCATTTCATTTATTTTTTGCCTGTCTGTATATCCAAATTTACTCTTTTATTTATTTTTATTGACCGGAAATCACATTGAAAAAACTGAATGAATTTCATGGTTATAGGATACTTATTCCATAAGTTCCTGTCAATCTCTATCACCCATGATTTCACAGGTATAATAGTGAAAAAAGGCAATATTATTTTATTTCAGTTAGGCTTAGTTTACAAACACTTTTGAAACTTCATGGTTTAATGGTGATAATTAAAGTCGAAAACTTAAAATTAAAGTTACGAGGGTAGATAGTGTCGAAAGAAGTCTAAAACTAAAAATTAAAGTTCCGAGGGTAGATAGTCTACCATATAAACTGTTTCACTAATATTGTAGAGTAGAGTTGCAAGCACACTCTATGTTTGGTATACTACTCCTTACCCTTGCCAAAGTGTCCCCATGCACCAAATCTGATGTGGTCATCAGGAGTGCTGCTGTCTGTAACAGCTTTAACTCCAGCATGTTGGCTTGCCCCAGGTTGTAGAGGCAGTCTACTACATGTCTAGCACCCTTTGCGTCTATGCCCTGCTGCGCTATTAGTCTTCGAATTGTGCCGAGGCAAAACTGAAAGGTATGATGAGATATGCTTTATTATTAACCAAATCTTTTTCTATACTAATATTATAAAGAGGTAAAGTTTGTAAGTTTGTAAGTTAGTAAAAATTCTTTGAAATGGGGTAATCTTCGGAACTACTGGTCCGATTTTAAAAATTCTTTCACCAGTAGAATGCTACGTTATCGGGGAGTTCTATAGGCTATATTTTATATTTCTATCATATATAACTACTGAGTTATCGCAGGTTTTTTCTTACAGGTCGGACCGAAAAACTTACTTATTCGCATGCGCTGCCTCAACCATTGCGTATAACTGAAATAAATGTATGGAGGCTTTTTGAACCTTTAAAAGTTCTACAAAAAAGTCCGCGACACCATATATCTATTTTTTATATTTTAGCAGATATAGTACCTTTAGTACTTTAATAAATTATTTAAATTTTAAATTAAGGTTTACGTCATTATTTACACAACTAAACTTAAATCCTTATCAAAATAAATTATTTAATAATCACAAGGATATTATAGAGATAAGATTTGCCCTTTACAGTATGTTAATTAGTTATATAGTTTCGGAGATAATACCAAATTTCTGAAAGTCGTAGAAATGCCGCTATATGACGCCTCGCGGTTTCAATTACGTGGTTCCCTTTCACGTGTGAATATGATGACCAAACATAGCCTATGACACTCGCAAATAATGTAGCTTTTTATTGGTAAAAGAATTTTCCAAATCAGTCCAGTACATCCTGAGATTACCCCCGACAACCCCACAAACTTTACCCCTTTATAGTATTAGCATAGAAGTCGCTTGGGAAATTATATTCTTTTGGTCATTGCACCACGCTCAAAAGGCTGGACCAATTTTGCTGAGGGTAGGGATAGGATAGGGGTAAGGAAGGGGCAGGATAGAGGTAGGGTAGGGGTAATTTAGGGAAAGTGTAGGGTAGGGTAGGGTAGGGTAGGGTACGGATAAGGTAGGGGTAGTGTAGGGTAGGGGCAAGGTAGAGGTAGGGGTAGTGTAGGGTAGGGGCAAGGTAGAGGTAGGGGAGGAGTAGGACAGTGGTAGGATAGGGTAGGGTAGTGGTAGGGTACGGGTAGGGTAGTGGTTGGGTACGGGTAGGGTAGGGTTAGGGTAGGGGTAAGGTAGGGGTAGGGAAGGGTTAGGGTTAGCGATAGGGTAGGAGTAAGGTAGGGGTAGGGTAGGATAGGGTATGGATAGGGTACGGGTAGGTTAGGGTTAGGGTAGGGGTAAGGTGGGGGAGGGTATTGTTAGCGTTAGCGGTAGGGTAGGAGTAATGTAGAGGTAGGGTAGGGTAGGGTTGGGTAGGTTTACGAGCAGGGTAAGGTAGAGGTAGAGAAGTTTACATCAATTCTTACGTGGACGAAGTCGCGGGCGTCCGCTAGTACAATATATTTTTAAAATACAAATAAAACATTCATTTTTATCTCTTTTTTTGGAAATTTTACAAGATTTATTAATTTCAATGCATTTCCTTTTTCTCTTGGTTATAACTGTTATTTCAGCAGAAATTAAATGATTTGTAGGTATTTCTTGTAGCATGTGAGTTAACTAAAGAAATTAAATCATCTTCATTCATCATCATTATTAACCCATATTCAGCTCACTGCTGATCTCTTGTCTCCTCTCAGAATGAGAGGTGTTAGGCCAATAGTCTACCACACTGGCCCAATGTGGATTTGCAGACTTCGCATACACAGAGAATGAAGTATATTCTCTGGTATGCAGGTTTCCTCACAATGCTTTTCCTTTAGCGTTTGAGACATTTCTTAAAATGCACACAACTGAAAAGTTGGAGGTCCATGCCTTGGACCAGATTCGAACCCACACCCTCCGGAATCAGAGGCAGAGGTCATATCCACAAGGCTATCACGGCTAAAATGAAATATAATTAAATGAAGAACTGTTCTTAACTCAGTTCACATGAAATACTATTTATAGCTAGAAAAATCCATGGATTTTTCAGGATTTGTGGAAAACAGAATTGAATGTAAACAGATTCACATTAAATTCTGTTTTCAAGACTCCAAACAGACTTATATAGAACATCCAATAAATAAGTCTGTCCTTTGAAGTGAGGTTTAGTGTTTTCCATGCAAATAACAAGCAGACATCTTGTAATATTACTAAAATTTTAAAATAACAATCCCTATATTCAGACTTTGTTTTGTTCTACAGAACATACCAATCATTTTAAGTACATTAACAACAAACACATAAATCTAATCATTACAACTGATTAGATTCATAATGATAAAGTAACAAAAAGTAAATTTATTGTTCAATTACCTGTATAATTTTAACATCCTTTGATTCACATCCTTGTACCAGAGGATACAATATCTGATTCACCACTCCATATAAGGAGGCCTGTGGATTATTTGCAGCTAACGTCAGTTTTTCAATTGCTTCATCGCATGCCTAGAATTGTATGACCAATTATTACTAAAATATTGTTTTTAGAGTTCTAGCTTTCACAAGAAACCTTTATAGTTTCGCCATGTCTGTTTAATTCAAGAGATTATTGCTACTGTAGTTTTTGTACTGTAGCATGGTAAAGGTGACAGTTCACTTCACTTCATTATATATATCTTCACACACACGATATTATTATGAGCATCATAAGGCAACTGTCACATAGGATAGTAAGTTGTAACTTAACATGAGTATGTACATTAAAAATGTTGACAATAAAATCTACAGAATCCTACACTATGTGTAGCCTAGCCTGACACAGACTTGACCTGTTTTCTTGTAGTAATAAATGATGATCTGGCTTAATTGTCCAATGGTTAGGCAAAATCCTGAGTCCTGGTGTGGGCTTTAAAATACTAAACTTTTATTTCTTTGAAGAACTTTACAGTTAACATTCTCTACCCTGACTTAGAGCATTGGAAATCACATCAAGCTGTAAGTCCCATCCAGGTCATATACAGGCTAGTGGATATGACCTGTGTCTTCGATTTGGTGTCTGTGTGTCTGTGGTGTACAGGTAAAATAGTCTAATAACGATAATGATGATGAGTCAATAGAACAAGCAAATGATGAAAAATGAAATATTACTCAATCTTTTGACATTCACTCTAATATCAAAGCAATAATTGTGTATATGATTCATGTTTCCCTGTTACAAGAGAGAGTCCAGTAATGATGATACAGGATGATGGTGATAACAATAAACATAAAATCATTTTCTTTTTACTTTTCATTTTTAACATCAACACTGATCTTGTTTATTGTTTTACATGACAATGTCTTATTGTTATTAGACACAAACTAATTTTGTTATTATGATTTTATACGTATTTTTTGGAACATACACATTTTCGCGGGGCGGTAAGTGGTTCAACATTAAAAATTCAATAAGAAAATATACGTTTGCAATGGGTACTTTAAAGATGTTTGTACGTATTAGTCACATAAATATGTAGCTATATTTGGTAATCAGTTAATTAAAAATTAATACCTCTCTAATCTGAGGATATTTCTTTTTGGTTTCCAAGCTTAACGTCTTAAAATCATTTTGTAGAACATCCATAAATTTCTTCGTGGAATCGTCGCCGGTAACAGCGGTTACGAAAGCCATGTTTGGATATAATATATTCTAATTAGTTTTCCACTTCATATTTCGTGAAAATTAAACAAATTAAAATGTGCCATGTACACAACACAATCGAATCGACATCACTGTTTTCGTTCAAAAATGTTTGTAAATGACACTTGTAAGCTGTTTGTATTAATATTTTATTTATTTCAATTAAAGGTAATTTTGATAGAGTTAATTACACATATATTTTATTATTTATTTTGTGTTATCATTTTGTAATTTGAACAATTATATAATTCACAGTGATTTATTTTGCACGATCCTTTCCTTTTTCTAAACTGTGTTTACGTTCCATTTTGAACAATTTTGGTTTATAACAATTTATATTTTAAAATGCCATAGATGACAATTGGTTTCGAATTAATATTAGTATTTTGACAATTTTTCAATAAAACAGTAGGTATATCTTTAAGTTGTATAGACTACATTACACATATATATTTTTTCTTTCCCTAAATATTGCGTAAAACGTATTATGTAAAAATGTACTTGTGCTGCCGTACTTTATTAGTTGTCAAACTTGTAGGATTAATTTGAAAATTGGCACTTATTTATAAAATCTTTTAAAATATGTTTAAATTAAATCATTACTAGTTACTAGGTTTAAATAAATCCTGAAATATACAGATTTTTTTTTTATATTAAGATGATTAAGCTTTGTTCGCTGCTTTATTCAAATACTTTAGAACACTTTAGAACACGTATAAAAATATATATAAGGAATGTCTTACGCTTTATCTACATTTACCATTTACCAAGCTGATTTACTTTGCCCATAAAAATCTGTACGAATTCAAGTTGGGCACACAATTTGATTGAATAATTTCTTGTTTACTTGGAACCAAAGAATATATTACTCCAAGTGAACCTTGAAATAGGAATTTAATCGATTAACTTTTTAAGAAGTAATCTTTAATAAGAAAATAATATTACATAGAATTTTATAACTATTTAAATAAATTATAAAAAAGTGAAAGTTCTAAAAAAGTTTTCACAGCGACTGACTGATCGATGACCCAATTTTTGCTGCGCTGCACCACATTTTTATTTTTTTATTGTACTGGCAACATTATCTCACTGATTGTGCAGAAGAAAAAACAATGGTGTGATTCCAGATTTTTATTTGTAAGTAATAAAAGAATCGAATACAATCTAGTTACTGTAAAGTTTACGAGTTTATAAAATGGTGTGTGCGTCAGATGATGCGGATTCCAAGGTACAAACCATACGCCATCACCACAAAAATGCATACTTTGTGCGCTTGACGGACTGTCAGTGCAATTTTTACTCTATTTATTCGTCTCGATTCAGCTATGCGCCATTCTTATTATATTATAAGGCGGTGCATGCGAGCCCTGGGGCCTGCGTGAGTGAAATACTGAGTAAAGTGAGTGAAACTTATAGAAAAACCTAATGACGGAGGCGATGGTGGAGCAGTGTTGGACGTCGTGTTTTTTCGGTTTGCATATCTTATTTGCCGGTACCTTGTTCAAGTTAATTATGTGTCGTACGCACTGTTTTGGTGTTACGAACGCGACGAAAGTAGATTGCTGACCTCTCGAGCGGTCGCGGCTCTGGAGACGGGTGTGCGAAGTGCAGAACTGTACTGTCCTTTCATTTGATATAGCAACATGTGTGTTGGGTATTATTTGCCAATAATCGCCATCTGATTCAGTGTACACAAAGTTACAAACTTATACAGTACTAAAACAAGGATTCCCTCCATGAATCAGTCGTTTTCATTGTTAAAATGTCATTCACATATCACAAACATTTACATCATTATTTGAAAAATATTTATGCAAGTTCCATAGAAGTAACATAATATTCATTCATACAATAACATAATCAACTTTGATTACTATCATTGATATGGCTATTTAGATACAAAGTAGGAACTTGATTATATCTTTTAAATTATTTGTTTATGTGACAGTCTAAACTTTATAGAGCGGCCAAGTTATGTAATGCTTTTTTTAACTTTCAACCTGTTGGAAAGTATATGATTAAAAATATATAATAGAGTATTTCAAGTACGGTTGCTCTAAGGGCTCCATCTTCGCTTAGAGTCAAAGCGATGGTTCAAAATTCAAATTGGATGTTTGATAAGTTTTGTTATTGATACCACAGCTTCTGTAGACGTACTATGGACTTACATGATGTCATGGCACAAATAAAAATATAGACCAGCATGGCTGACAGCGTTTTGGCTCGCATTCTCAATAAATTAATTTAAAAATTGAAATTTTTATGTATATTAATCTCAAGAAATATGATAATTTTTTTTCTATCTAGTAGAATGATAGTGAACAATTTAAGACCCTTTTAAAAAGTGTCAAATAGCAGTAATTATTTGCACACCATCTTTGACTGCATTATCACTTAACACCAGGTGATCACGCTTGAGTACTAATTAATAATTGAGTATAACAACAATTTAAGTCTTTACTCTATAGTAAATCAGTTTAAAATTTTCCAGCACTTCCTCGTATTTTTTTTTTACGCATCAATCCTTGCACATCTTTGATGGATTGGCCTTATCCACGCTCACATAGTTTAGTGTTAAACATTTGCTTTTACAATCTATAATTACAACATATCCATGATTCATATATTTTGCAGAGTTATAACACACAGCTGCCGCAAGTCTTATCACCTAATTGATCTGCATAACATCTAGATATAGACCAAAATAAACCTAATAATCATATGTAGCAAACAGTGCAGGGATGGCAAACTTTTGGTGCATGAATTGTTGTATTTCAAGACTTAATTTCAGAGACCAATTATTGTAGCATTATTAGGAATATACCTTTTTTGTTATTACAAGATTAAACAATGACCAATTTAACCCAGAAGCTTGACTAGCTGAATTTGTGACACACACACAGTGTTGAAAAATTGCATTGTAGTGAGAAAACAAATAATGGCATAGAGTTGAAATGCTACAAATCTTGTTTTCAAAGATTTTATTTGGGTGGATTTCTAATGAAATCCACCCAAATAAAATCATCCATCCATTTTAATAAATGATTTAAATTATCAGTGTCTGCACTGCATCGTCCATAGTGCATATTTCACATTTTGTAAATTTTGTATTAAGCGAGTGAATGCCTCAGACATAGTCTATGTTGAAACCCTGAACCATGCCATTAAAAGACAGGGATAGGAAGGAAGCAATTTCATTTTATGATATGTAAAGATTTGTATGCTCTACTAGAAAAAATTCCATTTATGGTTGAGCTACTAATGACTGATGAAAAATTCAACAAGAATTAATATGTATTGAGTCTTATTTTGCTCGAGTGTGACAATTTAAATAAAAATTGCCCTTATGCTGGTGATTATTTACAAAATGTTTAAAAAATATTATCAAACTGGTGTGAAAAGGTTGTCCGTCCCTGGCACAGTGTGTATATGTATATAAACAGAGTTGACACTGATTTGATTGATTATTGTGTTATGGTGAGTGGTTTTGATTGAAATGATTATGTTCCTAGAGACTACAACATTTATAATCTATTTTTGAACTGGGTTCATTACAGAAATGCTTTGTCTATGGTCTGTAATATGTAATAATATTTTTTCAAGTAAAACCAACTCCAAATTAAGAGTAAATCTACTTGTGCCTAATTTTCAAAATAACTTTAATTTTCAAGTTATCTGACTGTGTGTATGTAGACTGCAATCTCATCAATAAGTGATGATGCACTGGTGGGCTAATTTGGAAGAGGTGCAAGTTGATCCAAGTTTTTATCTATGGTCTATCATTAGGTCAACATGGTGGACTATAAACTATCCCCTCTCATGTTAGAGGAGAATCGTGCTCAACAGTGAGCCGAACATGGTGAATGAGGTCTACCATCACTGACCAGAGTTAGGAATCTAACCCACAACCTCTTGAAATTATGAAAACTATTATTTTTAAATAACAAAAATATGTTTAAAAAAATAAATAGTAGTTGAATGACTTCTTTATTGTAGTTGCTTAAAAAATACAAAGTATTTGTCATACCAGAAATGTCTGTTGAAATTCTGCATTTCCCTAAACTAGACTGTGACCACAAAGTTTTGTGGTTACTAATTTTCTTGTTTCTTCCTTGATGTTTTACATTGTTTTTTATTATTAGAAATGCTATTAAAATTTATTATTAAAAAAGTTTAACTCGTTATTATCAGCCTATTTACAACAGCTACAGCAAAACTGATTCAAGAAAGAAAAGTTTGAAAAATCCAAAATAAAATATAACTTGATCACCCTAGAGATTTTTGGAGAACTATTCAAATTAGTTTTAGATAATTAGGTGGTGTATCCATTCCATTTGCGTATCATCCATTAATTACGAGACATCCTGTATAATTGCCGGGCCCTTTCAGTCTCTACATTCAGTAGCTGACTCTACGACTACCATAAAATGGAACATCAATTTGTTTTTTAAATATTTCATTATATATTTTTTTGTTTCAGATAACATCAAGAAACTGAACAAATCCTGCAATAACTTTCCAAAATTATCCACAAGACTGTTTATACTTATTTTAGATTAAATATTTTTTTTTTTGGTTCGAACTTAGGGTACAAGCGATTTTGTAATCAACTAAAAAAAACACTACAAGAAAAGGATGCCAACATTGCGAGAGAGAATAAAAAGACGGAACTAGTTATTTATTTATTTTAAATAATTTAATACAATAAATAGTTTTTAGTTATTTTTTAATCATAATAAAAAAATATATATTATTCAAATATAGTTAAAAAAATATAATGGAATTCAAAATATTAGAAACGTTGAGATTGTGACATCACATTTTTGTTTTTTTTTTTTTCGAGATTATTATCATCACAATGTATGACGGGTGTGATAGTTTCTGATATATAGTCTTGATGGGGCAATATGGACAACATGGCGTCCAACGTGTCTCTACGTAGCAAGAGGAAAGACAACCTCATCACCAGGAAGCAGGATAAGAGTCCAGAGAAGACTATAAGGTAACTACTTCACTAGAGAGAGACAAATATCTTAGAATTCAGTTACTTAGGACTAGACTTAGGGTCCATCGCGTGGTAGAGAGAAGAACTCCGTGCAGAGTCCTGAACTTGTGACTAGTGTGACTAAAGGATGTATGTAATAATATAGTCTTAGATCCGTATTAGTATCGATTTTCACCCATTTGTTTAATGGATGAAAAGTGTGATATATTAAAATTAGGATTGTTAATAAATATGATTTGAGTAGGTTGAATAAAAATCTCCTGGTCAAACTTATTAACCATTATTAACCTACCATCAATATAGTTTGGCCAGTCGTATTAGCCAACCTACTCGCAACATATTTTTTAACGTACTTAATGTGACCTTCACCCATCAATGGATGAAAAGTGTATTATCACTTTTCATCTATTGATGGGTGAAGGGCGTTTCTAATTCGAACCTTCCATTAATACTTAATAATATAGCCTTTACTATACAGGGTGATTCGGACTTTAGTGCGGACATTTTTTTTCGTGGTTCTGTATCATTAATAGAACATAAATCTACAAACAGTTCGATACATTTTATGTAATTTTTTTTTTCAATTTATGTCTCAGAAATAACAAAATAATGGACACATTCCCAAACAAACTGCGCAACTGCTGGCGGCACTTTGTAAGACGCCGACAAAGAAATACCGGCAGTAGTCATATCGCTTCGGCTTCGGCTGACGGGGGTGGCAGGGGTGAGGGATCGAAAAATCCCTGAGGACGCCTGCCGAATTGCCGATGGGCGACCAGTGACAGACAATCTGCCGTCGCTTGCGCATTTAAGTCGAATCATCCTTTAAAGCAAAAGTTTGCGTAATAATAATCATCATTTGTATTTCATTATTCCAATCGAAAGTTTATAATTTTTATTATTACTACGCATTATTGATGGTCCTAAGCCCAATAAAGTATGAAGGGAAAATCGATACTCAACTCAAAAGTGACGACCTTTAATTATTATAAAAAATAATAGGTACAAAAATAAACGTAGAAAGGTCAACGGCCCTCGGCGCGGGCGCTCGCTAACCTAGTACCTACCAGCTGATTTTGTAGTTGCCTATTACTGTGCTATTACTTAGTACAGCGATAGGGTGACCCTCAAATTCTGTTTAAATGTTTAAACTTTAGCTAACGATAACTTTGTTATTGTTGAGTTAAAAAAAAAAAGAAAAAATACGTGTTCCTTAAATTTTGTTTATGTACAAAATATAAAAATATCCGTACTTGAAAAAATTTCTTCCTGTATAATATTTTCAAAAAAATCTATAGAGTGCTATAGGGCCTATAACACTCTGAGATAGTGTAGCTTTCCAATAGAGAAAGAATTTTTCAAATCGGTTTGGTAGTTTCGGAGCCTATTCAATGCAAACAAACAATCGAATCAAATAATATTAATCAATCAAATCAAATCAAATCTAATCAAATCAAATAATAATAGTACGCTGTTTTTCGTTCACCGTTTGAGACATATTTAATATCTTAAAATACACATAACTGAAAAGTTGAGATGCCAGTCCGATTTTGAAGCTACGTCCTCCGAATCGAAGGCAGAGGTGATATTCACTGGGCTATCACGTCTCTCCCACTTTTAAATACTAGTGAGTAATGGTTAGTTTTATGTAGGGGCACAAGAGGCGCATACAGAGGCATCCCTTCTACGTCGAAGCGCGATGAGGATACGGATGGCTCCACGGAGCGGCTGGACCGGCCCAAGAAGTTCCTGGCACAGAACAAGAGCACATATGGATTGGGCAAGCGGCCGGATTTCTCGCTGAAGAACCGCAATGTGCACCTCGCCTCCTCGCGGTATGGACAGGTGAGTTCATTGGACAATGTCTATAGTCTATAGTGTATACCATAGGTTCTCAACATTGGCGATAAACGGCCCAAGTTCCTGGTTCAGAACAAGAGTGCAGGCTGGGCAAGCGACCGGACGTCGCTGCACCAATCGAACCCAAACATATCTCTGAAAATCAAAATTGGGCTAGTAGTTTTGGTTTATATAAACAAATTTTCACGGCAGCGCCTCCTGGCGAGTTGTCACTGTAACACCTATCTAAGAACATGCACCAATTAAACCTGAATCTATCACTAATAACCGCATCAAGATCGGACTAGTAGTTTTGGAGATAAGTGGCGACATTGGACAAGGACAAGTACAATTCTACATACCTACTACGCAAAAATGTTGAAGCACGAGGGGGAAATAGAAATAGATCTCAAAGGGTCAAAATAAGTCTCATCTCTCATCATGTCAAGGTGTTTGTGGACGAAATCTTCCGAAACGGTTCGACCGGTTATAGTATTTTTTTTTGTATATTTAGTAGGTAAGGCTAATATGTCGTAAGGTATTTATTACCTTTCTGCGTCTAACCCCCAATTTTTGGCGATTTTAGTGTTTTTGTACAAATTGCTTTTTTTTATAAAATTAATTATTTTGTCTGAGTAATTAGCAACAAAATACTATATCTCTTGAGGCAACATTTCACACGGGACTCATAAAATCGGCATTCCTATTGGAAACCTCATTAATACGTGAGCTTAGGAAACCAAGAAAGAGCGGATGCAGTTGATGTTATTTAACGTTAGTTAATAGATCTAATACGATTAATTTCTATTAGGTTCATATAAATAGAAGTACGTTCACATAGCACCGTTTTTAGGGTTCCGTAGTCCACAAGGTACCAACCCTCTGGGTTACTTAAGTCTCGGGCTCTGCTCGAAGATTTCCTCTACGCCATAAGATGAACCCGGCACCCGCACGGTGAATCCATGTAATGCTAAGAAAAACTAGCTCATTTCGGTGTCATTACGTGGCCTAAGAATAACAGTATATCATTTAATTCTAAGCCAAAGAAAAATGAAACCATATTGCCATTCATTTTATTGTATGTATGTATAATTGTATATCTAAATGTATTTTTCAATTTCTTCATCTTATGTGAGTTTTCACTCACAAAAAACCATTTTATTTAGACGTACCGCCAATTGATTTAGCATTCCGGTACGATGTCGTGTAGAAACTGAAAGGGGTGTGGATTTTCATCCTCCTCACAAACAAGTTATCCCGCTTCCATTCTAGATTGCATCATCACTATCAGCTGAGATTGTGGTCAAGGGCTAACTTGTAAAGAAAAAAAAAAATTGAATATCTTCGGTTTTAGACAAGGCATATTTACAAGTTTGCCTTCACTTCTGTGTCATTCCAATATATTCAAACTTTTCCTGCTGCCCCCCTGAAAATCTCTAATGTCCACTTGAGGGCATTGTCACTCACTTTGAGAACTTTTGCCCTATCTTTTTAAAATTTTCGATTTTTCCATAATTAAAAAAAAAGTCTTTCGTATCGTATCATCAACTGAATATTAAATGCGAATCTGAATACATCGTTGGAACTTATTACACCGTATAGTGGTACTATTGTAAACACAATATTGATTATTGACTGTTGACTCTACAATGTAAACTGCACGTTAAAATCTCGTAAAGGAATCGAACTGGCTGACCAAACAACATTGCGCGTCGCGTCAGACAATAAACAAACGATCCAAAACATATTTATTCAGTACACAATTGTGCCGTTTAGTATCTAATGAGTAGGGTGACAATCATATCTATTTTTCTAGGACAAGTCCGTCGCCTGTGCAAGTGACCCTCGGTTTCACAGTTCGCCATAATAGAATTGTTATTTTTTTTGGAGTTTACTCCTAAGAATCGATTTTTCATATATAGCCCCCGGTATGAAAAAAATATGGGCAGTAAAATTAGATGAACGAATGACAGCGTTACGTTTTTTTGCGCAACATATTCTCTCACCGTGCACTTCGCTTGCGCACCTTTCACTTTACAAGCGTAAGTATTGAGACGTACATAGTGTATGCTGCGGGGCAACATACACTTATTTAGACAGTCGATCTGAAAGCGTAAATTCCATTCGTGCGTCGGAGCTGACACACACTTTTTTAACCTTTGCATCCATCTAAAAACCCATCAAAAGTTCAGTAAAGTATCAGATGTTTTTGAGAATATCGCCGAGTTTTAAAACTTTCCAATTCGTCTCCATCGCTCTTTCTATACTATAGTATCGTTTTAGATAGAGACGAATTCGATACTCACACTGTCGAGTTGATTAAACATCTATACAGAATTGCTTGCAGCTTGCTTTACTATAGCTTGGCAAATTCGTTCGTAACACTCCCGATGGTCTGCGCGGGCAGGGGGGTAGCGATGCCCCGAGCGTACGACTTTACATCCGCGCAGTCCTTCCCCCCCGTCGCCCGCATATCATGGAGGTGTCATCAACGAACTTGCCAAGCTATAGCTTCGGCTGTGCATATCAATGACTTTAGTCAGTCAAATTGACATCAGTCAGTCAGTCGGTTATCCTTTTAACTACTTAGATCATGGTAACCCTAATAATTACGTGAGCAAGTTTTATATTGAACGCAATAAAAGATTTCCAGTGGTAGTTTCCAATTTGACTGCGATAAATTTTAATTAGATGTATTTTTAACACCCGCCAACTATAACTGTTACTCACGACTATGCCTGTAACTTTCTTGATGAGTACTGTTTACCAACAAACAAATTAAAAATGAGGGTATAAATCACTTGTCACACCTAATAATAATTATGATTAACTTGTTTTTAAATTAATGAAAATAAATTTAATTAATATGCTTAGAAAAATTACATATTGTTAATATATATTTTATATGTATAACACTTTATAAAGCAACCATACATAATTTAAAAAGTTATGAAATGACATGCGTTTTCTACCTTCATTTTCTTCTCCAAATGTATTGATATGCGCAAATCTCGAGAATGGCTAAATTCTTTTTTTCTATTTTCGTTAAATTACAAATAAGGTTCTTATGGAGAGAGGGAGAAACGTAAAAATGGCGCGGAAAATAGTAAAAATCACATTTTTTAAATATTTTTTTCATTCAAATCGCATATTTGACTGAACGAAGTCTGGTAGTTAATTTACACTTCTACTATGATATTATAAAGAAGAAAGGTTTTGTATGTTTGTAGTGAATGACCTCTGAAAGTTCTAGACTGACTTTAAATGTTCTTTCACTGATGGAAAGCTACTTTATCAGAGAATAACAAAAGCTGTATTCTATTACTGTATTCCCATGGTAACGGAAACTATCTATACTAATATTATAAAGCTGAAGAGTTTGTTTGTTTGAACGCGCTAATCTCAGGAACTACTGGTCCGATTTGAAAAATTCTTTCTGTGTTAGATTAGCCCATTTATCGAGGAAGGCTATAGGGTATATATTATCCCCGTATTCCTAAGGGATGACAAATAAACCCTGTAAATACTACTCACATTATTACTAGTAGGTATAGTAGGTCCGCAATCTTGACCAACTAGGTTTCATTAGCCGCAAATCGTCTGGGGATTGAATCTAATTCAATTTCATTTGTGTAACAACAATGCGCCTCTAGAGTCGTGACGTCACACAGTGCGCGGCACCACAGGCCTTACCCGCCACAATCGACTAGCTGTCGCCCTCGGCTTCGTTCGTGAATCAGGTCATGTAACTTCGATACTAGAGGCCGACTCATCATCATCATTAACAATTTATTGGGCTCACTGTTGAACACAAGTCTCCTCTTGGAATGAGAGGGGCACTGCATCCTGATATACTCGCGTCATATTAAAGGGGACGGATAATAGGGATGATGACAGTTTTTTAAATTGTATATAAATTAAGAGTATGCTAATAGTAAAGCAATTTTGTAAAAGTAAAAGGGTATCTGCGATCATTACTTTCGGAGTACATCTACTTACTTTCCGTTGGCCTAGAAATATGGTATTTGGCAATACCGTCCTATTTTACTAGTAGCTATAGTGGCTTGCACAGTTTTTTTCCCTAGGGTATGCACTAGGTACAAGTTGTATAAAATGGAAAATTCCTCTTCTAATACAGGTACTTAATGAATTTTCAGGGTATGCATTGCGTTTATGCATCTATTATAGGAAAAACATTTAAAAGCACAAAAGTATTGTAATTAAATCATTGATAATAGAAAGTACACAAAAGATGTATACAAATTTGTACGGAACCCTCGGTGGGTAAGTCTGACACACTTGTCCGGTTTATTTTTTTAAATCACACTAATATTATTAAGGCGAAAGTTTTCCTTTACGCTGCGGCTACTGAAGCGATTTGGCTGTAATTTGGAATGGAAATAGATTTTAATTTGGATTAACACAAACTTTCATCCCGGAAAAATCCATAGTTCTCGCGGGATTTTTGAAAAACAGAATTCCACGTGGGCGTTCGCTGGTATTTAATACAACAGAACCTCGAGGTTTCATCCGCGTAGTTCCAATTCCCGTAGGGATGCGGGAAATAAAATAGCCTATGCTACTCCCTTATAATATAGCTTTGTAATGGTGAAAGAATTTTTCAAATCCGTCCAGAAATTTTTGAGTTTATTCGTTACATACAAAAACAACAAATCTTTCATCTTTTTAATATTAGTGTAAATATCAAATGAGTCTTTGATAAATGCGTCGTTTGCATTACAATGTAATGTTTGAAGTATGCAAGTGGGTAATATAATACGGTTTGCGGCGCGAGGCGGCTGATCGTAACAGAGTCGTAATAACGCCGTACTGCGCCACTGATGTGACGTAGCACCGAGTGGGCCACATTGATTTCATTAATATAACTAGAGACTAAAGGTCGTAGCTCATTAGAGCCATCCGTTCACTACTACTACAATACATCAACTCCGTACCATCACCGGATCGCCTCGCTCACGAGTTGTCCACGCGCGGACTGCGATTGGACCACTCGATAGCTCGCTGTTGGCATGCTTGCCTCGCATGAAACTCGGAAGTCCGTTGACCACGCGACGTTCACTGGTGACAACGCGGCGTCCATCCGTGGTCCACCTGTCGACTACAAGTGGGCGCCTAGCGACGAGGCGGTGTGGATCTAATGAGCTACGACCTTAAAAACCTTTAATTCTGTTAAAAAATCTTTAACGGTGATTTTCAAAGGGTTCCCTCGAAGCACTTGTCTGCTGGGGGATAATTTTTATATCTTATACTCTTCCGATCCGAGACTGGGTCGCAAACTGTGACCCTCATAAAAAGGACCAAAGTCACTCAGCGGGCGGTGATGCGATCTATGTTTAGAGTTTCTCTGCGTGATCGAATCAGAAATGAGGAGATTCGCAGAAAAAGCATTGTCACTGACGTAGCTCAGTGAGTCGCCCAACTGAAGTGGCAATGGGCAGGCCACATAGTTCGAAGAGCCGATGGACGTTGGGGTACTAAACTACCAAGGTGCTGGAATGGCGACCCCGCACTGGAAAGCGCAGTGTAGGTCGACCGCCCACTAGGTGGACCGAGGACATCGAGCGGGTTGCAGGAAGCCGCTGGATGCTGGCGGCTTGAGGATGTTTTGTTTGGAAGTCCATGCAAGAGGCCTATGTCCAGCTGTGGACTTCCATCGGCTGTTAATGATGATGATAGTGATGATGGTCTTTTTTTTTTTATAAACGAATATTTGCCATAGTTTATGAACAATATTCCTATTTCCCTCCTACAACTAGTCGGGGAAAACTATATTAGGAGTGGGTACGACAATAGACCAATGAGGCGGGGATCGAACCATCACCCCTCGGAGTCCGACTTGAGGTCTTGTGATGGGGTCGTTGTCGGTTTTTCGCATGTCACAGGATGCCACTGTGACACACACAGCCACTGATGGAGATTTGGCTACGTTTCTATACGTATATACCTATCTAAATATTCTATACGTGGCACACTGCTCTGTTTAAAATGAAAATGGATTTGATAACAGTGGTAATTCATAGACGTTGCAGGGGCACCCCCAGGGTTTACCCGCTGAGTGTCAAATTCTCTAAACGCATAGAGTTTAAATTCGACACTCAGCGGGTGAACAATCCCCTGGGGGCGCCCCTACAATGTCTATGAATTCCACTGTTAGACCTGTTGCGATGATAGATAAACATCCTAATAGATAGTTCTTCTATTATGCCATTTTTTAATAATAATTTTTATTTTGGGGCGGATGTAGTTTATAGTTAGGAGACGTCTGCTAAGAAGGGATTTTGCAACAGGGCCGGTTTAAGGAGGTCTAAGGGCAGATGAAGTCGCGCCGTCCGCTAGTAAAACGAATATATAAAGTGTGAGTTGCATCACCAAAAAAAGGCCACTTGTCAAAACAAATCAAATTTTAAAGTGGCTACCCGTCAAAACAATTAAAATTTCGACTTGAAAGTGGTAACTTCTTATGGGCGGGTAAACCGTTTCGTAACGTAACGCGTTACGGCGCCACTCCCTTTCCTCACGCATACGGCAGCAGGTTCAAGTTATCACTTCTGTAGAGCGTTCCGAGACGTTTTTTTCATTGAACCGAGGGTTCAATACACTCATCGGTTAGGTATAGACTGCGGACTGCGGTTGTACTGCGGCATATGAAGCCTGGAACAAATCCGACGTGATGTAACACCTCAGAGAGGCGAGCTTCTTTGACCTACTATTGACCTTTTGAACCACGTTCGACTGAGCTTATTATATTACTAGCGGCCGCTTGAGCTTTCGCGTTAAACTCTTTTTTTTTTTTTTTTTTCAAAATTTTTGGTATACAAGCGTTTGATAAAACGATTGATAGACAGCGCGTTGGTGCGTAAAACTGAAAGAAGAAAAAAAATGTTTATTTTTTAAAGTGTATACACACCACAATGTATAAGCACTACTAGCTGACGCCGCGCGGTTTTACCCGCGTGGTTCCCGTTCCTGTAGGAATATGGGGATAATATATAGCCTATAGCATTCCTCGATAAATGTGCTATCTTACACTGAAAGAATTTTTAAAATCGGCTTAGTAGTTTCTGAGATTAGCGCGTTCAATCAAACAAACAAACTCTTAAGCTTTATAATATTAGTGTAGTGTCTGGTGCCTCAACCACCTGCGATTCACTAACTAGCTTTTTTCAGTCATTCTTAGTCACGTGATTTCGTATTCACTATTTATTTAATGTAAACTGATCAAAATTGTGATTATATGTAAAAAATGAAAGCTGGTGCCTTCTGTCAACCTTTTCTACTGGCATATTCACTAATTCTGTCTTTGTTAACAAACTATTAAAATAAACTACAAATCAACTGTGACATGTCTCTATACCTAATAACAACGAGGGTTGTCAATAGGCACCGAATGATATTTGTTACATACAATCTCTATTTCGTATAAGTCAACTAAAAAACGTCAAAAACTCCAAAGTTAGTGAATTAGCCTACTGCATATCATATACTAACGGACACCCGCGACTTCGTCCGCGTGGAATTCAGTTTTTCACAAATCCCGCGGGAACCATGAATTTTTCCGGAATGAAAAGTAGCCTAAGTGTTAACCCAGAGTAAAATTTATTTCCATTCCAAATTTTAGCCAAATCGCTTCAGTAGTAGCGGCGTTAAAGAGTAACAAACATCCCAACAAACATTCATACAAACTTTCGCGTTTATAATATTAGTAGGATGACATTTCCCAGTTGACATGAGGGCTTTTACGGAATACGAAAAATGCATTTGTTATTGATTTGATGTTAACTATATTAGGTAGCTTACATACTTTGTTAGTGGTCGGCTGGCCCTGTTGTGGGCCTTAAGTAGGCTGATTATTATATTACTTCACGAAAGGATGCTTGGTATATCCACTACCACTTCATCAAACGTACTTCCCGGAATAGATTGACCATACATTTTTCAAAAAGCTAACGTGACTGTATACACGCTTTAATAAATGACTCGTCAAAAAATTTCCTCAAGACAACATGTAGGTAATTAATTCTACTGTTTTAGGTAAACGTCTACGCAGTAGAGTAGCCTTCGGTGACGTGGCTTGGGTAATAATATGTCTTGAGCAATCTTATGTACTAGCAGACGCCGGCGACTTCGTCCGCATGGAAACTTCGGTCTATGAACCACCGTGGGTCTTTTCCCATGCGGCCACAACATTATTATCAATATGAGTAGGATATCTATATATATAAAATTAATCCAAATTTCCCTTGGTCACGCCATCACGCGTGAACGCGATTGGACTATTTTTTATGTGTTTGTCAGGAGAAGGTTCTTATGACAGAAAAAAATTAAAAAAATGTAGGGTTACTTGAAAGTTTAAATCGAGTTTCACGCGGATGAAGTCGCGGGCGTCCGCTAATATATAAATAAAGTGTCAGGCACTTCCATCTTTCAATTATGTGCATTTTAAGAAATTAAATAGCACGTGTCTTAATCGGTGAAGGAAAACATCGTGGGGTAACCTGCATACTAGAGAATTTTCTTAATTCTCTGCATGTCTGAAGTCTGCCAATCCGCATTGGGCCAGCGTGGTGGACTATTGGCTTAACCCCTCTCATTCTGAGAGGAGACTTGTGCTCAACAGTGGGCCGAACATGGGTTGATAATGATGATAGTGATAAATTAAATTGATGTGTCTGTCTGTTTCTAAATAAATATGTTTTCTCAGCTGAGTATAATTACTCGTCAAGAGACTAAAATTCAATCAATGTTTTTTTTTAATTTTTGTCTGTCTGTCTGTCTGGTTTGTCCGGATCTTTGGAACGTCTAAACCGATTTCTCTGGGACTTTCACTGGTAGATAAAGGAGGTTATTGCTTGAGCAACCGTTAGATGTTTATTCCGGAAAAAAAACATGTTTCATACGGGATTGATTTGTGTAAACTGAATTTTTACGTGGATGAATTCGCGTGCTACTAAGTATAAATAAGAGTTCTCTTTTTAAACGTTGATACTTACTTGATGGAGGTACTCTACAACATGCAAGGTATCCTAATTATGTTCATCTGCCTCCTTCGAGTAAATATATCTACTATCTATACTTCTATACTAATATTATAAACAGGTAAAGTTTGTGGTATTGTAGGGGGTAATCTCTGGATCTACGTAACTGATTTTGAAAATTCTTTTACCACTAGAAAGCCACGTTATATGTGAGTGTCGTACTCATATATAATGTGTAATAATATAAAGCTGAAAAGTTTGTTTGTTTGTTTGCTTGAACGCGATAATCTCGGGATTTTCTGGTCCGATTTGGAAAATTCTTTCAGTGTTAGATAGCCTATTTTTCGAGGAAGGCTACATTATCCCCGTATACTACGGGAACAGGAACCACGCGGGTGAAACCGCGCGGCGGCAGCTGGTAGGTTATATATTTAACTACGCTGGTCAAAACCGCGTGGCGTCTGCTAGTATCGAATAAATTGACTGTGAATATGACCTTTATACTCGTATATACTAGTAATCACATGTCCTCCCCAAATCGTCGGTTAAGGTTTGTTTATAATCGAGATAAACCCTAATTACGCTAACGCCATGTAAGGCGCGGAATGTTGTTACATCAATTGCGATAGCCGATATCACTGACGCCTCGCAAGTCCTTCCGAGTACAGATGCCGTCATACTTATCGTCAGCTGTAATGCACCTTAACTATTAGGCTGATCGAGGACTGAGCGTTTTGTTAACGGTTCTTTAAACATAAAATTGGATTCTGAAATATTCGTTTATATTTGTTTTATATACAGTCTGAAATATTTGTTTTATATACAGTCCACATATATCCTAATTATGTAACGTTGCGAGGCTCGGAATGTTGTTACATCAATTGCGATAGCCGATATCACTGACGCCTCGCAAGTCCTTCCGAGTACAGATGACGTCATACTCATCGTCAGTTGTAATGCACCTTAATTATTAGGCTGATCTAGGACTAAGCGTTTTGTTAACGGTTTTTAACATTAAAATGGATTGTTGAATATTCGAATTTGTTTACAGTCTAGATAAATCCTAATTAATGCTGTCACATTAACTGCGATGCGATAGCCGATATCACTAACGCTTTCAAGTCCTTTCGAGTACAGTAAGATAGAAAGAAAAATATAACTTATAACTGAGCTTTCTTATATTCTATAAGAAAAAAAAAGAAAAGCGCACTGACCAAATAAAGGTCTCCCATTCATCTTAAAGCTGCGGGGTTTAAAAGGGTGAGTAGAGATGCCGTTATATTCAATTAAATTTGGTTGCTATTAGCACTATCCTGCTTTACGAACCGGTGGTAGAGTCACAACAGATCTGACAAATCTGACTTTTCATAATTTCTTAGGAGGTGACAATGCCTTCAAAGTGACCAGAATTTAGCACTTACAAAGTTATTTTTCGCTTTTTAGTTTATTTTTGTGATTTTTAAGTCGGTTAAATTTTTTTGTTTTTGTTTATTTAATGCATCACTGTGTTGGCACCGCCTTCAAAGTGATCAGAAGGTAAAAAAAACATACGCGTCGAATTTAAAAGCTCCTCCTTTTTTGAAGTCGGTTAATATTGTATTTAAGCTAAGCCTATAATAAATAAATAAATTTTCAGTACCCGACAAATGACCGGCGGATAAGGCGTTGGCTTTATCCGTCCCATAGGTAGGCAAAAAGAAGCCATACCTCTATTTTCTTTCTTTCCTTTGTTTCCATGCATCCCAAGTGTGCAATATGTCCGTATATGTGTGTATGTGTCCGAAGTTTGTTTGTTTTTTTTTTAACAAAAAAATAGTAGTATTTATTATATCTATCAGTCGATGTAGGCTATTGATTTTGCTACAAACAAACAAACAAACGTCATAAACGGACTTTGACTTTGCGTATATTTTTTTGCACACATGGTATATATGAGGACGTTTTCACTTTAATGGTGTCCCTTAAGTTCATAGTCAGCTTCTTAAAAATTTATGCAAGGTTGCATGTATATTTTGAATGGAGAAAAACGCGAGTATTGCAAAAATAACAAGGCTTATTCTATTTACTTATAGCTACATCATATCACGTAATTATGGACTTTGGACTATTAAATATATAATAAAGAGTGTTTAAAAATAACTATGTTTATAACGCATAAGCGTTTTTTAGCTAAGTGTGTCACGTGCCTAACACTCTGCATTTTCTGTGCCTTTATCGCTGCTCTGTTATGAATGAAGTATGGGCCAGTGTCACACAAACGCTGCACGATTTAGGATTGACATTTCGCGCGCTTTTTTAATTTTTTTTTTTTTAATTTTTTGGTGTCAACCGGAAGTGTTGTTTGAAAACTTTTTAGTGTCGTTTGAAATATACGAATATAATTATTTTGATTCTACATAATTGAAAGAAAACTATTTTGATATTTTGCGAGATTTTTGGTTTGTTGTTTTTTTTTGAGTGTTTTGTCTAACTGTTTGGTGCAAAAAATGGTTTTACTTTTTTTAAGAAGCAATTTTTTTTTGTTTTTAGCTATTTATGTAATACAATGGAAGTATTAAAGTTTAAAGTGCTAATTTTTGTTAGTTAAGTACTCTACCCTCCCTCTGATAGCTAAACGGTTGTTTATCGCGAAAAAAAAAACACAGAACTAGGTAGTTTATTAATCTATCACGGTTAAGTAGTAATTAAAATTGAAAGAGTTGTAGTCGATCAACTGCGCATGGCCCCACATGCAAATTCAATCTGTACAAACAACCACAAACAAATCTGTACAAAATGTACAAACCAAATTCATCACGAAACCGAGGACCGCTTGATGTACATAGCTAAATTTGCCAGGGAGTTAGTTTATAGTTAGTAGGTATCCACTAAGAACGTATTTTGCTATAGGGCCGGTGTAAAGAGGTCTCAGGGCGGACGTAGTTGTGAGTGTCCGCTAATTAGACATAAAACAAATTATGGTAACTGTTATATATATAGATTTTGTTTCGCTGGTTTTTCCTTCCCGCCAATTTTTCCACTCCTAAATAACAAAGTTTAGTATAATTTGGTTTATTATACAGGGTGATTCGGTCTTTAGTGCGGATATTTTTTTTCGTGGTTCTGTATCATTAATAGAATATAAATCTACAAACAGTTCGATATATTTTAATTTTTTTTTAATTTATGTCTCTAAAATAACAAAATAATGTACATATTATTACTAAACAAGATATATTCAGCTTAAAAGTGATCTGGTGACGTTCTTTAGGTATCAAACGAAAATAAAATAAACGCACAATAGGGTGACCCTAAAATTCTGTTCAAAAGTAAATAACTTTAGCTAACGATAATTTTGTTATTTTTGAGTTAAAAAAAAAAGAAAAAATACGTGATCATTAAATTTTGTTTATGTACAAAATATAAAAATATCCGCACTAAAAAAATTTTCTTCCTGTATATTAGAGTTTGATTAGAAAACTATTTATTGCAAGCTCTACAATAATTTGTACTAAATCCGCTTCCGCCATTGACAGTGACAGTTCGCGTACACTTGTTATTTTTTTTTTATTTACATGCAAAAACTCGGCAAAGGTGTGCAATTTAAGTGCTTGAATTACATAAATATGGACAATTTAACATGTTGGTAATCGTTCAACGTGGGATGGATCTTGGGTATGTGGCTATTTGATTTTTGTGGTTATTTTTTTATTATATTAAATCTAATTCGGGACGTTGCTTTCTCTTTGAATGTAGTAGTAAAATGCATAGATGAAACGCGTTGTTAAATTATTTTGAGTGGCACAGTAGGGGGCGTGTGGCATAGAAACCAGTTTACCAACAAATTGTTTGTTAGAAACCACTCACAGAGAAGTTATAAACATGTAAGATTAAGACACTTAATTTAATAATAACATTATTATTTTTAATTGCCAAAGAATAAAATTAAATGCCAAAGATTATTTATTTGTACACACAAAGCAAAATAGCTAACTAAATAAAGCTTTTCTTTTATATTTAAGAATTCATTAATTTTAAATAAGTTTATATTTACATTAAATTATTTTAATACTATCGAACAGGCTGTATGGACACAGATCTTTGCCTGTCCATTGAACGCAAAACGAAAAATATAATAAAATTAACTATGTAATTATTATATTATGAAATTTATTATAACTTAATGAATCTACTATTGGCTAGCAAAGTAGATTCTACTCAGAAAAATCCCAATAAATATATTAGGATAGTACACACCTCACTATCTAGTCCCAAAGTAAGATTAGGCTATGTGTTCTGTCTACTAAAATTGCTATTTTTATCATATGTTTATATACTTATATTATGTATAAACAATCATAGATTGCATCATTACTTACCATCAGGTGAGAATAGTCAAGGGCTAACTTGTATAGAATGAAAAAAAAACACACAAGCACAATAATTTACAGTTGTCAGACTCGAACCCACGGCCGTGTAAGCAGAAATAAGGGTCACCCACTGTGCCACACAATATAATTATTAAAAATTATTTATTATTCTTAATGATAAATATTATACTACTAAGAATTAAGATATTATTTATATAAAGATAAATATTTTATTTATAAGATAAACATACGTAGGTGTTATGTCAATTATTTACAGTCATCTTTTCCTGTCCACAGCGTAGGCATTAGGTATAAGGTAGGTATCTAATCCTGAGACTCCCGAACGGAATTATCTCGACTGTGGCCTCGCGACTCGACAAGAATAGTTGTAAACAGGATATTCGATATTTGCAATGAATTGCTCTCAATTTAACTACAGAATTGCGCTTCAAATGTTGCCCCGTACGGTATAAACGGTTTGTTTTGAAAGGTACTGGATAGATTTCATCATCATCATCATATCAGCCGATAGTAGTCCACTGCAGGACATAGGCCTTTTGTAGGGACTTCCAAACATCACGATACTGAGCCACCTGCATCCAGCAAATCCCTGCGACTCGCTTGATGTCGTCAGTCCACCTGGTGGGGAGTCTACCAACACTGCGCTTACTAGTGCGGGGTCGCCATTCCAGCACTTTGGGACCCCAACGTCCATAGGCTCTTCGAACTATGTGCCCCGCCCATTGTCACTTCAGCTTTGCAACTCGTTGAGCTATGTCGGCGACTTTGGTTCTTCTGCGGATCTCCTCATTTCTGATTCTATCACGCAGAGATACTCCTAACATAGCTCGTTCCATCGCCCGCTGTGTAATTCTGAGCCTTCTTCTGAGGCCCATAGTTAGCGACCAAGATTATAGATAGATTTTATAGTATTAATTTATGTTAGATATATCGTTCGGGGAAGTACTACCACTACCTCTAGCTAGTAACTACTGTGGTTAGTAGTTTGTACGCGTAGAAGTACGTGCGAGAGGATTATCAGCAATATCTCATTATAACTTGGTTAAAGAAAGACTTTCGCCTCACTAGAATTGCAGCAAGTTTTTATATGCTGCTATAATAAGATCTTACCAAATTCCGCTAGGCAGGGAGAACAACACGAGCGGAGAAATGGAGTTTTAAGACAGACGTCAACAGATCCGCATCGTACGTATCGTATTTTTAATTTTACGGTAGATTCGTGCGATCCGTACCATTCGGACCAGTAGACGCTCTTGTATGACTTTCATATACAAAGAATACTACAATCCCTACTAAGGTCTAGGATATCCTTAACCCTACGCCCATTGGTCACAAGTCCAAGGTTCTGTTCGGAATTTTTCTCTCTGCCAAGCGATGGACCCAGCACCCGCACAGTGAATTTATGGAAATATGCTAAGATAGTCGTCTCATCTTCACTTGCTCTAAGGTATCTTGCTATACGGTATTTTCGTTTGGTTTATTGGAATGATCAATTTTTATGGCAATTTTAGTATGTCTATGGGTCAACCTTTGCCTGTTATTAAAAAAAATATTAACTCGTGTTGTCTTGCTCTGCAGATGACATCCGGCCTCCACGGCCACGGTCACCAGATCTCGCAGCCGGCGCACCACCTCGACTCCAGCGTGCTGCCCGCCAAGGAGAAGACTGTGCATGGCAAGGAAAAGACATTTAAGGTACTACAACATTGACCTCTTATAATGAAAAGCACGCAAAATCATGTAGAAAATTTCATATAAAAATTGGTCAATTTTGCTTTGACAGTTTTAGAATTATTGGTAAAGAAAATTATACCTAAAGGCCTTTAAATGTAGTCCAATATTCAATAAAAACCCAAATTCAGAGCAAATTCAATCTTAAGAATTGAGTTTAAGGTTGAATTTGCAAATGTGACTACTTGAATTGAGTGTCAAGAAGCTGTGTTTGGCACACATCGTGTAGGGATGTTTTTTGGTCGCTGATTGTACATCCACTTTTTAATAGGAGATCGATTACTACAATGATAATAATTAAGCCTCAATAGCTAACGGTAAGAGCGGTCGAACTAATCACTGAGGGTGGTGGTTCGATCCCCGCCCCGTTGGTCTATTCCCGTACCCACTCCTAATACAGTCTATCCCGACTAGTTGGAGGGGAATGGAAATATTGGTCATTATTTAGAAACAAGATATATTAAATATTCTAGTTTTCGAAGCGTTAGCGATCGTAGAAAGAGAATCGACGTTCCACTTGGCTAGGAGGGGTGTTCCTATAGATCGAGTACCTACTTTAAACGTTTTATTGGCAATAAAATGTGAAAGTAAAGACCTCGGCATCTGATAAGTATGTGGTAAACGATAACGCTGAGATTTATTAACTTTTACACCATGAAAGTGTAAAATCTATAACTTATGCTCTACTAAGTTATAAAATGGTCATACTTCTTTTTACCTTAGTAATAGATAATTATAAATATATATATATATGTATATATATATAATAATAATAATATATATATATATATATATATATATATATAGATAATTGTAGAATATTGTGTAATCATTTTAGCGTTTTTTGTCTTAACGGTATGTCGTGGCAAGGTATAGTACCTTACAGCTATACAGCTCGTGCGGTTTCACTTGACAACTGGTCTGATGATATTTGTATGGATATGTTTGGTAACCAAGTAAATGCGCACGGGTTATATGTCGTGAAGGCAAAATGACATATTTGTCGAGTAATAAGCATCAAACCTTAAAGGAAAGTTAGGGGGGTAAAAACCTAGTTACCCCCCTACCGGCAAAGACGTAACTACCGGCAAGGCTCAGTGGTTTAGCGTTTCGCTACGATGCCGCGTGGAAACCGTCAGAGGTAGGTATGGGTAGAATAAACATGTACTTCTTCCACGTAACCTGCATACCCGAGAATTATCTTAATTCTCTACGTGTGTAAAGTCTGCCAATCCGCATTGAGCCAGCGTGGTGTAATCCACCAGGCCTGACCCCTCTCATTCTGAGGGGAGACTTGTACTCAATAGTGATATCAATATATAAAATACTCAATAGTGAGCCAAATATGGTTTGTTAATGATGATTATGATGAGTGCTCAATAATAGACTTAAGGCAAGTACATCTGGCAAGGCGCAATACAATGGCATGGCTGTGTAAATGAATGCCTATTTAGATAACTAGCGGCGCCCGCGACTTCGGCCGCCCTCAGACCTCTTTAATCCGACCCTATCGCAAAATCCGTTCTTAGTCTACCTACTAACTATAAACTACCTTCCTGCTAAATTTCAGCTTTGTACATCAAGCGGTTTTCGAGATTTCGTGATGAATGACCTTTCGCATTTATATATTAAGATTTAATAATATTGATGACTTATAGAATGTGTGATACTTCGCCAGGTGGTGATGGGAGGCGAGGTGGGTGTGATAAAGACACCGGTGTTGGGCCCGCGGCCCTACAACGCGCTGGCCATCATCCACACGCAGCAGAGCAACACCTTCGACATGCTCAACTCGCTCACCACCAGTGTCGTGAGTACAGCCTTCTTGTTTCTGAAAATGAGAAACGTTTAGGGCTTGTAGGCCCAGGATCAGATCATACTGAGCTCCGCCCCAGCTCTGGATAGCGAGGAGTCGCAGTCAGTGAAGGAGCACTGATCAGACTGAATAAAAAGCAAAATCCATTTATTTCAAGCAGGCTCTGTTTACAAGCACTTTTGAAACGTCAGTTGACTATTTGTAAAGATTCCACCACTGGTTCGGAAGGCAGGTTCTGCTGAGAAGAACCGCCAAGAAACTTAAGTTTACAGTTGATGACAACATTACATTTTCTTATAGTTTTTTAGTCTTTCCTGTGTGAAGGTGGAAGCTGATCCAATCGCCTCCAAGCACATTTATCATTTAGGAACTCATCAATGGTGTAGTAATATCGACTAAGTAAATGTTTTTTTATCACATTGCTTAAAGTTATGCATTGGCAGGTCCATCACATAAACATAAACGACTCATAGGCCAAAGATGCCTCAGCCTCGAAAGAGGCTGGAAGAAATCACCGGGAGAGCAAGTTCCCCTGCGTCTTACTCGGGCAAGGAGGCCAAGCCTCGAGGCCCGTATCCCCACCTGACACTCTCGAGAGGAGATGACCCCACTGACTGACCAGAATCACCCCAACGCGGGGTTGCGAACGCCGTCGGATCCAAATATTGTACGAGACACTGTCCCAGTGCAGGGTCGACAATTACGCCTAGCATGTGACTAACGACATTTCTCGTGAAGAGAAATAGACACATTGATCGATAATAAGTATTTCTTTTGTCACGACAAGACGTAGATCCTAGGGTTACAGTACGCCATATTCTTTGTAACGATTTGTCGCGATCTGTTAAAGCTTGGCCGTAATCTTGTTTAGTTTAGTTTTTTTACATTAAAGTCAGTAACGTCAGGGGACAGGGTTGGTCCGCTACCTTGTTTCTAAACTATTTCGTCTTTCGTACCAAGTGTATGGGCAAACCTCCGTCTCCCACGGGAATTGATCAGGTTTTTGCTACCGCGGTCAGCAAAGCAATAGAAAACAGACAAAAACGAAAATGGCGGCGGCGACGCGCGCACCATAAAGTTGCCTGCTCAATTTTCAAAGTTTGCGGCGTCTACACCAAGACCTCTAGAAAGGGGGAAGGGAGAGATCAGAACCAGACGGATCATTTTCCTCTTTCGTCAGCTATTATAGCTTGGCAAATTGGTTCGTAACACTCCCGATGGTCCGCGCGGGCCGGGACGGTAGCAATGCCCCGCACGACTTTACATCCGCGCATTCCTTTCCCCCCGTCCCCGCATATTATGGGAGTGTCATTAACAAACTTGCCAAGCTAAAAAATAATTTGTAAAACATGCTGTGAAGAGTATATTATGAATGAAGAAAAGGTAAGTATAGACAATAATACAGAAAACTGGAAATACCTTTCACTTCTAACATCAAGATAAAAAATAATGCAAAGGGTTCGTTGTTCGACCGTAACAGACAGCCTTAACCCAAATTCACAAAACAATCTTGATATAACAACACAAGTACCAATCGACCCTCGAAAAATCATTACAGCAAATCAAGGTACTTATGTCTGTTTAAAACAATCAGTCAAAAAAAAAAACATAATATTGACGGATTCCAACACCGAGCGGCTCGAGTCTTCAAGTGCCGTGAAACGATTACAAATAAATTATTGTATTTGCGAAATATCTTGCGGTTTTTTTTGCACCTCAGATAAGTTTGTAAACAAAACAATATGAGCTTCTCGTTTGTGTATGAATACAAGACTGTTTCATCATCACCCAAGAAGTTCCCGTACCCGAATACGGGGATAAAATGTAATCTATTTTGCTCGGTGAAGATGTAGCTTTCTTTTAGTGCAAAGGTTTCTAAATTTTGTTCAGTAGATCTAGAGATTACCTCCTACAACCTCACAAACCTTACCTCCTCTACAACACAAACTTTACCTCTTTATAATAATAGATTGTTAATTAGCCATACTTTAAACTGGATACTTCGAATCAAGGGTAAGACCAACTAATTTTGTGGGAAATTATACAAAACCTCGCTTCGTAAATATATGGCGCGCCTTTGAATCTGCCGCGTCTATGCGATTTCTACAATCACCGATAACGTCAATGCACATTGTCTTAAAACATCTTATGATAATGTGTAATGAAACCCTGGCTGACTTTGTTGTGGGGTCTTCTCGTAACTTTAATTTTGAGGTTTCGATTTTACTTGTCACCATTACATAACCTTAGTTTCAAAAGTGCTTGTAAACTAATCCTTCTTGAAATAAATGAATTTTTATTTTAATGGTAATAAAAATGCGACATATTGCAGGCCAGCCAACCAGTAGTGGGCGTGGGCGGCTACCGGCGCCGCAGCTCTGGCCAGGGCGCCATCTGCGACCCCGAGCTGGACGACAGCGGGAACAAGCTGGTCGCGCGCCTCGAGGACGACGCCTTCATCTCCGAACAGGATCTGGTGAGTTGGAGTTAAAGACAAAACACTGACACAGAAAAACAACTAGAACATACTCATTTACTGTAGCGAAGTTGGAATGAGAGCACGAAGAGTCTGAAGTTAGGGTCCTAAGTCTCGGACTAACTACATAAGGACTAAGTAGTATTGTACCCAAAGTCACAAAAATAAAATCTGTCATTTTCTGAGGAAAATTAGCGTAGATTTGGTATATTTGCAGGAGTTTCAACTAGAACTTGTTGATAGTTTTTTTTATACCATTTAACTACACAAAAAGATATTTTCACCAAGCTCTGTAACCGATAAACACGATTGCAACTATGAAGCATCTATTCTATAGAGACAGTTTTTATAATCGCATTAGATCGTTGATCATACACTTTGATAAAAAAGGTCGTCTAGCGAGGCAGGTCCTTATGCAATTAGTCTGAGTCCCAAGGTGCTGGAATGGCGACCTACCGGAAAGCGCAGTTGGTCGACCCTCACTAGGTGGACCGAGGACATCAAGCGGTTTGCAGGGATTCGATGGATGCTGGCTTGTTGTGTTTGGAAGTCCAAAAGATACAATGTAATAGGCTATGTCCAGCAGTGGACGTCCATCGGCTGTTAAATTTGCGGTGTAAAAGAGACAAACCAAATATTTTGTTTCCGCAGCATTTTGTGGACCACCTTATGACCAAGAACCCTATGTGTGCAAAACTAAATGAGCATATCATGACATAAATCACGCGAGCTTTTCTATATATTTTTTTGTAATTTTTTTTAATAATGTGCTACAGGAAGAGAACATAGAGGCGACTGAGAAGGGTCTTCCACACGCTCCCACTGATACTGCAGAAGAGCAGGAGCAGAAACCGCAGAATGGTGAGAAATGGAGTTTTTATAGAAACTGACTTCTCCTCTTCCTCTTTCTTTCGTTAGACTCTTTTCGTCTGCGGGTTATCCATAAATTCATGATTGTACTGAAATTAGTTTCACACAAATTCCATGATTAATTTGGTGGGATGAGTCACTATCGACGAACTGAGCGGCAAACAAAATGACACATTTGTTTTGCAATTTTATTATTTTGATTTGATTTTGAGATTTGGATTAATTAATACATGTACATTTTACATATTATCAACACACCTCATTAAGCGAAGACCACGTTCTCTAAGATCCTTGGATATCTCCCCCTCTTCTTCCACACTCAGCAATACAAGTTCGTCAGATTAGGGCACTTTTGACCTGTCCTTTATTGATAATGTCCTAGATTTGGCACAGAAACTTTTGCTTTGACCTTCCCAATCCAAATTTTCATACACCCTCTTATAAATCCCTTTTGTTATTCAGATATTATATTATGATGCAGAGTCTATATTTGAATTTCTCAGCGTATATAAAATAGCAATGCATGTATGTATGTTGCAGGCGTGTACGATCGGTTCGAACTGGAGAAGCTAGAGGATAAAGACAAGGAGAAGATCGACAACGAAGACGAGGAAGAACCCATTGGAGTGTCGCCCTGTGGAAGGTATTGTTGTTCTTTAAATTCGAAATTACGCTTTTAGATATAGCGGTTTTGATATGACATTTTTTTTTGAAAGTGTAAAAAGATCTTATAAACCCAGAAGACTTTGAATTCATGAGTTATTTGATTTTGTAATTTATAGAGATATCTCGTAAGTGGAGAGAAATTACTGTCGTCTAACAGCGGCAGAATCGTGTGTATCGTTAAAATATCGCTGTCTCTTTTCTCCCAACGCAACGAAAGTGAGAGCGATTTCAACTCCGATACTGTCTACATAAGTCTCAGACCTTAGGACCTGCACAAATTGCCTCACTAGACGTTACCCCTCTGTCAAAAGTATATGATCATGATCTAATGTGCTCTTAGAAAGTGCATATATAGAATTGATGTTTCATTGTGTTAAAAGTACGATTTAAATTAATAGTTGTGTGTAGTGTAAGGACACAAAATATATTTATTGGTGTTAAATTAATCCCCTTCAAAAAACGACAGACAATTTTGTTGGTGAATTAGAGTGCTATACAAGTCCAAAGGCAATTGGTCTGAGACTCAAGTAGATTCAAAGATTACCCCCAACAACCTCATTAATTTTATCTCTTAATAATATTACTATGGATAACATATTATATATATCATACTTTGTCTTTACAGGTTTTTCAAGTACGACAAAGAGGTCGGTCGTGGCTCGTTCAAAACTGTGTACCACGGTCTCGACACTCAGACCGGAGTCGCCGTGGCTTGGTGCGAGTTGCTGGTAATTTGTTGTTTTTTTTACCCTCAGACCAATTATTATATAAGACATGCCTCGCTAGACATTACTTTTCTGTCAAAGTATGTGATCAATGATCTAATGCGATTATAAAAACTCTATAGTATCAATGTTTCATAGTAGTAATCGTGTTCATCGGTTAAAGAGCTCCGTAAAAATACCTTTTTGTGTAGTTGAACGGTGTTATAAACGGGCAAAAACCGCTAGTTTATAAGATACCAAATCTAAGCTTGTTTTTTTTTCGGAAAATGACAGACAATTTTGTGCGTGAATTTGGATGCGATACTGGTCCCTCTATAATTAGTCTGAGCCCAACACACTGTTCCTATGCGGGTTAGCGGGCTTATCCATAGCGTTTATCGCTGTTTTTTGTTGGATTCACAACTCAGGTTAACGTTAGCGTTGTTGTTATTAAAGAAACTGTGAAAAAAATATTGGGACATATATAAGGCATTTTTGTATGAGATTTAATGATACTCCCTCTCAACGGTATACAAGACACTAGTAAGTAAGATTGCTCATTGTTCAGTAATATATTGGGACAATGTCAAATATATCGTGATAGACAGGTTATTGGGAACGGGCATTATTCTATACTCATTAAAATTGGTGTTCTATAATAATAAAATAATAAAAAATATAACAAAGCAAAATCTTGCTCGCAGGAGAAAAAGCTGAACAAAACGGAGAGGTTACGCTTCAGGGAAGAAGCCGACATGCTGAAGAAACTGCAGCATCCCAATATCGTGCGTTTCTACAACTACTGGGAGGGCACTGTGGCCAAGAAGAAGAACATTGTCCTCATCACTGAGCTCATGGTCTCTGGCACGCTTAAAACGTGAGTGAAACTCCTAAGATTACTGTTAAATCCCTAGGAGTAAGTGTAACGTGACGGGTAGCTGCGACAGTGATTGTGCCATTATTTTGTGGTAGAGGAAACACCTCGAGCAGGTCCCAGGACTTGTGACCTTGAGAGTAGGTTTAAGGTAACCCTTTAGAATGCATCAACACTAACCTTCCGGGCATGTTCTTCACGCTTACACTAAAAAATATTTACAACACAAAACATTATTGCACAAAATCGCTAACGCGACTGGCAGCGTGACGGTGTCTATGCTGCCTAACAAACAACTGAGCTCAAGTCATCTAATACCCTCTTATACCAACACTGATACCTCCCCTCTACAATAATATAAATAATGAATGTTAATACCACCTGTAATGGAGACCACCACCACCTGAATACAACTTGGTTGCAGATATCTGCGTCGCTTCAAGCGCATCAACCCCAAGGTGCTCAAGTCGTGGTGTCGGCAGATCCTCAAGGGGCTGAACTTTCTGCACTCCAGAACTCCTCCCATCATTCATAGGTAAGGTATTTTAAGCAGCCTTAGTTGACTGAACAAGTAATATGCCTAACAATAAAACACCTTTAAGTATTTTGAGGTTGATAATAATATTTAGGCTAATAATTATAATAATTACTTCTCAGTCGAATCTGTAGTCGAATCTGTTTTCCGAAATAATGTTTTGCTTGGAAAATAAGCCTACATGATGATGATGATGATGCTTGTTGTTTCATAGAGATCTGAAATGCGACAACATCTTCATAACGGGCACGACGGGCAGCGTTAAGATCGGAGACCTGGGGCTCGCCACGCTCAAGAACAGGAGCTTCGCCAAGTCTGTTATTGGTATGTAAGAATCATGTAAAATGCTTGGAACAGCCTCCAATTCTAATTTTAGTTCTACACAAAATATAAAAGTTAGTTTTATTATCAACAACAAGATTACATGACATTAGAAACGATGACTACTATATGAAGAAGAAACAAATTTTTTAAGCAAATTAAATGTCATCAAAACATTTTCATGTAAAGTAAGGCCTATGAGAAATGTAAATGTCTCAAACGGTGTAGGAAAAATGTCGTGAGGAAACCTGCATACCAGAGAATTTTCTTAATTCTTTATGTGTGTGAAGTCTGCCAATCTACATTAGGCCAGCGTGGTGGACTATTGGCCTAGCTCCTCTCATTCTGAGAGGAGACTCGTGCTTAGCAGTGAGCCAAATAAGAGTTGATAATAATGATGATGAAAGCCAATGAGAATGCGGATTGTCAAAAAGTTAACAGATCTAAGAGAGCCTAGCTTTTAACTCTACACACCTTTACATTTTCAACCTCTATCATAATGTTTAGTAGTATTCAATGCGTGAGTCTTGATCTTAAATTCTCTATATGTCCTTATTACTTATGAGAAAGACATACTTCGACCGATATCGATAGAATTGAAAATATGGCTTTCGTCTTTCGTCGCATCGCATCTAAGTCTTAGAGATCCCCGCTCACTTACAACTTTTAGTTGGCCTGTACATCTGTCCAACTAAATCGTTGCTACTAAATCACGTACAATTTAAAAGTCGTCCAACTATCGGTCAACTAAAAATTGTCAGTGAGCGGCCACCCTTAATCCATTTTAGTGGTAGTTGTATAGAATGTTGCGATTTCAGGCACGCCAGAGTTCATGGCGCCCGAGATGTACGAAGAGCACTACGACGAGTCGGTGGACGTGTACGCGTTCGGCATGTGCATGCTGGAGATGGCCACCGGCGAGTACCCCTACAGCGAGTGCAGCGGGCCCGCGCAGATCTACAAGAAGGTCGTCTCGGTGAGTGCAGTGTGTGCTTGCGTGCCTGCACTTGTGGCATTGTAGGCACCTTGACCAAGGCTGGCAAGACCTGTCGGTGGACGTGTTCGTCAGTCAATGTGTACAAACAAGACCCGGACTTGTGACCGAAGGATGTAGGGTTAAAGACTAGTGGAAACCATTCAAGTCATTCTCCCCGCTTTTATCAAACTTATCCATGAAGGATTATCCAACCAAAGGTGTGGATGGATAGAACGTCACGACAAGAATGAGTTAGAACTAGGCCGCCCGTGCGGTTTACCACTACTCTCCACTTAACTCACGGAACATTTAGAATAGAATAGAATAGAATAGAAATCATTTATTTGTTAACACAACACATAACTACATAATAACTTAAAACTAATACATTTACATCGTAATAATAACTTAAAACTAATACATATATATATAGAAAATATGTTGTGCCAAAAAAATGGACCTGACTCAGCTAAAATTTGTTGTGAGTACATCAGTACCCACAACGCTGGTATTCTGTCAGACCCTTAGGAGGGAAGAACAGAACACAAAATAATTATATAACTAATAAAATAAAACAAAATACAGTTTAAAAATACAGTAGTGTAATCTCAGAAGAACAAAAAAAAAAAAAATTTAATCACAATAGCTAGCAAACACAAAAGAAAAGAAAAATTTAAAAAAAAAGGAAAAAAATATATAGAATTTATTGTTTATTATTAATTAATAATTAATAATTGCCACAGTCTGCTTTTTGGCAATCTAACAAATACAATCGAAAAATTTTCTTAAAAGTAAATTTAGATTTTACCTCCCGAATAGGTGGGGGGATGTTGTTCCAACATTTTGTGGCAAGATATTTAAAACTGCCACGAAATGCTGCAGACCTGTGCTGTGGCATTATTAAAGGTGGTACTTTAGACCATTTCGTACTATCTCGGCTCATGACGACACGAGCCGACCTATCGAATGACTCACTCGCGCCGATACACGTATGCACGGACGGATACAACTGAAAATAGCCTTTCCGAATCGATTGAATTGATTGATCGAATTTGTTCGATTGTAATCGAAAACTAAAGATGTATTGTGTGATACAATTGATATTGGTACAATTAACACATTGTTAAAAATAAAGAAACAAAAGTCAAAAAATTTCAATTTATTCTAAGTATTAATTGCGTATGTCGTCTTCTAGGGCGTGAAGCCGCAGAGTATAGAGAAGGTGTCGATACCGGAGGTGCGGGACATCATTGACTCCTGCATAAGACTCAATAAAGCTGACAGGTATACTTAGTTTAATTTACGACTAATTTGAGGGAAAACTGAAATACTAATTTACTAGCAGACGCCACGCAGGTTCATCTGCGTAGTTCCAGTTTCCGTAGGAATATTGTATAAAATGTATCCTATAGCATCCGAGGTAGCTTTAAGTAGCTTTCCAACAGTGAAAGAATTCGATTCAGTAGTTTGATGCAAACAAACAAATAAAACTTTTTTTTTTTAAATAATAATAGCATAGATTAGTCATACTGAAAATATTTAAGGCAAATATTCTTCTTTTTTTCAAATATTGATGGTGTTTGAATGAACTAGGCCAAAAGTGAAGGATCTGCTGAACCACGAGTTCTTCGGCGAGGACATCGGGCTGCGGCTCGAGATCGTCGGCCGCGACCTCGTCACCTCCTCCGACATCACCAAGATACAGTTCCGCCTGAAGATCATCGACCCTAAGAAAAGGTATCACTTATTTACTTTTTGAAACAATCTATCATAATTTATCTGCATAAAACTTAAAAAACTCAATAGTAGAAGTTGAAACGTACATTATTTTGCCTACACCAGCGGCTATAATAAAATACAATAGTTTCGCAACCGGAAATACCTCTTCACTCTTTCTCATTATGCTAACCACTTTGTTGTCACAGTCATAAGACTGGGATAACTATGCTGCTTTGGTATTGGTCGATATTTGTCTTTTTCTGTTCACAAGATGTGTCGCTGACGCATGCTAGGCCTGCAGGATATACTGGTCGAACATAGGAATTGATTCTAACGGGAACTTTTTTTTATCAAGGTCATACACCCACAAAGAGAACGAGGCGATCCAGTTCGAGTTCGACATAGTGAACGATGACTGCGAGGAGGTTGCGAACGACATGGCCAAGGCTGGACTCATCATGGAGGAGGACGCGCGGATAGTGTTCAAGCTACTCAAGTCACAGCTCATCAGTCTCAACCGGTGAGTTGGTGTATAGAGATTAGGTGATCCAGTAGAGTTCGACATAGTGAACGATGACTGCGAGGAGGTTGCGAACGACATGGCCAAGGCTGGACTCATCATGGAGGAGGACGCGCGGATAGTGTTCAAGCTACTCAAGTCACAGCTCATCAGTCTCAATCGGTGAGTTGGTGTATAGAGATTAGGTGATCCAGTAGAGTTCGACATAGTGAACGATGACTGCGAGGAGGTTGCGAACGACATGGCCAAGGCTGGACTCATCATGGAGGAGGACGCGCGGATAGTGTTCAAGCTACTGAAGTCACAGCTCATCAGTCTCAACCGGTGAGTTGGTGTATAGAGATTAGGTGATCCAGTAGAGTTCGACATAGTGAACGATGACTGCGAGGAGGTTGCGAACGACATGGCCAAGGCTGGACTCATCATGGAGGAGGACGCGCGGATAGTGTTCAAGCTACTGAAGTCACAGCTCATCAGTCTCAACCGGTGAGTTGGTGTATAGAGATTAGGTGATCCAGTAGAGTTCGACATAGTGAACGATGACTGCGAGGAGGTTGCGAACGACATGGCCAAGGCTGGACTCATCATGGAGGAGGACGCGCGGATAGTGTTCAAGCTACTGAAGTCACAGCTCATCAGTCTCAACCGGTGAGTTGGTGTATAGAGATTAGGTGATCCAGTAGAGTTCGACATAGTGAACGATGACTGCGAGGAGGTTGCGAACGACATGGCCAAGGCTGGACTCATCATGGAGGAGGACGCGCGGATAGTGTTCAAGCTACTCAAGTCTCAACCGGTGAGTTGGTGTATAGAGATTAGGTGATCCAGTAGAGTTCGACATAGTGAACGATGACTGCGAGGAGGTTGCGACCGACATGGCCAAGGCTGGACTCATCATGGAGGAGGACGCGCGGATAGTGTTCAAGCTACTCAAGTCGCAGCTCATCAGTCTCAACCGGTGAGTTGGTGTATAGAGATTAGGTGATCCAGTAGAGTTCGACATAGTGAACGATGACTGCGAGGAGGTTGCGACCGACATGGCCAAGGCTGGACTCATCATGGAGGAGGACGCGCGGATAGTGTTCAAGCTACTCAAGTCGCAGCTCATCAGTCTCAACCGGTGAGTTGGTGTATAGAGATTAGGTGATCCAGTAGAGTTCGACATAGTGAACGATGACTGCGAGGAGGTTGCGACCGACATGGCCAAGGCTGGACTCATCATGGAGGAGGACGCGCGGATAGTGTTCAAGCTACTCAAGTCGCAGCTCATCAGTCTCAACCGGTGAGTTGGTGTATAGAGATTAGGTGATCCAGTAGAGTTCGACATAGTGAACGATGACTGCGAGGAGGTTGCGACCGACATGGCCAAGGCTGGACTCATCATGGAGGAGGACGCGCGGATAGTGTTCAAGCTACTCAAGTCGCAGCTCATCAGTCTCAACCGGTGAGTTGGTGTATAGAGATTAGGTGATCCAGTAGAGTTCGACATAGTGAACGACGACTGCGAGGACGACATGGCCAAGGCTGGACTCATCATGGAGGTAAGGAGGAGGAGTGACATTAAATTTCACTCTCATAAACAGGCGTCGTGCGCGTTTTCATTATAGCCATAACACGAATTTCGCCATGTGGATGTTTTACTGTGACCACAACGCGTTGTGAGCTATTTTTCCGCTCACTGAGCGTTTTCGATCTTTGAGCGTATATATGGCAATGGTTGGCCATAGTTTTACCCATAGATATTAGGTTGTTGAGCTTGAGTCTTCTCTCAGAATGAGAAGGGTTAAGCTAAGTCTGTCAATTTCTTAAAATGCACATAACTGAAAAGTTGGAGGTGCATGCTCCGGACCGGATTCGGACCTATACGCTCCGCAAAGCGAACGCAGAGGTCTCTGACTTGTTCTTTTAAATAGTATACTTGATTAATTTTATTCTGTTGAATTATATTTAGATTTTGAATCAATACGCGTGCTTTCGCTCTGGTTGGCGTGTTTCTCCCTGATGATTTAAATAAGTCGCGGGTACAGTAAATCCGATGGATAATTCATTCCGAGCACGCCATGCCGGTGATCTTTACCGCACGCCGTAACAAGGGCCAAGGTCGACTCGCTCAACTTACTTGAAACATAGTAGTATTACACAAAGAAATGTCGTTTATCTAGGCTAATCTTATATGCTTGGTGATTGTAAGATACCTTTTATTCCAAAATCCGTATTAAAAACTACCTTCACCCATCTGTTAAATACATGAAAAGTGTTTTGTATCAAATTTTTTATGTTAATAAAAAATACATTGCGAGTAGGTTGCCTCAAAAACTCCTGGCCACACAATCATTAATGATGAGCGTTAGTTCGGTTTGCTTACAAGAAGACGAGTCTAATGAAGATGACATTAATGAACCGTCGGAGAGTGTAACGGAACCTTCATTCCCCACCACTCAACCCCTCTCCCAGCGCGCAATGCGAGCAGCAGCGCGTCGCGCAGCCGCTTCGCAGTTTGGATCGTGCCGCGATGCAAGAACCAGCTCATGACTAAGGGCCCCGTATGGGTTCGAAACTAGTCGGGCATACTCCGACCTAATAGCACGTGAGTTTTAGCCGTGTTTCAAAATCAATTAATATCATTAATGATAGTTAATAATGATTAATAATGGTTTGGCCAGGAAATTTTTAAACAGCCTACTTGCAATATTTTTTTTAAAATCCATCTTGTCCTCCAACAGCACAGATGTGTGAGGTAACTAGATTTATAAAGTGTCAATTCTTTATATTGAAACCAGCGTACCCGGGGGCGTGGCTGTTTAATATTTAGTGAAAAATGAAATATGTCACTCTTACTTTAGAGATGAATATTATTTATTCATTTTGTCACAGAACAAAACAAGACTGACAGTACATGCGCGGACACGCTTGCATTGTTCCGCACACCCGGGTGTACGCGGGCCACGCCCCCTTGCTACTTCTATTGCTAAAAGCGTTAGCTTTTAGCGTTGTCTGTTCTGTGTCCAACCCTCGTATTCAGATTTCGTTTGGTCTATTTCGAATTTAGAGGTTTCGCACGTGGACTTTCTTGTCTATGGTATACCGTATTACTGAAAATGAGTGTTCTTTAGCTTGACTGTTTTATTAATAACGAAGCACAGTAGTCTATATCTATACTAATATTATAAAGAGGAAAACTTTGTTTCTATGTTTGTTTGTTTGTTTGTAATGAATAGGGCTCTAAAACTACTGGACCGATTTTAAAAATTCTTTTACCATTCGAAAGCTACATTATCCACAAGTAACATAGGCTAAATTTTTATTTTGGAAAAAAATAGGATTCCGTAAGATATTTGGATTTTTCGGACACAAGGTGTGAAAAATCAACCAGAAAAGTTACTTATTTTGTGTACGCTGCCTAAATTATAAAAGATAGAACCATAAAATGAAAAGGTTTAAAAAACGTTTCGTGGTACTTTCGAATCGTCGTAGAGAAGGGGTAGGGTAGGGATAGGGTACGGGGTAAGGTAGGGGTAGAGTAGGAGTAGAGCTAGGGGTAGGGTAGGGGTAGGATAGGAGTAGTTGAAAGTTTACACCGGGTTTTACGCGGACGAAGTCGCGGGCGTCCGCTAGTCAATAATAAATGCAATAATAATATCAAATAATATAAAATCGTAATAAAGCATTGTAACATTTTGCAACTTTTGTTTTCCATTGATGGTTTTATTAGTGCAGTATAAGATGGTTGTTTATGATAACGATAAATGTATGTTAACAATATGAATATTGTGTAATGCTTGTAGTAGGTTCGTAAATTGTAAGTCGCGACCCTGAATTCGAGTTTCTAATCATGTAAGCCTTGATGGTTGCACACAATAAACATCAATTATTATATTCTAAAATATAATTTTTTCTAACCTTTTGTTATATTCTTAGTATATATTATTTAAAATAGGTAAATTGTAACATTCTAATTTTAAAGAAAAAGTATATAATAAAAATCTCAAGTAATTTATTTTTTTTCTTCCATTAGCTTCCATCATTCTTCAACATATATTATTTACTTCTTTTACACACCATTTGAAGCAACTAGAATCATAATCTAACTAATATGTGAATAAGCCAAAGCGAAAATTGACTGAGTCCACTAATGTTGGTATTATCGATTCATATTAATCAAGCCAGACAGGCTTTCTAATTTGGATGGAATTGAATCCATCCATCCATGGAGATAGATTATAATCTGGAATAGCACAGGCTATTTTTATCCCAATATTCTAACAGAAGTGGTATCTAAGCTAATTATAAACAGGTAAAGTTTTTGGTAATCTCTGGATCTATTGAACGGATTTTGAAAAGTCACGTTATTTGTGAGTGTCATAGACTATATTTCATCCCCGTATTCTCACGGAAACGGGAACTACGCGAGTGAAACCGCGGTGCGTCGGCAAGTATAAAATATAGTGCAGTATTAAAATTTAAATTACCCAAGATACCTCTTAATTATTTAGATATGCAAATATACGCGTGAAACCCACCACGTCGCGCTCCATCGGCTCGCGCATAACATCAACATAATCTGAGTGTTCATTTTGATGCTTCATTGCGCGTAATTAATTGCTCTGACGCGGTATGAACGCGATAAAGACGGCTCACAACTGAAGCTGCGCTATAGCGATGTAAGTTACTAGCTGACACTCTGCGGTTCCGTGCCCGTTAAAATATGGGAGTAAAAGATCTATAACACTCACAGATAATGTGGCTTTCTAGTGGTATTAAATCGCTTCAGTAAATCTAGAGATTCCATCAACAATACCACACACCTTACTTCTTCATAATATTAGTATAGATTAGTGGAGTAAATAAATTGTGTATTATCATATTTGCCCCATGATTATAACATCATCTATACCGAATGTTCTTTTTGATGCTTCATTGCGCATAATTAATTGCTTTGGTGCGGTATGAACGCGATAAAGACGGCTCACCACTGAAGCTGCGCTATAGCGGTATAACTTATTACACCGTACTACTCGTATCTTCTGGTAGATCGACGCTACAGGACACAAACATGGGTTTTAGTTGCTTAGAAGTTATGTAGTTTTCTTTCACATGCTGCTCGGGAGCATTTCCAATAACTCTGAGGTTATATATATCCTTTACCGAAAAAAAAACCGGTCAACTTGTAACCTCCTCGTTTTTGAAGTCGGTTAATTAATTAAAAATGTCCAAAGAGCATGTGTTGTAAAATTAATATTTTCAGAGTAAATAATAATTCTTTTGTAAATGGATCTTAAAATGTGTCCCTTATACGTATCTTTATAATTATGACGTAGACAAACTTTAAAATTTTAAAATGCAAGGATAGGCGTGTGTTACATGGATAGTCGGAATTATTTGAATTACTTTGTATGAAAACCTAAAAAGTTTTTATTTTTTAGTTAAAAAAATATTAGTTATGCATTTCGGCTCCTATAAGTGGACTCGTCAACACCTGGACGTTATGGGTAATACTCCCTAGCACCCTGTATAAAGCATAGCGATCAGTTGGAGAGGAACGTCGTCCTAACAGAAATGTATGCCGCAGATTTGCACAAAGTATTGGCTGGTAGATCAACGCTACAGAACACAAACAAAAACAAAAGTTTTTTTTTATTTATTTATTTACAAACTTACACTAACATTACAGGTTATCCCCAATTCACTAATGTAGCCATATACAATTTACAAGTAACAAAAACTAAAACAATAAAAAATCAAAAACTTATTTTACCTAGGTACTATAACAAATAGCCCAGTTATATCTTGCACTGCGCAGCTATATTATATAGCATAGCGGTCAGTTGCAGTGGAACGTCGTCCTAACAGAATGTATGCCGCGGATTTGCTCGACGTATCGGCTGGTAGATCGACGCTATATCTTTATTAGTCACTATATAACAGAACGTCAGTACGCCGCGTTTGAACCGTAGCGATATATCACGTAGAGTGCCGCATGGATTTTAGTTTTCCTCTTAATAACAATTGGTATAATTAAAATTATTAAATTAAAATTAAGTTTTCGTATATTGGTGCCGAAAAGTTTGGACTAACTTGTAATTTTCATTTCTTTTTCAATGTTTTCAATATTTTTTTAACTTTTTAACCGACTTCAAAAAGGAAGAAGATCAGTTCCACGCGTAGTTTTTTTTTTTTAATATTTGTATACCTCGTTTCGTTTAGTCATTTATTATTTTTATTCAAAGATATATCACATACCGCCGCATGGATTTTAGTTTTCCTCTTAATAACAATAGGTATTATTAATTAATTATTAAACTTAAATTAAGTTCTCGTATATTGGTGCCGAAAAGTTTGGACTAACTTGTAATTTTCATTTATCGTTGTGTTTCATATTGGAATGTTTTAACCGACTTCAAAAAGAGTTCTCAGTTCCCCAGGAGTATTTTTTTTAAATATTTGTATACGTAGTTTCTTTGACGTTTATTTTTTTTATTCAAAGTTAATGCTTTATACTATGCTTTCAAATCAAATCCTTTATTTGCTGATACAGTTTACAAGGTCTTAACAAATAAATATAATCTGTTCTGTATCACGCCCGATTGGCGTGCAAAATATTATATTAGTTACATTTATATCATTCCAGAAATTACTTTTAATACAATACTAAAGAATCAAATAATGAATAGAAGAACAATATTAATTAATTTGAAAAAAAAAATACAAATAAAAAATAAATGAATCAAAAATCAATTTACATCATATTGTCAAAAGAATAAATTTATATTAAAATGTCAAAGTTAAAAATTCATTTATTTCATAAAACGCATTGCTACTTGCTATTGGTCGACATTTGCATTTGACACGTCTCTTTGTCATGGCTTGGAGCACATCTTAGGCCTGGCCATGGCCATGGTCGTGGTCGTCTAGTGTACGAGGTACCTTATCCGCGCTTCATGTTTAGTTTTGTTAAATTGTGTGCGTATAGTGTTCGTCAGTAGTCAAAACTGAAGGTCTGTGGCCGGCGTAACAGGCTCCTAGTTTCTCATTACCATTTCTTTATAACAAAGACTAGCTAGACCGGAAATTATTTGAATTTATGAGTCACAGCTTCAAATCGTAAATTTACGAGTACGATTGACACGAGATTATCAATGGTGTGTTTTTATTACTTTTGAAATTTTGACAGCTGTCATTTGATATTCCAGCTGTGCCAAATATTCAAGTTTATATTGTAAATATTCGGGATTATTCTCGGACCAGACGAGTTTGGAACTCTAGTAAATAAAATTTTAAGTTTTCGACTAATTATTATCACCATCCTACTTCCTACTAATATTGTAAACGCGAAAGTTTGTATGGATGTTTGGATGTTTGTTACTCTATAACGCCGCTACTACTGAAGCGATTTAGCTGAAATTTGGAATAGAAATAGATTTTACTCTGGATTAATACATAGGCTACTTTTTATCCCGAAAAAATCCATGATAACCCGAGATTTGCGAAAACTGATGATTTTGATGATATAAATGTTTGTTACTCTTTCACGCCTCAACTACTGAACCGAATTAGCTGAAATTTGGTATTAAAATATATTATAGCCTGGATTAACACATAGACTACTTTTTATCCCGGAAAAATCCACGGTTCCCGAGGGATTTGTGAAAAACTAAATTCCACGCGGACGAAGTCGCAGGCGTCCGCTAGTTATCCTTTTAATACCTGACTTTTCGAAAGTGCTTGTTAACTAAGCCTAATGGGGATGATGACTAGGTTTGAATATATTGATTTTTATGATACATTCGGGTAAATAGGGTCAATGTTAACTAATTTATACATAAAAAGCAAAGATTGTGTGGATATTTGCAAAAAAAATGAGATTATAAAATTTCAAAATCTATTAAAAATATTTTATCGTAATTAGATGAAAATTCATACAGTTTTAGATTCCTTACATTAAATGTGAAATTTTTTAATAAATGAACTATAAGCATAAACGCACAAATAACAAAGATATTAGTAATTTTGTTTGAACGCGCATACAAATCTAACGATCATTACATTGCCTATGACGTCATTAGTCCGAGCCATTTTGTATGGGGCGTTTTATAGGGATTCGCGGCAGCGCCGCAAATCTGACTCTTTAAATCCCTGTAGCTCCGAAAGTAATGATCGCAGATACCCTGTTCCTTTTACGAAATTGCTTTACTATTAGTATACTCTTAATTTATATACAATTTAAAAACCTGTCATCATCCCTATTGAAATAAAATGAATATTGACTATATAATCATTATTAAACATTACCATGTGTTTCAAACTTGTTACTAACGCTGTTCTAGCGAACAATGTAGTTTATAAATAATTAATTAAATAAATGTATTTCTATAATCGCGTGCTTTTTAAATAGTTTTATTTATATCACACAGTAATAGACACGTGTTTTGGTGTTGTGTATTTTCAATTGATATTTTTTTTTTGGATTGTGAATTTGTGATACGATTTGTAAGGATTACGTTTGTTTTTAATTATATCTTCAATAAATATACAAACATTGCTAAAATTTCAAGTAGGTAATTCGTTAAATACATGAGTTTAATAATTTATGTACATTATAAGTACTTAACTAATATCTTTTTTAAATCTTAGTTATCATTAATTGATTATGAAACACGGCTAAAACTCACGTGATATTAGATCGGAGTATGCCCGACTAGTTTCCAACCCATACAGGGCCCTTAGTCATGAGCTGGTTCTTGCATCGCGGCACGATCCAAACATAGTTATTATATATTTCCACTCGAATCCAATCCCAAAGTTAAAAAATTTGGAAATCCCAAAGGAATAGTCGAAATATCAAAATTATTATTGCATTGGTAGTTATAATTAAATAATACTGATAATAGTTTTGTTAGAGAACGTTAATATGATTAGATGAGATCATCTATTTTTTTACTTTAATTGACCCTACTTAGACTGTTTTAATTAATCTTAAACGTTTATAAGGGTTCCTACACACTACGTCATTGCAAAAGGCACGATATAGTAATGTGAGAGGGAACAGGATCCTATAAATATGACCCGGATATATCGTAATATACAAAAATATTTCCTTATTTACTAACTATACTAATTACTTATGTTATGGGTTTAAGGAAAAAGTTACACTGATATTTGTATTGCTTAAATATGCCGTAGTATCTAACATATTAGGAGCCAGACCATCCTCATTTTATAAAAGCTGATTGTACGCCCATACTCTTATCAAAGAATAGTACTTATAGTCTAGCAAGTTCGTCGTTGACACTCCCATGATATGCGGGCGACGGGGGGAAAGACTGCGCGAGTGTGAAATCGTGCGTGCGGGGATGTGAGGTGCATCAGTCGTGGGTTTTTCATTCATCGCTACACGCCCCCCCGTCCCGCGCGGACCATCGGGAGTGTTACTAACGAAGTTGCTAAGCTATAGTGTGGTATACTATGGAGTTTGGACCGCGGTTACTTTGGGATGTCTTGCTAATATAGTGTAACTCGCACATAACGTGACTTTGTATTCGTAAAAGACTTTTTTAAATCGATTCTATAGATCCAGAGATCCCATACAACCATCACAAACTTTACCTCTTGTTATTATTAATAAAGATAACATAAAAAATTCTGTAATACAATGTTCACGTCACAAACTTGGCCGTTGCCATGACAACGACGAGCTGCTTAGTATTTTCGTTCGGCGAATGCCAATCAGTTGCCTTGCGTGCACCGGGTCGTGTACCTAATTTACTTTTATACTTAACTAGCGGACGCGCGCGGTTTCGTCCGCCCTTAGATCTCTATAATCCAGCCCTATTGCAAAATCCATTCTAAGCGAACGTCTATTGACTATAAAGTATCTTTGTCAAACGGTTTTTGATATTTTGTGATGTTTTTGATTGGTGGGAGGCTTCGGTCGTGGTTAGTTACCGCCAAGCGATTTAGCGTTCCGATTCGATGTCATGTAGAAACCGAAAGGGGTATGGATTTTCATCGTACACCTAACAAGTTAGCCCGCTTTCAACCTCATGTCAGCCACTGACATAAACTTGCATCATCACTTACCATCAGGTGAGATTGTAGTCAAGGGCTTATTGTAAAGAATGAAAAAAAGTGTGTGAGTGACCTTTCCCTATTATATAATTAGATTTTTAAAAGTTTACGATTACATCGAAATAGAGAATTGAATACGATTTGAGAACTTCTGAAATATAAATGTTATAGTGCTTCTGTAGTGCTTGTGATTAGATATATCAGAAGAAGAGCCTGTGATAGACTAGACACACATCATTTTATGGAAACTGAAAGTTCGTAAGACTGTGCTCTTACCATAGGTAAGTATACTACCCAATTATGGAGTTTAGACCTTGGTGGTTTTGGACAAGTTTCAAAACGTTTTTCTTTGTTGAAAACATCGTGAGGAAACCTGCCTACCAGAGAATTTTCTTAGTTCTCTGCGTGTGTGAAGTCTGCCAATCCGGATTGGCCCAGCGTAGTGGACTATTGGCCTATCCCCTCTCATTCTGAGAGGAGACTCGAGCTCAGCAGTGAGCCGAATATGGGTATTAACGACGACGAACGATCATGAGGAATCATGTCTTCAATCACTAGCTCTACAGCTTCGTTTGAACCCTCCGATATAGACTCCTGGAACTTTTGATATTGATTTAATTTAGATAGATATTGTTACGAACTAGTGTTTGAAGATTGAAATGAAACACCTGGTTACTTAAATAAGACTTTATTCCGCTCATTATTCCGAGTATCTATTCACACTTCGAAACGTAGGCAATTCGTTATCCAAAATCGTAGCCAAGTTCACTATTGTTCACTTGTATCGCTAGTATCACTTGATGTTACTCGACTTTGCCACTTTGCCACGTCACGTATTCTGTCAGACCCTCATAAGGGCCTTATAACCTTAAGAACACAACACAAACAATAAGTCAGGCATAAATAATTATATCACTAATGTTATCGCCGCGTTGCAACGACTTGTGGTACAGACGGCTTCAGTGTGCTCGTGGCGTTCGAGCCGTCCACATCTCGTGTTGTGTAATTCTTTATGGGTTACTTGGGATATGCGGGGAGAGTGATTTGAGTAGAAAAGGGTAGTGTTATATATCTGTCTAAAGGCGCCTTTAACCCTACACACATCGTTCACAAGTGCGTGTTTTCACTCAAGGTCATTCTCTGCCGTTCTAGGGTCTTATTTTGGTTACAGTTTGTCAATTAAGTTGTCCTGACAAATGTTGTGAATCATAACCTTTGTTCGACATAAGTTTTCTTATTTTTGTAATCCCTTCTAAGTCTGCTAAACCTAAAAATACAGTTAAGTTGTTTTTTCAGAAGAAAGAAAAAAGCAACTTAAATAAGAAGGACTATCACAAAAAAAAGAAAATGTTTTTATATTAGTATTACAAATACCCGTAAATGAGTATTCAGAATACATTTCTTATCATTCTATCTTTTCTTTGTACGGGGAAAAATAAAACTCGCGTGTCGACATAAACCGAACAATTACATCTTTACTGCTTTAGTTATAATTATGCTAATGACGAATTATCAACCTTGCTCACGATTTTACTACCATATTCCATATGGAATGTGCCTACACTAGAGGTCAACGGTCTCGTAGCTATTGAAAAGTTTCAAACAACGTCTTGACATGAGATCGACTTTTGGGTCAAGTATGGTACTTGACCCTAAAGACTACCGACTATAGTCTGTTCACATTTGTCAGAGGCGTCTTTACCTGTAGTACAGGGGGTGCGTTGCATCCGATATAACCTGAGGGTTATACAGGATGCTCGAGAGCATTTCCCATAACTCTAGGGTTATGTTCGTTACCGAAAATTAATTTAAAATGTTCAAGGAACATGTGCTCTAAACTTAATATTTTCGGGGTAAATAATATTTCTTTTGTAAATAGATGTTAAAATGTGCCCCTTATAATTGTGATGTAGCCAAGTTTTAAGTATTGTAAAATGCAAAGATAGATAAAGGCGTGTGTTACATGGATAGTCGGAATTATTTGAATTACTTTGTATGAAGATATGAATAGTTTTTATTTTTTAGTTAAAAAAATTATTAGTTATATGCAGTTCGGCTCCTATAAGTGGATTCCTCAACACTCGAGCACCCTGTATAGGTACAAAAGGGCGATAGGGTGATGATTGCATCCGGGCGCTACGTGAGCTAGAGACGCCTCTGTGTCAGGCTCAATGATTTCATACGGGGTTATTTGTTTAGTTATAACTGATTGCATATGATAAGAGAGAAACAGGAAAAATTGATCAAACCAATAACAGAATGGTATCCGAGAAACATCAAAAGAAACAGAGGTAGATTAAAAGATGGGAGGGAATTTAAATATCCTAATTTTCCTGTAATGTCAATGCCAGGCACAAAGCAGTATTTGTCGGCGTATAGTATAGTGCTTTCTCGGAAGATCTCTCACGTCTTGAAGCCTTGAATGACAATGAAACTTTTCCTCATTACAGCGAGAGGAGTGAAAAGAAGGCCCAAATGCTGTTCAACCAAGAAATCATAAACGAGCAAAATAGGCAGCAACAGTTGCTATTGGAACAGCAGTTGAGACAGGTATGTTTGTCCAAAACATCACCATATGATTTATCAGCCTTTTTAATAGCCCACTGTAGGGCTATAACTCCCTCCGTTTAGTATAGGGAGGGATGTGAAGCTTCCTTCAATGCGGATTGAAAGGTCTCCGTGGTACAAGACGTGGGTCCTGGTTTCGATCCTTGGCGGGGCCGATTGAGGTTCTCTTATGGTTGGTCCAGGTCTGGCTGGTGTGAGGCTTGGGCCGTGGCTAGTTACCACCCTACTGGCAAAGACGATTTTGCGTTTCGGTACAATGTCGTGTAGAAACCGAAAGGGGTATAGATTGTCATCCTTCTCCTAACAAGTTAGCCCGCTTCCATCTTAGATTGCATCATCACTTACCATCAGGTGAGATTGTTGTCAAGGGCTAACTTATAAAGAATGAAATAAAATCTTGGTGGGGTGTCGATCAACACTGCGTTTTCTATAGCTTGGCAAATTCATTCGTAACTCTCCCGAAGGTCCGCGCGGGCTGGGGGACATGTAGCGATAAATGATAAACTCACGACTGATGCACCTCACTTTCCCGCACGCACGATTTCACACTCGCGCAGTTTCCCCCCCCGTCGCACGCGTATCATGGGAGTGTCATCAACGAACTTGTCAAGCTATAGTGCGGGCGACAAAAGATACAAACGTTAATTTTTATATATGTTTCGTTACAGGTGAAAATAATCCAAAGTCAACAGCAAGCGGGCCCCGCGGACCAGGTGAAGGCTGGCCTGCTCAACGGCGTGGGCTCCCAGTCCAACCTGGCGTCTGTGCAGTGAGTAGCCAGATATACTAGCTCCCGTGGGAACCATGGATTTTTCGTGGATGATAACTACCCATCTGCTTCAAGGTCCAATTTATCTCTATACCAAATTTCAACCAAATCGATATACAGACAAATAAACCTACATTCTTATTTATAGTATTAGAACCGATATGGAAGTATGGATTGACTATAGAGTCTACTCTATTAATTACTCTAGTCTTTAAGAATTTTTAAAATCGGACCAGTAGTTCCTGAGTTCCAAGCAAACTTTTCAGCTTTATAATATTAGTGTAGATGTATGTATTTATGTTTCGAATCTTGTAAACTAAATTAGCACAATATTCTGGTGTTCATCAGAATTCTTTGATGTAGAATCTGTGAAAAATCACGCCCTTTTTAACCGACTTCCAAAAAGGAGGAGACGTTGAAATTACAAAATTTCTGTAGTTATTTCAGAAACGGCTTTAATTAAAACACGAAACTGGATTGGCACCGCCTTCAAACTAATCGGAAGGTAGCACATACGTTCGATGTTATTTTTTGCTTTTTAGCTTAGGTTATATTTTGTGTTGAAAGTCGGTTGAATTTTTTTTATTAAAATTTTTATTAGCTAAAGATATTGTCGAAGGGTTGAGCGACAGTAATCAATGATGTGATTTGTAATATTATGACGAGGAAACTATAAGAATACCCTTAAAAGCTGATACTTCCCAAAGCTACTACGGTCCAAACTGTTTAGTTGTTTACTGTACTTACCCGTGGTATACGTGGTATTACGTGGTGGTTTGGCAACTTCGTTCGTAACACTCCCGATGGTCCGCGCGGGCGGGGGGGCGTATAACGATGAATGAAAAACCCACGACTGATGCACCTCACTTCCCCGCACGCACGATTTCACACCCGCGCAGTCTTTACCCCCGTCGCCCGCATATCATGGGAGTGTCATCAACTAACTTGCCAGACTATAACAGCATGCGCTGACAAATGCTTCTACGCTGGCAATCACAGGCTGTCGTTCTAAAGAAGTGTGAGTACTTAAAAAAAACTGCGCAGTGCTTATTGAACCAATATCTGTCAAAATCATCTTTTATTTGTTCAAAAATGTTATATACACTTATCTTTAAATATCTACAGTGTAACGATATCTTAGTGATGGATTTCTTGATTGTCCGGTTAATGTATTTTTGTACTTGTCGATAAGCATGATTTATGTTACACATTTACAGTAGTCAGTTAAAAAACATTGTAAAGTGAAAATTATTGTGAGAATTTGTTATAAATTTTATAACAAATTCTCACAATAAGTAGATATAAGTGTTTTATTAGAAAATGAGCTAAGCTAATGGTAAGTGTAGATTTAGCCCAAGGTGATCGCTTAGAATATGTCTATTTATAGTTTCAAACATATCTAAGTTGTAAAAACTGAATCAATCGACATTGGAAGGGCATTTCAATCTATAGAAAAGATGACGCGAGACGAAAACGCTTTCTACGAATCTGAGAGACATAGAAAGTCATTGCATTAAAGCATACATTATTTTTGTACAGGCAATATATTTACTACATAACATAATTTATTGTTTCAGACTGGATCAACAATCCCAACTCCTGCAAGCACAGCAGCAGTTGTTCCAGCACCAGTTTCAGCATCACCTCACCAACGAGGAGAAGGCCATGAAGCTGTTCCAGCAGAACCTCATGCAGTCGCGCATGTCGCCCAGCCTCGCCGCCGACCAGCAGCTGTTGCAGCAACAGCAGCAGCTGCTCGAACAGAACCTCAAACAGCAGGTGATGATGGAACAGAATCTCCTTAACCAGCAGATGTTGGAGCAGACCGTCACCAACCAGGCGTTGATTGAACAGCAACAGCAAAGCCTCCTCGAATCCCAGCAGACTCCTTTGCAGCCGAATTTACTGAACCAACAGCTAGTGGCCAACGAGATCAACACCCAGAACCAGGTATTGCAGCAGCACATAATACAGCAGCAACAGAATATCATAGCGCACCAGGCGGCGGCCATCCAGCAGAAGCACTTGGAGGAGCAGCTGACGGCCCAGGATAACATAATGGCCGCACCGCAGCAGAATCAAGTATTGGATCCATCCCTTCAAACTTTGCAAAATATATTGGCACAAATAATTCACAGGCCGGACTCGTTGCAAGCGAGGAAAGACTCAGAATCGGAGCAGATGCAGCAACAACAACAGCTACAGACTGCTCAACAACAGGTTGTCAATCAGCAAACTGAGAACATTGAAGTCCAGCCGACGAGTCAACAAGAAATGGATGGTGCAAATCAATCTACAAATTACCTAAACGCTCAAGTGCATCTACCTTCCAGTCAGAGTGCAAACTTTCATCCAAATCAGCAGTATATACAACCGAATTTGCTGACGGCCGTTGTGGATCCAGTCATCATGGTGCAGCAGCAGCAAGTGGCACAAGCGCAGCAACAAGTTGCACAAGCCCAGCAACAACTGAACATGCAGAAGCAAATGCTGGCTCAACAACAAATAATGCTCCAACAGCAGCTTATCACACACCAACAGCTAACAATGCCGGGACAGACGCTCTCCCCCCAGCATATAAGAAACTTGCAGCAACAGCAATATCTAGCTCAACAGGAGATGCAACTGCAAACTCAACAAAACATGATAGATCAACAAAATTTAGCGCTGCTGACTCAACAACAGCAACTTATGGGGCAACGGCAACAAGTTGAAGAGATGCTGCGGTCACAGTCACAGCGGCCTGTGTACACCAGACAAGGATCCGAGCAGAGCCAAATGAGTGGAGCTGATGTTCATGATCAACAGCAAACAATGATCTCGGATCAGTACCAGCAAAGTACACAGTCCACGCTGCAGTCACAGATTTCCGTAGACCAAATGCAATTTCAAAATCAACAACAACAGCAGCAGCAGCAACATCAACAGCAGCAGCAACAACAACAGCAGCAGCAGCAACAACAGCAGCAGCAACAATTACAGCAGCAGCAACAACAACTACAGCAGCACCAGCAGCATCAACAACAGCCACCGCCGCAACAACAGCAACAGCAGTTTGTAGATAAACAGATCCACAAACAACCGTCGGAAGACCAATACCACCAAGCGCATCAGATGCAGGGCAAATCTTTGCCACACAACATGGTGGTGCAAAACTTCAACCTGGTACAGCAGAACGAGAGGCAGATATCTAGTCATGAAGGCACTCCCGTGCAGAATTATCCAGCCAATCCTCTGCAGATGTACCAGCAGAATCAACCCGTTCAAACCATGCCCAACATGGCGTACCAAGTCGAGTCTTCGATAGCAACCTCAGTTCCTAGTACTTTACCTCAAAATCCACCAGCAACGCATTATCAGCAAGTCGACAGCGTCCCAGCGTCGTTGCCTACCTCTATGCCCGTTCAAGTTCACGAGGTTCTTACGAGCCAGCCGCCTAGTCAGGTTCCGCAGACGAGCCAAGCCCCGGAGTCGGTGCCTCAGCAGCTGAACATCCCACCTGAGGATGCGTTGACCAACGGTAGTCAGAAGGAACAGTTCCACACGCCGATGACGGAGTTCCCGTCTGGCGCCACTCACGTTGAGGCTATACGGCAACCAGAGTTGAGTTCTGTGGAGGAGAAACAGACGGAGCAACAAGAAGGTGAGTTGATGTTGTGTGATATTTATGGTTCTTCTATTCTCAGAAGGCAGTATGTCTTTGGATGCAACGGCAAACCGTTTGATAGACAGCGCGTTGGATAAATCTGAAGGAATGTTCTTTAACAAACCGAACCTGCATTTTATATACACACACGCACTTGGTCTGTTATCTTGCCAATACATCCAAAGACAAATGGACTTCTTGGAATAGATTTACTTTACCATTAATCTTAATGATTTATTTACAGCTTTTGTTTCAAAATTGGTGATTATGAATATTTAACAATTTGCGTCACTTTGCGAAAGTTCATTACACTGAGTGATTAATGTAATTTGCCATTCGCTTCTCTTTGTTTCTTTTAAAAGTAGGGTCTGGAAATTGTCGTTTTTTCGCAGAGAAAGCAAAGTAAATCAAGATTCACATTTTTGGGTATGACTATTATTATTACTATCAGTCACTGGTTTCTAAATTGTGTTTATTAATGATTTTTATTTTATGACACTTATCGCTACATTAGAAAATAAAATCTAAATCTGCATTGATTAAAAATTGAGTTATAAAGCCAATTAAAAAACACATTTAAATACACTGCTGTTTCGACATTAACATCGTTATCATCATGTCATATCAGCCGAAGGATGTCCACTGCGAGAGCCTAGGTCTTTTGTATCGACTTCCAAACATCACGATTTTGAGCCGCTAGCTTTGATAGTCCACCTGGTCAAGACCAGGTGGACTATCAAGGCCCCTATACATTAATATAGGCCCCTGGTAAAGACTTCCAAACACCATGCCTTACTTGCATCCAGCGCCACCATACCCAGGATGTCATCATTCCACCTAGTGTGGTACCAACACTGCGCTATCACCGCAACATCTATCGGATCTCCGAACTTGCCCCGCCCATTGCCACTTCAGCTTCGCGTCTCGTTGTCTTTATTACAGGTATTTTACCCTGTTTATATTCCACAGTGGGCACGGCAGTACCCTCGCCTATATCCGGCGAGAAGAAATCCCGAGGGTCGAAGAAGAGGTCCCGGGAGAAGGAGAAATTCCCTCGCCTCACAGTCCTCACTGTCAGCGACGACAACACGGTAGTGGAGTGCCTGCTCGAGTCCAAGTCGAAGACTGTCACCTTCAAGTTCCACGTGCCCGATGTCAACCCGGAGGATCTGGCGAATAATTTTGTGAGGAAATTTTTCTTAACTTATGCGAATTAAAGACCCTTTACGATTATATTGTTACTTTTCCACATGTTGTCTATTGTAAAAGTGAATTATCTCCATGTAATTTGTTTTTTTATTGATTTACTAGCTATTTTTTCGGGATAAAAAGTAGCCCATGTGTTAATCCAGAGTAAAATCTATTTCCATTCCAAATTTCAGCCAAATCGCTTCGGTAGCCGCAGCGTAAAAGAGGAACAAACATACTTACACACAAACTTTCGCCTTTAATATTAGTAGGAAGTAAGATATAGACGTATAGTATAATCAATAATCGTGCGAATTTTCTGACAGATGCTAATGTCACTTTGTAAAATAATGATACCATATTTATTGTCATAGTGATGTCCTGTTCTGTATAGGTAAAAAATAGTGCCCCAGATCATTCACTCTCAAAGAGGAATTTTGATCAGAAATTTGTATCATAGCGCTTAGTGACAGACGGTTGAAAGAAAAATTGTGTAAATTATGTAATTGATCAATTTTTTACCTGATCTCTAAGGGTACCACTACTTCCGATTTGAAAATTTAAGCCAAGCTACTCAAGCCTACCCCTACCCTAAGTAAGTACCCTTTTCTATGTCCTCCTAGTTCTAAGGTACCTCTCCACCAATTGTCAGCCAAATCGGTCCAGCCGTTCTTGTGTTGTAAGTATTGTAACAAACCCGACCTAATATAGATACTAATATTATATAGGGGAAAGATTTGATTGTTTGTTTGTTTGCATTGAATAAACAATGACTATTCAAATGTTCGACTCTGTGATGGTCAAAAAACTACAATTTAAAACAAATATCTAGAGCCTAAGCCAACGCAAACACTAAGTTTAGAATCGTCTAATGATGAAAATAAAGATGAAGAAAAAGTAGAGACAGAAAAAAATAACAATAATTTATCGGTACTCCGAAGATCAACGAGAGTGCATACGGTTCTAAACTGAGCAAGAACTAATGTGTTGGTAGAAATATTGAAGGAGTTCCTAAACTCCTTCAATATTTCTTTACATTTTATCTTCCATTTTAAAATATCTAGTTTAAACTTATAATAATAATAAGCCCTTTATTCCGAATATACGAGTTGAGTAATACACATATATATTATATTATGTCGAGTAATTCGGAGGGCCTGTTGGCATAGGCCTCCTCCAGTCTTTTTCACTCCGTTCTATTTTGTGCTACCCTCCTCCAGTGATTACCTGCAGTTAATTTGATTGTCATGCTTAGCTCGTTACATTTCATGATTTCTTTTAGTGACCAGTACTTCTTCCAGCCGTTTGCTATTCTTCTGTTAACTTCTTTAGTTGTTTGTTCTTCATGGGAGATAAGTCAAATTAAATAAGGTCTTAGAATAATTTTATTTTTATCACTGTGACTCAAAATAGGTTTTACGTTTATTATTAAGCCTTAGACTGAGAAATTTCTTAATAAATAACAGATGTAACTGTTATTTATTAAAATTATTTACTAATTTGGTTCAGAACATATTGAGTGAATCATGATCGTTCACTTTGTCACATCACTATTTTTGATTCAATAAAAAATGGTATCACAGGAAACTTCAAAAGGGATCGCTGAATTCGTTATTCGACTATAGATGTAGGATGATAGATGGTTGTCGGGTTGCAGGTAGCGAACAACTTGCTGCCCGAGGGCCACAGCGCAGCGTTCATGGAGCTGCTGGGCGACATCGTGCGACAGCTGCGCGACCCCGCCGCCGGCAAGCCGCCCCTGGCGCCCTCCGACCGGCTGCGGCTCAATATAGACAAGGTATACACCGCGCCGTACTTCTAGTCTGATTGAAACAGTTGTGCAGTAGTGCCACTAGATGGCGCTGTTTCATTTCGACTCCAAAAATTTGCGACTCGCGATCGCATAATCGCGAAGAAGTCCGGTACTCTGGCCCCAGCGAACACTTCCGACGCACTGCAGTACCGCGGCAACTTCATCGGGATACGATACGCGTCATTGTATTGTACCCTGATGTTGTTGATACCGCTAGTTATGTGACCTTGAATGGTTTATACCAGTGATTCCCAAAGTGGTCTATATCGACCCCTGGGGGTCTATAACAAACTGCAAGGGGTCTATGTCAGCGAAAAAAAATTTGGGTGTCCATTAAATGAAAATGGTTTCCACGATAGTGGAACACACATACACTTATAGTACACATTATTTTAAACTAACTAACTTTTAAGTAACTATTAAGTAAAAATTTATATTAAATAAATGTTTGTAAAATTGTGTAAGTTGAAGGATACAGAAAATCAATATCTAATAAGTAGGGGGTCTACCCAACACGGAAAAACATGGCAAGGGGTCTACGACACAAAAACAGTTTGAGAAACTCTGGTTTGTACAGTCCGACTACGACTCCGAGACGACGGAGCGCGACGACAACCTGACGGACTCGAACCAGGACAACTCGGAGTGCACCACGCCCACCGCGTCGCAGGACAGCATCGCGCTGGCCGAGCTGGCGGACGAGCCCGAGCCGCCGCCGCTGGCGCACGAGCCGCGCGCGCCCGCGCCGCTGCCCGCCGCCGCGCGCAAGATCAGCACCGCGTCTTCCATAGGTATGATGACTCGGACCAGTTATTGTATAGGACCTGCCTTCGCTAGAAGTTACTTTTCTGTCAAAGTATATGATCAAAGATCTGATGCGATTATAAAATCGATGTTCCATAGTTAAATTCGTGTTCGTAATTTAAAAAGTTTCCAGTTATTCTATAGGACCTGCCTCGCTAGACGTTTTTTGTCAAAGTATATGATCAATGATCTATTGCGATTATAAAATCGATGTTGAATGGTGTAAAAAACGGGCGAAAACTCCTACTTTAGTATACCCAAATCTAAGCTTGTTGCCTCAGAAAATGTCAGAATATTTTGTTCGTAAATATGGGCGCGATACTGCTCCTTCTATAATTGGTCTAAGGATTATGACGATAGCGGTCGTTCAAGAAATACGTGAGCAGATTTATTACAGTTATTTATCGTATGGCTAGGAGTCAGCCACGAGCGAAATCACGGATTGAACCGCTAGTAGTTGGGTTAAAGACGTCTTTTACAGTTAACTAATACTCCCCTTCTTCGCTCGTGGTGGCTCCCAGTAACTAACAATGCAATGGCTTCACTGTACAGATAACTGACTCATCCAATTCTCTCAGTCACTGCTAAACTTATCTTTATCTTAAACTGACTAGATCTAGCTTACGCGTTAAACCACGATTAACTAAATAAACTTGAGAGCTACGGCGCGCTCTGTCCGAGATCGTCAACTGACAGATGTCCACAGACAAACAACTGATAGATAAATGACACGTACTTTGACGTTTCTAACAGATATCGATATCAAATTAGTTACTCTAATTAATGTACGATGGCACTATTATTATTTAACTCTCCGACAAGTATTAAATTTCCAATGTATTAGGGATAAGTTAGTTATAGTGTCACGCTAGCAAATTGGAGTATGTTATGCGAATCGTGAGTTAAGAAAATTAAATAAACCCTCAGGTTCTAATCAATCCGACGGCGGGTCGCTAGCGGACCGCTCGGGCAGCACAGAGTCGAACGGAGAGAGAAAATCACAAAAACCCTCTCGTAAGATATCGAGATTTCTAGTCAGCCCCGTCGTGGACCGCGGCGAGGACGTCCCCGAGGAGAAGGGGTCCGAACGGACCGAAGAGAGGTCCGAGGCGGCCAAACTCGAAACCAAAGAACCGGGTACAGTGATCCGGGAACAAGTCAACGGTCTACCTGAGGAACCTGAATCACAATTACAGTCAGAACCGGCGCAGATACCAGTGCAAGAACCGGTACAGATGTCGGTGCAAGAACCGGTACAGGTACCGGTGCAAGAACCGGTACAGATGCCGATGCAAGAACCAGTACAGAAGCCGCCGCAGACCGTGCCGGAGAACTTCGTCCCCACTCACCAGTATTCTCTATCATCACAATTATCGCACACGCCGCAAACTGTCACGGATCACAGGTGCGTAAATTCAAGTGATAATGAGTTTGAGTTTTGAGCTTATTTGAGACCAACTTTTGAGTTTATTACCGGCTTTGCTCAGCAGAACCTGCCCTCCGAAACAGTGGTAGTCTCTGCAAATAGTCAAACTTGACATTTCAAAAGAGCTACTTTAAATGAACGAATTATAATATCGTTTTCAAAAATACATGATTTTTTTTTCATCTATTTTTTGTGTCAGGTAATAACTTTGACTACGTATGAGCTCTCTTTTTAGTCTCACTGCAACATAATAATTAGCATAAATATAGTTCTTTCATATGTGTTTTTTCAAGTAGGCGTAAATTACAGGCACTTACAAATAGTTATGTTTGAGTATTTGTAATATTTGTATAGTGAACACCACCGGTTCGGAAGGCCGGTTTGGAAGGCAGGTTCTGAATAGCCGACAAAAAAGTTATTAATTCTACTTGTGTTAAGATGAAAGCATCAACAAATAAATAAATAAATATTATTAAATTTTACTATGCAATAATATCTACATATTATCGAACCGAAACTATCAATTTTTACAACCACCAATGTTAAAATATTTTCTACAAAATAATTTCTATCTCCAATCACAGGGCAGAAGTCAAACAACTACCCGAACAGAGCGTACAGATGCCACAGAGTACAGCACAGCCGATTACCAGCTCTATACCCAGCAACTTACAGTCCACAATCCCTCAAACGATGCCCTACGCCATAAACCACACGTTACTTAACGGTGGATTACAACCCAATCTCACGAACTTAACAACTCCTTTACAAATAGCAACAGATACTCCATTGCTTGGGTTAAGTCAAGTTGGTACACCGGTTGTTGGTGGGGATTTGGGGCTGAACATTGGACTGGCTCAAGTGGCACCTAGTCTTGTGGACCCCATGGGGTTGGGCCGACTCCAGTTGGGCCAACCGACGTTGACGCCCAACACCGGGGTCAATGACACGCTGGCGAACGCGGAGAACATTCAGCGGATGCTGTTGAAGCAGAATATTATAAAGTGAGTATACTTTTGCGTTTTATTCGTTTACTGCTCCTTTCTTTGTTCTGTCATGAGTTGCGATGCGACTAAAAAACGACTTGTGGCGCCATTTGTAAAAAAAACATCTGGTTAGTAACAATTTTTGGATAAACTACCCTCCTCCCAACTTGTATCAATAACGATGTTATTAAAAGTTGTTACAAACCAGCTGTTTTTTACTGTTGATTAATTAATAGTTATGCAACTTAACAGCTACAATGTTCTACAAATTGTGTGGTACATTATCTAGTTCCGACGCTCAAAATTTTTTATTTTCTGGTAACTCGGCTACCTACCAGAATCAAGAATTTTCATGAATATAAAAGTTGATCGTCTCATCGAGATGAAGCTAGTCACGAAAAATTAACTTGATAGTAATCAGTTATAAAAAATGTTCTACGGATCCCTGACTTAAAAAGTGTAAACAGAAAGCAGACTTGTTGCAAAGTTTTACGATTGACTAGCGAACACACGCAACTTTGTAAGTCCTTGGACCTCCCAGTTGCAAAATCTAACTAAACTATAAACTACCTCCCTGCCAAACTCTCTCCTCTTTGGACACCAAGAGGTTTTCGATATTTCGTGATTACCTTTTGCTTTTATACATAAATTTCAGCGTCTGTTAGTTATGAAATTACAAATGTCAGCGTTACAAATAATTTGAATTTTTTTTGTTAATATTGACAAATAGTTTAAAAATTGAAACCTTTTGTTACAGTCAGCAACAGAATCTCTCAGGGCCCAATCTACTGGGTCTCCTCAACCAACCACAGTTTCCGCAACCGGAGCTCGGGTTGCATAACAACCTGCTTCACGCGCAACCAGGTACTTAAGATTTAAAATGATTAATATAATAATATTTTTAATGATTTTAAATGTTGCGTAAAGCTTGTATGACTAACTAAAAATACTTGTTATATGTATAAACAGCCTTATTAAACTGTAAGTATTTTCCGTTCCGGTACAATGTCGTGTAGAAACCGAAAGGGGTGTAGATTTTCATCCTCCCCCTAACAACCCCTATCTTATTGTCCATTTATAGGCACAGAAAAATTAACACCTGATGAGTAACTTAATACCTGGTGATAAGTCTTATTTGTGTGTAATTACTCCAGCAACTCTATGGCAGCAGATTTTGCATAGCGGTAATATTTACCCGGACGAGTTCCGTCACAATGAGCTACTACTACTAAAATATATCGATCGAAATATACGCTCTGTTTAGCCATGAGAAATCAGGGCAAGTCGCTAGTCAACAGTTTAGTGCAGTCTGAATATAGTTATTTTTGTTACGTGTGTGTAATTTTATGCTCTAACAATAATATCCGCTGTACGGCATGCTTTATTTTATGCAATGTGCATACGCATGTTCGTAGATGTTTGCGTGCGTGCGGGCGTTCGTGCGTACGTATTTGCGTGCGGGCCTGCGTATGTACGTTTGTGCGTGCGTATGTGCCTGCTTATATGCATGCGTACGTGCGTGCGTACTCGCGTGTGTGTATATGTGCGTGCGTCGTGCGTTCGTGCACGCGTGTATATGTACGTGCGTCGTACGTTCGTGCGTGCGTGCTTATATGCGTGACTACGTGCGTGCGTACTCGCGTGTATGTGTGCGTGCGTGCTTGTGTGTGTAACTAACAGCACGTGTGTGTGCGCAGGCGCCGCGGGCCGGCTGCCGTACGCGCCGCCGCGATACTACCAACCGATGCTGGCGACAGCGAACGACCTTATAGGTATTATTGACTCCATATATTTATTTAGCCGTAAGAATTTGTTTTTGCCTACAATTAAGAATGTATATTTACCATCGTGTTGTACTTGCTGAAGAGCTTTTTAGACCGAATAGAGTTAAAATAAAACATTTAAGGATAATGTAAAAAATTGTACAATTTCAAATCATTGTGAGTTACCATAGCTATTTTTTTTCAACATTGCTTGTTCTTCTCTCATTTTAAATATTCATAAATATATTTTTATACATTTCATTTTGTTTTAATTTTACTTTGATATAATTCATTACTTAAAGTTAAGAAGTCATCAGTAAAATTCATTTTTATCACAAAAAGTTGATAACAAAAAACGCCAAATGAAATTGCATTAGATTTCCTTTTATTTTTCAGTTCAACAGCAAGCTCTCCAGACGTCGGTGAATCAATTCAACCAGCCAATTGGCCCCGCTTTTGCACTAGGCCTAGGCCTCGGGTCTCCCCTGCAAGCGGGCCTCGGCGCACAGAATCTCGGCCTCCAACAGAACATAGGCCTCGCTAGTCAGAATTTAGCTCTCAACCAAAATCTTATGAGCCAAAATCTTGGGCAAAACTTAGGTAAGTTTTATTAGTACAAGAACTACATAATACATGATACAAATCTGACGTCACTTTTGAATACATACTTCGTATCATGCATTAATGTGACAACAGTGAGAGATTCCTGCCCCTCTAGCCATATTACAAATAAATTCTCTTACCATAACTGCTAAGGTTTCAAAAATTAAAAAAAGTGTATGACATATCCAATTGATAGCAGTGTGATTATATTCGATCGATAGAGAGAGATAACGAATGTGATTCCCATCCATATTTTAATTTTTGAAGCTTTGGCGATTGTAGTAAGAGATTCCATATTTAGCTAGGCCGACTGGAGTAATCGTAATGACTTCAATAAAACCACGTTTCTTCACTGCACTTTTTAAAGAGCGATCAATGATACTAACATAATGGACAATTTCAATGCTACAAACTTACATTTATTTTGTTATTGTATGGCTACATTTTAATAAGCTCTTATAAGCTCTACCAAAATCATGTATAAGGTGATTTGTTTCTTGCAATCTTGAGTACCGTACGCTAAATTAAGCGCTAACATTGTTTTTTAATATAAGTTACTCGTAACTTTGAATTACTAATTTTATTAATATAGTAGGGAAGCCGCAGAGGGGATTTTTGGATTTACTCAAGCTTTACTTTGGCATGAAGAAATGCTTCAGTCATGAGGAAGTCTTTTAGTCCGTACCAATTAAATACGCACTGTCTAAATCGGCGGAAGTCCAGAAGGGATTTTTTGCACCTCGGAAACAAGCTTGCATTATGTGGAGTATCTCCACCAAGTATAAGACCTTTTTAAAGGAGGGTCCGTTTATAAGAACCAGTCACAGAACGAGAAATACTAAATAAGCGAAGCACAAAAAGATAGTTAGTGCTAAATACTGTGAATTTCAAAAAATCGGACTTAACTTAGTAGGATGGTTGCAAATTGTTCCCCTAAACATACCCCTATAGATGGTCTCATAATTTGTGGAAATACATGAAAGGTGAAAGGCCCTTGTGCTTTTCTACTGCGCTCGTCAATCCAAAAATACCTTTTCGGCTCCCGTATTAATGTAATTTAATTTATATAATGCTCAGTTTTTCATGCTATTAATTAGTGATATGGGTCAAATAACAATTGAAGCGGTTACAATAATAAAATGAGGTTTTATTAACAGAGGTGTTATAACAATACTCTTGATGATTTAATTTACCATCCTATCCGCTAAGAGGTACCGCCAACCGTAAAGCGCCCGAGTTATGGGTAAACTTATACCTCTTCCAACTAAGCGCGCTTCCATCTTAGACTGCATCGTCACTCATCAGTAGCTCTACAAAAGTTACGATGTTTTTTAACTAGACAGTCTCGAAATGGTATATCTCTCTGTCTAACACGATTCAAAAGGGAGAGAGATAGACACGAATGCGAAACTATTCTCCTCGCCACAAAACAGCTCCTGCAGACAAGTAGAACGTCGGTTCTCTTTCTACGATCGCTAACGCTTCGAAAACGGGAACGACATTTGCTATTGGTCACGCGATCAAGATCTGTCATTCCCATATATTTTTAGTTTTCGAAGCGTTTGCGATCGTAGAAAGAGAATCGACGTGCCACTTGGCTACAGGGGCTGGTCCGTAGACATGTCGCTAATGTCTTAATGGCGCCCATTGTCATTTGGTAATGGCGGTCTTATTGTCACTTGTGTAAGGCGCTGTCAATTTTAGTTCAGGTTTTAGCCGCAAGATTTTTCGTAGCACTGTCGCTACTTAAAAACATCGCTGTAGAGATAGCTACAGGTGGGATCGCAGTCAAGGCCTAACTAGGTATTGAATTGAAAACAATCTTTAAAGCCTTCATTATTCTAACCTCTTCAATTTTATATTGCGTTCCAGGGCGTGGAACTGCTCAGACAAGTCTTTCAGACTCCACCCCTGACTCTGAGGCTTAGGGCATCCTTAACCCTATAGAGCTAGACATTTTTCCTTTAAAATAGTTCTAGCTGCCCGTTATATAGTAAAAGATTTAAAATCCTGTTCATGTTTTTGTTTGTAATACAATTTAGTAATTTTATCAGTTGTATGTTTAGAGTGCTGGTGGTTTTTTATTTTAAAAGAAAACTTTTAATTTAACATGGCAGATTTGCTAAATTAAGTTTTAAAAGTTTTGCTTAACTCTCTTTTGAAAGTCAAAGCCAAGACACTGGCAAAAACTAATATTTCCCCTGACTGAGTTACCACTTGACTTTAAATCTTTCTTCGTTATCTATTATGAAAAACCGGCTCAAAGGCTTTTTTATTTTACATATAAGATTGGTTCTTTAATATTTCCTAAAATGAAAAAATAACCGAAATCTGGAAGATGGTTTGGAAGGAAAATGCCTCACACCTTTTTTCGATGTGTTTATAATTTGTAATTCCGAAAAAAAGTGTTTATTTAAACAAAATGCATTACGATTATTCAAAAACACGAAAAAAAAACCACCACCACCCTAAATGTGTCCAATCGAGTGATTTTTACTAAAATCCCTTTATCTAAATCCCGCTCAATATAGCTCATAGCTCTTAAGCTTCTATCTACTTAAAGTAGTTAATTCTGCTATTTTCCACCGTAGGCTTAGCGGGCCAGAATTTAGGTTTAGGTCAGAATCTCATGGGGGGGCAGAGCTTGGCACTCGGTGGCCAGGCCTTGGGGCTCGGAGGCCAGAACCTGTCCCTGATGGGCCAGAATCTTGGCCACCTTGTGGCCCAAAGGGCGGTACACAACGCTCTGGCGAAGCGAGCTGTTGATATGGAGATTGGTGAGTGTTTTCATATTCCCTTACATGTGTGTAGTTTCCGGTATATTTTACAGTCCGGTTCAAACTTTATGACGTGTAGGAAGTTAGCTACGTCTATCGCAACGCAACGCAAAAAAATACAATAAAATGCGTGAAGCGATTCCAGGTGGGAGAAAAGCTTTGCCGGATAACTAAAAATTTGAATTGCGCATCTTAGCGCACGATTCCGAGACTCATTAAGTTTGAATGGGATTGTACTAGATCTAAGGAGCTGTGATGAAACGAGCAGGCTTAGAAGGGGTCTTCTAAGCCTGCTCGTTTGCATTTTAGAGACCGCTGCATACGGTACGGTACGGTATTTTCTGGGTTATGCCACACATCGCAGTATTGCCTTGGCTAACTTGGTGTACTGGAGATATTGTGATGTGTGGTATAATTTCAAAATAAACGCATTTTTTTTTCTTTCTTTCTATGGGACATATACGAGACGGCGACATATACACTTTATATAAAACGATATTTCCAAAACTTGGTGTCACGTCCCGTCTGATATAAACCATGTTCCGTATGCAGCAAACTTTACACAATACACGACCTTAACATGTCACACAGGTTTACAAAAAAAACTATTTTTATTACTACATAATACAGGGTATTTCATTGGAGATTGGCATCAAAAAACTACACTACACTAGTTGTCGTCAGCTGATGCGCACAATGACATTGGTTATCAAACCTTACACAATACACGACCTTTACATGTCATTCAAGTTTCCAAAAAAACTACTTTTATTACAACAGAATACCTAATTTCCTTCGAGTGTTGCTTTCAAAAACATTGTTGTTATCATGTGGTAAGCTAATTGGTGTCTTGTCGTTCACTAGTTGTCGTCAGCTGATGCGCACAATGACATAGGTTGACATTTCTGTCGTCTCAAGAAATATTGTGGCGAGCATCTTAAGCCTTGGTCTTCTAATGGACACCGTTTTGTTACCAGCCACAATCATGGTCAACAAGTGAACGTCAAGTTGTCCAGCACTTTTAGCATGAACACCGAACTCGTGTCATTTCGTGACCAGAGAGATATATTGTCTTTCAATTTCTTAGTAATGGGATAAAAGACAGCGATATGTAAGATATCTATGGACAATGATGATGTGGTTTATATTTTGTGCATTTATTGGTTGGCTCTAATAAAGCTATCCAGCTAATGACCTTTAATCCTTTAGTGCAGTCCAAAAAACACACGTTTCAGTCAATTCTAATAGCCGACGCCCCGCGGTTTTACCTGCGTACCTATCTATGACACCCACAAATAACGTGGTTTTCTAGTGATAAGGGAAGTTTGAAAATAGGTTTAGTAGATCCAGAGATTACCTCCCACAGCACCACAAACTTTATCTCTTTATAATATTAGTATATATGAAAAGTATCAATAATTTTGTTGACGGCAGGCATGACGAACGTGAACTCGACGAACTCGACGCAGCCCGGCACGCCCAGCAAGAGCCAGTCCTACAACGAGTACATGCTCACGCTGCAGAACAAACACTCCTCTATTAACAACAGCGTAAGTGCTATTGTCGCTTACACGCACGCAGGGACAATTTCTGTTTACTAATGACCAAACGAAGGCCAGTGGCGCTAACATGCGACCAACAAGATAATCTCGTTATGAGAAATAGATAATATGAAACAAATGGTGGCGCAACCAGAAATACCGCTTCCTCTTTCATTGGAATTGGTACGAAAGAGATGGGACTGGGATAGCACGGAAATTTGTCTATGTTTCCCTTCACTGGTCGCATGCTAGATAATCTCATCTTTCGGTCATGCATACGTCATAGTATATCTATGCTCAAATAGGACGTGTTCAAGACTCGACAATGCCAGAAGATAGGTACTACAGTGGTTCACGATTTGTTCAGATCACCATACCGGGCAGCAGTAGTCAGTGTCAAATTAGCTTAGACGGTTGCTAACCTCCGATTAGAGATAAAGTCGATTAAAAATAAGACTTGTCAGTGCTGCTGAATTTGCGCCGCCGTCAATGATGCCTGCGGATCAATATACTTCGAATTCCACTTTCTTGTTTATCCTTCCTTATTCTACCACAGAACGAAACTGGAGAGCTGGAAACGGCGCCTGGAACCATGGCATCCAAACGAGGATATCCAGGGCACTCGTACATGTTTTACATCCACATTTGTAATCAAACGGCAATAATTTAGAATGCCCTTTCAGCGTCTGTGTTTCCCGCTACCTATAATTTTAACACCTTCAATGAAAGTGAATAGGCGTCTTCTAGGAAACGCGCTCTAACCTAGACCACTTCACTTCTTACTAACAGGCATAATTGTAGCCAAGAACAAGAACACTCCAGACAAAAAAAGACAGTCAAGAAGATTCTATTCAAATCGTTTTTTGAACGAGGCTCTCCGTATATACGGTGCGATTATTCATCTGTTTGATGTAGTTGGCACTGGAAGCTGGCTTCTGGCATGCTCTATGGACGTAGAAGTGGTGAAGTCTTCGTTCGGTGAAGCCAACTGGTTTCGTACACTCTGTCACAAGTTATTTGAATAAATGTACACATGTCATATTCGCAGGGCCCGGTGTCGCCGCAGTCCCCGCTAGAGTACAGTCCGGCGCTGTCGCCCACACAGCGACAGCTGCACGGGATCGCACACAAGGTGAAACACGCTTGTGAAAGAAAAACTATACAAGTTACTGTAAACATTAAAACTAAAGATGATATGATTGAATTGACAAGAACCCAAAAAATACTGTGAGCTCACGGACAGTTGCCACTGACAGCTGTCAACTGCCGGGACCACGCAAAGGAGCCTCTAATAAAAAACGTTGGTCGATGATGCGAGACAATATGTACATAGCACAGACTAAAACAGTCCAGTGTCAAGGCACTGAAGGGTTAGACTAAATCATTGAACTGACAAGAGCCTGCCACAGTCTGTTGCAACTGACTGCTATCAACTTAAAAAAAAAAATCCTCCCCCCTATAAGGAGCGAGGCCTGGCCATGTAGTGGGCTTAATCTTTAATAATGGTCTGATAATGATGATGAATCCATTGCGTTTGCATTAGCGTTCGATTGACGACTTGAAAGAAATTGGGACGTTAACGCGTTGACAGAGAAGTAAATAGACGAACAAATAGCAACGCAATCTCTCGAAAAAGAGAACAACTTATGCGTAGACTTATTAAACAAAATCTGTGCGCCTGACATGCGTCAAATTATACCTTTTATCTCGAGGTATATAATTTGAATAGAAAGACATTGTCGACCAATTAGCAATATCCGCTCTCTCTTTTGTTACAATGGGACGAAAGAGAGTCTGTCGCTACTGGTTAGAACTCTCTTTCTCTCCTCACGAAATAATCGTTGACGCCATCAAAGTCTGCTGGAGATCTTTTTAAATTGCAAATTGATCAATTCAGGATAGATATATAGAGGGCGGTAGATATATTTGGGTATCCTTTGTTTAGCGGGAAGTATTGGACGGCGTGACGGCAGCGGGCGCCGACACCGAGGAGAGTCATGCTGACCAGCTCGCGCGTTTAGATCACCAGCTCAGCAAGATCAGCTTGCACTACAAGCATCTAACTCCCAAGGTAAGCCTTCATAGCAGCGCTGCTAAGGTAAGTTTCCATAGCTTCACAGTGTAACACACTGGACTCTTTTTAATCCGAGAAAGGTTCAATTGTGCCTAATAGAAGCTAAGCTGTAATCTTGAAAGGTATGGGATCTTACTCTACCCTTTGGACCTGTCGTACCCACTCTAAGCATTAGTGTGTAGGTCGAAAACATTCTTATTTTTTTTTTGACGTCTCCTTTGAAGTTTCACTGTAGATAGAACAAATGTTCTATTGTACTTGGATGTACAGTAGAACCCGTTTAATACGATTTAGCGGGGACTAAAAACTAAAAACGCGTCTTAGACGGGAAAGCGTATTATACGGGATATGGGTAGGGGATAGTGAAAAATATAACGACTAATGTATACATACTTAGTCATAAAAATTTGTGTATTTGGTCACAGAAAACATATGATTTGGTGTAAAGACTACCTATATATGCTACTTAAAGTAATCACTTATTCTGGTATAACAAAAGGTTTTGATGCATTATCAATTGCGAAATTTTCAATTAAATTTTACTTTTGCAGTTATCTCATTTGGAATTACACGCGTGTGACATGTAGGCGTATGAAATGGGATGACGAATCGTATTAAGCAATTGCGGGTCCGTCAGGAATCGAATCTATGTATCAAATAACGCGTCTGAGCGTATTTCGACCTGGCCCGCCCAACGATCGTATGATTTTTAATAAGATTTCAGCCAAACACTTTATAATACGAATATTCGCGTTATCGCTGTAAGTGCGAATCTTGAGAACTTTTTGTATGTTTTCTTTGTATAAAAATGTATGTACGTTCACAGGATGCGTTCAGCGACCACAGCGAAGACGTGCTAGCGGGCGACATTGCCGGCACGGCGGTTCCCACTTATGAAGGTTAGATAAATGTTCCAACAAAATTTACTGAAAATGCAGATACCTCAATTTTTATTAATTTACTAGAGAATTTACCCAGTCAAGCTTCGCTTTGACTTATGTGGACTTGTTCCCTATCCAACCTTACCCTACTCCCACCCTTCTACCTCTACCCTACCCCTATCGCACCTCTTCGGTATCCATAACATCACTCAATAGTTTTGTAATATAATGATAATAAACTTTGTAAACTTTTTTTTTTTTAATTGGTTTGCTAAACTGGCATAATTACTTAACCTAACATAAAAAACTTTGTATATTTTGTAAACGTTGTTGTTTCCAGAGAAGGACGGGCGGTGGGTGGTGTCGCGAGCGACTCCGCTGCGCAGCTACGCGCTGTGCAGGCTGCTACCTGAACACGCCGCGCACGGTATGTACTACGGGTTGTTTTGACAACGTCACCCAGATCCGACACAAAATAATCCTTGCAAATTGTCAGTATGTCTTCGACCATTAATACCGGGACCTGCCTCGCTAACCGTCACCCCTCTGGCAAAGATCAAGAATCAATGATCTAACGCGTTTATAAAAACTGTTGCTGTAAAATCGATGTTTCATTGTTGTAATCGTTTTTGTCGTGTAAAGAGCTCCCTAAAATGCCGGTTTGTGTAGTTAACTGGCATAAAAAATGGCCAAAAACTTGTAATTTAGCAAAAGATGGAGTAACGTTTCATTTGTAAATATTTCTACCTTAATTTTATCAAATTTGTAATAAAAACAATTTCTAAAAAGCATAGATTCTTTTGACGGAACAGAAAAAAATCGATCAAGTAATCGAATATTCTATGTATATATTCTGTGGATAGTCTGAGCGATGTGTTGATTAGTCTGTGTAAAAATTACGCGTGTGTATATTGCGAGTCAATTATATAGTTGTGTATGGACACAGAATATATTTAATGGTGTTAAATATTTTCGATGTGTGAGTTTACCTCTTCCCCTTCAAAAAATGACAGACTTTTTTTGTTAATGAATTTGGGTGCGAAACAGGTCCATAGTCTAAATAATTAAAGCAGTATGTAGACAATTTTTTTTTTAATTTCCAGACAAAGACAAACTAGACCTGTCGGCGACGTCGTTTGCGGGCGAGGCGGACGAGCTGTCGTGCGACAACACGTCGCTGTGCGAGGAGGGCGCCGCGCGCGGCGAGGCCGAGGCGGAGGGCGGCGAGAGCGAGGCCGAGGACTGCGAGACGTACGTGCTCACGGACCGGGCGCGCGCGCGCTGCTACGTGCTCGAGGACGCGTTAGCTTCGCGCAGGCACACCATCCTCGACCCCGCGCCGAGGCCGGCTCTGGTTAGTGTCTTACTCTTTGATTACCATCCGGCGACTGGGCGCCGACTCCCCAATCGACTTAAAACCTTATTTTGAATGTAATAGAGATACTTTAGCATGAACAAATTTATTGATTTACAACCTTTGTTAAATTTCCAGAGGATTTGAATGAAGAACACGGTCCATCTTGTTCATTGTTTTAGTTCAATAACTAACGTGACTGGCAGCGTGACGTTGTCTACGCTGCCTCACAAACAACTGAGCTCAAGTCATCAAATATCTTCTTTATTTATACACTGAAACTTCCCCTCTACAATAACATAAATAATGATTTTTTTTTATTCTTTACAAGTTAGCCCTTGATTACAATCACACCTGATGGTAAGTGACGATGCAATCTAAGATGGAAGTGGGCTAACTTAATAGGAGGAGGATGAAAGTCCACACCCCTTTCGGTTTCTACACGACATCGTACCGGAACGCTAAATGTAAAATTGTAAAGGATTTGAATGAAGAACAATCTTGTTCATTATTTTAGTTCAATAACTTACGCGACTGGCAGCGTGACGTTGTCTACGCTGTCTCACAAACAACTGAGCTCAAGTCATCAAGTGCTCTACAATAACATAAATAATGAATGTTAATACCACCTGTAACCGAGAAACTTGTAACACATGTGCAGTCTAACTGATGGCTCATGTCAATCAAGTGTCACACGTTGCTTCCAGTCGAAGCAGAGCCCGGTGGAGGCGGCGGCGGGCGAGGAGCGCGAGCGCAGCTACCTGATCGTGGACCCGCTGCGCGACATGACGTGCACCGTCATCGAGCGCACGCTCAGCCTGGACGAGGAGTTCCTGCCCTTCGTGGAGCAGAGGTACCGGCCCGCGCCGCAGGACGGCGACAAGGTGAGCCGACGCACCGGTCGCAGCAGAGCCCGGGGGAGACTCGGACCTCGGCTTACAGGGCCTTTCTGAAAGGGTGTATCAGTCCGGTGACGTCAGATATCGCGGACCTCGTCTTTGTCGCCCAAGATGCTGTGTAGCTTGTGTTTGTGTTGCCTAGGAAGCGTTGTCGGTCGTTGACGTCTCAGACCAATTATAGAAGGACCTGTATCGCACTCATAGTCACGAACAAAATTGTCTGTCATTTTCTGAAGAAAACGAGCTTAGATTTGGTATATATTTTATACTAAAGTACGGTTTTTGCCCGTTTTTTACACAACTCAATTGCACAAAAAGGTATTTTTACGGAGCTCTTTAACCGACGAACACGGTTACAACTATTAAAGATCGATTCTATAGGGACAGTTTTTATAATCGCATTAGATCGTTGATCATATACTTTGACAGAAAAGTAATGTCTAGCGAGGCAGGTCCTATACAATAATTGGTCTGAGGTCCTGGCTAACTCTGAGATCATAATTTAAAAACCCACGTCTGGGCGACGTCAGATATCGGGGGCCTCGTCTTTGTCGGCCAAGATGCTGTGTAGCTCGTGTTTGTGTTGCCTAAGATGCGTTGTCGGTCATTGTAGTGGAGGCGGTTTGTGTTCGAGCCTCGGATGGCTTATATGGCATTCGGAGTCCTTAAAAACCGACAACCGACAACAACGCACAGGAAGTTGTGCGAGATGGAGCGAGGTTTATGTCTTCACTATTTCTATTCGATTAACCTCCATCATCGAATAGTGTAACACCTACAATACACTAGTAACTGAAAACCTGCTGTGTGAACAGTCGGCTTATTGTTACGTTTAAAATCAAACGCTGCAATTAACGTTCAGGACATTGTCATAAATTAAATGATTTAATTAGGAGAGATAAAACAAAGAGAAATATCCACAAATAGCAACGAATCGCTTTTTTTTTGACCTATCGCAGCGAAAGAGAGCTTAGATATTTTTGTCCGATCGCAGCAAAAGAGAGCTATTTTTTTGTCCCATCACAGTGAAAGAGAGAGCTATATTTTTGTCCTACCGCAGGGAAAGAGGAGTATATTTTTGTTCTACCGCAGCGAACGAGAGAGCTATATTTTTGTCCCATCGCAGCGAAAGATAGCTATATTTTTGTCCCATCACAGTGAAAGAGAGAGTTATATTTCAATTCGCCACTATTGGTTGACATTATATCTCTTATCTCTTCGTAATGAGATATGTGGTTGACGCAGGATAGTTAAAACTCTTCAATCAGTAATAGATACTTTAATTTGTTTTTCTATTTTCATATAAATTTAATATAACTTATTAAATAAACGTAATAATTATTACAATACTTTTACCACAAATTCATAATTTAAAATTTATATTTACTGTTTGGTAAACTTACATTTATTACTTTAAATATTGCTACTTAATGAAATAAATATTAATTAATTAAATAATTATTAATTTTTTAAGGTGTCCGTAAGCGAAGAGCTAGGCAAATGGCGGGATGTGGAGGGGAGTGTGTGGGTGGAGGGGGGGTCAGTAGAGGGCGTCAAACCCCCCCGGTTCCTAAAAGACGCGGTCGCCGCGGAGCTGTGCGCCGACATCTTCATCGACGAGGCGCTCACCGACAAAGGTATTGACGTCCTTCTCTGTTGTATTACGTGTGTGTATGTGAGAGAGTGAGAGGTAGAATAGTAGGAACTCTTGGATTGATGCGAGCGAACCAGTCGTGCCGTATCTTGTGCCATTATATGGAGCGTTATCTTATCTGTAAATAATGAAAATTTATCTTATCTGCAAATGTAAATGTTGGAAAATATTTTTTTTGAAAATCCACTAACAAACTGGTAACTGGTGGTATTCGGTACACCTTTGCCACGGCACCGGGCGATAATTCATTCGACCCATTGGAAGTTTTGGACTTTTGGAGTTCCTCGAATACGAGTGTATGTGTACGAAGTTATTGTAACAGTGATGGTATTTGATTTGGTAAGAGGGTATTTGATGCCTTGAGTGCAGTTCTTTGTTAGGCGGCGTGAACACCGTCACGCTGCTAGTCGCGTTAGTGATTTTGTGGCATGGAGAATGTATCGGGCAGGGGAGGTGAGTGTTAATGCACTATGGATCCCTTAAGCGTACAGGCCCTACACAAGTCCTGGGACCTGCTCGAGATGTTTCCTCTACCACAAAATCATTGCCACAATCAATGTGGAGGCTAACCGTCACGTCATACTTTACATTTTGTAGTATCTATACTAATATTAAAAAGCTGAGGAGTTTGTTTGTTTGATTGAACGCGCTAATCTCGGAACTACTGGTCCGATTTGAAAAATTCTTTCAGCGTTAGATAGTCCATTGATCGAGGAAGGCTATAGGCTATATATTATCCCCATATTCCTACGGGAACGGGAACCACGCGGGTGAAACCGTGCGGCGGCAGCTAGTATAATAAGATGAGAATGGGACGAAACTTTTTCAAAGTAAACTACGGACGCTAAGTGATTTACTTTAACAAGATTCCATTCCATTCTCATCGCGCGGATTATAATCATCGGTATTTTTCTTTGTAAATAAATAAATTTTTAATAATGAGACGTCGGGTCTTCTCCGACCCGTGTAACACGGAGCGGGGGTACAGGCCTCGAGGCAATGCCTCCTTGCCCGGGTGTGTCGCGGGGGATCTTGCTCCCCTCGTGTTTTTTCCAACTCCTCCCGGGGTTGAGGCTTTTCAGCCTAGGGGTTGTTGTTCTAAAACTCCGATGGCCCCGCGCGGACTGCGATTTCTCGCTATCCTACGTCGGGGCAGCATCGGATTAGTGCCGAAGTATCAGCCATCCCTGCTTGGATGACCGCCACTGATCCTTGACCCTGTAAGTATATTGTGAGCCCGGCCATCAGCGCTTCCACGATCACTCGGATGACGTCTGTCAAGTCCATGGTGGCCGCTTCCTCCTGTGAAAGGGCTGATAGTGGGGCCTGCGATGAGGTCGTTGTGGGCGACATTTGGGTGGCCTTCGTTCCTCCTCTCCCCTGGGCGGGGCTCTGATGTTCAGGCGCGGCGGTGTGTGTGTTTTAGTAATGAGTTTGTGTTTATGTTGCAGCGCTGTGCCGGCAGCTGGTGCTAGTGGCGGTGCGCGGCGCGCGCTCGTGACGCGGCACCTTGTACCTTGACTTGTATTTATTGTGATGTACCTTGTACCCTACTGTACTGTACCGTACCGTACCCTACTGTATCATACTACCAGCTACCTACTATATCTGCGCTGACATTTATATCATTACAACGTTATGTTTAATTAATTAAATATTCATATGTGATATCCTGATATGTGATTTTTATTTTACATCTCTGAGCTTTGGTTAGCATTTTTATTTTAATATTTACGGTTTAAGTGGAATAAAATTATAACAAAATATAGGTTATTTTGTTATAATTTTATTACATAAATACACAAATACACAACTATGAGATAGAAGATATATTTACGAGATTATTACACGTTTTATATTAGCTTCACTTGTAACTAGGGATTGCAATCCAGCGGCGTTTTCAATCCAGCGGCATTTTTGCTGGATTGACCTGAATCCAGCTGGATCCAGCGCGGATCCAGCAATACGTGGAACGAAAATAAAAAGACGACATTTTTAAGACTTTTTTTATTAATTTGCACTTCTTACGATAATCTTTGAAATCTTCCACTCATTTGGTGATATCTTATATTAATTTGCTTTGGTTTTTTAATAATTTGAGATCAAAATAATCAACATAAAATTAAATAACAAACATATAACTTTATATTCATATAACATTTAAGATAATGTTTCTAAGTAAGCACTATCTTATTAATTACGCTTATATTTAATGATAGGACGGCTAATCAGTAAATTCTTTTAAAATTAACTTTCAATAGTATTTTTGTATCAAACAAAAAAAGCTTTGAAATAATCTTCTCTCCGCTCCGCTCGTTAATCCTTAATAATTAAGCAGTTTAAAGTCTGACGATAAGAGACTACTTCTTTTTTTTAATTCTCTGAAAGTAAGACCTTAGAAAACAAATTTTATCTATATGTAGCCGGCTGCTGAGAATACCCTTTCGGCCTCTACACTGGTCGGTTTTAAGGTCATTAAATACTCTAAACCATTGATAAATGTTCACCTCGCACTCCTTCGCTCTCATAAACGCTCATTTCTTTTTTCAGGATCTTTTCGTAATCTAATTGACCACTTGGCTTTTGTTTATTAAAGTTCTCCTTCTCTCTTTTAAGTTCTATCTCAAGCTCTAGCTCTAAAGTCATTTTAACGGGTTCTGCGTCATCATCTACACGATCTTCTTCTATCTCCATGGTATCTTCTTGCACCGGCTCTACAATATATTGTTTATTTACTCGTTTTAAAAATGTTTTTATCTCCTGCCGCATCACATTCTTTTTTGGCAATGGAAAATAGCCAGGTTTTTTTACTGCTTCTTCATACTTTTTTGGATTTTTCAAGTACACTAACGTACCAGTAACTTCGGAGAGGCGTCGTTCTGCGATTCTGTTGCGTAGTGCTTCAGCTAGCTCGGCGCTTAGGGAAGTGCCCTGGTTATTTAGCTTGTCTAAGACAACTTTCAGGGTTGTGTCGGCAGTTAACTCAAGACTAAACAATAGAAATTGATACGTTTGCGGATCCGCATCGCTGGATCAAGATGTATGCTGGATCCAGCATGTTTAAAAAGGCGCTGGATCCAGCTGGATTGCTGTATGCTGGATCCAGCAATTGCAATCCCTACTTGTAACTATGTATATAAGAAAATCTTGGAATCTTTATTTGACCCACTTTCCGGTTTTCGATTAGGATGAAATTTTGCACACGCTCTGAGTTCTGATGACAATACATGACTAGCTATGAAACGTCATTACAAATCCAATATGGCGGACTGGCTGTTTGAAATCCACTCTCATGATATGGATATCAAATGAAAGAGTGCTATCAGGAATACGAAAAAAATAGTCCACGTGACTATTTTTATATTTAAATCCAATATTTGTAATTGCGTGGTTTTTTAGTGTTTTAGACTATTTAAAGTTATTTTCTACAAAGAAACTTTTAGAATATCTAACATATTTGAAGCATTTAAAACAACACTATTTTAGCGTTCTATGCGAACGTGAACTATGACGTCATAAATGTCAAGAAACTTGTATTGGTTGCGATCATGGAATTGTAATTGCATGAGAATATTAATTGATTATGAAACACGACTAAAACTCACGTGATACAACATCGGAGTATGCCCGACTAGTTTCGAACTCATACGGGGCCCTTAGTCATGAGCTGGTTCTAGCAACGCCGCACGATCCAAACTAACGTGAGTTTTAGCCGTATTATAGACAATACTAAATTTTTTTTTTATTTATTGAGAAAAGACAATAAAGAACTTAACACGTTTGCTGCGGCCTGATTTTTCCTCGTACTAAAACTTTGTAGTGCGGTACGAGGTCCATCGACCCCGTAACTCGTGAAGCCGCTAGACGTACGAGATCATTCGACCCCGTAACTCGTGAAGCCGCTAGATGTACGAGGTCCATCGACCCCGTAACTCGTGAAGCCGCTAGACGTACGAGGTCAATCGACCTTTTGCCGCAGCGATCGTGTTAAGCTAACTTATCCTAATAACTTACAAATATAAGTCCAATGGTGAATATTATGAGGTTGAGTTGTACGGACGCCGCGGCGTTGATGCGAGCGTGCGGTACCCCGGACACCTGGAAGTTTTAAACATTGGCGTATCTAGGATTATATCTTGGGGTGGGCCCAGCCCCACCTTAAGGGGGCCAGCTCCTTGTATTTTGGCATCCATCATAGTATTTAAATCGGTAGCCCAGAATGGGGATGATGACTAGGTCTGAATATATTGATTTTTATGATACATTCGGGTAAATAGGGTCAATGTTAACTAATTTATACATAAAAAGCAAAGATTGTCTGAATATTTGCAAAATAAATCAGATTATAAAATTTCAAAATCTATTAAAAATCTTTTATCGTAATTAGGTGAAAATTCATACAGTTTTAGCTTCCTTACATTAAATGTGACATTTTTTAATATATGAACTATAAAAATAAACGCACAAATAACAAAGATATTAGTAATTTTGTTTGTACGCACATACAAATCTAACGATCATTACATTGCCTACGACGTCATTAGTTCGTGCCATTTTGTATGGGGCGTTTTTCAGGGATCCGCGGCAGCGCCGCAAATGTGACCCTTTAAATCCCTGTAGCTCCAAAAGTAATGATCGCAGATACCCTGTTACCTTTACAAAATTGCTTTACTATTAGCGTAGTCTTAATTTATATACAATTTAAAAAACTGTCATCGTCCCTATTCTAGAGTAGTAACACTGGACCATTCTAGGGTGGGCCCGGCCCACCCGGCCCACCCACTATACGCCTATGGTTGTAATGTATGATGCAATATTTATTGGGTTACACGTTTCGGAATATCGTGCGATCAACTGCGCATTACAAGATTTTAGGTATCATCGGCAGGGGCTCGGCGGAGCATCACTTCTTCCGGCTTCCACGCGAATGGATCAGGGGCCTATTAACTGATCAGAGTAGACATCCGGACATTCGTAATACACCGTGAAACGAAGGTAACGACGAAACATTTAAAAAATCCGAAAAAAAATTAAAGTTTGTCACCCTAGGGATTTTTTTAAAACTATTTAAATTTAGTTTAAAATAATTCGGTGGAGTAACATTTGCGTTATGTTTCCATTAATTACGGGACACCGTGTTTATGAATTTACTAAAAATGTTTATCATTAAAAAGAAATTATCTGTAATATTTTATAGAGATATATTTCTTTGTATTGAATAGGCCTGAAACTACAGGGCCGATTTAAAAAATTCTTTCACCATTAGAATTTACAATCCTAGTAGGTACATATATTTTCTGTGACCCTCCATTATCCCTGACGACCATGGGCATATATTTTTACCCCGTATTCCCACGGACTGCCGGGCGTCTGTTACTCTTATTTAGTGTAGGACGGCGTGTAATTTGAACCTAGGTGTTGCCGAAACCAAGGGTCCTTTTGACCCCGTCTTCATAATAAGCTATTACCAAAGACCCCGTGGCTCAATAGAAGCGTTTACACATGCCGCCATAGCGCCGCGGTGCGTGTCTAAGGTTCGTTTTGAGTGCCTAGTGGGAGTTTTCAATGTTTTCATACTGTGACGATCGTGTAAACCTTAAATTTAACCATTCGCTGCCCGCGAGTATTTTATCGAAAAGCCCGTCTGCATTGAAGAAGCCGACAGTCAGGGAATGCGGTTTTAATCTACCGTTGTGAGCCTCTATCGCGCGGAGCATGATACTGTGCTCATCTATTGCCCTTAGTTTACTTTATATTTTTTACATGTCACGTAACGGATACAATGGGTGACCGGTCGTCCATTTAGGAGTCAAATGGTTAAACGCGAATTTCTAAGGAATTGAAACAGTTGTGTAGTAGTGCCACTAGATGGCGCTGTTTTGATTCCTTAAAAATACGCGTTTACGTTTACGCGATCGTTAAACTATGAAAACATTGAACACTCCCACTAGGCACTCAGTTGACAAAAATATAACGTGCATTCCAGTCGCTTTAAAGTCCGGTTTCCTCGCTCCGCTTATCAGTTTTATATGAGTTTTTAAACTAGCTCGCAAGGCCCTGTGCACTTAAGAGGAGCGGAGATTTTGAGCAATCCTATCGGTTAATATTTCTCCGTTTCTCGGCTCCGCTGCCTCGCTCCGCTTCGGTGGACTGGCAGCCTTAAGCTGGACGTAGCAAAACGTAGCCACTCACCGTATCATTGATCCACGTGGTGAAGGCGGACACGCGCGTGAACACGCCGGGGAACAGCGGCTGTGCACAGCCCCAGCCCCACGACACCACGCCGACCAGTACACCGCCGCGCACCAGCGGCCCGCCGCTGTCGCCCTGGCACGCGTCCTTGCCTGAAACACGTCATTTAATATACAGGGACTGGGCCTCTAGCCATGTGGCCTTAGACCGTTAAAAAGAATGGACCTGTTCGCACCCAAATTCACCAACAAAAACGTCTGTCGTTTTTTGAGGGGGACGAGGTAAACTCACACATCGAAAACATATAGCACCATTAAGTATATTCTGTGTCCATACACTATATAATTGACTCGTAATACACACACGCGTAATTTTTACAAAGACTAACCAACACATCGCTTAGACTATCCACAGAATATATATAAAGAATGTTCGATTATTTGATCGGTTGTTTGCTGTTCCGTCCAAAGAATCGATTCTTTTTAGAAATCGTTTTTATTACAAATTTGATAAAATTATGGTAGAAATACTTACAAATGCAACGTTACTCCATCTTTTACTAAACTACAAGTTTTTGGCCGTTTTTTATGCCATTCAACTACACAAACCGGCATTTTTAGGGAGCTCTTAACACGACGAAAATGATTACAACAATGAAACATCGATTCTATAGCAACAGTTTTTATAAACGCGTTAGATCATTGATTCTTGATCTTTGACAGAGGGGTAACGGTTTACAAGGCAGGTCCTTTCTTTTTAATGGTCTAAGCATATGGCACATGGAACTAGTACACAAGTAACACACTAGTATACGAGCTTGAGAAGCAAAGCAAGACGTACACGTCTCGAAGGGAGAATAGTCCACCACGCTGGCCCAATGCGGATTGGCAGACTTCACACACGCAGATAATTCAAACAATTCTCTGGTATGCAGGTTTCCTCACGTTACTTTCCTCCTTTACCGTTTGACACATGAGATATTTAATTTCTTAATCCTCCAGAATCGGAGGCAGAGGTCATATCCACTGGGCTATCACGGTTCAACCTCATTCAGCCGATGACGTCATACCTCCTACGTCCAGCAGCCCCGCGCAGAGCATGTTGCTGGTGATGGGGTAGGGGTCGCCGGTGATCTCCTGCAGGTAGGCGTAGCGCGCCGCGCACACCGACTGGTTCACCGTGTAGATCTGCACCTCGTTCAGCACGGTGGACGCCTGCGCCACCGACGACTGTACCATACAAATACTCCATTTAACTACAAACGAATCTCACTTCACTTCACTCACTTCTCACTTAGACTCTTCGACGAAGTCTTGAAGCAAACCGAATAACGTAACGAGCCACTTCGTATTCGAAACTCGGATCTGCTAGGCTATTCTGTAAGGATACTTACTCGCAAGTGCGAGTTTCGAATTCCCCTTTATCTCTCTCTGTTTAACACGATACTATAGAATGAGAAAGAATTCGAAACTCGCATTTGCGAGTTAAAAAAAAACATCGTTAGAGAATAGCCGCAACAAACATCCAAACTTTCAAACATACATACAAACTTTCGCGTTTATAATATTAGTAGGATGAAAATGAGAGAAAAGAAGAAGAGTAAAGTATAGCTACACTTGCGTTGGTCCGCCCCCAGCCAACGACAGTGACCAGCGCGTAGTCGGGCACGTCTGCGCCTGCAGAGGGGATGTACGCCGTGGCCACCGCGCTGGTCAGCGTCACGCGTGACGTCAGCGTCATGACGGCGATGTCATAGTCGCGCACCGGCGTGTTGTAGTTCTGGTGAATTATGACTTCTGACACCGGGTGGACTGTGCCTCCTGGGAAATGAGATTATAGCCTTCACTTGACTTTTAGGATTCTTGTCAACGATCAATATGGTAGGGTGGTAGCCACGGCCGAAGCCTACCAGCCAGATCTGCAGGCTTATTATGTAACTCGGTGTACCATTCAAACAATCAGTCACCACATCGTTTTTCATCGTATTTTCGGTTTCGCAACCATCTAATATTGTTTTTTCAACGAAATGACATAATTATCGTCATTTTACGTAAAATGGCATTAGTATGGTAGTGGTAGTAGCAAGTAGTAACTTTATATTAACGAAAGACTGGTATTTACTAAAATTCGATGAAATTATCCTGTTGGACGATCATAAAAACAAAAAGTTACTGCCACTTTATGTGGAATTGCAGAGTCAATGTTATTTTGGTGAAATAACTATGTAAGATGATAACAAAAACAAAAACAAGATGAAAAATGATGTAGTGACTCATTGTTTGAATGGTACTGAGATACATTATGAGGCCGCTGGACCAATTAAGGAATCTTCAATTAGCTCAGTTAGATCGAACATAGAACCCCCGTCTTGTAAGTCCACCGCGCATATCACTGCGCCACGGAGGCCGACAAAGAGATCGCATAAAAAGTTTCTCACCAGTGTCCAAACAGTTTCTCACCAGTGTTCAAACAGTTTCTCACCAGTTTTCAAACAGTTTCTCACCAGTGTTCAAACAAACAGTGTTCAGTGTTCTCACCAGTGTTCAAATACGTGGAGCCCACTCTGACGCTGAAGTACACGGGGCTGACTTGCTGACCGTTTCTGTAACACAGTGCTGGTGTAAATGACACGGCTGACACGGTATTTCACATTGATTAATGGTTTAATCTGATTTTATTATTTTTGTTCATTGACTTTAATTTATGAAATGACAATTTGTAAATAATTGACAATTGTAAAATTACTAAATAAAAATTATTATAAAGCACTCGGCTTGCACGCCTATGAGGCAGATTGTGTATGAACATTGAAATGTAACAATATCTGTATATGACCACATTCTGGCAATAAATGATTTATGATTTATGATTCATGGTTTGAATCAAATATTACCGTTTACTTTACGGAATCTATGTCATATTATCTTAGTCACTAGTTACATATTTTATTTTATTAGAATATTTATCATACGACATAATGATATATTTATATATTAGTTTATTTTATGATATTTATAATTATTATATAATTTGTGTATTATGGTTTATGTATTAGTGTGTAGTTATTTGTATGTATGTATATGTACAATATTATTACGTACACACCACCTACAGTTGTCCTAATAAGTTCCTAAGCCTAAGGTTGCCTGGAAGAGATCGCTACTAAGCGATAAGGCCGCCTTTTGTATTCTACTTTTTCTTGTGTTTCTGTTTTGCTTGTTTTCTTTTATTTTTGTGGTGTACAAATAAAGTGTATTAAAAAAAAAAATATGTCACTGAGTTGCAATTATAATAGGACTCAAAAGTGATTACAAATATGAGAAAACTAATGTCGAACAAAGGTTATGATTCACAACACTTGTCAGGACAACTTAATTAACAAATCAAACTGTTACCAAAATAAGACCCTAGAACGGCAGAGAATGACCTTGAGTGGAGTCACGCACTTGTGAACAATGTGTATAGGATTAAAGGATCCTTTGACTGTTAACACACTTCCCTTTTCCACTCAAGTCACTCTCCCCGCCTAACCCAAGTAACCCATAAAGAATTACACAACAAGATATGTGGACGCATAGAATACAATTACTCACTGTGGACGGCTCGAACGCCACGAGCACACTGAAACCAACACGAGATCGAGCGACGTCATATCCGTCACAGACTATTTCCTACATTATTTATTAAAAACATGTAAACTTAAAAGCGGCCAACGCGGCGATAACACAATATCTTACGAGGCGACGAAGCAGTGCGCGGCGGAGAGCACGTGGCGCCGAGTGATGAGCGCGCCGCCGCACGACAGCTGCGAGTTGTACAGCACCTGCGGGACACACACTTAGCCACTGTACTAGATCATAACCAATGACGTATATTGTAACGTAGGTACAATATGATGCAGCAAACCATACTCGGCTCACTGCTGAGCTCGAGTTTCCTCTCAGAATGAGAGGGGTTAGGCCAATAGTCCACCACGCTGGCCCAATGCGGATTGGCAGACTTCACACACGCAGAGAATTAACCTTTATGTATGGACGTGGAGTTTCTTATGCTACTCGATGTTTACGTTTTCTTAGTTTCACCTAATTCTCCCACTTCTTTTTACGGAAAGAAGTCGCGCCATCTGATGTCATATCCGTCTCAGACTATTATTTCTTACACGGACTTTCCTAACATGAAGACGTACTCGTCTGCCATTTAACTGGTCATCATTCATAGTGTTGTCACGTAGATCATAACAGACCGCCAAGGCGCGGGCGAAGTGGACAGCCGCCTAAAGGGCCTCGCGTGGCTCCGCATACAACACCACAAAATTCTCCACTTCATAATATTAGCATAGAATAGATGATATTATCTCTCACCAAATGTATATTTCTTCCACAATGATGCGAATATTAGTTATATTTATAATTGTATTGTTGATATTTTTAATTAATACAACACTACATATCTAGAGGGGAAATTCTCGTTTCTTTGAGGTAGGTATATTCATTCAAACAAAAGAGAACCATCAAATTCGGACAAATGAGAACCTGCTCTAGTTTTTTAACCGACTTCCAAAAAGGAGGAGGTTCTACGTTCGGCTGTATGTATGTTTTTTTTTTTCGTTGTTTAAAAAAGGGCCTCACAGATGATTTCGCAGATTGACCCACGCCTTGATTTGTATACGCTACGCCACTGACTATACAATCACCAATGCGGAGTAATCTCGGGCAATTTCAATAAAAGTCATATCAAATTGCTCCAATATAGACTCTATACTTTATGGTCTGTACCTGAACAGTGAATGGGTATTTCTCGATGGTGGTAGCATTGCCACCGATTATCCTCGTGCTTTGATCCTCTGCGGTTGACAAGTTTGTCGTTTTGATTGTGTCTTGCGCGTGTAGAGCTGTAATGAGAAATATAATATTTTTATTTATTGGTTTCGTTCATAAATCTTCAGATATCGACTTATAAAATGCCCTGGGCCTATTTGTAGACCGGGAAGGTCCTGGGGTTTAATTTCTAGCGCGGGTGGGTCGACTACAGTCGTCGGCAGCAGTTGCCAGTTGCCATTGGCTGCTCGTGTAAATGAACCCTTAGTCTATTTAATTAGTGCTGACTAAATAATCATCCGTTTCTACAGAAATATCTCTACGTACCTAATAACAATACAATAAACCTCTTTAAAATTCGGAAAAGCCATAATTATTACTGGATATTGAGGCTTATCTTGAGTGGTTATATATACCTAGTAGGTTGTATAAAATAAAACATTCTAAGTACCTAAATAGATATACTAAAAAACTCTTTACTAATAAAATTAATGTGGGTCGTAACCGAATTTATATAAAGTTTAATTTTGATTACTTACATAATAAAACAATAAAATTTAATCTTATCCAGTCATGTGTTAATAGCGTTGAGGGACTTTTCCTTTTCAAGTATTCACAGAATATAAAAATTTTATACGAATGTCATTCTATTGAGTATCTACTTATAGCTCTAAGTTTTCAGGCTAAAGTAAATACAAGAACATTGGACAAAATAAAGCGTTGAAACGAAAATAATTAACCGACTTCTAAAAGCTACCTGTTTTTCTTTGTACCGAGAAATTCTCAGTAGCAACCCAGAGTGAGAGGGCGATGCCAAAAAACAAAATAAATCTCTACGAGCCTATTAGGCATAGCACCGCCTTCAAACCGATCAATAGAATGGACATAGGTACGATATTATTTTTCGCATTTTAGGACCGGGCGGTAGAATTTAGAAATTTTCTAAATTCTCAAAACCGTGCGAAAACTTTTACCTTGCTACACCTACATTTGCGGCCGTTAAAGATTCAATATTCCATGTTTTTTCCACTGTGAATTGACACTGGACTACAGTCACTGCCATTAGGTAGGTAAATCGAAATCGATTCTCTCCAGACAGTCACCAAGGCCAAGTGATATTCAATATTCAAGTGAAGTGTACCTAGAACTTAAAATTTCTAAAGTTTTCCATCAACTGTAACTACGAACACCAGCTTCTTCAAACAGCCGTAGCTACTGTCGTAGGGGCATCACTAGACGTCACTAAGCAATTAATCATTAATGACAATACTCACTCGCGATAAATATCGATATAACTCCGACGCGCCACATTTTCGCGATCAGCAATCATCGACTGTCGATTGTATTGTCTCTTATCGATAGAATTCTAGATAACCGAGTAACGTGACCCCACCTTTTAAAGGGGAGAAGCTAGGAGCTATTAATCTTTTAGAGTATTAGACCGAGAGGTCCTGTTGTAAATGGAAATACTCCTAGGAAAGTCATCCTCATAATCAACATACTCGTAAGTCCAAATACCAATAAATAAAACCAATAGCCAATTTAGGTACCTTGGTACTATTTAAGTCATTGTCAATAGCTGAAGAGTTTGAAAAACAATTATGTTGAGTAATATTATAAATAATTTGATAATCGGTGAACATACATAAAAAAAACACGAATTGAGAACTTCCTCCTTTTTTAGGGTTGGTTAAAAATGAAGTTCTTTTAAAGCATTTGTACCGTGTTTGGTACGGGGTACGCGTCTTCTCTTATCCATACGGCTTCGTGTAGCTCAATGACTGTTATCAGATATCAACCTGAGCCAATTCTATTGCATCTTCCCTAGATAGAAGCCCTTCAGTAGGTGATTCACATTAAACACTGTACATACAATGCTGATAAAAAATAACACTAGTTCTTTCAATAATTGCATAGTCCGTATCAGCTGGTAAACCAATGTGAAGTGACCATTTGTTTATTCCATTAATATTAATTTGTTAGACATGCAGATTACGATATTCATATATGTTTAATAACAAAATCATCTATCATATATGTTTAATAACAAAATCATCTAGTAAAGCCTTACTCAATCCTGGGTTCTGCACCTGATTGGACTTTCTGGTGGTAAAAGAATTTTCAAAATCGGTTCAATAGATCCAGAGATACCTCTCCTCATTATCAACCCATGTTCGGCTCACTGCTGAGCTCGAATCTCCTCTCAGAATGAGAGGGGTTAGGCCAATAGTCCACTACGCCGGCCCAACGGCAGACTTCACACACGCAGAGAATGAGGAAAATTCTATGGTATGCAGGTTTCCTCACGATGTTTTCCTGCACCGTTTGAGACACGTGATTTTTTAATTTCTTAAAATGCACATAACTGAAAAGTTGGGAGTTGCCCCGGACCGGATTTGAACCCACACCCTTCGCAGTTAGAGGCAGAGGTCATATCATATCCACTCGACTATCATTATGTATATGTATTTTATTTCATTTTAATAAAGTGCGGAACTTATGATTAAAAAAAAACAAAAAAGCATTTTTGTGCCATATTTATTTTTCCATAAACAAAAACTAACTTACTTCCCTCACAACAATCTTTCTAAATTTTTTTTATAACAACATTAAACTACTATTTTACTTACAAACTAATCGTAAAATTGAGAACTATGTAAAGATTCCAAGACACAGATCATTTGAAATGTATAGTTAATATAGTTATATGAAATATACGTTAGGAATGTATATAATATATTGAAAGAGAGATTTTACACACTGTCCCATTAATAAACGTGGAATACTCGAATGTATCATAAGACTGTTTTGAAAAAGGTTATTTTTAATGTCAACCCCCTTTTCTCCGATTATTTTTTTTAGCCTTTCCCCTCCAAATAGTCGTAAATTACATTAGGAGTGGGTACAATAATAGACCAAAAGGCGTGGCGAAAAAGTATATATATTTAAACGATTTGTTAATCTGAGTGGGACCTGAATTCACAATAAATATTAAATACATTTAGATTTTGATTTTATATTTTTTTTTTTTTAAACATTTCCCATATTTTTGTATAATATGACCAATATTCCCATTTCCCTCCAACTAGTCGGGAAAGACTGCTAGGAGTGGGTATGACAATAGACCAACGGGGCGGGGATCGAACCACCACCTCTCGGTGATGAGTCCGACCGCTCTTACCGTTGAGCTACCGAGGTTACAGATGTTTCAAAATGGCGATGTTTATAAAAAATGCTCTTTTTATTTAATTATAGTTAAGTTCCACGTTTATTAATAAGACATAATAGAATTTAAAAAGTAGTATAAAATTGTATTATTTATGTATTTAAAATACTAATTGATATTAAATAAAATTTGGTCAGTCACTGAATTAGACAGTAAATTCGTAGTTAGTATGATATAGAGAAGATTTTTACAAAGAACACGTTTTATTATAAAATTATCTAGCTATATCTATTAATTTTTTGTACATTACAATAAAAAAAATATATTACAAAATATTATTGCTTAAATACACGTAAATATAAATGTCTGTAGAAGTAATAGGTACATTTACTGAAAAAAAATCAAAGTAGAAAAATAAAACAATGTGAAAAGACTAATAAAGAAATCAAACAAAAGTAAAATAAAAAAATATAAAATTTAACAATAATTTTTAACTACAATTTTTTATAAATAAAATATAACCCTTAAAACTGTTTCAAAAACAATGTAGTTATAACTTTTCGAATGTATTGACATTTAAATATTTAAGTACTAAAATAGATAGGTATTCCCCAAAAGTAACATTACAGAAATATACCTACTAATGTTTTAATATTAATTAATAAAAAATATGTCGTTTTTTCCTATTAATCATATTTTATTCATGCAAAATCCTGTGCTAAGTGACGTATTGTGACGTCATGTCTCGCGATCATAGACACAACCTGATCACAGAAGGTGTAAGAATGTTTTTATATTTCAAGAGTAATCTAGATATAGGTATAAACACGCCAAACTTCTAGTCCGCTCGAGTCGTCTGTCCGTGCAGTGTATAAAAAGACCGCCCGGCCGCACAGAGATTGTGTTTCTGTCACCTGTCAATGTCAAAGAGATATTTAAATATCTCTTATCAACCTTAATATAGAGTGATAACATTAAAAATTGAATAATTATGCCAACTTACAACTTAAACATATTAATTTTGAGCTCAAATTATTAACAATTACTTAGGTAATTATCAAATATAAAAAGGTGACATTGACAGGTGTCAGAAACGCAATTTCTGAGCGGCCGAACTTTAGTCGTATACTATACCTACAATATGACGTATTGAAACTTCAAAGGAGACTATACATTTGCGCATATTATATACATAATAGATAGGTGTAATTCATTAAAGAATACATAAGGCCTGATTTGAGTAAAATATAAAATTCCGTTATTTTAAAAAACCACCAGTGCAAATTGAGCAATAACTTACAAAATTCTGGTAAAATGAAATTGTCTAAAAAATAAAATCAAAATGCTGCAACGACAAGGATAGATAGCTTTTAATACCGATTTAATCATTTTATCTCTACAACCCTTGTCTGTCTATTTGAAAGCATTGAACGAGAAAAATGGGATAACATTTCAAATGTCAAATAAATTTGGACTATTGCTTCTCATTGCTTACTTAGATATATGCACATTACGTTAAGCCCAGTTTACATTGTACCAGTTGCTGGATCGGTTGCAATCTTATGTTCTGGCGAGGGACTGCAGTTGATAATAGTGTAGTGTGAATATATCTAACATATTCACTTTGGCTTCATGTTTCCCCCAAATGGGGTATTTATGTACATTAGGTATAATATAACAAAAATCTGTTCTACATTTACATTATGGTAGTAAGTGTTTATATATATATATATATATATTCAAATAACCTAATTTTGGATAATGTTTTGAGAATGTTGTTTATCCAGAATTATGCATTTGAATATAATAATCTATAGTTTTTAATTAATTATCTCGGTTTTAATGCCAAACGCCGATATCAAAGATGTGAACCATTACACCACCAAAAATATAAACAACAATAGAATATATTAATATTAACAGTAAGATAGATCTAATCCTTGCCAATTTATCTGAATCTCTTTAAAATGAACAAAAATACGATAAAGGATATTTAATTGGTACATATTTTGGTAAATGATGCCTTCAATCCAGTCCAGTACTGGATCAATCTTATTTCTTTAGTACAGTGTAAACCAGGCGTTATAAACAAAAACCTTAAAATTGTATAAAAAAAAATCTTACATTTTATTGGTACTTATTATAATGGCACTATAAACTTGTTCTAATAAAAAAATAAATCAAGATAAAATTTAATATTTGTCTAGAAGTAACAAACAAGGAATAAGTATAGAGAATATAGATTTAGATCAACTATACAGAATGTTCTATTTGTTTTGGTAAATACACGAAATTTTTGACAAAAATATGAACAGTTTTGTATTTTTAGCATACATTTTAACTAATAAAACATTCCGTACATTGTATTTAGGTTTAAAAATAAGTTATCAAAGCTCTTTATTAAGGTCATAGTTGTAATGGGGGTTCAAGAAGATTAATTAGGTAAAACGATTTTTCTAATTTTCAGTAAAAGATTTCCAAGACATTTACTGTCTTTCTGTTTCACGAGTAAAAGTGAATTGCACTTGGATTAATATTTTAACAGCAGCTCTATTCTGTAACCTACAACTTGACAGTTACATTTCGAGTTCGTCTATCTCTATCCATAGTATCGTGTTAGACAGAGACGAAATTAAAAAAGTGTGACAAGAGTTTACATGTCGATATTTTAAGTAACAAACAGCCGCAAATATTGCACTTTAGATATTTGAGTTTTTGAAACATTTTAATAATAACAAAATAGATAAATATAATTTAGAAAAATGATAGGATTTATAAAAATACACCCTATATATGAAAAAGGCGCAACACAAGTGTTTTCAACTCTACCGCACGCTTGTCCATATTATTTAATAGTAAGTATTGCTACCTATATATCTTTCTTCTGAGCTTCTCATTTGAATTATTGAAATCGTATATGTCAAATAAGAGTGTAAGTTAATAAATAACTTAATACGATACCATATGCAACGACATCGTCACTCAACATTAGTATGAGTAATTGTACGTATTCGATCAAGTAAAAGTAAACTTTTAGAACTACGAAAAAGACGCTATAAAGTGTCCAAAGACTTTTAACCCCTATTTCTCATCCTTCTATTCATTTTTTCACGTTTTATACATAATAAATAGTCTACTAATCAATTTTACAAAGCATTAACGATTAAAAAAAAAACTTCAACCTTTTAGGGGTAGAATTTGAAAAAATCTTGAATGACACTATTTTTAGTATTTTTCTGGTAGTTCCCATACAAATTGTACAAATGTAAGTTGAAAAATTAAGGACTTTCCATACTTCAACCCTTGTTTTACCCCCATCTGATTTAATTTTTGAGACAAAAAGTATTCTATAACTTTCTTCGTATTATGGTCCAAATAGTGATGCGCAGTCAACAAAAATACGGACAGATAAAAAAAAGAATTTTTGGCTTCTGTATTGAAATAAGGACAGTCAGACAGACAATTTTTTTTTGGCTTCAGTATCGATTATAAATAATGCTTTCAAAATAAAATTTTTGAAAAATCTTCAATGTACAGAATTTAACATGTTACAGTTTTAAAGTACAGAAGCACACTTTACTCGTGTGGATTGATGATCGCGTGATTATTTTAAAATTATTTTCACGCATAGATTTATATTTAAAGTACATAGTGTGTAGTCGCACGATTCGTAAGCAGTTTTATGTGCCCCAAAATGGGAGCCCTTGACGCATCGCTATGATAAGTACGCTTGAGTGCGTGTCGGTAAGGGGAAATTGGCTTAAGCTCTTAAGCTCACTTAGACACAGAAATGGCTTACTTTTGGAACGAAAATTTGTTAGGTATTGCGGGTCTATAGGTTATTAGAAGCTTTCACAAGATCGAATAGGTACAAACTCATAGGCAAGTGAGATAAGCGAAGGGTTGAAAAAAAAATTATAGACAAACGGACGAACACATTTTACTATTAATTAGGAAGGATTTTATTTACCTCATTCGTCGTCATCGTTATCAACCCATATTCGGCTCACTGCTGAGCTCGAGTCTCCTCTCCGAATTAGAGGGGTTAGGCCAATAGTCCACCACGCTGGCCCAATGCGGATTGGCAGACTTCACACACGCAGAGAATTAAGAAAATTCTCTGGTATGCAGGTTTCCTCACGATGTTTTTCCTTCACCGATTGAGACACGTGATATTTAATTTCTTAAAATGCACACAACTTAAAAGTTGGAGGTGCATGCCCCGGACCAGATTCGAACCCACACCCTCCGGAATCGCAGGCAGAGGTCATATCCACTGGGCTGTCACGGCTCAATTTACCTCATTAGCTACGTTTAAATATATTTTATTTCTATTTAAAATACATACAAATACTAAATGTTTGACTAAAAATATTCTACTATACATTAGTATTGCTTATATTTGGCTGGGTATTTTTATTTTAGTTATAATTTACAGCCAATCGCCTTACTAAAAGATGATGAATTTGAACACATCTTTTTTTAGTTTGAATTTTAACCTTTTTTTTTAAACTAAAATAGCCATAAAAGGCAAAATAACATTTAATTAATTTAGTAAATATATGAATAAATAAACATAATCAAAATTGTATTAATACAATATTAAAAAACGCCTCCCCAATTAACAAAAATAGAAATAGGTACTTTTAAATTGATAATATTGCATTTTAAAAATTGAATTTGTTAATTTTATACCACGACACGATGCCTAAATATAAAAGTCCCAATTTTCAAAATATGTTTGGTAAATAATGAAAAATATATTGTAATGGATATTCTTTACATCTATAATATGCATTTTAAATGCAAGTATTTAGACATTTGACAGGTAGTCAATAAAATTAAAAAAAAAAAGTGTGTGTCAGCCTCGACGCACGAATGGAGTTTACTCTTTTAGATCTGTTTAAATAGATGTTGCCCCGCAGCATACATTATGTAATACCTACGCCTGGAAAGTGAAAGGCGTTCAGCGCAAGGTGAAAGGTGCGCAGAATAGGTTGCGCACAAAAAACGTAACGCTATCATTCGTGTATCGAATTTTACTGCCTATATTTTTTTCATACCGGGATCTAAATATGAAAAAAACGATTCTTAAGGAGTAAACTCCAAAAATATTGCCCACCAGTTCATATTTCAGCATTCACGTTGAAATAATGTTTTTAACATACTATAATATAAGAAAAATACGAAAAATAACTCCATCGTCAATTTAAACCACTATGGGAAAACCGCCCAAAGGTTTGCCCATAGACAATTATAGAAATTTCTCAACATTAAAATACACACTATCAAATCCGTCACATCACATAATCACTAAAAAACTATTTCGAAGATATTTATATACTCAGAGGCACTATTATCCGCCCACTTTAATTTGACGCGAGTATAATAAAGTGGGCGGACAATTGTGCCTCTGAGTTTATAAGTATGGTCGGACATCTTACACCATTACATGATTTCGAAGATTTATTTTTATAAAAAAATCATTATACTTTCAATATACAATAAGTTATTACTAGTGTAGAAGAAACGTGTGCGATCACATTAATAAAGTACTCTATATAAATATAATGTATTACTCTGAAATAATAATTTTCCTAATTAGGTTGTATACATTACTTATTTCACAATATGCCATAATATACATTTCCATACTACTGTCTATACTAATATTATAAAGCTGAAGAGTTTGTTTGTTTGTTTGATTGAACGCGCTAATCTCTGGAACTACTTGTCCAATTTGAAAAATTCTTTCAGTGTTAGATAGCCCATTTATCGAGGAAGGCTATAGGCTACATATTATATTATCCCTGTATTCCTACAGGAACGGGAATCACGCGGGTGAAACCGTGCGGCATCAGCTAGTCCTTTTTAATAAGGAACTACTGATTATGAGCAGATATGTTTACCTGTTAAAAAATTGATAAGCAGATTTTGATGTAAATTGCACAATTATAATAAAAATATCTGGCAATAAATGAGACGAATTAGCAAATACCCTCGTAGTCACAAGTTTTGTGTCTTCCATACAATATTCATCTTATTTTTTATTTATAATAAAAATATAATTGGCGTGAATTGATAAAGTTAAAGAATAGTGCAAATAATTTGGACAAAAAGAAATTGAATTACATGCGATTAAGTTTATTTAGAAAATATAAGTAAGATAAGGTACAAAAATTATGTAAATAAATAAATTAACATGCAGTTCAGGGGCGTAGCTAGTGCCGTTTCCTCGTAGGTATTCGGGACCACTCATGTATGAAAGTAAAAATACATTAATTAAAAGTAATTTACAATATTAATCTGATAGTACTTCCCGGAAAAAAAAACATCAAAAGGCTGCAGAAATTACAAACGTTATAAACAATACTTGGTGGTGAAAGAGTTGGGGTAGGGTAAATCAAAATTTAAAGAGATTATTCGGAATTTGCCGCTCGTCTATTGCCCTCCCCCCAACTAAGTTTGATACAGGGCAAAGGCACTTTAGGCCATCAAAACAGAAAATATCTAAAACAATAAACAGAACTGTGAATGATAACTTTAGTTAATATTAGTTCCACACACACACACACACGCACGCATGTAGCGATGAATGAATGATGCACCTCACTTCCCCTTACGCGCGATTTCACACCCGCGCAGTCTTTCCCCCCGTCGCCCGCATATCATGGCAGTGTCATCAACGAGCTTGCCAGATAATAGTATAAGAACAGCATTAAAGTTATGTACACAACCAAATTAGAATATTCTAACTAGTAAAACATTTAGAATTTTCATACGTATTTCATTTGATCTCAAACTTACAGAGACTCTGAGCAAGAATTTAATATTAAGGGTCGGTTTCATCTCTCCTGATTAGTGTTGGAAAGTCAACGTCAAAAAAGTTTTATTTACAAGACGGAGGTCCTGGGTTCGATCCCCGGCTGGGCAGATTAAGATTTTCTTAATTAGTCCAGGTCTGGCTGGTGGGCTTTGGCCGTGGCTAGTTACCACCCTTCCGACAAAGACGTATCGCCAAGCGATTTAGCGTTCCGGTACGATGCCGTGTAGAAACCGAAAGGGGTGTAGATTGTCATCCTCCTCCTAACACGTTAGCCCGCTTCCATCTTACACTGAATCATCACTTACCATCAGGTGAGATTGTAGTCAAGGGCTAACTTGTAAAGAATAAAAAAAAAAGTCGCATATTTTGTCATTTTATTACTTTATCTCAAATTAATTGTATCCAACCTTCAAGGTTTTTAAAAACCTTGAAGGTTGGATACAATTAATTTGACATAAAGCAAGAAAATGACAAAAAAATACAACTTATTTGACGTTGACTTACTGGAACACTTGGGTATTCTTTCTATATATTTATGTCAAGTGACAGAGACAAAATTTGTGAATTATCGGACACTTATCTGAAGATGGTGAAACTGGCCCTTAATATTTTTTTTTATTGTGCGATTACTTAATACATAGATATACCTAGAAATGAAACCAAAAGTCAGAACAAATAGTTTATAGGAAGTCACTATATTCTAGAATCTATGACTATTTCTTATATCTTTGTCAATAACCTATTAAATATTAGCTTCAAATAGGTATTAGCTTGTGGTTTTACTTAAACCTTCATTGATGGTATAACTTTATGGGCCGCTTTCACCACCTTCTGCAGGCCTATAATGCTCACCACATCTCTCGAGACGAGAGAAACACAAATGTAGACCAATAGCGAATGAATTTAAAATAAAGGTCTCTCTTTCTTTCAGTTCGTTGACCATATGTCGTTTGCTGTACACGAGATACGTTATTGACGCATGCTAGACCAGTAGTGTTAACATGTGACCAACGACATATCTAGTGTAGAGAAATAGACAAAATTCAACAACAAGACATACCGCCAAGCGTTTTAGCGTTCCGGTACGATGTCGTGTAGAAACCGAAAGGTGTCCTCTTCCCGCCACAAGTTAGCCCGCTTCATGTTAGACTGCATTTTCACTTACCGCCAGGTGAGGTTGTAGTCAAGGGCTAACTTGTAAAGAATAAAAAAATACCGATAATACCGCTGTCTCTATCATTGCGTAGGAACAAAAGAGATGATATTGAGACAACTCGGCCGTCATTGGACGACATTTTGTCTATTTCTCTTCATTTGGTCGCATGCAAGGCCCCCTATAGTGTCGGATACTTTGACTGTAACTTTCGTCACTTTCTTTCTTTATGTCAAATGACAAAGACGTAACTTGTAAATAACCTATCAGAGACTTATCAGAAGATGGTAAAACCGGTCATAAATCTATCAACTTTAAGCCATCGATCTCGTATTAAAAAGTAGATGCACAATCAGCGACCAAAAAACGTCCCCACTCAATGAGCGCCAAGCACAACTTCTTGGCATTCAATTCAAGTAGTCGCATTTGCAAATTCAACCTTAAACTTAAACCTCAAGGTTGAATTTGGGATTTTATTGAATTGATCTTTAAAAGCCTTCAAGTATAATTTTCTTTACCAATAATTCGTAAACTGTCAAAGTAAAATTAGCCAGTTTTCAAGTAAAATTTTCTACATGATTGTGCGTCCGTTTATTATAAGAGGTCAATGCTTTAAGCTCTAACAAAATCCCTGTCAAACGGAACTGTAAACGTCAATAAATAAAACAAAAACGTCGTCGGACAAACACCAACAATTATAGTTATATGTGGCACGGAGTATTGTTTCACGGCGGCATGTTCATCTGCAAGTTCTGCAAGTACGCAGACGTAGAGTTGAGCAGTCCGATTCTCTGCTTCTGTTTGCGTTGTTCCGTCATCTGTAATAATAGAAAAAATTGCAAAATAAATAATTTTGACAATGGTTCAGAGGTCCTTTATGAATACAAATCATCATCATCATCATCATCATCATCATCATCGTCATCGTCATCGTCATCGTCATCGTCGATGACTCGTCGTTGTCGTAGTCGTCGTCGTCGTCGTCGTCGAGGTGCGACCCCGCACTAGAAAGCGCAATATTGGTCGACCCCCCACCAGGTGCACTGACGACATCAAGCGAGTCGCAGGGATTCGCTGTATGCAGGTGGCTCAGTATCGTGATGTTTGGAAGTCCCTACAAAAAGCCTATGTCTTGCAGTGGACTACCATCGACTGACATGATAATGATGATGATGGATGATGATGATTTTGTTTACGTCACCTGATCCCGCAGATCCGTGAGCAAGTCGGTGAGCGCGCGCACAGCGCCCTGCGCCCGCTCCAGCTGCGCCTGCAGGTTGCGCAGCTCCAGCTCGCCGCCCTCGCCCTGCCCGCCGCCCATCAGCGACAGCGCGCGCAGACGCGGGAACCAGTCCAGGTTATTGGTCTGGAACAAAAAAAAACACGATTATATAATCACAACTTCCTCGGAAACCATGGATTTTTCCTGGATAAAAAGTAGTCTATGTGTTAATCCAGACTATAACACATCTTAACACCAAATTTCAGCTAATTCGGTTCAGTAGTTAAGGAGTGGAAGAGTAACAAACATTCATATCGTCAAAACATCAGTTTTCGTTCGACGTTGTCGCATGGGTTCGTCGGCTTTTCGCGGATGATAGCAAAATACACAAATCATTATATAATCACGATGAACTTCAGCAAAGTAACGCCTGCTTCTATCCAAAAAAAAAAAACGAAAGGGCCTGCCATTCACTCGATGAATGACATCCATTATCTGCATTTCCTGCTACCTGCAATCTGAACACCTTCAAGACAAGAGTGAAGTGACAAGTTTATTCACAAAATGACAGACAATTTTGTTCCTGAAATTGGGTGCGATACTGCATATCCTTATGTAATTAGTCTGAGTCCATCTTAGACATCATTATTGCTTTCCATCAGGCATGATTATAGCCAAGCGCAAACCCATTAAAAAAAAAGTAGTTGATACACAATACATGTGAACTCGATGGGGTCCTAGACCAGCATCATGAAGTACAGGTAGTGCCACATGTTGTGTTCGCTCTTTATGTGCTCCTCGAGCAACACCTGGTTGTCTACGGCGAGCAGCACTAACACCTTACCTTGATCATGGAGTGCACGTAGCTCTCGGGCCCGGTGAACTCGGTGGGGTCCTTGACGCGCACCAGCACCATGAAGTACAGGTAGTGCCACATGTTGTGTTCGCTCTGGATGTGCTCCTCGAGCAACACCTGGTTGTCTACGGCGAGCAGCACTAACACCTTACCTTGATCATGGAGTGCACGTAGCTCTCGGGCCCGGTGAACTCTGTGGGGTCCTTGACGCGCACCAGCACCATGAAGTACAGTTAGTGCCACATGTTGTGTTCGCTCTGGATGTGCTCCTCGAGCAACACCTGGTTGTCTACGGCGAGCAGCACTAACACCTTACCTTGATCATGGAGTGCACGTAGCTCTCGGGCCCGGTGAACTCGGTGGGGTCCTTGACGCGCACCAGCACCATGAAGTACAGGTAGTGCCACATGTTGTGTTCGCTCTGGATGTGCTCCTCGAGCAACACCTGGTTGTCTACGGCGAGCAGCACTAACACACAATACCTTGATCATGGAGTGCACGTAGCTCTCGGGCCCGGTGAACTCGGTGGGGTCCTTGACGCGCACCAGCACCATGAAGTACAGGTAGTGCCACATGTTGTGTTCGCTCTGGATGTGCTCCTCGAGCAACACCTGGTTGTCTACGGCGAGCAGCACTAACACACAATACCTTGATCATGGAGTGCATGTAGCTCTCGGGCCCGGTGAACTCGGTGGGGTCCTTGACGCGCACCAGCACCATGAAGTACAGGTAGTGCCACATGTTGTGTTCGCTCTGGATGTGCTCCTCGAGCAACACCTGGTTGTCTACGGCGAGCAGCACTAACACACAATACCTTGATCATGGAGTGCACGTAGCTCTCGGGCCCGGTGAACTCGGTGGGGTCCTTGACGCGCACCAGCACCATGAAGTACAGGTAGTGCCACATGTTGTGTTCGCTCTGGATGTGCTCCTCGAGCAACACCTGGTTGTCTACGGCGAGCAGCACTAACACACAATACCTTGATCATGGAGTGCACGTAGCTCTCGGGCCGGTGAACTCGGTGGGGTCCTTGACGCGCACCAGCACCATGAAGTACAGGTAGTGCCACATGTTGTGTTCGCTCTGGATGTGCTCCTCGAGCAACACCTGGTTGTCTACGGCGAGCAGCACTAACACACAATACCTTGATCATGGAGTGCACGTAGCTCTCGGGCCCGGTGAACTCGGTGGGGTCCTTGACGCGCACCAGCACCATGAAGTACAGGTAGTGCCACATGTTGTGCTCGCTCTGGATGTGCTCCTCGAGCAACACCTGGTTGTCTACGGCGAGCAGCACTAACACACAATACCTTGATCATGGAGTGCACGTAGCTCTCGGGCCCGGTGAACTCGGTGGGGTCCTTGACGCGCACCAGCACCATGAAGTACAGGTAGTGCCACATGTTGTGTTCGCTCTTTATGTGCTCTTCGAACGAAACTTTCTTGTTGTCGAAGGCAGAGCGGTTCAGTCCTAAGAGAAACACATTTTTAATCTTCTTCCAATAAAGAAATTTACATCGTTTTTTGGACCCAAGGAAACTATTAACGCCTGAAATTTATACGAATTTCAAAACATGGGAACACAGAATACAAAAATATAAGGAGGGGGTTTGATAAAGGAATTAAAAGAAAACAAAAAGTTTTGTTGTTAGTTTAGTTCATGTTTTTTTTCATTTCTATCCAAAGTTGCAGCTTGTACAGTTACATTAAAAGCTGCAGCTCTAATCATCCAATATACCACTGCTATCTACCTGCTGCCCCACCAGGTGGACTGACGACATCAAGCGAGTCGCAGGGATTCGCTGGATGCAGGTGGCTGCTCAGTATCGTGATGTTTGGAAGTCCCTACAAAAGGCCTATGTCCTGCAGTGGACGTCCATCGGCTGATATGATGATATGATGATCCACTATCCTCTAGCGTTAACGGTAGTGTAGCTCGAACGTTTGACCAGCGACAATGCTGCGTACCACAAAGCTTTCGTTAAACCGCAAACGATTTTCTAAATATTGTCAATGATGCTTTATTACTTTACAACGTACAACGTCTGGTAACATATTGGAGAAATGCTTATACTTGAAAATTGTCCTTGAGAGAGAGCGTCTTAAATTCGAATCACTTCTCATATAAGAGTGTAACGCAAAAGTTGTCATAATTTCGTTAGACCACAAACGACTTTCCCAAAATAGCCAATGATGCTTTAGTCCTTTGTGTATGACGTCACAGGCGTGTAACGTCGTCAGTGGTTTAAATATCGGAAAGAAACCACGAACTTGTGAACTTGTGAAAGTGATATTAAGCAACTTATGTCGGTTTAAAGATATTTATTTCTCCAAAAAAGAACGTACTGTTCACTTAACTTAGAGTTAACATATCGTCATTTTTGCAGACAGCATGCATTATTGTAACAAAATTGTAATTACATTTTTTTTTCAATATTTTGTCCAAGTTTGTGAGGATGTAGGATTTAATCGATTTCTTGAATGCTTTTATGTTATTTAACTCCTTAATGGAGTTTGGCAGATTGTTATATAACTGAGCACCCTCGCATAATATGTTTTTATTTCCATAGGTTTTTGTCCGTGGTCGCCAAATATTGATTTTATATTTATTCCTGTCCGAAACTCACTACATACTAAGCAAGTACTGTCAAACATACTTAAGACCATAAACGATTTTCCCAAAATTGTCAATGATGTTGTTTTATTATTTTGCGTATGACGTCACATGCGTTTAACATCCAATGTTAACGCTGGGCATTTATCGGAGAAATATCAAAATTCAAAAAGCACTATTGACTTAGTTTAACACTCACCACATATAAAGCAAGTGTTCTTCAGAATTAGTTCCTTCTGCTGCTTCTCGCTACGCAGGTCGGCGAACGTGTCGATGATCACACCGAAGATGAGGTTCAGCACGATGACAATCACCACGAAGTAGAACACCAGGTCGTACACCACGCGCCCGACGTACAGCGGCTCCTGATACAGATGATTGGCTTTGAGTTTCGAGAATATTATTAAAAACGCTCTCCTTAGATTGCAAAAAAGATAGCCCAAATTTGAGTTAGACTTCAAGTTGAATGTATCTAGAGTGTAAGTAGGTACGTAAAACTTCTACATCAGTAATATAACTCAAGCAAGTTATCCTACTGCACTCTTGTCAGGGTCAATCGTTAACCGGACTTAATCTATGTCCTAAAGTGACAGACACCAGTGAAAAAGTCAGTGGTCAAGGTCACCATTGTTGGAGTGCCCTGTGAAATAGCCATTAGCTGTCTCCTACCATTATTGTAGATGCTGACATGGCGCTTTCCATATGGGGTGTTTCAGCACCTACATTATGAACGGACACACATAATTCGTAACACGGAAATATAAAAGCAATTCATGGAAATATTAAAGCAATTCATACATTTAATACTTCTTAACAGTACTTTGATTATTATGAGCAAGCGAATCACCTAATATTAAGCCAATGTACACAAAAATCGACTACACCAGTACGCCAATAATGCGCGGCACGAGATCATTGCCCCTTTGTCTTACGAAGAGCGATAATTCCAATTTCTCTAATATCCACTCATGACGAGATAATATGTCCTTGACACTTACCAATCGTACAAAAGAGTTCATCATTTCACTTACGGCGTTGAGATAATACTAACTCAAGGAATAGACAAAACTTACAAAGCTGGCCGGCGAGCGCAGGATGTCTCCAATCCCGCCGCCGTTCCTCAGCCCCAGGTTGAGGGTAGTGATGATGCACATGATGAGCGAGTCGCAGCTCCTCTCCCTCAGCTCTCCTCCGATGGACACGAAGCGGGTCTGCGCCGCGCGCTGGTACTTGGCTGCGGGGTCCTCGCCAGACGTGCATTTGTCCGGCTCGAATAATGGATCGTCGTCATCTAAAATGAATAGGCAATATACATGTATTTTTAGGACTCTGTTCTTCTAAAGGATAAAAGGAAGGAAAGAATATAAGATAACTTCGGTATGTTTTTATCTGTCAGTCAGAGAAGACCTTTTTTCTAAGGACCGTAAAGAGGTATACAATGGAATTACCAAATACTGTGTTAAGTGAACTCATTGAGCTGTGAAAAAAAACTAACCTCTGCGTCTAAACTCAAAGTCTGTGTAATCAAAGGATATAGACGTTTAGGTTGCTTTTCGCATACTCCATATTCCCTTTCTGAGTCAAAGGATCAAGGTCAGCAGCGTCTCCTAGACCTAAAATGCAACCCACGACATGTTTTGTGAAGGTAAAAGACAAATGCAAACCAATATAACCAATCGCAACAATGCAACGAAAGAGAGAGAGAGTAATACTTCTGGTTCGGCCGCAATTGGTCGATTTTTTTTCTTCTTCTTCTTTATTCTTCAAATATCGGTCGATTGTGTATACGCACCGTCCAGCCGGTCGACGCTGACGAGGAAGTCGTCACGGAAGAACATGTAGCCCACGATGGAGAACATGTAGACCAGCACCAGCGCCAGCACCGCCGTCAGCAGGATGGAGCGCCCGTTGCGCGTCACCGAGCGCATCACGTTCAGCAGCGTCTCCTCGCGGTACACCAGGTCCAGCAGCTGCAACCAGGGCGTAAAATTTTTTTTTTCTCTCATTTATGTTAATAGAATACAAAACACTAATACAATTTATAAAAAAGAAATTCAAAAAAGCCTCCCGCTGCGGGACATTTGAGTGCCCAATCAACTGGTGGTCAGGGTTCCAGAGTGAGGAACCTGCTCACAATACGCGCCGTCTCAAGAATCACTGCCTACTGTATCTGACTCTTGATCCAACAGTTAAGCAAAAGCTTCTTAAGGTGTTGGTCGAAGCTTTTCGCTTTAAACCGTTGACTGAAACGACTATTGGAACAATAATAGTTGACTCAACACTCCACATGGCGGCAATCTCGTGAGCAAGGTCCAAGTATTTTGATTCTTATTCCTTTTCAGCTTTAAGATTCAGATTCAGATTATCGTCATGTGGAACTACAATACATAATCATCCCAAAATATCTCGTATCGCTTACGTATATATTTCAAGGTTATTTCATCTGTCCTTAAAAAGCTTTTGCATTACATAGGTTGCAGTTCTTTTTATTCTTGGCATTACTTATAAAAAAGGGAAAAATAATTGGACTATTGTCCAGAGACTGGTCTCTAATAGTTTGAAACAAAATGATCTCACCAGAACAGAAAAGAAGAACGGATGCCAGCAGATGCCGAGGAAGCAGAAGATGAGGTAGACGCCGTGGTACAGCAGCTCTGGGTCGGTGAGCACGCTGCGGGTGGACTTGGACAGCGTGCCGCGGTTACCCATAATGCTGACCAGGTGGACGCCTTTCACCACTATCTGGAATCAGATACCCATGTACAGTCGTCATCATCATCATCAACCAAAAACTCCAAACCGTTTTGTTTAGAAGTCCTTCTAAACAAAACCGCGACCGCAACCATGTACTTTTAAAACTATCGTTCTACCTATGAATGCGTGGAATGAGCTAGTGTTATAAGCAGGTAAAGTTAGAGAGTTTGTGAGGTTTTAGGGGGTAATCTTAAGACCTACTTAACTGATTTTGAAAATTCGTTTCCCAAAACCCACGTAATTTGTATAGGCTACATTTTATCCGCCTATTCCCCACGGGACTGGAAACTCCTCAAGTAAAACCGCGTCTGTTAGTTTTTGCGGAGTTGTTTCAGTCCCATCTCTTTCGTCCCAACGCAGATTCTCAAGAGATTTTCAAGAGAGAGAAAAATTCAATCTCAAGTAAGATGGAAGCGTACTAACTTGTTAGGAGTAGAATTAAATCCACACCCCTTTCGCTTGCACCGCCATTAGTTGAGTTTTGTCTACATCTCTTCACGAGATTATCTCGTTAGTCACTCACAGTGAACATGCCCAAAGCCCACAGAGTGGGCTCCGGGCCGGCGGAGAACAGCAGGCGCACGATACCCGTGGCCAGCAGAGCGCGCGCGCCCGAGCTGCGCGGCAGCCACGTCACCAGCGCGCCCGCCGCCAGCGTGGCGCACCACACCACCAGCGACAGGTGCTGGCCTAGCTCTGGACACAAGAAAAAAAGGTGTTCGAAGTAGAAAAGAAAAGAGGACGTGATAGCCCAGCGGATATGACCTCTGCATCCGATTCCGGAGGGTGTGGGTCGAATCCGGTCCGAGGCATGCACCTCCAACTTTTCAGTTGTGTGCATTTTAAGTAATTAAATATCACGTGTCTCAAACAACTGCCACTACTTGCCAATATTGTATTGAAAAAATAATTTAATTACTCACCAAGATGCTCCTCTCGGAAGGGATAGAAGAACGCGACGATGACATTGATGAGCACGGCGAAGTTGAATAGCACATTGCTCCACAGGGACATGTAGGACGACACCCAAAATAGGAACGGTTGACCTGCGTCGTACAAATATACAGTTCAAATAAACATTCATATATTATACTAGCTGACGCCGCGCGGTTTTACCTGTGGTTCCCGTTCCCGTTGAAATACGGGGATAATATTTAGCCTTTCTCGATCAATAGGCTATCTAACACTGAAATAATTTTTCAAATCGGACCTGAGATTAGCAACGAAACAAACAAACTTTTCAGCTTTATAATATTAGTATAGATGCTTACAGGTAACTATTAAAGAACCACAGTGAGTAGGAAATAGCAAAATTAAAAAGATATTATATTAATCTGACAATTAACTAATTTTAATTCACCCAAATTGTCTCAATTTCGATAACATTACATTATAACTTTAATTTTAGCTTTTTAACTTTACATTCTGTAATTTGAGGAAGATTGAAATAATTAAATTTATTTTTCTAAAAAGGATTAAATTTGGACAGATTTACGAAGGTTGCCACGATTTCGATAACAAACAATATAATGTTTTATTAGTAAACATAAAACAGCACACAAAAAGTTAGTTTTACATTCTATCAATCAATCCATGCGTGTTAAGGAAATGAGATTAGTTTGGTTTTAGTGGGTATCAAGTATAACAACAATTAAAAAATATATGCTGAAGGCAGGCAGGTTTTAGTGTAACTTGTAAGGGTTAGTAAATTGGCGCAAATATGACGTTAGTAAAAATGTTCGAGGATTTTTTTTATTTTGTCGGAGATTGTGCGTGCAAAGTTCTTTGCGTTCTTTAAAAATAACTGATTTTACTGAAACCACATTTCCGGGAAATCCCAGTGAGTCCAAGCAAAAGTATAGCCCTTAGTTCCGAAAAAAAAAGTCCTCTATATATAAAGATGGACACATCAAAATTACAATTAGTATACAAGCACTTTTAAACAGGTTCTGCTAAGAGTCAGCAAAAAAATTGTTGCTCTTTTAAAATGAACATTCCTTAAAATATTTACTAATCAATAACAAAATAAATTCTACATCTTGTGTAGCCGATCGAATTGCCTCCTTCTTCAGAATCTTTGGGGAGTAAGCACACTTTGTTAATAGCCAAAACAGGCAAATTACAGAACTTTCCATTACACCACAACTATTATGGGGTATTAATAGTTAAAGCAGAGGTATCATACGTGCATCTCCAGGCGAACACACAACATAACCTGTATGCCCCGTACCTTTGGAATACTTACCGCGCAGCTTCTTCTGCCACTTCATCTCGTGGAACAGGTTGTCGAGGCGAGCGAAGAAGTCCGCAACCTTGCTGCCCTTCTCGTCGCACTCCGCCGTCTGCAGCACGCGGGCTTTGCTGTCCGCTGGCAGGTACTCGCAGATCTCGGGAATGGGGAACACGATTTGCTCCATGCTCCGGTCTTTGCGGACTATCTAAACCCGACAACGTACAGTTGATGACTCAAAAGCATATAATTACTGGGTACAAGTCTTGTAGAATAGCAGTTTTTCAAGTTGTGACATACAGGCTGTTCCTGCCAATGCGGGACAGGAATCGAACATGCGTCGCCCACGCAGACAGTCTCGTGAACATAGATTAATATACTAATACTGAAACTTGAACTCGTGAATGACGCCAGAGTGTTCGGTCGGTTCGCGCGCTTTTACTGCCCGTTATAAACAATACGAAGCCCGTCAAACTCACAATTATTTATCGTATAATCGTAGTGAAGTACAATTAATGACAACAAACAGTGCAGGCCCAGCAACAAGTGACAAGCCTGATACAAGCAACCATCGATTGCGCAGCTATATTGCAAGCGTCGTTAACAGCGCACGCTTTCCGGACCTGATATCCAAGCCAGCTCCATTCAGCCCTCATCGGGATTAGTCCGTGTGGTTTTTCGTGCCCATTCAACCCTTTCTACCAATCAGAGCACCCCAGCCTCTTGGCGTGCTCAAAGAGCATAACGTGACTTAAGACTTAGTGTCTTGAGACATGAGTATTTTGACATATTATGAGAATAGTTTTTTTTACAACACCATAATTCTACGGCACCACTTTGACCTATATACACCATATGACTGGTGTCTTTGG